>NW_025814834.1:36650000-37850000 GCF_022079265.1 Lynx rufus | reverse complement strand
AAACTATTTTTAAAGCAAGAAGATAATCAGAAAATAATCATCATTAATCATAAAATAACAATCATGGGGTGCCTGGGTGGCTCAGTCGGTTGAGTGTCCGACTTCGACTCAGGTTATGATCTCGCAGCTTGTGAGTTCGAGCCCTGTGTCGGGCTCTGTGCTGGCAGCTTGGAGCCTGGAGCCTGCTTTGGATTCTGTGTCTCCCTCTCTCTGCCTCTTCCCCAGCTCATACTCTGTCTCTCTCTCTCTCTCAAAAATAAATAAACATTAAAAACATTTTTAAATAAAATAACAATCATAAGATAAATTTTCATAAATCCTACTATATTAAAATTAAGAATTTCTATTAAGTGTAATGTGAAAGGACAAGATACAATTTGGTAAATGATATTTGTCAAATATCAACCAATAAAGGAACAGCATCAAGAATATATAAAAACCTGAAAATAAAGAAAAAAAACCCAATAGACAAACAGACACAAAATATAAATAGGCACTTCACAGGCAAGGAAACATATATGGTTAATAAACACACACAGAGATGCTTAACTTCACCTTCTATTTGGGAAATTGCAAATTAAGACCACAGTGAGATTATATTGTATTGTGGTAAAATACACATAAAATTGATCATTTTAACTATTTTAAAGTGTACAATTCAGTGGCATTAAGTACATTCACAATACTGTATGTTAATCATCACTATCTAGCTCCAGATTTCTCTCATCACTCCATGAGGGAAACCCATATCCTTTAAGCATTCACTCTCCATTGCGATTTTCCCCCAGCTCCTGGCAACCACTCACCTCCTTTCTATCTTTATGCATTTATCTATTCTGGATATTTCATGTAAGTGGAACCTACAATATGTGGTCTTTGGTGTCTGGATTATTTCATTTACCATAATGTTTTATTTTTTTTTTTTATTATTTTTTTTTAATTTTTTTTTTCAACGTTTATTTACTTTTGGGACAGAGAGAGACAGAGCATGAACGGGGGAGGGGCAGAGAGAGAGGGAGACACAGAATTGGAAACAGGCTCCAGGCTCTGAGCCATCAGCCCAGAGCCTGACGCGGGGCTCGAACTCCCGAACCGCGAGATCGTGACCTGGCTGAAGTCAGACGCTTAACCGACTGTGCCACCCAGGCGCCCCTACCATAATGTTTTAAAGGTTTACTTATGTGATAGCATGTTATCAGTACTTCATTCTTTTTTATGGCTGAATAATATTCCATTGTATGGATATGCCACATTTGTTTATCCATTCATCAGATGATAGGCATTTGGGGTGTTTCTATCTTTTGGCTATTGGGGATAATGTTTCTATGAACATTAGTGAGATAATGTTTTATACTTATTTAACTGGCAAAAAATTAAGAAGTAGCTAATATCAAGTATTGGAGAGACCTCTTTAATTGTATGTTGCTGATGGGGGTGTAATTTGCTTAACCATGTTGGAAAACAACTTGACATTATCTTGTGAAATTGAACTTTCACATACTGTATGATCCAGCAATATTACTCTTAGATACATACCTAGAGGAAGTTTAGCATGTAAGTGCCAGAAGATTTATACAAGAAAGTTAACAGTAGTACTATTCTTTTTTTTTTTTTTTAATTTTTTTTTTCTTTCCACGTTTTTATTTATTTTTGGGACAGAGAGAGACAGAGCATGAACGGGGGAGGGGCAGAGAGAGAGGGAGACACAGAATCGGAAACAGGCTCCAGGCTCCCAGCCATCAGCCCAGAGCCTGACGCGGGGCTCGAACTCACGGACCGCGAGATCGTGACCTGGCTGAAGTCGGACGCTTAACCGACTGCGCCACCCAGGCGCCCCTAGTAGTACTATTCTTAAGAGCAAACAACTTGAACCACTCAGATGTGCATCGATAGGCATTTCTTTTAAGGAGTCTGCTATAAAGGGAAGGAAAGTAATGGAGGAGTAGTGGGTTGAGAGTTTTTTTTCCTGATTAAAACAGGAGAAAAATTACATATTGCATATGCTAAAGAATTAATGCCATGGAGAAGGGGTGTGGGGTGGAGAACTACTGGAAAACTTGATTTCTCAGACATTTAATCTGAATTTACCTCCTAGTTCTGGAGGGTGCTGTATATACCCTCCAGTTTTAGGTTTTACCTATTCTTCACTTTCCCTTCGTAAACTGCTAGATCAAATAGAGCATATCAACTAAGTACTCAAAGAATTATCTGTTGTTCCTATTGTAACATCTATAGAGAATTTGATTGATCCACTTTCCATATCACCACATAAATAAGATCCAACTCACCAAACGCTCCCATTCATATTCACCAATCAAAATGAAGTAACTAGAGTTATAGAAAGAAACATGGGTGAATCTTAGTAACAAAATGTTGAGTGAAAATGGCCAGTGGAAGAAGACCACATGTAGTATGATATCCTTTTTTAGACTGTTTAAATACAATTAAAATTAACTTGTGATGACAATAATGGAAAAGTACAGAACTTAGGACAACTGATTACCTCTGGGAGGAAAACAGAGAGAAAAGGAGCACATAGATCTAAATCATTGGTAATCTTCCAGTTCAGTGGTTCTCAAACTTGAATCTTCATCAGAATCACCTGGAGAGCTCATTAAAACCTAGGCTGCTGGTTTCCACCCCCAGAATCGGTGGAAGGGTTTGTTCGGGTGTGGGGCCTAAAACATGTGTTTCTAACAAAGTCCCAGGTGCTGCTAATGCTGTTCTTCTGGGACCACACATAGATAACCACACCTAGTTCTTAGGTTGGGTTGTGGGTTCACTGTTGTTGCACTGCATTTTATTATGAAATGAATGTAGTATTTAAATTAAATGGAAAAAAAAAAGATAGTCATAGACCAAAGCAAAGATGAGAGTGTTTCATGAAGCAAGGATTAATATTAATCCAGTTCTGGGCTCCAGAAGCATTCACCCAAAAAGAGGTAAAGTTCCACCACTAAACACAAACTTGGCAAAACACTGCTTTAGAAGTGTTGCTAACTACTTCGATAAATAAAGTTGAAGGTTGACTCTTCCTTATCAGTGACAACAGCCTGCATTTCACTTCTCTGGATCTCAATAATCTTTGGCACATAAGATATCTACATCCTTGGTTGATTTAAGATTGTGTTTAGAGAAAACATTTCCCTTACTTTGCATGTTCTTACTCTTCCCTCAAGTGCTCTAGGTAATTATTTTTCTTACTTTCTACCTCCCTCTTCCAGATTTATTGTGTCTAGCTGCTAGGTTCTGAGATAAAATTTAGATATTTCAGATCTCTGCATTGAGCAGGGCATATGTAAAGCGCATACTGTTGTGTCCAGCAACGTGCCGGCCACTGACTGGGTTTGAGAAATGCCTGAACATAAAATTCTTGCCTCACAAGCAAGTCAGCCTAGAGAGGAAAAGAGATCCACAAATATAAAATTACAACCCAAAGCAAGGCGCATAGGACGTCAGAGAAAGATTTATCTGCTTTTAGAACCTCTCCTAAACCCAGCTCCTTTAAGCTTTCTCACGCGCTTCCACTTTCACAGCCCCAACGTCCTACGCGGGCGCAGAGAGGAGGCGCGGGCGGGGCGGGAGAGGGCCGGCGTTGCAGACCCCACCTCATTGGCTTTCCGGCCGGCCGGAAGCGGCGGTGCACATCGGCTGCGCATGCGCTCCTCACACGTGCTTCCAGAACGCCCCCTCCGCTGCCGCGGCTAGGCCGGCGTCATGGTGCAGATTTCTGCCCTGCGGCTGCTAAGACGGCCGGGGACGAGAGGAGTCTCGCTCCTGGAGTACTCTACCCCCCGCCATTACAGTTCGGCCCCTCTCCGTGCCCGCGACGATGCTCGCGACGCGCGCGCTTTCTTCACGACACCCATTTTCTACGTGAACGCGGCGCCGCACATCGGGCACCTGTACTCGGCGCTACTGGCAGACGCCTTGTGCCGCCACCGTCGCCTCCGAGTTCCCAGCGCCGCCGCCACGCGATTCTCCACTGGTACCGACGAGCATGGCCTGAAGATTCAGCAAGCAGCAGCCGCTGCGGGCCTGGCCCCGACCGAGCTGTGCGACCGAGTCTCTGCCCAGTTCCAGCAGCTTTTTCGGGAGGCTGGCATCTCCTCTACCGACTTCATCCGCACCACCGAAGTCCGGCACCGGATCGCTGTGCAGCATTTCTGGGGATTGCTGAAGGCCCGGGGTCTGCTCTACAAGGGTCTCTATGAAGGTTGGTATTGCGCCTCCGAAGAGTGCTTCCTGCCTGAGGCCAAGGTCACCAGGCAGCCGAGTTCCTCGGGGAATTCGTGTCCTGTGTCTTTAGAGAGTGGGCATCCCGTAGTCTGGACCAAGGAAGAAAACTACATTTTCAGGCTTTCTCAGTTCCGAGAGCCTCTTCAGCAGTGGCTGCGGGGCGACCCTCAGGCAATCACCCCTGAGCCATTTCATCACGCAGTTCTTCAGTGGCTAGAGGAGGAGCTGCCAGACCTGTCAGTCTCTCGAAGGAGCAGCCACTTGCATTGGGGCATTCCTGTGCCCGGGGACGACTCGCAGACCATCTACGTATGGCTGGATGCCTTGGTCAACTACCTTACTGTAATTGGCTACCCAAATGCTGAGTTCAAATCTTGGTGGCCAACCACCTCTCATATCATAGGCAAGGACATTCTTAAATTCCACGCTATCTATTGGCCTGCCCTCCTCTTAGGGGCCGGCATGAGCCCACCACACCGCATCTATGTCCACTCACACTGGACGGTCTGTGGCCAAAAGATGTCCAAAAGCTTGGGCAACGTGGTGGATCCCAGGACTTGCCTTGATCGCTATACTGTGGATGGCTTCCGATACTTTCTTCTTCGGCAGGGCGTCCCCAACTGGGACTGTGATTACTATGATGAAAAGGTGGTTAAGTTGCTAGATTCCGAGCTGGCAGATGCTTTGGGAGGCCTCTTGAACCGGTGTACCGCCAATAGAATAAATCCTTCTGGGACCTATCCGGTTTTCTGCACTACCTGCTTTCCCAGTGAGCCAGGGTTGGTGGGGCCGTCAGTTCGCGCTCAGGCAGAGGACTATGCTTTGGTGAATGCAGTGGCCACTCTGCCCAAGCAGGTAGCCGACCACTATGATAACTTTCAGATCTATAAAGCTCTGGAGGCAGTGTCCAGCTGTGTCCGGCAAACTAATGGCTTTGTCCAAAGGCATGCACCGTGGAAGTTGAACTGGGAGAGCCCAGTGGATGCCCCCTGGCTGGGTACTGTGCTTCATGTAGCCTTGGAATGTTTGCGAGTCTTTGGAACTTTGCTCCAGCCTGTCACCCCAAGCCTAGCTGATAAGCTGCTATCCAGGTTGGGGGTGTCTGCCACAGAGAGGGGCCTTGGAGAGCTCTGTTTCTTGCCTCGATTCTATGGACATCCATGTCCTTTTGAAGGGAGGAGGCTGGGACCTGAAACTGGGCTCTTGTTTCCAAGACTAGACCAGTCTAGGGCCTGGCTGGTAAAAGCCCATAGGACCTAGAAACTTAGTTTTTAAATTGGCTTGTGGTAAAAAAGCAAATGTGTTATTTTCTTATTTTGCGTTTTTAGGAAAATTATGCTAATGTTTTCTAAAGTGTTGCATCATATGAGCACATAAACAGTGTCACTGTGATAAGAGGTTTGTAGCCTTTCAGGTGCCTCCCCTCCTAGTCTTCAGTTCTCTGTGCCCATTAACCACTATCCTTTGTACACCAGTGTCTCTAAGATGTCTCCAGGGTCAAAGATGGGTGAGAGACAACTTTGCTGATACTATTCCTTCTCATTGTGCCTCCTTCCAAACCACAGTTAATGTTATTTGCCCAGACTACCTCTTATGGCTTGTTTTCCATTGGCCTGGCCTCTGCTGGGCAAATTAGTGAAGATTGGGGGTTGGAGGCCCCCTACCTCAGCTTTTACGTAGTAGTCCTACTTTGTTATATATGTTGGGTTTCCTATTAAAAATAAACAGGTTTCTTTATTAAGCCTTTAAAAACCAGTGTCCTAGACAAGATGGTTTTTGCCCACGTTTATATTTTCATTTCTTACAACTATGACTCCCTACCTACTCTGTTAATAGCCTGAATAGTTGTGCTTTGTAACATTACACTTCAACCAGTAGATGGCTCTACAGTTTCACGTATTTGATTACCTAACATTGACAGTTCAGAATAGGATAAATTTGTTTTCTGCTAATTTGGCAGAATTTAAAGAAAAAATTTACTGCTTTTCTTAAAATAAGGGAAGACTGTAACCACTGCTGTTTTACATAAAGCAATAAAAAAAGATCAGAATCCTGTTTTTTCAAACTAAAAAAGGACATTTACTCTATTAAACATTTAGTAAGGTAATAAGTAAATGTATCAAATGCGTTTGGACTATCCGTGATAAATTATAAAGCTCTCGAGTTGGTTATGTTAAAAATTTTAAACTTTCATAACAGGTTTACAGGTATGATTTAAAAAATTTGTAAACAGCTCAAAATGGTTATATTTTCTTTTTATTTCTGAATCATAATTTTGTTACCACATACATAATTTACCTTATATGATCTCTTTTGGCAAATCAGAATCTATAATACAATATAGACATTGTGGAATAGTTATAAATGTTAATACATATACTTTCAAGTACTTTTCACCGATTATTTCTTTTGCTGTCTTAAGTTATTAAAGTTTAAAAGTCTGTGAGTACCTTATTCAGATCTGTTCTGTTGAATTTGTTGAAGGTGATGGTGAAGGGAGGAAATGATCAATGCTCCAAGAATCTCAAACTGGATTTAGGGATCTCTCCAAGGCTCCGTAAGAGAATATCACAGAGAAGATGTTAAGGTATCAATTTATTCAATGACTAGAACACAGTAAGCCAGCGTAATACTTCATAGGTGATTGGATAGCTAGGCCAAAGTTTAAAATGAGAACTTGCCTTGAAATACTCATTCTCAGCATGGTAGCAAGCAGAGAGAGCTCACTATGAAGTCAACTATTGTGCTGGTAGTTCCCCCAGATTTATTCTAGGTGCTACTATTCAGCTCCAGTTTCTGTTTATTAATCAATATGGTGAGAGATTTCTGGTTGCTTGGAAACATTGCTTAGAAAAGAATGCTTGAAGGCATTCTAAAGGTGGAAGGACCATTTCTACAAATGTTCCTTCAGACCCTCCTTTTCATAATGGAATCCTGGGCTTTCCACATGACATAGTCTAGCTATCTTCTGGGATTGGTAGGGCAGATTACTGGGGTGTAGGAGGGGTATAATCTCTCCTAGGGCTGGATAGAGCAGAGTGGTAAAAGAAATGAGATGTGTTTATATGAATGAACAAAAACAGACTTGGAAAACCAGTGGTATGATAACCTCTGCTGTTGAAGTGCCTTGATAGCAATCTTTCTGTTCCTATTATGAAAGGACATTCACTTCCACTTGAATGATCTTTCCTAAGGCCTAGTGCTGGTCAATACACTGGATCTTGACTTGCTGGGTGTTAATGGAGTTCCTTTTGTGCAGCTTGTCATTTATAGAGGCACTTAACTGGCTACCAGAATATTTATGGTACCAAAGGGCACAAGAAAATAGAGAATCGAAAGAGGAGAGGGCATAATTAGTACAGATACATAATTAATACAGGATACTCTGAAGAAGTGGGGATCTAAGTTACTCTGTGGTAATATGGAAGATGAACCAGTTGGATTCTCTGTCAGGGGCAAGGTATGTAAAACAAGTATCCTTTGGGTACTTAGTTGATGTGTTCAATTTGATCCAACAGTTTAGGAATGGCAAGTGGAGGAAAGGTGAAACTTAAAACTGAAGAGAGGGCATCTTATGCACCCTTTGACAGAACAGAGGTTTCTCCCAAACTACTACCTTGAGGCTCCTAAATATTCATTTTGGGGTTCTTGGGGGCATAGTTGCAGAAGGGGATAGACCAGGTGTTCACAACGTATCATGTTAAAGTAATAACGTAGCTGTCAACTCAGCAGGCTACAGTCCTATCAATGAAGTCATGCAAGAAGTTGTGGTCAATGTATACATTAGGTGCATCACTGTATATTGGAGAGCCATTCTACAAGTGAACTTAGAGCTTAGGCACCTCAGAAGTCATAAGACCTGTGGCTATATATGGAGATCAAGAATAGGCAGGAAGAACAAATAGATACCATCTCTGATTTCATTGATATCTCAAAGTTATTCTGGAAGTAGGCCTCATTATTTTTCTTAACGACCTATATGACCCCTATAGGGGCTGAGAAGAGCTGGATAAGTTGAATATTAAGTTGATGCCAAAGTACTCATGAAGGCCTAGGCTGGAACATGGACACAGGTCTTTTTTTGCACAGTTGCACCTGTGGTTGGGGCAGAGCTCTTTATTTTTAATTTTTAAGTAAGTTCTACAACCAATGTGGGGTTTGAACTTAAAAGCCCAAGATCAAGAGTTGCATGCTTTGACTAAGCCAGCCAGGCACTCCAGGAAATAGCTCTTTAGATATGGGAAGTTCCAAAACTGAAGTAAAGCCAGTAGTTGGTTAGGTTGGGTGGGCCTCCATCTAGGATGCCTTATGATCATGATGTAGCTTGAGTAGCAAGTGGCAGTATGAAGCATTTAGCAGATTACTCCTTGGGCATTATGTAGGGCTGGTTTCTCAGATCTCTGACTGCCCCACCCCTGGTAAGTATGTAGTTGCATTGTTGGCCTACATTAGTGTAACCCGGAGTTATGGGGGAGGCCATGCCTCTTGACTGAGACTTGGTTCATAAAGCTGCTATATGATGATCTAAAATAGTCTCCTGGAGGCAATTCCCCACTATCCATAGTTCTACCAAATATAGAACAACTGTTCTGGTGGGTGAGATCAAGGTTGCTGTAAACGTTGGTGGGTCCTTGCCCTCATCTTTTGCCTGAGTGAATAACATCAGTGGACCTAAAAGGGTGTGGATGTATTGACAGCCATAAGTCTATTTTTGCAGCAAAGGTTTATGAGTTCTGAGAGCTTGGAGGGAGCTCCAGCATAGATTTGGGTAACCAAGAGCACAGGTTAGGGGGATCAGTCTTAGAAGAAAGGCTTTGAGTCCCTTGCGAAATGAAACCAGTATGAAATATGTCATTTCAGCACAACTCAGATGGTCCTGACCCTTCCTCTTACAGGAAGGAGCTTTAGATAGCATTGGTCATCTTTTATCAATAGGAGCACACCAAATCTGGGGGTTAATATTGCTGGAAGGGCCAAACAGTAACAACCAAGCTAATTTAGATTAATTAATGGGGATTTTAACCTTCTTAGAGAATGTCTTATTCTTTTTTGAGACTGAGGATAAGAGAAGCTCAGCCTAAGCTACTTTCCTCTATCACCAAGAACTACTTTGAGCTGAGGGGAAGGGACTAACCAGTTTAAAGGGGAAATTGCTGCTTTCTCTTAGTTTTTTGGTAGTCCTGGGTTACCTAGTATTATAGATCCTCTGAATTATGGGAACCATCTAACAGGGAATAGTTGACCATATTTAAAATACCCTGCTTAAGATTATATCATATTAATCAGTTTCTACTTATATTTTCATGACAAGAGAAGGGAATTGGGAAGAGCTACACACCAAGAGGATCTTCCTATGGCATTGACAACTAGAAATAATATACTTTCTACTGCATCTTTTCATGAATAGCTATTGGGAGTTTTAGCCATACTTGGATCTTCAAAGTAAGGTAAGGCTAAGTACGGAAGTTCCATCCTTGGCTGTTAACTAAATATCATTTGGTTTATGGCACAGACTACTCACCATAGATTTTAAAGTCCACAGCTCCTCACTTAAGAACTGGAAGGTATGAGATGTCAGGATGTTTCAGGAAACCAAGTGTGCCATCTGCAAGAAGAAAATTATAGCTCCAAGGAGAGATGAGCCCTGCCTTCAAGTCATGAAGAATATTTTGGATGAAACATCTGCAGAGGCCTGGAAGACTCACTGGGTAAAGCTGGAGGGACAGCTCTAGGAATAACTGGAAATGGATGATACCACCTTTCTTAGTGTATGGTATGGGAAAAACGGTTCTATCCTCTCTATACTACCATTCCTAACATCATTCATGCCTTGTGCATGTACCCCTCATTAGTTGATAGTCACTGGTTTGTGCGATTTAACATGAAGATGTACTTTCCAAAAGTAGTTTATGACTGATTTATAGATTAGAATTTCTGTTTTCTTAATACATTCAATAAAAATATGACCGACTGGGGGCGCCTGGGTGGCGCAGTCGGTTAAGCGTCCGACTTCAGCCAGGTCACGATCTCGCGGTCCGGGAGTTCGAGCCCCGCGTCAGGCTCTGGGCTGATGGCTCAGAGCCTGGAGCCTGTTTCCGATTCTGTGTCTCCCTCTCTCTCTGCCCCTCCCCGTTCATGCTCTGTCTCTCTCTGTCCCAAAAATAAATAAACGTTGAATTAGTGTTTAAAAAAAAAAAAAAAATATGACCGACTGCACATTTTTTCTCAAAATATTTTTAAAAATGTAGTAACTTTTATATTGGAAAACATTAAGATAGTTTCAGTAATTTGGCTTTCCTTGAACTAGTCTAGAAGAGTCTGATGGTTAAAAAGCTATAAATATTAAAAATATAAAGTTAATAAGCATGTTACACATTTTAGGTTAAATCAGTACAATAATACAAATACAATGTATTTCTTTCAAACCACATGAAAAGAAATGTTAAAGAAAATTCAATCCAAAAGAAGACAGGAAGGAGAAAAAGGGGCAAAGAAAAATGAAAAATATGGTAAAAGAAAACCCATAATAAGACAGTAGAAATGATTATAATTACAAATATCTCAGAATTGTAATGAACATCAAAGGATAAACCTTCTGTCAAAAGACAGCCATGTTCATTCTTTAAAAAATTTTTTTTTCAATGTTTATTTATTTTTGAGAGACAGAGCATGAGTAGGGAAGGGGCAGAGAGGGAGACACAATTCAAAGCAGGTTCCAGGCTCTGAGCTGTCAGCACAGAGCCTGATGTGGGGCTCGAACCCACAAACTGTGAGATCATGACCTGGGCCGAAGTCGGATACCCAACTGACTGAGCCACCCAGGTGCCCCAGCAATGTTCATTCTTAATAAAAAGTTAGCTATATGTAGTTAAAAGGCATATACTTACAAGAGAAAATGAGACATGAAGAAATACTGGGCATATAAATAAACCAAAAGAAAGCTGGTATTGTATTATTAATAGTAGGCAGTCTATATTGAGAGGGGAAACCATTACTGAATATAAAGTGAGGCTTAATATAAAAGGAATAATGCAGCAGCAAGTTACAACAATTAGGAAATTGTATGATCTAACAACATTCTCAAAATATAAAAGGATAAAATGAACAAGAAATGTTCAAGTCTGCAAAAAAACGAAATTGCCATTCATGAGTTCAAAGAAACTAGGCAATGACAAAGTAAAAACTTACACTACACATCAGCACTTCAGTCTTTAATGCTCACTACCACATGTATCATTGCTAAGTGTAGAAAAATAAAAATTTTATAGCAGGTAAGGTTTTGTGACTCTAAAACCTTGACTTTTTCCATATATGCCTCTGTGAAAATGATAACTTGCTTTTTGAATAGATATGTCAGCAAATATACCTGTTCAGGAAGTCCTCTCTTTGGATTATTAAAAGGGGAGAATCCCATGGCTATAATTTTGCCAAAATTTTTCATTGTTAGTTCGGTAATAAGCAAAGGTGAAAGGAGAGAACCAGTAGTTCTGTGTTCCTTAATTATGTTCTCTCATTTACTTTTCTCATCAACTCTGAGGTATTTTTGTTTCTCTGTTTAGCTGATGAGAAGTTGAGGCAGAGAGAGATTAAGTAACTTGGCCAAGGTTATAGTTTGTAAAACAGAAGAGCCTAGACTCAGATTTATCTTGATGCCAGAGCCTCAGCACCAACACCACAATCAATCACTGAGTATATACTGAGGGCAGTGTATTGTGGGGAAGAGGAAGTAGTATAATCAGAACCAAAGATTTGAAGATGAAAAGTCTAAAAAAGACCCCTTAATTGAAATACAGCAATGAGTGTTTCAAGGTGGGGGATTATTCTTGATAACTAGATTATGAAATAGATGAGTGCCAAAATAGAAACTTAGAAAAACTAATTACCTTTATCATGAAATATTTCTCTCTTGCTTTCAATAGTTCCCTTTATATCCTAAGCCTGCTTATGTGTGCTGGTATAAATTTGTTAAAAATTTTAATAACTCTATAGTCTGTATTTTTTTTTCCTTAAGATTATTTTGTTTCTCATTTTCAGAACAGTGTTCCAAATTCTTGAATCCAGTAGTTCTCCTCTAAATGAAAGTATGCTGTCATAAATTTATGAATCTAAGTATTTTGAAATAACATTTTACAAATACTTTAGATAATACATTTATCTCTAAACATGAAAACATATCAATATTCAAAAGTTTTATTTGACTTGACTATTATAGTAACAAAGCCAGAGAATTTTATTCAAGCTCACAAACACTGAAACTTTTTCATTTCATACATACAGTTTTAATATAAATGAACTTATGAAAAGACTCATGTATTTACTAACAATTTAAGTTCTATAAATTTACTGAACATTTATTACTGTATTCTTATGACATCTTTCCTAACAAGCCTGCAGAAATCAGGTTAACTGACTCCACAGTTATTACCAAAGCAAATCCCACTCTAACTAAAATGCTACATATTGAATAATTCCTGGTAAATTATCTCATACATGACAGTCAAGACATGTTCTAACTTCCCCTAATTAGAGATTTTGTTATGAACTGCACAAAATGTCATATTTTACATTTTTAATGAAATGTAGCTATTATGTTGGACATGGGCTACACCTTGAAGTGTGATGAAACCCATGTTTATATAGGTCTTTAAGCTATCATCTAAATTGTATTTTTAAAAATGTATAAAAAAGTATTAAGGGCCTTGCTAACTTGGAAGCCATGAACACCTACATCTCTGTTCTATGTTTTAAATAATTTCTTCAAACTATGTTTAAATTCAAGTTACAAAGTCCCAAGATAGCAAGGCATGATGGGTACTTCAGTATTTTTTGCATGGTAGCTTATGACTTATTAACATAATCAGACTGGTACATTATAAAAAATATCCTATATAGCATTTTTCAGATTATCCTTAAAAATCACTTACTAAAGCAATTTATAAAGGCTTTCATAAGGCAAAGAATCTTCAATCCTGGTAAAATGAATTTATTGCATTAACTTTTATATTTAAGTTTCTGTAAAACTTACTTTATGGGAACTACATTTTTAAAAAGCAAACCTTTTATTCCTGAGTTCAGTTTCATTTAATAATTCATTACTGGAATGTAATTAAATAAGTAACGATGTGTAAAAAGCTTAAGAAAACCATAAGTACTAAAATGAATTACTGAAACTATGTATGGTTCATTGTGTGAACATTGATGGTTGGATTTTTACACCATTTTAAAATATGGAAGGAGTATTTTTTGCTGAATATAAAGGAAAAATTTTAACGTTCATTATGACACTGACCTAGAATTAAAAAGTAATCTGACAATTAATAATCCTCAATTAATAAGCCTCAAACTAGAAAGATTTTTTTTTAATTTTAATGTTGCCCACATAAAAATCAGCCTTTATTACATAAAAATAAGGTAATTAATTCAAAACAAATTTTAAATAAAACATTTTGGATGTAGCTGATACCATAAAATTAGTTCTCTAACCTAAGGAGAATATATAGGACTTCTTCCTTTTTCCATAATTTATGGAGACCATCTAAAACTACAGCTATCCATTCAGGGGCACAAAAACCAATATAAATATATAACTGTGTGTAGCTAAGTGTAAAAAAAATTAGTAAATCAACCTGATCTTAGAAAAGCAAAGGAAAAATAGTGACACTTACTGTTTAACATCTAGAGTAGTGAGAAGGGGACTAGCCAAAGTCAACCAAGTTATCAAAACCCATCATTGGTAAGTCTGTAGAGGTAGATGTTTTAAATATTCAACATGTGAAGGTAGGTTAGGTTTGAGCTCAAGAGTTTTAAACAAGTCATTCTCTAAAGATAGACACATAGTTAGGGCACGGGCATAAAAATCTAACTGGTAAACATAGGATTGTTGCTTAATTCATTTTCATTTTTCCTTTGGCATAGACATTAGGATATTATATGTGTTCTTTTAACTGAAAGCTATTCTCACAAACAGTTGGATATAGCCTGAATAAAATAATCCTAAGGTTAACGTAGAGTCAGCATTTGAATAGTACAGGAGGAATTTACTTGTATTAGTATCTTTTAAAAATAATTTGTATTGTAGGTCAGCTACTAATAGGGATTTTAGAAGGTTTCTTTTATGTGTTGTGAAAAATATGTTCTGTAAGTGGATATTGTATAGATTTCTTTGCTTTGGTATCAGGTTAAAAAAAAAATCCTAAATGGGATTAGCTAGAAACACATTGAGAATATTAAAATCATCTCAAATTGTTGATGTGTACTTTAAAATTTTTATCCTTTAGGTGTTTTCTCCAAAACACGTAAAGGAAAAAAAATCCACGTTTTCGGCAATACTTTATGTTAATTAGCATTTCCTTTCTTTGTTATCACTGGTCATTTCAGAATTATATGAGGCTAAGGAAGAGGGTTTAGTTTCCATACCTTTGTCCATTTTTATATCCTGATTTGCAGGAAAAAGGACCTTGATAGTTAAGAGCTAAAATTTATCTCTTATATGGTATTAAATCTGTTTATGCTATTATTGCTATCTTACATTCTCTATAAAATAAGAGCCAAATATCACAACCTAAGCAAAACAGAATTTTTTTGGGGGGGGTACATTAATGATTTTTGTACCATCTCCATTTTTCTGTAATTTATATCTGGAGAGAAAAATAAAGTAATACAATCTTTATAGAATTGAATGAATGCACTGTGAAAGTACATCAGTACATTTTGGTAAAGAGCACAATTACCTAAAATAAATTAACTAAGAAAAACACTTCAAACAGAAATTTGTTTTTGAAGGAAAATGCGATTACCCTTGGACTCTTGAAATTTACAAAAGTTTTAGAACAAAAATGCCTTGGTATATACTGAATTAGCCTGAATAACAAATATAGGATTAAAATGAAAATGCCAGACAAGTGGAATATTAAATAGAATGTGTCATGTTATTTTTGACGAGGGCTCTATTTGTAGAATACTGGATCTTAACATATAGCATGTTACTTTCAGAATAAAGGTAGCAAAACAAAAGTATTACCAATAGGTGGAGTGGCCTTAGTATGTGCCAGAGTAATTAATATATAACTATATTATTACATTTTATTCCTCCACCTGAATATTTTAGCCCAGAAACATTTTGGCAATATACACAAAAAGTAGATACATTAATGGATAGTTCATTATCCTTTATGAGGCAGGATAAAAAAAATTGATATAATTGGATTATCATCTACCTAACATTATAAGAAGGTTTTCATATATAATTCCTACTCTTTTCCAACAGAAGTACAAACTAGCTTTAGTTTTTGGAGAAGATGTGAAATTAAAATAGTGAAAAAAATAAGACTCTTATTCTAATATTGTACAATCAAATTTCAATAAATGCTAGAATAAACTTACATGTAGTTAATTTACATGTTGCTTATTTATATAATTTTTGTTTTATTATTAGTCTAGCCTTGTATATAAGGAATATAATGTTCTTAGAGAAGAAAGTTGGGATATACATTAAATAGGCAGTATTTAAAGAAGAGTTGGCCATTTTTTAATTTTAAGAAGGTCTACCTATTGTTGCATTTTTTAATTTTAAAAAACTTTGAATTCTGTAAGAGCAGATAGTCATAATATCTTTGTATTTAAAAGGTGAAATATAATGTTATGGGTAAGTTTTATTCAAAGTTAATGCTTTGAAAGGCTAGAAACGTCACAAACTAAGACCTGAATGAAAGATAAAAAGGAATAATGACAGTGTTACAGTATTAAAGGAAGAAATATGTACTGAATCTGGGATGATATATGCAGTGAATGCTTATACTTGCTAAGATGCTGTAAGAACCCTTATACTTTTGGTATGGATGACAAAAGAGGGCCAGAAATATATAGAGAGATACATTTAAGTATATTTAAGAATAGTGTCTACTCTGGTCATAGTAACTGGTATAAAATAAGTGGTCATAATAGGACAGGTTTCCAGATGTTATATATATAAATTATCTTTACATGTATTAATATCTGTCAAAATTCCTAATGTAAATCTAGAGTTTGAAATGTTTTATAAAAAATATTTAATGTCAGTAAAATATACACTAACCAATATATAGAAAAGTCAAAATAATGTGGAAGCTATAATCTTCTACACACATTATCTCTCTAGCAAGAGAGTGTTTTGTTTTTTTTTTAATTTACCATATTACAACAAATGGCCTGTTGCTATTGTATATTCTGTATATGGCATGGCTATGTCTACAGGTATGAAACATCTAGAACAAATCTGAAAAATCCAAACATCAAAGGTGTTTTTAAGTGCTTAGACATTATCATGTTGATAATATAGCCAGATATGACCAAAGTTTTCAAACTTTACCAAGGTATTTGTTGTTTTATAGATACAGCATTTGTTCTATTTACTAGAATTATAAGTCTATCTTACTTAAGTGTGTGTAAATTCATAAGGGAAACCATAGTTTTCTCCTCCATCTCCAATATTTTGGCTACTAGGATTTCTTTAATGCCCTTAAAAAAGCAAAAGCATTTAATGTTAGGCATATCCAAATCCCTCACATTTGTTGTCAGACCACACATAGGGCTAATTGTTTTCTATTATTGGATAAAATAGTTATCCAAGACTCTACTTAACAGAATCAATTAAGGTGAAGTAAGAATTGAATGCTCTGAAATCTTTCCTAGGATGAAAGTGTGGTGTTCGAGAATATCAAGGTTTCAAACCTACAGATGAAGGTTGAGAAAAGCTTCTTCTCACAGAATGTAACCTTGGTTCCTATTAAGAGATTTAAAGAAAACTAGGGTTTTAATGCATTTTAAATGGCTCTTGTAAGTAAGGGAAAGATTTAAAAAATAATACTAACTGGGCCTGGATTCTGAGGAGAGGTGTGCTTTAGGAAATTCGCACTATTAAGAGTATGTAGGCTACCTTAAAACCTATTGCTGGACAAGGAGGAAACCTAGGGCAATAACAAAGACTCACTACAAAGGATCTGAGAATGGCCATATCTAATGGTATTTTCTCAATTATTAGGTTATATTCTTTTGTGTCATTCCTGAACCTTGCTAAAGATATGTTTAAAAGAAAGATTTATGTACTCAGTGATATATAAAATTAGAGTCAGAAAGGCACTTAAGCCTATGGTTAAGAAAGCCACTATCCAGAGAAAATCAAGGAATTATTAATAAACTTTCATATTAATAGAGTAACATTTTATTCTGTTAAGTAAAATATCCAATGAATGGACTCTGTGTTCCAACAAATGATTTTTATTTGATCCACTGCTGAATATAATGATTTTTAGAAGATACTGCTTTGCTCAAGATGGTTGAGAATAGGAAGATTTCAGCTAAGGTGTTTTTATAATGAGTAAATGCCTACTTCAGAGTGTCAGTGTTTAGCCAAATCCTTTTGCCTAAAAAATCTCATCTTTTGTTCTGTCCTCTTCAGATTATCTGAGTTTGAATGTTGTGATTCAAGAAGAATGCATGCATCAAGCCTGAGTTTATCTAATAAAGCTGATTAAAACTTTGGAAGTAGCATGAAGGCTAATCAGTTGCCCAGCCTGAATCTGACAACAGAAAGTTAATGCCAAGTTTTGAAGTTGTTCTTCTAAATACTTAAATAGCAGCTTCTATGTAGTTAAGGGAAATGAACTGAAGCTTCTAAGATAAAGGGCAAAACTTCTCTAAAGAGGCACTGTTGATTATATATTGTGTTTTCCCTAATTTGGGCACAGATGCCACTCTACTGACCTAGCAAGACTCTGAGCATGTCTACTAACAATGTAACAACTTGCCAATGCTAGAATAGGTTAATTATTAGGAGTAAGTCATAAAAACAATGAATAATTTTACAGCGTATCAAACCTAGGTGCTTCTAGGGTTAAAAATGTTTTTAAAATGTGGGGTTACTGAGAGAGTTTATTCGTATCACTTTAGGATACTTTGTGAAGGTACAAAATAGTCTTCTAACCAGAAAAGAACCATTTATAAAGTATTATAAAATATGTTAGTTATCAAAATCAGTGTTTGAGAAAATTCCCTGTAATGACATCAGGCTGTATTTAACTTTAGGTACTGTTACAATTTTTGAGCTAAGTTGACTTTAGTAGGCAATTATGATTATGATCCATTTATCTTAGAAACACACACATTTTATCAGTATAAAGAGTAGCATGAGTTTGGCCCCTTGGATTAGGATGTAAAAAAAGAAAACTTGAATAGCCTTTTCTCAAAATAGCAAATAATACATGTAGGGTCTATACAAACACTGATAAATGCCTACACTGCAGTTATTAGCAAGAAAATGGGAAGGCAGAAGCAAAGCAACCAAAGGTTCATTTGTTTTTGTTGGTGGACTTTATGCTTCCAAAAACATGTGGAAATGTGTCACATTCCCAAAATATAAAGAGTAGGTGGCTCCACTTACAGGTATCTTTTGCTTATCAGAGGGATTAAAGTTTTCAGGGATAACTTAAAAGGCCTTTCTTCTTACCTTGTGTTCCTTCTTATATTTCTCCGAATGCTGAATTACACAGCACATTTGAAGAAAATTTTTGATTAACATCTAAAAATTAAATTCTATGGCAATTCTGTTTCTCCCTTTTATTAGGAAACTTCATACTTCAGTTACTTGATAAAAGCATGATTAAACAGTTTCGTGTTTATCAGAATTTGTTTACTTTAGAATTGAAATATTTTCTGATTCTGAGTCTGAGATGCTTAAGGGAGTAGAATAGACATTTTGTGTCTAAGATTTAATTTGTGTAAGATTTAATTTTAGTGATTCAATGAAAGATGGTCCATAACTCTTAGAAGGGGCAAAAATTATTTCTGAAAAGTGTTCTCTAAGGATCTTCCCCTCTTAGTTCCCATACTCCCCAGAAATCACTTGCTTCCTTACTGGTGTAATTTATTAGTAATCAAAACTCTGGGTTCTACCACTTAATAGTAATGTCATTTTGGGCAATTCTCTTACTCTTTCAAAGCCTTACTTCTCTTATAAAAAAGTTGTCGATTATTTCTCAAATATATTGAGTGGACAAAATAAGATAATATATGTATTGTGCTTATAAATTATAAAGTGCTATAAAAATAAGTGTTATTCTTGCCTTGGAAGAATACAGTAAGCACAAATGTGATATACTAAGCATGATTTTATAGCAAATTATCAACAGAGTTAATACAGTTTTTATAAGGAATATTATCATGGACTTTAAATAATCTTCAATGACTAAACCAAAGATTTTCTTGAGAATTACCTCATTATTCTATACCAAATTTAGTTTCAAGTTACCAATATTTTAAGACTAATATCTTAAGAATATTCCATAGTTTTGGGGCGCCTGGGTGGCTCAGTCGGTTAAGCGTCCGACTTCGGCTCAGGTCATGATCTCACGGTCCGTGAGTTCGAGCCCCGTGTCGGGCTCTGTGCGGACAGCTCCGAGCCTGGAGCCCGTTTCGGATTCTGTGTCTCCCTCTCTCTCTCTGACCCTCCCCCGTTCATCCTCTCTCTCTTTCTCTGTCTCAAAAGTGAATAAACGTTAAAAAAAAATAAGAATATTCCATAGTTTTATTAGACGTTATAGTTTTCAAGTTGATATGATTCTGTGGTTTCGTGTTTATAACTTGAGAAAGGGGCTTATCCCTGAACATATTCATTGAACTTATTTATATAGTTGTATCAACGGCTAAACCAGATATCATAAAGCTTCAAGGGCTAAAGTAATAGAGTAATTCAGGCCTATCCCTTATGGCTTAATCCCTTTCAGACTATACTTTTTTGATCTCAGTGTAATGTTACATTCATTTTATAATATTTTAATAGGTTAACAACATTCCAATTTCCCTGGGACAGTCTAGTTTATGCATACTGTATTATTAGAATTTTGGTTTTGAAAAATAGTCTTTGAATAGAATGGTTTATGGGTTTGTTAATATGATAAACTTGTTGGTTAGTAAGTATATACTTCAAAAATTAGATCATTTTAATTATTTTTAGTGCCCCTTTTCACTCTTAAGTGTACTGATTTAATTATGAATATATCATTTCCACATATAAGAAGAACTTGGAGCCCCTAGCAAAGTCAAGAACTTTCTGACTCCTATAAGGAACAGAAGTGAAGCAGAACTTAGTATGATTGGTAAACATCAGAGGGCCTTGTCCACAGTGAAACAGGCTTGATTTCTGTAAATATAATCAAATCAAGTCAGTCTGCTGCTTATCAATGAAGTTGGGAGTGCAATTTCAAAGGAAATAAGTGCTGGAGAATAAGGACTCCTCTAATTCTGAATCCATATAATTGTATTTCAGAGAAGGTTAAGCTAATATTCATATTGGAACTTGGCAAATCTCTGAGTATGTAATTATTTCTGAGAAAAAAAATGTAGTACATTCTTACATATGACTCTATTCAGATAGACCCTAATTACAACTTTGTCTTATTAAAATATAATGAACTGTACATTATTAATGATAGAGACAAGATTCTTTTGAACTGCATGACTTGAGATTAAATCGTGTCAGTGAAAACCATTGTTAGCTACCTTTCCTACATAGAGTATGAAGATGTTTGGTTTGAAGGATGTTTAATAAAGAAAGAGCAAGTGGATGATTTCATATGAAGAAACGACCATTAGAATGCATTTTGGGTTATTTCCCCAAATAATTTATCATTTAGAAGAAAATAGGAAAGCTAAATTCTTGTATTGGGTATACAGCATTTATGAAAAGGTGACAGTGATTTAGAAAGAATTTTCAAGAAGCAAGTGGATGATTAAGATGAGTTGTATAGTGTTAGGTTTATATCCGAAATCAGAGAATCTTTAAAATAAATTTTTAACTTCAAAAATACAAATCTGCTGAAGTTCAACACAGAATGTTTATCTTTCATTATTATTTAGGGTTGCACCTATAAAATCCTTTGAGGAAACAGGATAGCCTTTTTGAAATCAAGAATAAGATATAGAGAGATGTACAAAAAGATGTGTGTTAAGTAGCATTCTCTATAGTTGCATCTGATCTTTAGGAATTAGACACAAAGGTAAGTAACTCTTTTCCTGATCGTCATCTTTTAAAATTTCCTTTTATAATCTTTACTTTAAAGCAAAAGAAATTGAAGATTAAAGGATGTAATATTCCACGTTAAGCGAAAGCTATCTTGGCTCTCTTCCAAAATGCTCACTCTGTTATTGGGAACCACTGTGAGAAACGTCGAACTTTGAGTACCAATGAGTTCAGAAATAAAAGGACAGAATCTGTGAAAACTAAGGATTATACTCTCTTAAGCATGAATTAGCTACTTGTAAGCTGGATTCCTTAAGCCAAAACATCTTTCTCCACGTTGCCTGATTTTTTTTCATATTAGATTACACTGTTGGAAATTCTATCAAATCAGATTGTTTGGGTTAATAGGAATTCTCTTTATTCCTGTTCTTAGGCAAGTCAAGGCCAGGAAAGATCCTTTTTTTAGCTCTTGCCATTATTCCCCAAATCTAGAGGTCAGGTTAGTATTATTAGGTTTATATATTTAGGCCAGTATAGATAGCTGTTATAGGAATATGCTGTGAATTTAAACATCATTAAATATGTTGAAGCTGGGAAAAACTTCCAAAATTAAGTGTATCTGATTGCATTTCTTTTCTTTCAGTTTAGAGCCACATGTGAAAATGAAACCATAAATAATGACTACACAGTAAATATCCTTAAACCCTACCATTTTAAGTACAAGAAAGTTAATTGAGTTGGGTGGATAATAAAAGAGTCAGGGTCTCTAAAAATCTGGAGAAATCCTATACAAAATACAAAATAGAGGTCCCTCAGAATGCTAATAGCCAGAATGGGGGAAAACCAGATGGAGCACACTCAGGTTTTTATTTTTGTTTTTGTTTTAAGTGATTCAAACAACAAGGACATGGTACTTGGAAAACAAGTTGGAAAGTAGATATTCAGATGAATACACAGGGAATTCTTTCCAGATTGGAAGAGGACAACTGGTAGACTTAGGGAATTCATGGGACAGGAAGAGTATAGTTGGAGATTTAGCTTGGAATTTACCAAAGGGAAAACTCCTTTTGAAAGTATTGAAACCTATCAAAGACAAAGATCTAGAGGAAATGCCACAGAACTTGATAATGGTGAGTAAGGGGAAGAAAATGCTAAGAGCTTTGAGACACTTACTTTGAAGACTTTATACTTTAGAGGAGAATCTTGACTCTCTTATAAAACAAAATAGCAACACAAAAAACTATCATCTTCTCAAAAGCATTACTTTCCCCAGGAAAGAAAAATTCTGAGAGATGTATTTTATCCTCTTTTTCATAAAGGAAGACATAAAGAAAAAAGAGTCTAATCAAAGGACATTCTTATTAGAAATCCTCTCTCTAGGCCTACGGGTATACTGGGATCTTGTAGGATGTCCAAAAGTGTGAGGATCTAGGGCTCTCCAAATTTTCTCTGATGAAAAACAAAAACCAGTCAGTAAAAGGGTTGAAGTGAGGAAAAAAACTGTTAGCAGGTAAGGAAGGGGAGGGATTTAGTTCCTAGGTATAGAATGGCAGCTTCCCATAGCCTTGTTTTCCAAAGGAAAAAAGTACACCAAGATGTTTGATTCATATCCTCTTTAGAGAAATACTAAATGACATTGACTCGTGGGTATATACCTTGACAGAAATGCAAAACTGAGATTAACACATACTAGCCTCACTAAAATTATGTACCAAAATATTAGTAAATAATCAAGTATTGGCTTCTTTTAACTAAGAAATACGCATCAAATGAGTAAAACTGACAAATCAGTAGATGGAAAAATTTTTAATTACATGTTTTAAAAACAAGTCAGATGTCAATATGGTATCACTTACTAGCTTAAATAAAATGTTTTAATGACTATTCAGCCTGTTACTGTGTATCTTAACTTCAATACAGTCAGGCTTGGTAATATATTAGTTGATCCTATTTTAAGCAGCATAACTAAAAAGAATGATAAAACTGGAAAACTTTAATCTGTTAGTTTACAAATTTAAAATTGATGCCTGTTATTTTATTTCTAGATTCTGACAGGTCATAAAGTAGGTATCAAGGTAACCATGAAACTAGTATAACAGAAAACTGAAGGATTATATTACATGGAAAGGACAAAAATGACAATGTGAAATAAAACAAGTGGTCTTGAATGGCACTTGATTTTTGAGAGGAATCATGAGAATGCAGGAAGTATCAGTAAATTTATGCAATACATAAAAGCAAAGAGACAAAAACACATACAGCAGGTGAAACAAACAGCAATAACTGTAGCTGCTAATCAGAGAGTGGTACTAAACATGGAAGAACAGAAGCTGGTAGCATATTTTTTTAGGAATTTATGCACTAGGAATGAAAACACTGAATAGAGTTGAAAGAAACAGCACCAATTATGATTATTATGCCCATCTTTTTTGAAAAATTTGCCTCTTTCTACTGAAGTCTATAGAGATTTCAGAATAAATTTTAGTCAAAGTATAGGTCTAGGGGCCAGCAATTTACTATTTTAACAACAGGGCATGTTGAAACATGATATCAAAGTTGGATTGAATGCCCCTGTAAAGTCTTTTCTAGTCCTTTGATTCTACATTTTAATACTATCCAAGCACTACTTCTGAGAGAGATACAAAGATTTTTTGTGTATGTGACCCCAATTCATTATTTTTCTTAAATACACCACAAACCCATGAAACACACTCCTACATCTGGGACTTATGTATAAATTTGTTTGAAAATATTGTACTGTCATTATTGGCAGAAATTTATAAAGCATTGTTACAAACTAAATCATACCTCTTTTTCTAAGCCATTCTTGTGAAATTGGCTGACAGGAAAGAAATTAAAGTCTTAATTTTCCAAGATCCTTTATTTTTTGACATGCTACCATCTTTCTATCTCTGACTATATTAGAGATTTGGGGAAAACAGGTTGCAAAGTTATTTGTGATTTTGGTACATGTGATGATACTAATATTTGTATTATCCATTTCACTCTAACCCAGTGAATTTCCTCAGATGTCTTCAGATTGGCCTTTCAAAATAGGAACTAAATAGAAACTTTTCAAATTTATCTATAGATGATATACTACAAAAAAGAGAAAAATAAAATGGCTTTTACCTAGTTATATAAGGAGAATTTTTATCCTCTCAATCTGGTTTTAGAAATAACCTGTTTGGGCTATCAAACTAGGTCGTAAAGAAAGTTGATGATGTCTTCCATATATTCTGGTTGACAGTGATTTCCACAGTTTTAATTAGCTTCACAAAATGAAGCTAAATTCTAAGAAAGTATGTATATGAATTGTATGTATATATAATGTGTATGTGTATATAATCTATATGTGTGTGTGTGTGTACGTAGTATATGTGTGTACGCAGATCTCTATAGTTTTGTGGAAGAAACACACTTGGGTATCAATTATTATCAAAATTCCTTATCCAATAATAAATCATTAACTTTTATTAACAGTCCAGGATTTGTTTAGCATCATGTTAAACATTTTGAAAATCAAGGAGAGTGCTATTAAAATATCTCTAACATCAGTGGTTAATCATTTTTACTTACAGAACAAAAACTTTTGAAATTTCATTGTGGGACTTATTAGTCTATTTATATTTCTAAAAACAGAATAATTAATGTGCATGGAATACCTTTAGGCTAATATATAATCATATAGTCCTACTGTTCATTATGGTTTCAAAAGAAACACCTTATTTGACTCATCAGGAAAATCTTTGGGATCTAAGTCTTATTATTTCTGCTTATGCTGTTGAACATGTAATACATGTGGGCATAGAAAAGGAGAGAGGAGAGATAAATTAGGGTAATGCCAATATTTATGGATTTTCCTCTTCTCACCTAAAATTAGGAAGTCAAGTAAAAGAATTGCAAATGAATGTAAAGTGGATTTTTTTATACTATTACAGAAATTACAGTGATGAAAACAATTTGTTCTGTAACTTTTGAACAATGGCTTTTCCTCCCTACCTATTTTCTAATTTTATAATAAGATTGGCTTTAGAATCAGAATTTAAAGTTTTCCTTTGGTGTAAGAAATAGCTTTGCTTTTTATGAAAATAACTGTCTTTTAAAATATTAATAACATATAATTGAATATATTGGTAACATATAAGAATAAAAAGTCAAAATATTAAAGCAGTAGAGGATACCAAAATATAGTGGGGTATCAGTCAGTATTATGGGATGTCAGAGGTGAGCCCTTCTTTTATCAAAACAATTCTACTAGGTGAACCGTATTATATAAATTTGGGTACCAAATGGCTTATATTATAAAAGGCTTCAGCATTATCACAAATATTAGAGTAAAAATTTAATATAGTCAAATTAATCATATGAAAAGGTAAGAAAACTGATCATGTTGAAGTGTTTCTAATATTTGGAAAATGTTATAAAAAAGTATAAATATTACTCAAATTTTGAAAACCATGGCAGAAGCAAAATTAAATAAGGAATAGCAATAATAAATAAAAACTCAGTCAAAAACATATTAAATGACAAAATAGCCAGTATTAGAACTGAATCATTAAGATCAAATGTACTTATACCACAAGGCATGAAAGTATTAAAAATTCTATTAGCATTAGAGAGGACTCTTATCCTAAATACTAAAATAAATAGTAATGACTATTAAACATTACTCCTAAAAGATTGAGAGGAAAAGAAATAACACAAAGCAGAGAAAATGAAAGACACCTCACTATTCCCAATGTGGTTATTATTTATGGAATGGATAAAACATGTAGAAAATGTCACTACAGTTAGATTAACACATAAACAAACCAACATGCCACAACTACCTAAATAGTTTTGTAGAACAGCTGAAAAAGCAAATTTCATCGAATTTAGACAGCTTATAATGGAATAAATAAGTATGGCGAGGTATTAACTAACCCTAAGTGTCACAATGGGCAGCTTCTAGACGGTTCGTTGAAGCTGGATCTTGGCCACACAAGGATCATTGGACAAGAAATCAGTTGAGCTGGACTAGAGCTGCCCAGTTGTCTTAATAATGAATGCTCCACACTGTCTGTTAAGTAAAAAGAGAGAAAATATAGATCAGAAATGAACAGGAAAGAAAAAACAAATTAGAGTAAATGAATGTAGGACATCAATGAACATTTACACAATACTTGCAGAACATGTGTACTAATTTTATTGAATATTAAGAAGTGAGAGAAGTTGAATAGTATCAGTCCTCCAACTTTGTTCTTTCCCTTTAACACTGTGATGGCTATTCTGGGTTTTTTGCCTTTCCATATAAACTTTAAAATCAGTTTGTCAATATCCACGAAATAACTTGCCGAGATTTTGACTAGGATTCTGTTGAACCTGTAGATAAAGTTGGGAAGAATTGACATCTTGACAATATGATGTCTACCTATCCATACACATGGACTATTTCTCCATTTATTTAATTCTTTGATTTCTTTTATCAGAGTTTTATACTTTTTCTCATCTAGATCTTGTACACATTTTGTTAGATTTATACCTAAGTATTTCATTTTTAATTTATTGCTGGTAAGCAGAAAAGCAATTGACTTTTGCATATTAACCGTGTATCCTACAGCCTTGCTATAATTGCTTATTAGTTCCAGAAGTTTCTTGGTCAATTCTTTTGGATTTTCTACATAGACGATCATGTCATCTGCAAACAAAGGCAGTTTTATTTCTGCCTTCCCAATCTGTATACTTTTGTTTCCTTTTCTTGTCTTTCTGCATTAGCTAGGACTTCCAGTACAGTGTTGAAATGGAGAAATGAAATGGACATTCTTGCCTTGTTCCCCATTACTAATTTTAATACATTTAAAAACACCTTTGAGTCCACCAAGTATTCACACAAGAAAATTTTTTTTTTTAATGTAACATTACATTACAAGTAAATTAGGATTAGGAAAAGACTATAGGCTCAGCTGAATGTAATCTTAAGGGTGGTCTTACTAACTATACATACAGCACTTCAAATATTATTTTTCAAGTGTAATGTTCAATAAATGCTTGGTGAAATGAACTACTGAGAATGAAAATGTTACTTAAAACTTGTCATATGGTAGAGTCCATATGACATGTTTATGCAAGGGCCAACTTATTTATGTGATTTATTAATTAGCTAATGGCCCATAGTTCATTTAGATTCTGCCAGATTTGACAGTACCTACAAATATGAGTCAGAAACAGTAATGTATAGTTTTTATCCATAATAATTTAAAGTTTTATTTTAGCTATAGTTTTTATTTCAATCTCAATTAAATCTTTGTCAAGATTAGAAGGGTAAACAAACTGATTTGACTTTGACTCTTTTTAAAGAAACTTTCTTAAAGAGCATTCAAAAAAGGAAAAAAAAAAAAACCCAACAGATAGAAAGTGAAAATAAACGAGATGAGGTAACCTGCAGGTAGTATACACACAAGGAAATGATGTAAATTGGTATATATGAAAAAGACCAAATTGACAGTATAAAAGAGAAAATATATCCTATAAATATTTTTCAAATAAAAATTGTTTTAGCCAATTTTTAAAGTTGAGAGAGGAGGGTTTTAAATAAATCCTGGTTAAAATTTTCAGAATGACATAAAGGTCTTTTCCTTAAAGGTTTACAACATGAAACAGGAGGCTTTTTCCATCTTCCAATGAAAAGCTAATAGAGTTCAGGTTAAGAACATTTCATTGCAGAAAGAATGAAGGAAGATAAGGTGGTTAGCAGTTTGCAAATACTTTAAGATCTGTCCCTAATGTGTTTATTCTGAAGTTTTAAAGATCAGCAACAATTACATGCTTTTAAACAATACTGTTTCATGAAAGGTATAACTAAAGTCTGAAGTACTCAAGAAAGAATAGCTAAGTGAATATATAAGAGATTTCAGTGTATTTTATCTGATTTAGTTGTGTGGAGAAAACTAACTCAAATTGATAGAAACTTATCTTAAGTCTGAGTAATGGAAAAGTAAGCAAAAATAACTGCTTTGGTAATGCAAAGCTACAGAAGACATTTCTAAGTGGACCACTAATGTACAGCATTACTATACTGTGACTATAATGTAGGTGACTATAATTAATAATACTGTATTGCATATTGGAAAGCTGCTGAGAAAGTAGATCTTAAGAAATTTCTTACCACAAGGAAAAAATTTGTTAAGTATGTGAAGTTTTGTGGATGTTAACTAGACTTACTGTGATGACCATTTCATAATATATACATACACTGTACA
This sequence comes from Lynx rufus, assembly GCF_022079265.1. Taxonomy (NCBI): domain Eukaryota; kingdom Metazoa; phylum Chordata; class Mammalia; order Carnivora; family Felidae; genus Lynx; species Lynx rufus. Next base: position 37,821,527 of record NW_025814834.1, on the reverse strand, counting down.
CCTGAAACTAATAATGTTATATGTCAATTATATCTCATTGCTATTTCTGTCACATATTACTTATTGTGTTGTTCTCAGATGTTTTGTGGTTTTTGCCTTCATAAAATTTTCTCCTGAGATCATCATCAGCTAAGATGTTTGGTAATATTTACATGCGTGGGAAAAAAAATGGAAGAGTAGAGAGTGGTCTTAGCTCATGCTGTGGTTTGAGAAGGAGTAGGTGTTGTCTTGCCCAGGACAGAGAGCCCTTAGGCATCATCATCTAGGCTATAACAACCTTTTGTTGCCATTTCAGTAGGCAACTCTGCCTATTAGGGGTCAGTCTCTCAATACTTCTGCCCTGCACAATGCTCTCCTTTCTTATACATAATTCATTATAGTCAGTGACATTTGTCCAGGACCACTTTATTGAATTTATAGAGATTTATGTTGTGACCAAAATATTACCAACTTTTGTAAATGTTAGAAAAGAAATAGCTTTCTCTTTGCAAGGCACAAAATTCAATATGTATTATTTATATATGTCTTTAGATCTTATTTATCCAAACATGAGTTATGATTATGATATTAAAGTTTCCTATCACAGCTGTGTTTCTTTCTCTTGGTATTTCTAACAGTTTTTACTTTGTATATATTTTTTAAGTTTTTAAATTTTTATTAAGTAATCTCTACACCCAAGATGAGCTTGAATTCATGATCTCGAGATCAAGAGTCGCATGCTCTTCTGACTGAGCCAGGCAGGCAACCCTACTTTATAGTTTTGATGTTACATTATTAGACTTACTTATTCATTTTAGATTTAACTTTTTATCACAACAAACTAATCTTCCCTGTCTTGTTTAATGCTTTTTACTTTGAAATTTACTTTCTTATTAGTATCATCTTGGGTTTTCCCTACTATTGTTCACATTTGCCTGATATATCTTGGCTTGAAACAATCTGGAGTACATAGCACTTTTGAAATTAATTTTTATTTTTGTTAATGTAACTATAGAGGTGCCTGGGTGGCTCAGTCAGTTAAGTGTCTGACTTTGGCTCAGGTCATGATCTCATGGGTTGTGAGTTTGAGCCCTGCATCAGGGTCTGTGTTGACATTGTGGAGCCTGCTAGGGATTCTCTCTCTCTCCCTCTCTCTGCCCCTCCGTGCTCATGCTCTCTAAATAAATAAATAAATAAATAAATAAATAATAAGGTAATTACATACTTCGTTTTAAAAATCGAATAGTGGTTAAAGGGAAAAATGGCCTCAACACATTAGCCCTCCCCTGCCACTCCACTCCTGTCCCACTTCACTTTTTCAGAGATGGCCACATTGATTTGTTTAAGTTGTTTCTTCTAGTATTTGTTTCCCTATTTCTATCTATATTAACTGAACAATTTCATTCATTATTTAATGACTTCTTTATGGTAGATAAGGATTTTAATTCTTTTATATCTTTTATTACATCTCTTTTATTGCCTTGCCCATCCTTTTTATAAGTTTTGCTTAAATTTGTTAATTATTTTTTTTCTAAATTTTTTTTTTTAACGTTTATTTATTTTTGAGACAGAGACAGAGCATGAACGCGGGAGGGGCAGATAGAGAGGGAGACACAGAATCGGAAGCAGGCTCCTGGCTCTGAGCCATCATCCCAGAGCCTGACGCGGGGCTTGAACTCACGTACTGCGAGATCGTGACCTGAGCTGAAGTTGGATGCTTAACCGACTGAGCCACCCACGCGCCCCAAATTTGTTAATTATTTTAATTATTATGCTTAAGTAAATATTACTCACTAATAAGCCAAGTGGTGCATTACAATTACATTTTCTTTCTTGAACACCTTTTGGGTTTTCACTAATTTCTTCATTTCCCCCATTCATTTAGTTTTATTCAGACCTAATGTCAAGTCTCTCCATATCTTTAAACAGCTCTGTAAGATAGTTAATACAAGTTACTACACAAATAAAACTTATTTTTCCTGCAGAGAACAATCTAATTCTGGACTGATTGCTCTTTAAACCATCTAAACAGCCATCATCCCAAGACCTCTTTTTGTTGTCATCCTTAGCCTCTGCCTTGCATTAGATGTTTGTTTCATTTTCATTTTCTGCTTTTTTGCTTTTATCCCATGTCTTTTCCTAGTTTATTCTCTTGTTTTGGTGAAATACACATTTAGTAGCACCCCAAGAAAGGATGCACGTGAGGTAAATTGAGACTCTACTGTATGAAAATATATTTTTTCATTTATACTTGTCTATTATAGAATCCTAGATTAAAACTTTCATTAAATATTTTTAAAGCTTTGCTCCATTGTTTTCTAGCTTTCAGTGTTGCTGATTCTTAGTCTGTGATCTATTTTCTCGCTTAGGTTTATTTTTTAAATCCCTGCCATTCTGAAATTTCAGAATAATAAAAATAAAATTCAGAATAATGTGCCTGAACTGTGAGTCTTTTACAGCAATTGTCCGAAGTAGTTGGTAGGCCCTTTTATTTATTTATTTATTTATTTATTTATTTATTTATTTATTTAGAGAGGGCACAAGTGAGCTAGGAGCAGAGAGAGAGAGAGACACTCCCAGGAAGGGCAGAGGGAGAGAGGAGAGAGGGAGAGAGAGAGAGAGAAAGCCGGGCTCAACTGAAGCAGAGCTCATGTTTTACCTGATGGGGGCTCATGTTCATCTGATGTGGAGCTCGAGCTCACCTGATGCAGGGCTTACCTGATGTGGGACTTGAATTCATGAACCCGATGCAGGGCTTACCTGATGTGGTACTCAAACTCACAAACCATGATATCATTACCTGAGCCAAAATCAGATGCTTAACAACTGAGCCACCAAGGCGCCCCTAGGGCCTTTTAATCTAGAGATTCTTGTCCTTAACTTCCTAGGGAATTTTCTTGTGTTAACTTTTTGCTAATTTCCTTCAAACCATTTTCTTTTTCTGGAATTAATATTTGACTTCTTGGATCAATCTAATTTTATCTTTTTCTCTATTATTATTTACCTCTTTTTCTATTTTCTGAAAGCTTTTGATTGTAATGTTTAACCCTTTCACATTTGGTTTATTTCAGCTACCTCATTAGTGTAAAAACTAATAAAATTTGAGTAAGGTATATAGTTAGGTTAAGAGGACATATTAGCGTTCATTTTCTCTACCAATGCCCTCCAGTCAAAGAACAGGAGGGTGAAGGATATACAGAAACTCTATTATTTCTATAACTTTTCTGTAAATCGGAAATTACTTCAAAATACAAAGTTAAGGGGCGCCTGGGTGGCGCAGTCGGTTAAGTGTCCGACTTCAGCCAGGTCACGATCTCGCGGTCCGTGGGTTCGATCCCCGTGTCGGGCTCTGGGCTGATGGCTCAGAGCCTGGAGCCTGTTTCCGATTCTGTGTCTCCCTCTCTCTCTGCCCCTCCCCCGTTCATGCTCTGTCTCTCTCCCAAAAATAAATAAAAAACGTTGAAAAAAAATTACAAAGTTAAAAAAAAGTTAAAAGGAGCAATATGTTTGATAAAAATGAAGTGTTTGCTAGGATGTCTATGCATGGAACACTTCTTATTTTCTCTTATCTTTAAGTGGATATTATAGTTTGATATTTTCTTCTCTCTGCATTATATGTTTCTTTCTGTTTATTATGATCTCTCATTCTGAAGGTTTTCTTCTAACGTGACTGCATATCCATATTTAAGGAAGAAGCACTAAAATCCTAATGGGAAGTTCTTTGTGTGTGGATAGTTTTATCAATGAACTTTACTGTTAGGGATTTCATAGGGCCAGCTAAGTTTTTCTCTTGTTAGAAAGCATGCTTCTGTTAGACTCCTGGATCTGCTTATTTAGGTAATTTACTTCTCATGCTTAAAGTGATCAAGGTTAATAATACCAGTAATCAGATATACTGGCATCTTGTATCCCTTGAAATGATACACTGAGAAGGGCACATCACTTCTGTGATATTTTTTCCCCAAATGCATAACTTCTATTTTTTTTTTTAGGTTTTATTTTTTTTAAAGTAATTTCTACATTCAACGTGAGGCTCAAATTTATAACCATGAGATCAAGAGTCACGTGCTGTACCAACTGAGCCAGCTAGGCACCCCTGCATAACTTCTTTTTAATCAAGAGAAAATACCAGACAAACTCATATTGACGGATTATCAACAAAATAACTGACCAGTAGTCTTTAAAAGTATCAAGGTCATGAAAGACAGGGAAAGACTGTAAATTTCACAGATTGGAGGAGAGTAGGAGAGATGACAAATTAATGTAATGTGGGATTCTTGGGTTAGATCCTGGAACAGAAAAAGAACATTTGTGGAAAACTGGTGAAGTTTAAATAGTGCTTGTAGTTTATAATATTATACTATTGCTAATTTTTGTTTTTCCTAATTGTTCTATGATTACATAAATTGTTAAATTAGGATAAGTTGGGTGAAGGGATACATAAACTCTTATTTTTTGCAACTTTTCTTTAACTCTAAAATTATTTAAAAATAAATGGTTAACAAAAAGTTAAAAGGACCAGGATGTTTGAAGGACAGAAATGGCTATTTCCCAGCATATTTATACATGGATTGTCTCTCATTAATTAGGCTTGAAGGATGGTGAATCCTTTTTGACTTTTAAATTCAAACAAATCAAGCATATTTTTATTTTTGTTTTACTATTAAAATGTGTGTTCATTCTTTTTGTCTTTTTCTGTATTCCTTTTGAGAGTCACTCCTTTTTTGGCTGGACTTGTGTCTGTTCTCTCTATTCTAGCATTTTATTTTTCATCATTTTATCCTTCATGTTATTTTCCTCTGTATTCTGGGAGGATTTCAAAAAATTCTTTCTACATCAAGGAATTATTTTTATGTAGTAATTACTGGTCCTTTACAGCCAAGGCAAATTTGATTTTTTCCATCATATCAATAGTTTCATATGGTGTCTTCTTACACTGACTAGCAACCATTTCATCTTTCCTGTTTTTCAGTCTGTAATTACTAGGAACATGGGATATGTTTTTATAACTTTATTTAATTTCCTCTTGTATATATGTTCATATGCATATATACATATATATGCTATTTATCCTTGCCTTCAATGTAGTGCCATATACAAAAATATTTTCATGGGACCCATATAATGTATACTTTTCTGTTTAACTTATCCTTGAATGTAGATCTATCCATGAAAATTCTAAAAGATCCATTTCATGAGTTCTTGTTTCTCTTACCGTCCTCTGTCCCATCTCTTAGGTTTGTAGCAAGAAAGAGGCTTGGTACACATACAACCTATGCAATTTCTAGTGCCTCTAGATCGGTAATCTTTTTTGCTTCTGCTGCCTAGTTCTCTGTTGAGTAAAATAATTTATTCTGCAGAATCTGAGACTATGTATAGTTTGACTTTGTACAGTACATAAAAATTTATACCCTCCTGTATGTTCATAGCTGCAAAGCACAGACTTTTCCTGTCCCTGCCCTCTACAATGCAGTGCTTTACAGTTGTCATCCTCTACTCTGAGGACTTGCTGAATATGCGGAAATTTTAGTCTCTAAATTGCTTTATGAGAAGTGTTAATGATACCGAAATGACGAAATGTTTAGGAAGAAGATAGTAATGGAATGATTCTGTGAAGTAAAGGTAAGTTGCTAATTTTTAGTTTAAGTGTACGTTATGGGTCTCTGAGCTAGAAACAGACAGTGGTAACAGGTCCTTTTCTAATTTACTTTTGAATCACAGTGTCTTTCTAAAAGCTAACATATAATACATAAATAGCTGTTTTTTTCATTCAAGTCCAATCGGTGCTTTAATTAGAAGAAATTCCTCAGGGGTACCTGGTGGCTCAGCCTGTTAAGCATCCAACTCTTGATTTCGGCTCAGGTCATGATCTCACGGTTTGTGAGATCAAGCCCTGTGCTGGGCTCTGCACTGACAGTGTGGAGCCTGCTTGGGATTTTCTCTCTCCCTCTTTCTCTGCCCCTTCCCTGCTTGCACGTGCTCTCTTTCTCTCAAAAATAAATAACCATTCTCCCTTCAAAATGACAAAATGAAGGAATTCACCCCAAGAGAAAGAGCATGAAGAAATGACAGCCAGGAATTTAACCAACACAGATATAAGCAAGATGTCTGAACCAGAATTTAGAATCACGATAATAAGAATACTAGCTGGAGTCTTCTGCAGAGATAAAAGAAGTAAAAAATAGCCAGAATGAAATTAAAAATGCTATAACTGAGCTGCAATCATGATGGATGCAGCGGCGGCAAGGATGGATGAAGCAGAACAGAGACTCAGCGATATAGAGGACAAACTTATAGAGAATAATGAAGCAGAAAAAAAGAGGGAGATTAAGGCAAAAGAGCACGATTTAAAAATTAGAGAAATCAGTGACTCATTAAAAAGGAACAACATCAGAATCATAGGGGTCCCAGAAAAGAAAGAGAGAGAAATAGGGGTAGAAGAGTTATGTGAGCAAATCATAGTGGAAAACTTTCCTAACTTGGGGAAAGACACAGACATCAAAATCCAGGAAGCACAGAGGACTCCCATTAGATTCAACAAAAACCAACCATCAACAAGGCATATCATAGTCAAATTCACAAAATATTCAGGCAAGGAGAGAATCATGAAAGCAGCAAGGGAAAAAAAAGTCCCTAACCTACAAGGAAAGACAGATCAGGTTTGCAGCAGACCTATCCACAGAAACTTGGCAGGCCAGAAAGGAGTGGCAGGATATATTCAGTGTGCTGAATCAGAAAAATATGCAGCCAAGAATTCTTTACCCAGCAAGGCTGTCATTCAAAATAGAAGGAGAGATAAAAAGTTTCCCAGACAAACAAAAATTAAAGGAGTTTGTGACCACTGAACCAGCCCTGCAAGAATTTTAAGGGGGACTCTCTGAGGGGAGAGAAGATGAAAACATATATATTTTACATATATATAACATATACATATACATTTTACATATATATATATATATATATATATATATATATATATATATAAATACCAAAAGCAAAAAAGATTAGAAAGGACCAGAGAACACCACCAGAAACCCCAACTCTACAAGCATCAAAATGGCAATAAATTCATATCTTTCAGTAGTCACTCTAAACGTCAATGGACTCAATGCTCCAATCAAAAGACATAGGGTAACAGAATGGATAAGAAAACAAGATCCATTGATATGCTGTTTACAAAAGACCCACTTTAGACCTAAAGACACCTTCAGATTGAAAATAAGGGGATGGAGAACCATCTATGCTAATGGTCAACAAAAGAAAGCCGAAGTAGCCATACTTATATCAGACAATCTAGACTTTAAAATAAAGACTGTATCAAGAGATGCAAAAGGGCATTATATCATAATCAAGGGGTCTATCCACCAAGAAGACCTAACAATTGTAAACATTTATGCACCAAATGTGAAAACACCCAAATATTTAAATCAATTAATCACAAACATAAAGAAACTCATCGATAGTAATACCATAATAGTAGGAAACTTCAACACCCCACTCACAGCAATGGACAGATCATCTAATCAAAAAATCAACAAGGAAACAATGGCTTTGAATGACACACTGGACCAGATGGACTTAACATATACATTCAGAACATTTCATCCTAAAGCAGCAGAATATACATTCTTCTCCAGTGCACATGGAACGTTCTCCAGAATAGACCATATACTGGGACACAAATCAGCCCTAAGTAAGTACAAAAAGATTGAGATCATACCGTGCATATTTTCAGACCACAACACTATGAAACTCGAAATCAACCACAGGAAAAAATTTGGAAATGTAACAAATACTTGGAAACTGAAGAACATCCTACTAAAGAATGAATGGGCTAACCAAGCAGTTAAAGAGGAAATGAAAAAGTATATGGAAGTCAATGAAAATGATAACACCACAACCCAAAACCTCTGGGATGCAGCAAAGGCAGTCATAAGAGGAAAGTATATAGCAATCCAGGCCTTCCTAAAGAAGGAAGAAAGATCTCAGATACACAACCTAACCTTATGCCTTAAAGAGCTGGAAAAAGAACAGCAAATAAAACCCAAAACCAGCAGAATGCAGGAAATAACAAAGATTAGAGCAGAAATTAATGCTATTGAAACAACAACAACAAAAAAAAAAACAGTAGAACAGATCAATGAAACCAGAAGCTGGTTCTTTGAAAGAATTAACAAAATTGAGAAACCACTAGCCAGTTTGATTAAAAAGAAAAAGGAAAGGACCCAAATAATAAAATCAAGAATGAAAGAGGAGAGATCACAACCAACACAGCATAAATAAAAACAATAATAAGAGAATATTATGAGCAATTATATGCCAATAAAATGGGCAATCTGGAAGAAATGGACAAATTCCTAGAAACATATACACTACCAAAACTGAAACAAGAAGAAATAGAGAATTTGAACAGACCCATAACCAGGAAGGAAATCGAATTAGTAATAAAAAATCTGCCAAAAAACAAGAGTCCAGGGCCAGATGGCTTTCCAGGGGAATTCTACCAAACATTTAAGGAAGAGTTAACACCTATTCTCTTGAAGCTGTTCCAAAAAATAGAAATGGAAGGAAAACTTCCAAATTCTTTCTATGAAGCCAGCATGACCTTGATTCCAAAACCAGACAGAGACCCCACTAAAGAGGAGAACTATAGACCAATTTCCCTGATGAAAATGGATGCAAATATCCTCAACAAGATATTAGCCAACTAGATGCAACAACACATTAAAAAAATTATTCACCACAACCAAGTGGGATTTATACCTGGGATGCAGGGCTGGTTCAATATCCGCAAAACAATTAACATGATTCATCACATCAATAAAAGGACAAGAACCACATGATCCTCTCAATAGATGCAGAGAAAGCATTTGACAAAATACATCATCCTTTCTTGTTAAAAACCCTCAAGAAAGTAGGGATAGAAGGAGCATACCTCGAGATCATAAAAGCCATATATGAATGACTCAATGCTAATATCATCCTCAATGGGGAAAAACTGAGAGCTTTCCCCCTAAGGTTAGGAACGCGACAGGAATGTCCACTGTTGCTACTGTTATTCAACATAGTATTGGAAGTCTTAGCCTCTGCAATCAGACAACTCCAAATCAGCCAGGAGGAGGTCAAACTTTCACTCTTCATAGATGACATGATACTCTATATGGAATACCCAAAAGATCCCACCAAAAAACTAGAATTGATTCATGAATTCAGCAAAGTTGCAGGATATAAAATCAACACACAGACATCGGTTGCATTCCTATACACCAACAATGAAGCGACAGAAAGAGAAATCAAGGAATTGATCCCATTTACAGTTGCACCAAAAACCATAAAATACCTAGGAATAAATCTCACCAAAGAGGTGAAAAATCTATATACTGAAAACTACAGAAAGCTTATGAAAGAAATTGAAGAAGACACACAAAAAAAATGGAAAAAGATTCCATGCTCCTGGATAGGAAGAACAAATATTGTTAAAATGTCGGTACTACCCAAAGCAATCTACATATTCAATGCAATCCCTATCAAACTAACACCAGCATTCTTCACAGAGCTAGAACAAATAATCCTAAAATTTGTATGGAAACAGAAAAGACCCCGACTAGCCAAAGCAATCTTGAGAAAGAAAACCAAAGCAGGAGGCATCACAATCCCAGACTTCAAGCTATACTACAAAGCTGTACTCATTAAGACAGTATGGTACTGGCACAGGAAAAATAAATAACCATTAAAAAAAGAAGAAGAAGAAATTCCTCATAGGCTGGCAAATAGTTAAATATTATTAACATTAAATATTTTCATGAATAGCTATTATACATTGGAATTAAATAAAATGAACATTTAATTTAAAGGTGAACTTAAAACTATAATTTCCCCAGTTTCTAGTATTTCAATTAATCCTCATAACAAATTTATTGGACACATATTAATGCAAAAATGGAAAAACTGTAAAACATAAACACTTCATAATTTTCCACTTACACATTTCTTACCCTGGGATTTGATACTGATCTTAAAAGCATAATAGTTCAAATGCCCAGATACACAAAGATTTTCCTTTTGTTTTTTCCTGTAGTCTAGATCAATGGGCTAATTTTGACATTCTGTGATTTGCTTTATTGACTTCCAAACTCAGTTATGTATAAGGTGTGGCTCTGCTGAATTAAAAAATGATACCCTAATTAATACCTTATTCATCTAGTAGTTTCTATATTGGTATTTCTATATTGGTAGTAGCGTGTGCCTTACAGTCAATGAGTGATTTCTAGCAAACAGTCTTTTACAGTAGTTAGACCTGTGCTCTGAGCCCTGAATAAGGTCTCTATTTTGTTGATTAGATTTGATGCTTCAAGATAGTTTTGACATCTGAAATTGCTACTTTGGAATATATCCAGTTAACACCCTTAAAATTATAATCATTAGAGCTCAAATTATTCTTTTTTAAAAAATTTTTTTGGTAATGTTTTTATTTATTTTTGAAGGAGAGAGACAGAGCATGAGTGGGGGAGGAGCAGAGAGAGAGGGAGACAGAGAATCTGAAGCAGGCTCCAGGCTCTGAGCCGTCCGCACAGAGCCCGATGCAGGGCTCGAACCCACAAACTGTGAGATCATGACCCGAGCCGAAGCCGGAAGCTCAACCGACTGAGCCACCCAGGCACCCCAAGCTCACATTATTCTAAGGAATATTTCTACCTTTTTCTTTTAACTCATCAAGCTATTTGGTACACCAGAGAAAATTTGCATAATAAGAATGAAGGCTAATGTTTCAAATGTCAATATTTTAATATTAGTGTACTTAATATGTTTTAGGAAAAGATCATCAACTAATGATATAACAGTTGTGTATTAAGACTTCTATGTTATAATACAAATGTACTATAAACAACAGGAGATAATTTTCCATACAGTAAAACTTGAATATTAAAGCATTTCTATAGGATTGTATAGTTTTAGAAAACTATGGGAGTGTTTTTAGAGTTTCTGTCCCTAGGTGGGGTAGCATTTTCTATTGAGGGCCATCAAATCACCTAAAGAAAATTATTGGGTATAAAATACACAGAACATTAGACCTTAAAAAATAAAAACCGGAAATATAAAACTGTATACAATAGCCCTGTGTTTCAGTTTTGACTTTTAAAGTTTATTAAATTAAACTTTCTTTTTTTCCTCATCTCTAACAAAAGAGGATTTTTGGGTTTCTTCCCCATCCCTCCTAACTTTGTATCTCTAAGTATAAAAGGTTAAATTCCACTGATACTGAGACATTGCATTCCTTAAAGCATTTCATACTTCAAAACCTCTGAGTAAGGATACGTTTACAATTGATGGCAATGTTTTTTTCCTTCATGGTGATAAAGAATGGTGTGTCTTATAACCCATGATGTTGCAGATTCAATGAAATCTGATAACTAGGTTGTGTGAGACATGATGGGTTTTGGAGTAAGCTAGTTAAGCATAGTTCATAGCTCTTCAATTCTTCCCTAATCCTTAAATCTTAATTTGAATAGGACTAAAACATTCTCTAGGATGCATCCCATGTGACAACCAGAATTATTATAACCCTTAATGAGACAGATTAAATTGAAACAAGTCAGTAGTTTTCTTCCCCTTTGGCCTGTGGCATAGTAAAGCAAAGATCTGCATCAGGATAGAACGGGGAAAGTTCCTTCTAGCAGCATTTCTTTAGACATGAAGAGACAGGTTACTGATTCCAGTTTTAGGCTTATATATGAAAAAAGAGAAGATACCTACCTTTTCATGACTCTGTTATGATTTATATGCAACATAAATGTACTTTTTATGTGACTAAGGAGTAAGATACTAGTTTCTCTGTATAACTTCTTTCATTTCCTATTCATAGATTTAAGAAAATGTAGAAAAGTGTTTACTCTTAAACTAGAGGAATTAAACTTTAAATTAGCATGTGTAACATTAGGGGTGCCTGTGTAGCTCAGTCGGTTAAGTGTCTGACTCTAGATTTTGGCTCAGGTCATGATCTCACGGTGTGTGAGTTTGAGCCCCACATCAGGCTCTGCACTGGCAGTGTGGAGCCTGCTTGGTATTCTATTCTCTCTCTCTCTCCCCCTCTCTCTGCCCCTGCCCAGCTAGCGCTCTCTAAGTAAATAAACAAACTTAAAAAAAATAAAAAAGAATGTGTAACATTAACATTCTTTGGAAATTTCTTCTAGTACCACTCAAGCAATAAAACTTCAATCCTTTGTGTTTATATATATAGTGTATATGATCAGTAACTGAAAGTAATTAGTACTTGCTTAATATGGCAAAGCTCTTTCAGCTATTCCTAGAGAAGTATATTAGGAGAAAATGTTAACACCAGAGGAAATCTGTTTTAGAAAATTTTGATAGTATAATAACTCTATAAATAAAGTTTAGGAACACTCTAGGCTTTGACACTAGGTCACCATTATGGTTTTACTTCATGTGTACAGTACAGTAGTAATAGCAGTGAAGGGATGCAGTGAGTGGTAATGGGATGAGGGGATATGAGAGAGTGGGAGGCTCCTTAAAGTAGACTGTCTTGGTACCAAGTTCTAACACATGGGATGGCTCAGAAGCATAAATATGACTGTGAAATAGCTAATCTCCATCATTTTGTCATAGAATATGCCTACATTCCTTACCAAAGTACACTGCAAGCAAGATTCATATTACCATCACAATAGTTAATCTGTGATTCTTCACTTAGAGATGTAGTCCCAATTCCCCCAAGTAATGATGAAGAGTTTCAATAAGAAACTTTTATTGAAGGTCATAAAGGAATAAGAAGAATTTAGTTGAAATATATTGAGTATATCCATGCATCTAACTAGATTCCCACTCTTTGGCATGCATCTGATTTAGGATGCATGAGCAGTTCCCAAACTAGCTGAATAGATTGTTAACTGTTTTTATCTCCCCATATAAATGCCACATTCCATTAACACACATAACCAAAATCTGAGTATATGAAATATCTAGGCAAATTCAGTGAGACAAAAAGTAGATTAGAGGTTACCAGGGATTTGTAGGGAGAGAAGAATTGGAAGTTATTGCTTCATGGGTACAGATTTTCTATTTGGGGTAATGAAAAAGTGTGGAAATAGATAGTGGTAATGGTTGCACGGCATTGTGGATGTAATTAATTAACACTTAGGTGTACACTTAAAATGGCAAATTTTAAGTTATATGTATTTTACTACAGTAAATAAAATATTTTTGACCATGTATGGTTTATAACGTGTTCAAAAATAATAAATAAAAATTATAATTTAGAATTGTACATCCTTCACATGAAAAAGTTCATTAATTCTGTTCTTCTGATCACAAATGTGATCTAAATATCCAAAGTTGTTCCTTTTCAGAAAATAAATTTGAAAAACTTGAAATGACTGAAAAAACACCAAAAAATCAAAACAAACTTCTTACTTTAATTGGCTCAGGCTGCATCACAGGTGTAGGCATAGCGATGGCACTTGGAGCATAAACCTGGTGATATGTTGCTTGAACTCCATGATCAGAATAAGGCTGTTAACAAAAAAAGAAAAAAAAATTATTGCTTTTCATTTATTAATTCAAAATATTTATTCAGCATTACAATGTACAGGAATTTTGCTACCTAATAGAGGAACACAAATGAAAAACACACTCTCTATCTTTAATTAATTTATAGACTGATTGGGGATAGCTGAGTAGCCAAAATTACCATAAATCCTATGAAACGTATAGGAGAAAAGAAAAGAACTACTTTATTTAGCTTAAGAAAGTCAGGGAGGTAGTCAGGAAAAGTTTTCTAGTGGAATTGATGCTTGAATTTGAAGAATTAGGGAAAGAAGATGGGAATAGTATGTACAAAGACAACTAAGAACACACCTCACTTCTCCAGGTATGCAAGAAGAAAAAGCAAATTATGTACCAGGGAGAAAATCAGGCTGGCTTCAAACTTCTTAACACCAGAGAAGAGTACACCGGAAGTTCTATAATTAAATAGTGTTGTTAAGGGTTGAATTGTGTTCCCTCAAAACTTCTGTTTTGAAGTCCTAACCTCTAGTGCATCAGAGCGTGACCTTATTTGTAGACAGGATATTTATAGAGATAATCAAGTTAAATGGTCATTAAGGTGGAACCTAATCCAGTATGACTGCTATCCTCACAGAATCGAGAAATTTGGACACAGAGACACAGACAAAGATAATGTGAAGACACAGGGGAAAGATGGCCATCTACAAGTTAAGAAGAGAAGCCTGAAACAAATGCTTCCCTCATGGCCCTCAGACTGAACCAATCCTGCCAACATCTTGGTCTTCAACTTTGAGTCTCTAGAACTCTAAGACAATAAATGTCTGTTGTTTAAGCCATAATTTGTTGTACTTTGTTCTGGCAGTATGATGTAGCTATTTTACAGCTAGTGTAACTGTCTTTCAGATTTATAGACAACAAACAATATTCAACAAACAAGTATGTAAGAAATCTCTTAAGAGAATGTAACAACCACAAGCTTTCTTTAACAATGAGTTCTTGAAGATTCAGTCAACCAGGTGATGGTGGGTAAGATGAAAAATGGAGAAATCCTAGTAGAAGTAGTGATAGTAACATTAAGATCCAATTGTGGAAATTATTGTTCCAGAATGTCATCATAATGTTATAAACATTAGTAATATAAAAAAGTAATATAATACACTCTAATTGGGAGGTGGGTGTTAATTTTCTAATCTTTCATAACACTGATTTAAAACATACCTGTACAGTTCCTGGCCCATAGATGGTAAGGTAAGTAATGATTTGGAAATGTAGTTTAAAGACACTGAACATGATATTTACAATTTGTAGTTATGAAGTACTTTGATTTACATTTTAAAGGAAGATTTTTTTTTAGATTATTTTCTTCTTTAATTTTTATATGCTTTTAATTGACAGAATGTTAGTAACAATACAGATTGACAGGCAAACCAAAAGAAAGAGAAGTATTTGGTACCTTACTCTTTCAAGGAGATCAAGTCAGGGATTAGCCTAGTACAGTGAACAGCTAATTTCAGAAATGGTTCAGAACTAGTTAATGAAGAAGTCTAAGTTGGAGCATTCTTAGATATTAAAGAGGAAAAGATGTGAATAAATCAAAGAAAAAAGATGTGCAGCTTCCATGAGGGTCTTAAATATCTTTAGAAAAGAAAAAGAAATAAAATATAACGATGAGGTAGTTATAGATAATTTACTTTGAGACTAATACATACCTCTGGAACTGAGGCTTCCATCAGAGACAGTGGAGGAGGGACACATCCACCATCTTGTGCGATTTCCACCGGTTGATAAATAACCTCAGAAGGTTGCAGGTATAAGAATGGAGCAGAAGATGCAGGAGACTAAAACACAAAGCCATATTTCCAAATCAAATATGATTCCAGTTAAACCAAATAACTTACCCAACAGATGACAGAAATATTTGTTTCATAATTTGCTGAAGTTCTTTTCCAGGAATAGGATAGAAGTATCTTAACAACAAATAAGGAGTTCTTGGTTATTATAAATTCCAATTGTGTAGATGTGATCAAAGAACTTTATCACTGGTAAATACTAAAGTTTCTTAATGCTTCAGAACCTCGTTTATAAATTCAGATAATAATGATATTAAGATCACTATTGAAGGTTGTAATAATATAACTTACAGTGTTTAAATTCGCATAAATACCTATTCTCAGCTTTGTGACTTCACATGGGAATGCAAAATGTCATTAAATAGTCTTTTTGGTGGTATACTGTTTGTATCAAAAATTGAGAAATGGAATTTTACTAAGGAGCATAGTCAAACTGAAGAAAAATTTGAAATAAAACTGGAAAAATGCTACATTTCCCCATAATATTAATAATAAAAAGTAGGGGCGCCTGGGTGGCTCAGTCGGTTAGGCGGCCGACTTCGGCTCAGGTCATGATATCGCGGTCTGTGAGTTCAAGCCCCGCGTTAGGCTCTGTGCTGACAGCTCAGAGCCTGGAGCCTGTTTCAGATTCTGTGTCTCCCTCTCTCTCTCTGACCCTCCCCCGTTCATGCTCTGTCTCTCTCTGTCTCAAAAATAAATAAACGTTAAAAAAAATTAAAAAAAATAATAAAAAGTAATTTTGCATGTTTATATAAGTACTCACTTTTTAACAAAATGCTTTCACTAACACGATCTCATGTGATCTTCACAAAGATCAGGTAAAGAAACTTACAAAGGTATGGTATCATTACTTCCATGTTACAAATGGGGAAGCTAAGAAATATAGTAATTAAACAAACTGCCACAGGTATCACAGTTACTAAATAGAAAAGGAACATCTCAAATCTAGTTCTCCTGACCTTAATATTCATATAGTCTTCATAAAAATACAATTAAAAAAGTTAATATTTACCTGAGGAACGCCCCACTGCCACTGTCCTGGTAGGCACTGTGCAGGGGCCTAAAATGAAAAACAGAAACAAACCCACCCACATTATAAACAGGGGTCAAAACTGGATATCTACATGCAAATAGAATGAAGTTGGATCCCTACACCTCAAACTATATACAAAAATTAACTCAAGTTGGGTCAAAGATCTAAAAATGTAAGAGCTAAAACTATAAAACTCTTAGAAGAAAATATGTGTAAATCTTTGTGAGTTCGAATTAGGCAATTAAAAAAAATATATATGACATGTAGCATTCTTTCTCACCCCCTGACACTTTAAAAGCACTGGGTTGAGCTTTTCTTCCTTGACCCTAGATAAAAATTAGGACAGAGCACTTCTTGGGGTGTGGCAGATTCCAAATGCGGACTCTCTAGTTAGGTAGTTTACTGGATTCTTTGGTGATCTCCCTGCTGAGAACTTCTAACTACATTTCTAGCCCTTGATTCTAGAAGTCTACTTCACACATATTCTTTCTTTATTGGGGTCATCTTAAAGTTTTTTGAAAAGGGTCTCTTCTGTGAGGTTCACATCTTGCTCTTGGGACATATAAACCTTTCTTGTTGTGAGTAAAAGTTCAACACATTCCCACTGTAGCCTTCTCTCCAGGCTCTGCCTCCAGAGACTAGTTCAGCTGCTTCTTTGGACTTTTTTAGTCCAAAGTCAGGTGCATTAAGCTTTCTTAGTCATTCTCTGATGTCCTCTTTACTTGGTTGAGAAGAAGGGGAAATGCCATAGCATTCTAACAATTCTTTTATTCAAGAAAACCTTGCTACCAATCTCCCTCAGCAATCTCAGCTTCCCCTCATTGTGTTCAAGGTGGACAATAAGCTAAGGGTCCTCAAACTGGTTTCACAATATTTGGCTGGTCGTGTTAAAAGCTGCAGTACCTAATGTTTTGTCTTTGAGGCTTCTGCTAAACTTTTGAGGCAGCTTAGAAAAAGTGATACCACATATGTATTTTAAATATATGCCATTAAGTTATTTTCATCTTTAGTAAATGAAGGAAATACTTTAGATATTTTATATTTAGCATGCTAATAGAATTGATAACTTTATTTAAAAATAAGCAATATAGCATAATAATATAATATACACTAGAGTGCCTGGGTGGCTCAACTGGTTAAGTGCCAGACTTCAGCTCAAGTCATGACCTCACAGTTTGTGGGTTCGAGCCTCACATCAGGGTCTGTGCTGACAGCCCAAAGCCTGGAGCCTGCTTTGGATTCTGGGTCTCCCTCTCTCTCTGCCCCTCCCCTGCTTGCACTCTGTCTCTGTCTCTCTCTCAAAAATAAACATTAAAAAAAATATAATATACATTAACATATGATAATATAACAAATTTAAATAAATTTAAATTTTAAATTCTATCTAAAATAACTCCCTCCCAAAACTGAGTCTAATACTAAAAAGAATTCCAGTAAACTTAACACTTGATGTGGGTGTATTTTAAAAGTTAAAAAAAAAAAAAAGAAACAAATTCTCTTCCAATATTCCAGAAGTAAGAAAGAATGTGATTTTATTTGTGAATGCTATAGATCAGAGGTTGGCAAGTAAAGGGCCAGAGAGTAAATATTTTAAGCTTTGCAGTCCATAGTATCTCTGTTAGAACTACTAAACTCTGTCATTGTAGTACAAAAGCAGCCAGAGACAGTAAGTAAACAAATACAAGATATGTAATACAAATACAAGATATGTAAACAAATCTTTATTTGCAAAACACCAAAATAGTCTGGCATTATGGATCACTTATCACCAATCTCCCACAGAATTAACAGAAGAGTGTTGGTTAACTAAAAGAGGCTTATTTTAATATAGATTATGTTAAATATAATAGCAAGGAAGTAATATAATGTTAACAATAACATTAAAAAATTAGGCTGTGACCCTGAATGTGTTATCTGTATGTTGCTTTGGGAATTTCTAAAGACTTTTTAGATTAAATGTTAGCCAAATGGAGCAAAACTGACCTCATTACATTTGGTTAAATGAAGCAAACATTCTACCTTCTTGTATGATATTGTTTAGTTCCCCATAAGAAAAAAAAAACCCCACTGTTATCAAGGCTTAAGTATCTCATTTTAATTACTAGAGTTATTGCATGAGAAAGAATACAATGAAATTTACCCAAAAAGGACTGAAGGTATTAAAGAGAATTTTAATTGTAATTTCATGTTTACCTGATAGTGATACGCAGGTTGCTGATAAACTGGCTGAGCTACCATCACAGGGGAACTAGATACAGAACGTGACTATAAGAGGGAAAAAAAAGTGAAAAATTATTTTAGGCCTAAGCAAAATTCTTTAAAATAGTTTTTACAAAATTTATCTCGAATTGTTACCTAAACCTAGTCAACCTGTGGTCTATGATTGGAAATGTCATTTTTCCACCTGTTATTGATAGAATTACCAACCCCACTTAAGTCTACTAAAATCATCACAGTAGTCCCACTTTTATTTGGTTTCATTTCCATGGTAATGCTAAAACCACCACCAGAAAAGTTGTTTAGTCCAGACTATGAAAATATAGTTCTAAGAGAATTTTTTAAAAGAAAATGGCAGTTGGACTTAAGGTGATGATGCCTATTTCCATCATGAGACCAGCAATAGATAATGTTAACATACAGAACTGAATGAATAATCACATCTAATTTTGCCACTGATTTCCCACTACTTACAAATAATTAAATCCTATTCCTTTGTTATACATTTAATTAAGGCAAATACATTTCTTATTGAAGCATTTATCAAATTCTGTTTTATTAATTTGACACTTAAATGAGTTAATCATCCGGGGTGCCTAGGTAGCTCAGTTGGTTAAGCGGCCGACTCTTGATTTTGGCTCAGGTTATGATTTCCTAGTTCGTGGGATCAAGCCCCATGTCCAGCTGTATGCTGACAGTGTGGAGCCTGCTTGGGATTCTCTCTCTCCCTCTCTCTCTGCCCCTTCCCTGCTTGCTTTCACGTGCACATGTGCTCTCTTTCTCTCTCTCTCTCTCTCTCAATTAATAAACATTAAAAAAAAATAAATGAGTTAATCATCCAATAAACTTCAAGTGATTTCTCTATGTTTGAAAAAGTACACATAACACTTAATTATTCAAAGTAATAGAGTAAACCCCAAATTAGGTTATTTAAAATCAGACTAATAAAACAGGCAAATTGTATTACAGGATAGTTAAAATAAGCTTTAACGATAGCAGTTAAAATTCAGTTTCCAATATGGGATCTAACTTATGTTGTTTTATTTTAGTTCTCACCGTACCACCCCACCCACAAAATGAAAAAAGTATCATTGTACAATTTTCAGACTATCATATGTTAATAAAATTGTAGAGATTAACATTAGAAAATAATAATGTAATTTACTATATTAATTTATTTAATTTCTAATAACAAAGGGGGAAAAATCTCAGCAGACATAGAAAAAGCATTTGTTAAAATTCAATACCCCTTATGCTAAGCGAAATTAGTCAGAGAAAGACAAATAACATATGACTTCACTCATATGGGGAATTTAAGATACAAAACAGATCAATGTAAGGAAATGTTAATAAAGAATATAAAATAAATAAAGAATATAAAAACAGGAAGGAGGATACAACATAAGAGACTCTTAAATATAGAGAACAAACAGAGGGTTGCTGGAGGGGTGGTGGGAGGGGGGATGGGCTAAATGGGTCAGAGGCATTAAGAAACCTACTCTTGAAATCATTATTGCACTATATGCTAACTAACTTGGATATAAATTAAAAAATAAATAATTAATTAAAAAATAAATATGTCTGGGGTGCCTGGGTGGCTCAGTCGGTTGAGCGTCCGACTTCAGCTCAGGTCATGATCTTGCAGTGTGTGAGTTCAAGCCCCTCGTCGGGCTCTGTGCTGACAGCTTGGAGCCTGGAGCCTGCTTGGCATTCTGTGTCTCCCTCGCTCTCTGCCCCTCCCCCACTCATGCTCTCTCTCTCCCTCTCTCTCTCTCTGTCAAAAATACATAAACATTAAAAAAATTAAAAAAAATAGATATGTTTAAGGAAAAATATTCAATACTTTTTCATGATAAATTTAATACTCTTTCTTTCTTAGCAAACAGAATGTAAAACACCTTTCTTAATTGATCAGGGTGACTTTGCCCCTCTAGGGAACATTTGACAATACTTTTGGTTTTTATAGATGTGAGGAGGCTAGGACACCGCTAAACATCCAATGTACATGAGAGCCTCCAACAACAGAGAATCATCTGGCCCCAAATGTCTGGTGCTGAGGTTGAGAAACCTTCGTTAAATCTAAGATTATCTTCCAAAATCTACAGTATATGTATACAAAACTTAATGGTGAATCACTAAACTTGTTTCCTTTTTCAAGGACAAGGGCATGTTGTTATATAAATACTGTAGCAGAGACAATGCCAGTGCAATAACTCAATGGGAAAAAAAATGAGAAAAGAGCAGAAAAAAATAACTATACTGAATAATAAATGATTGTCTTATATAAGAGTTTTGAAGGATTACTGATAGAATATGAACACTTAAAAATCAAAAGCATTACTACCTATGAGTCTCAACCTATTAGGAAATGTGATTTAAAAAATGTCATTCTTAAAATTAACAAAAACCATAAAGTACTTAAGAATAAATCCAACAAAAGATGTACTAAACTATTTCCTGGAGAAAGAAAATTTTATGATTAGCTGGAAATAAAAAACCTAACGAAATGTTTGTGGATGTTAAAATTCAGTATTATAGGGGCGCCTGGGTGGCTCAGTCGGTTGAGCGGCCGACTTTGGCTCAGGTCATGATCTCGCAGTCTGTGAGTTCGAGCCTCGCATCGGGCTCTGTGCTGACCGCTCAGAGCCTGGAGCCTGTTTCAGATTCTGTGTCTCCCTCTCTTTCTGACCCTCCCCTGTTCATGCTCTGTCTCTCTCTGTCTCAAAAATAAATAAACATTAAAAAAACTTAAAAAAAATAATAAAATGCAGTATTATACACAAATTAATCTACATATTTAATGCAATTATAATAAACACCCAACAAAGGCTTTTCACAGAATTGAACAAGCTGGATTATAATATTTATATTTATAAAAATAAAGACTTAAGGATAGATGAGAGACTCCTGAAGAAAAAAGTGATAGGGTTGCCCTACCAGATTTTAAATAGTTCTAAAGCAACAGGACCTAAAAGAGAATTGGGCAGGGCAAACAAATACACCAGTGGAATAGAACTGAGAGCCCAGAAGAAGACCACACTCCACCCACACCCCAGAAGTGTGGCATTTCACAGAGGATTCATTTCAAAACAGTGGAAGATGATGAATTAGTCAATATATGAACTCCAGATTTAAGATCTAGATGTGAAAAACAGCAACACTATAGTATTTTACAAATAAAATATAAAATATCTATATTTGAGTAATAAGGAAGTGTTTTTTTTTAATTAAAAAATTTTTGTTAATGTTTATTTTTTATTATTATTATTATTTTTTGCTTGGTTGGTTTTGTTTTGTTTTGTTTTGTTTTGTTTTGTTTCTAGCTGACAGTATTCTAAATGAAAACCAAGATTTTCAGTCAAGGCTAGTCATAGCTCTAAAAATGTAAGCTCTTTGATAGTTAAACTTTTTTTTTTTTTTTGGTCAAATATAGATTCTGATTAATCTGAGTCTAGAATCATAATTGCATAAACTTTCAATTATTTAACATTGTTTCTTTTTTTTTAAGAGAGAGAGAGAAAAACAGAGAGAGAGAGAAGAGAATGAGCAGAGGAGGGGCAGAGAGAGGGGGAGAGACAGAATCCAAGCAGGCTCCAGGCTCTGAAGCTGTCAGCACAGAGCCTGACGTGGGGCTCGAACTCACAGACCGTGAGATCATGACCTGAGCTGAAGTCAGATGCCCAACCGACTGAGCTATCCAGGCGCCCCAGGAAGTGTTTTTTTTTTAAAACAAGATACTAAAAGATGAAGCCATAAAGGAAAACATTAATATATTTTTTAACATTAAAAGAACTAGCATGTGACAAAGACAAAACTTATAAAGTTAATGGACAAGCCACAAACTAGAACTCACAAAATTCATACATGAACTCAAGAAAAAGACAATAATCCCCAATGGAAAAAAATAAGTAACCCCACTGGACAAAGGATATGAAGAGGCACCTCAGAGAAGAAAGTAGAATGGCAAATAAATACATGAAATGTTAAATCTTACCAATGATTAAATAAAAAAAACAACATACTATTTCATAATAACATTGGCAAAAATGTAAAATTAAAGGGTTGTCAGATTATGGAGAAATTGCAGCTTTCATTAACTGTAGCTAAAGTGTATATTTGGAAAGCCATTTGGCAACATTTAGTCAAAGATGTTTATACTTTATAATGTGAAATTTTACTTCTATGCATATATTGTAGCCTAGACCAAGTTAGTATGGTAGGGACCCCTCCCTAAGGAGAGAAAAAAAAAAGACAGAGAGAGAGAAAAGGAAAAAAAAAAAAAAACCACAAAAAACAAGGTAACCTGGCTATGTGCCTATGTGACAACATCCCTCATGACGTTGTAAACTGAGAACACTTAATCAGACTACATGTGTGTGTATGTTACCATATATGGGAGACAAAGAAATAGAAAATGCATAAAAAACCTATGCTACGTGTTTGGTGCTCAGTTTTTTGGGTATGAACCCAACTGAGTGGTGCCGGCATGAATAAAGTTGCTTTCTGGAAATTAAAAAGCCTCGGTGTCACGACTCTCTGTGTGAGAATCCTGCTACAGCAGGAGAATACAAAATTTTTCCAGTGGTACATAGGCATGAATAAGTTTAAGAGTATTAATTTTTTTTCTTATAAGTTTATTTATTTATTTGGAGAGAGAGGGAGAGAGAATGTGAGTGCGTGAGCAGGGGAGGAGAGAGAGAGAGGGTGAGAGAGAAATCCCAAGCAGGCTTCGCACTGTCAACACAGAGCCCTACGTGGGGCTTGTACTTACAAACTGTGAGATTATGATCTGACCTCAAATCAAGAGTCAGATGCTTAACCAACTGAGCCATCCAGGTGCTCCAAGAGTATTAATTTTTAGATCCTAACACATGTACTCCTTCCTGATTTGATTTGTGAATGTGTCTGTGTACTATGTGTCTGTCTTCTTTTCATAACTCTCCTTTCACAATTACCCTTCTCCTTCACAATGAAAGACACACTTCTCAATCATCCTGGATCTGTTATAGTGCTTTGTTCTGGAATATAAATACCAACAGGGCATGAAACAATTCAAGAAGGCAATGCCCTTAAAAAATAGGAGATAGCAAAGCAAAAAGAGTTTATATAAGAAATATTAAAGAGGAGGAGTGCCTGGGTGGCTCAGTTGGTTAAGTAACCGACTCGTGATTTTCACTCGGGTCATAATCTCAAGATTGTGGGACTGAGCCCTGTGGCAGGCTCTGTGCTGACAGCTTGGAGCCTGCCTGGGATTCTTGCTCTCCTGTCTCTCTGCTCCTCCCCTGTTGTCTCTCTCAAAATAAATAAACTTAAAAAAAAAAAAAAGAAATATTAAAGGGGAGATGGTCCCTTATTTCATAGAGGGAACAAAATAAGTTACATGATCGTCACAGGAATACATACTAACTCATTCATTTGAACTTAAACATTATAAAAATACTAAAGGTCAGAATTTTCTAATAGAAACAAAGTTTTATTTGGCTGACTAATTTTGTTAACTGAGTTCTAGAGCAGACATTTTCCATCCTTTTTTTAAAAAAGATTTTTTTAAGTTTATTTATTTTTGAGAGAGAGAGAGAGAGACAGAGCGTGAGACAGAGAGAGAGAGACAGAGTGTGAGTGGGGGTGGGTGGCAGAGGGAGAGGGAGACACAGAATCTGAAGGAGGTGCCAGGCTCTGAGCTGTCAGCACAGAGCCTCACGTGGGGCTCAAACTCACAGACTGTGAGCAGTCTGGGGCTCACTGGGGCAGAACAAGAGAGAGAGAGAGAGAAGTAAGGCTTGATCCCATGACCCTGGGATCATGACCTGAGCCAAAATCAAGAGTCAGCCCCTCGACTGAGTCACCCAAGCACCCCACAACACTTCTTCTTAAACGAAATATACAGCTACAAAGTTTTATAAAAATGTATCTAAAATAAATCTACAATACTCCACAATATACAATATTCCTACATTATTTAAAATTTTAGGGGCTCCTGGGTGGTTCAGTTGGTTAAGTGTCTGACTTTGGCTCAGGTCATGATCCCACAGTTTGTAAGTTTGAGTCCTGTGTCAGGCTCTGTGTTGACAACTCAGAGCCTACAGCCTGCTTCAGATTCTGTGTCTCCCTCTCTCTCTGCCCATCCCTTACTCACACTCTGTCTCTCTTTCTGTCAAAAATAAGCAAACATTAAAAAATTAAAAAAATAAAATTATGACAAATTTAAGGTGTCAACTTAAAAATGAGTGAGACGGGGCGCCTGGGTGGCGCAGTCGGTTAAGCGTCCGACTTCAGCCAGGTCACGATCTCGCGGTCCGTGAGTTTGAGCCCCGCGTCGGGCTCTGGGCTGATGGCTCAGAGCCTGGAGCCTGTTTCCGATTCTGTGTCTCCCTCTCTCTCTGCCCCTCCCCCGTTCATGCTCTGTCTCTCTCTGTCCCAAAAATAAATAAACGTTGAAAAAAAAATTAAAAAAAAAAATGAGTGAGACTATTTATAATTTTTCAGAAAATTTTTAGAGGCTGTAGAAGAAAAAACTTTGAAGACCACTTTCCTAGACAAACTCTCACACAATACATACAAGAGCTAGATGTTCACTGCACTCTTGATTACAGAAAAAAAACTTAAAATGTCCATCAATAGGGGAATATACACTGATATAATGGAATATTATAAAATATTAAAAGTGAATTAGATATACTAGCATCAGCATAGTTTAATCTCTAAAAAATAATGTTGAATAGAAAAACTAGATTATTTACATAGTGTTTAAAAACCACCCAAAGTAATACTACCTATTGTTTAAGGACACCTACATGTGTAGAAAAACCATAAAATGATAGGAAAGACATTCTGGTTATATATTCTGGATATATCTGAGGAGAAAAAGAGAGTAAGAATGTGGGGGCAAGGAGACTTTACCTGAATTTCTCATATTTTATTTCCCCCTATTAAATGAACTTAAGTAAATATGGCAAAATTTTAACATCTGTTAAATTTAAGTGGTAGCTACATGGCGATTATATTATTATTTGTGCTTGTCTGTGGTTGAAATATCTCAGAAATAAATATTTTACAAAATCAATAGAATAGATGGAAAACCTTCTAAGATGAAAATTACTTACAGGCCAGGGTGGTGGAACAGAAGTTACCTCTGGAGTATGAAAATAAGCAACACCATTATGATAAGTGTAAGGATATCCAGTTGAAGTTGTTAGATACATTGTTCCAGCTGCAGGCATTATACTGGAACCTAAAGCAAAGATTAAATAATAACAATAACTAAAATGTTCAATTTTCTTTTAAAATGGTAATTTTTGAACATTTGAAAATGTTTATCTTAATACACCTATATAGTTATGGTAAAAATTGAATGTTGCAAATTAAAAAAAAAATTCCATACGTTAAAGTATCTTTGAAATATATGTTTTCAAACTTACTATCTTAGAGCTTTTATTACTTTAAGGTGAATAAGAGAAAAAGAAACAAGTTCAAAAAAGAATACTAAAAATTCATTAACTTAGATTTTAGTACCAATGTAACGAAACACAAAGCTTAACAATTTAAATTATTATCAGAAAGGCCATTATTTTTATAAATATAAATTATAAAGTTAACTGAAGACTATAGACACTATAATAAATTTCCTAAGACCTTAGTAAGGACCTTTTATTTGTAAAAGGCCAAAGATGATGAAATCAGTGAGGTTGGAAAAGATTCCATACTTTCCTGAAGGGATTTTGGTTCTACCCCACAAATTCTTTGGATCTACTCTCACTAGAATTCATTGACACTGTAACTCTTATTCTCTAGCTTCCCTTTGCTGTAACTGCTGCTGTTGCAAACGTAACCACAAATCTTCCATGTGGCTAGTTCTGGGTCCCCATCTCTTTTCTCAGATCAAGTTATTACACTCCTCCCCCCAAATTAAAAAATATGTATGTTTTTGTCAGGAGAACACTTGGAAAATTTATATAAGCCAAGTTAGATTAAGTACTTGACCAGCAAATTTATGTAAATTACTGGAACTGGCAATCCTTCTTCCAGTATATCAGTGATTCTCAAAACTTAACATACATTAGAATCACCTAGATAGCTTATTATCCAGGGCCACATTTGCAGAGATTTAGATTCAGTAAGTCTGGGATAGGGCCTGAGGATTTGCATTTTGACAGATTCCAAGTGAACTGTTACTGGCTGCAAACCACACTGTGAGTAGCACTGGCCTACCATTTTAAGCAGCACTACTGCTTCTCAGCCTTTATATTTTCACTGTATTTCATCTAGAGTTGTTACTGCTTACTTTAGTGATTCTTAATCCCATCCTTTTGAGAATCTGATGAAAGTCATGGAGTCTTTTCTCAGAGATATATACTGAAACAAAATTTTGCACACAATTCATGAAGTTCATGGATTTGCCTCCAAAGATAATCAAGGAACCACAGGTTTATCTGCTAAATGAATGAATGAATGAATGAATGAATGAATGAATGAATTTTAAGTCAGTACAGTTACAGGGCATTGAACTTGGCTGGTGATACAGCCAACAAGAAAAAAGAAAAAAATTGACATACCGTATTGAAGTTAGGCTCTTGTGGGAAAGATAGTTATTAGGTAACTAGACAATTAATCAATTAAGACAATTTTGATAAATACATTAAGACGTAGTGTAGTCTATTATACTAGGTAGTATGAATGTTCCAATTGTATTTAATTTGTGAGTAAATGATGTTTGGGCTGAGCTTTAAAGAATGAATGGGATTTTAATGGAATGGCAAAGAGCATTCTAGGTAAATAGTGTATATTAGGAGTACGGTATGCTCTGGAACTGAGATGAGGCTAGATGGCTAAAGCATGGGAAGAAAAATAAAGGACAGTTCAAAAATAAGCAGAAAATAACTTAAGATGTGCACTTTTGAAAGATTACTCCGGCTTCCTTGTGTATGATAGGTTGGAAGGTACCAAGACTGGATTCAGAAAGACCAGTTAGGAGGCTTTTCCAGTAATCAAGGCAAGGAAAGTGGGTAGCTCAGACTAGAATGTTGGTAATGGAGATGGAAAAAAAAGCAACAGATCTGAGAAAAAATTGAGATAAGAATCCCCTGTATCTTGAGAATCTACTTTTATACTTAATATTTATTTGCAGAAAAGTATAATAAGCTTTGGAGTCAACCTGTCCTAGATTTGAAGGTTAATGCCACTATTTGGTTATATAGTTACTTAACCCTATACTTTTCAAATTCACCACCTGATTGAAAGCATTCAGCATAGTGATTCATGTTTTTTTTTTTTTTTTAGCAACTTGTGGGTCATAATATGAACATTACTACTTATACCTACTGCTGGTGATAAAAAATGGTTACTACGTGTCAACAGCTTAATTCTTGGAACAAGAAAGAAGTATTAATCTACTGAGGACACTTCAGTTATCTTCTAAATTAACAAATAACTAAGTCAAAATTAAACCTGATTAACTTCTAAATTAAACTAGACCACCCAAATGAGTACAACTATTAATTTGTTAACAGATGTACAATAAACACCTAATGTTTTACACATCCCAGTGGACATTAGGACACAGCTAAGGAAGAATAAGAAAATTCAGTTGTGAATTTTCTAGCCAAAGACTGTTATAGAGTTTAATAAATATTTAGGTAAAAAGCAAACTGTAAAGATGCCTAATACAATAAATAGGAAGATTGAGAAAAAAAGAAGAGTAGAGTTGAAAACCTTGCAGAAATTTGAGAAAGGCACATAATATAGCCAATTATTAAAGCTTTAGGAATTGTTCCCTCTGATAATTATGACACATCTAGTTGGGTTATAGTACCTACCATGCAACTAAAGTTTCTGATATTGGTTCTTTATTTTTATTTTCAGTATTTTAAATTTAAATTTCTAATTTTAAATTACTTTTCTAATTATAAAAATTTCCAATTCATAATGCCAAATTACTTCTAATTACCTTTGTAATTTTAAATTATATTTTTATTTTAGAAGAGTTTTCCTTTAAAGATGTAATTATATGTAATATATGTAAGCACCATTATTTATGTAAAATTTTCCCTACCCCCTGAAAATCTAACATACATTAATTTGTAAGAAATATTCATTTGATCACCAACTTTGCTGAAATAACTTTATTAAAGAAGTCTGACTTTCTAATTAAATTCTAGAAAAAGTCTAGTATTTCAAAAAAGAACCATGTAAAAATACTGGAAAATGCATTAGTTCTCAATACATACGAGGAATTCCTACTTGTTGTTTTCTTATTGCTGGACCAATGTTCAGTTTCTTATCTTTATAATTAAGTTTTTCAGCCTAGAATAAAAAAATTTTTTTTATTATTTTGGCACTACTGTTTTATAAAATCAATAGTGAAAAACTAGTGAGAAACATTTTTAAAATTCAGACTATAATAGTTTTGAAAGCAGCAAGGAATACTGGAAAGGACAAAGTCTTTGAATATTAAAGATATGGGTTTGAATCTTGGTTCCAATGCTTTGACCCTAGTTCTTTAATGGGAATACAGTCAAGCCTCTACTCATAGATCCCATATTTGGGAATTCACCTATTCATTAAAATTATTTGTAACCCCCAAATCAATACTTGTAGCAATTTAGTGATTACTAGTGGACATGAGCAGAGAGGTGAAAATTTTTAATTGCCTGACATATATGGTCCCAGCTAAGGTCAAACAAGGGAATACTCTGTCCATTATTGTTTCAGCTCTTACGGTGAAAACAAGAGTCCATTTCATGTTCTGTTTAGTGCCATGTTTTTTGCATTTTTGTGTTTTATGTTGGTGATTTTGCTATCTTTTTTATTTTGCTATTTAAAATAGCCCTCAAGTGTGGTGCTGAGGTACTGGCTAGTATTCCCAAGCACAAGAAGAATGTCATTTGCCTTATGGAGAAAATATGTGTTACATGAATTTAATTCAGGCATGTGTTACATAATGCTGTTGAACAGGAGTTCCATGTTAATGAATCAACAATATATATTTAACATGAAGTCTTTAAACAGAAACACATAAAACAAAGTTATGTATTAATTGGTTAATGCAAATAACGTAGGGGCATCTGGGTGACTCAGTTGGTGAGGTGTCCAACTTCAGCTCAGGTCAGATCTCACAAGTTCGTGAGTTTAAGCCTCGCACTGACAGCTCAGAGCCTGCTTTAGATTCACTGTCTCCCTCTCTTTCTGCCCTTCCCCTGCTTGTGCTCTCTCAGAAATAAATAAACATTAAAAAAAAAAAAACAAAGAAGAAAATAATGTAACCAGAAACTTGTGGGAACCTAGTCTTGTATTTCTTCTAGGAACAGCAGTCCAATATTTGCCAATTCAGTGTTCATGGTGACTTTAAAGAACATAACTAGTATGAATAGTGGGGATCAGCTGCATGTGATTTAATATATAATTCAAACTATTTTTTTCCTTAAAAATTAACTAACATTTACCAAATTTAGTTATTACACTGAACTGCAGGCTATAGACTTTTTCTATGAATGTTCTTAGTTTATATAACGTTTTTCACAAGAGGGAAGTAATCTCAGATAATTTCACTCTAGTGTTGTAGTGTTTGTAGGAATTCAAAGTGCTATCAACTAACACTTGAGAAAAGATATATCCCCAAGTTCTTAGTTTAAGCAAATAAAGTAAAAAATTATATTACAGCTTGACAAACAAACGCATGCAATGATTTAGAATTTTTCTATTGATAAAAATCTATGCTTAATCTTTTTTAAAAAGATTTTTAAAAATATGTTTTTAAAAGTAATCTCTACACCCAACCTGGGGCTCAGACCTATAGACCTGAGATCAAGAAATACATGCTCCACTGACTCAGCCAGCCAGGCACCCCTGTTTAATCTTAAAAAAAAGCCAACAACTTTTTTTTTTTTTAATTTGAGAGAGAGAGAGAGAGAGAGAGAGAGAGAGCGCAAGAGTGTGTGAGCAGGGTAGTGGCCAGAAGGAGACAGAGAGAATGGCGAGCAGGCTTCACACTCAGTGTGGAGCCTGACACAGGGCTTGATCCCATGACCCTGGGATTATGACCTGAGCCAAAATCGAGAGTTGACCACTCAACTGACTGAGCCACCTAGGTGCCCTTAATCTTTTTTTAATTCAATTTTTTTGGAGACCAATGTTAGTCTTAAGATGCAAATAAGTTAAAAATTTTTTCTAGCAATTGATCATTGTACTGGAATGCTAATACTAAAACAAATATCCTAAAGGATTAGTTTCAAAAAAGGAAGTTGAATACAGTAAGAGATCTTACCTCTTGTAAAATTTTTTGTGCATCTTCTTGTGTTTCAAAAGTGATGAAACCATACCTAAAAAAATGCATTAATTATTTTCTTTAGAACGTTAGAGTTATACTAAGATTAATTTTTTTTCTTTTAAGCATGGGTCACTGTAGTAGTGAGCAGTTTTCTAAGGTGCCCAGCATGCAAAATTTAAGAGAATCATTCACAGCTTAACACTGTCACCTCCTCTTAGAGTCAGGACACTAAAAAAAAAAAAAAAACAAACCAGGATCTTCAAACAGTTTCATATCTGACTTGTATATAAATCAGGAAAGCATGAAAGATTCAAGTTCTGGCTTACAAATTAGGATGCAATAAATTTTGGTACAGAGACATAATCACCTTTTAAAATAATAGAAGTTTGGCTTAAATAGGAATCAGAGTAGGGAAAAAAAATTTCAACACAAAATTTTTTTAAATTGGTAAATGTTTATTTATATGGATGTATTATTATTAGCATATCTAAACTGATAATGCAATTACTAGTATTTCCCAAAGACAAATAAAAAAATATGTACATCCCAGACTTTCTACCTGCTGTTTGCATGGATAATTGTTACCTCCAGAGTACAATTCATATAATATTCAAGATACAAATATATTTTGAATGCAATGTCCAAAAAGCCAAAACAGATAGACAAAACGATATGAAAGAGATAAAACAGTATATCCCCCTGCCAAGCATAATTTCTACTTAGGTAACTTAAGGAAACTAGAGTAGTGTTAAATATCTTGACTATTTTCTTCAATTCATAGTTACTGTATTATATAAAAAGTTTCTTCCTCTAACAAAGAATTTCTCTTTTTCTATTTGCCCAAACATTAAACAAGGATTAAGGAAATACTTTTACACTAAATTTTTGATAGAACACATACACCACCCAGTGGAAAAGGCATAAAATACAGTTTACATATCTATGTTTTTAGTGGTAAAAAGTGGATATTACCAAAATATTGCAAATTCTATTAACCAAATACAAGAGCTACAATCTCACTTCTTCCTAATACTATTTGTCAGTCTGAGAAGTATCTCATTTGTTTAAAAATAACATCTCTCCAGGAACCCATCTCTTCCAAAGTGCTCACTTGACATTCTTACAAGTTGCTTCCCTCTAGTAGAATTTTCTATCTACCTTGTTAGTCATTTCTCTTATGTATGTCCTGCCTCTCTTTCAAGAAAATGGACATAATCCTTCACTGATCTCCACTGTCTTATCCATTTTTTTCCCATGGATATTTTATTTTATTTTTTAAAATTTTATTTTTTATTTTTAAAAATTTACAACCAAGTTCTGTCTTACCCATTTTAACTTTGCTATCAAACTTCTTAAGTAAGTACACTATGTAAACTACGTCTTCTCTGAGATTTGGCTTTTGTATAAACCAGTCCACTGCAATAGCTCTAAGGTCGTTAGCCATTTCTAGACAAATCCTCCTGATTTCTTCTCAATTTTTATTCTCTTTGATTTGGCAATTAAAAATCATTCTCTTTAGAGTTATATTTCTCAGGTTAGTTCCTTATCTCTGTGTCTAAAGCAGGCACACAATTCCAAGAGCATCTGATTCCTTTAGCTTCTGGTTCCTTAGCTACTGGACATTAGTTACCCAACATTAAATGCTTGCTACATAACATTGAATAGTTCCTCAGCCAATGCAAGAATAGCTTCCTAACAAATTAAGGAATATTATAGTGTCCTCCCCTGTGCCAAAATACACACACACACACACACACACACACACACACACACACACACAATGCAGATTAAAGGCAAGAAGAAAGAAGAGAGCATGAAATTCTCTTTTTAAAAAATGGAATCAAAATAAGTTAGCATACCAAATCTAGTAAGCCAATAAAAATACAATTGTTAATTCTATGTACTATCTATAGCAATACTAACCCTTTGGACACTCCAGCTCTGTCATTTACAATCTTCACTTCTTTTACAGACCCATACTGGGAAAAAAATTTTCTTAAATCATTTTCATTTGTCTAAAGGAAAATGAAAACACAAAAAATTGCTTTTAATAGCTTTTAATGGCTTTTAAAATATCCTCTAATTGCTAAAAAATGAAACAAGTCTTATGCTTGTTTTGGAGACAGAAAAGATTGTAAACAAATAGTAATATAAACGTAAGAATGCCTCTCAGCATAAAAACAGTATATAAAACCACTAAATTATTAAAACCAATGTAAATACATTGCTTTATGCAGTAACTATGATGTTAAACTATTATAATCAATGAAAAAAATTTAAGCTGAATTGCTTTAAAAACAAAAAGAAAGTTCACTCATATTTAAAGGAATTCTTGTTGGCCAGTTAAAAAAATAACTTGAATTAGGCACGGCTATAACTATAGTAAGGGCATATTACTATTGTTTTTTGTGGCTCAGAGAGGCCCATGGTCATGGCAGTGGAACTAAGTTGTTGGTGTATACCAGTCCCTCTATTTTAATCAGCAGTCTCCAGGAACAGTAAGGTCTTAGGAAAGGAATACATTTCTAAAAGTACTTGAACTCAATTTGTGATGTCAATGAAGTAGCTACAAGATTTAGAGTTTTTAGATAGTTTATCTGTACTCAACATACATTTCAGCTAAATAATGACATCATAATATTCAAAATAAAAATCTGAATCATCATTGGACTATAATACACAAGATATCTACAAAGATGGTTTTAACTGCAGTAGTCTCATAATACACTCATTTTATCTTTTCCTACAATATTCACACTAAATTCATTGTAATTTCATTTTCTGGTTCAGGTATAACTACCCCATGGAAACTTTAAATATCTTTAGAAAAGAATTTCTTTATATACACAGAAAAAGGCATGCCCAACAGCAGTGCTATGCCTCTTATATACATTATCAGGTTTTAGTTGGTAGCCTACAGCCTGGTAAATTGGATGATGACAAATACTGAGATAATCTTAAGAATAACTAAATGCCTCTTATTTCAATAAACTCAAATGGAACCAATGCCAGAAGAATTTCTGTTAGAGATTTGAAAACAATTCAAACTATTCTCTGATAGAAGAATCATTAGTTCAATTTTGCAGCTCTACTTCCTAGTTGAAAAATAAGGAGACAAAGTCAAGATGATTAAGTATCAAGAGGGATGGGCTATAAGCTTCCAAAAAGAAGAGTTTTAAAAAGTTTGACACTGTTTGCTACTACAGAAACCCATCCAGGAACCCATCTCTGGATGTTCATTTCCTTGTTGTCATTTGTCTATGGTTTTGGAAACGGTGTAAGTATCAGGGAGGGAACCCTAGCCATTACCTTAAAGGTACAACTGTGTTCTAACAATGGCCTCTTAAGTTCATAACGTAGCTGATAAAATTCAATAACCTAGAATAGCCTAACCATATGAATATTTCCATTTCTTGATAATTTATTTAAAAATATACTAAGTGTTTATGATATAAATTAATTCTGAACAAAAATACTCAACTCGAATATTTATGGTCAGCCATTAATATTTTTCATAGAAACAGAAAATCTTTTTAAAAATTAGCATTTCATTATAAATCATTTTTATTCATGTTTAGTGAACCAATGACATACTTGCTTAAAAATCATTATTTTGACAAATACACAAATACAGTATGTGTATCATTTCTCTTGAGAAGAAAAAAAGTATTTTCATCCAAATTGCAAAAGACTGATTATAGGGAAATAGTGAGTAATAAATGTCAAATTTATTTGACACATCTTTGGCACAAAGATTTTTTTTAATTAAGAAAGACAACTATCCCTGTAATTTTCAATATATAATATGGAAACTTGGAAATCTTTCTACATATCCACTTAGAAGTAAGGATATTCCACTTAAAATAGCATGCAGACCTTTCCTATAGGTGTTTACTACTACCTCCCAAATGGGGGTGCTAAAACATCTCACAAACTAAGCTTCTCTGAAAGAGTAGAATGACTGATTACATTATTAAAGTGTATTAATGTTAAGATGTTTTATTCTGACACTTTTTTTTTTTTTGTGATCAGATTCTAAATTAGATGGTGGAAAGCAATTTTGATGCAAGTTTAGGAGGTTATTCAATAGGAACTTGAGAATAAAGTTGGGATAAAGAAACAAATTCATAGGACTAAATTTTGTGTTTTTTTAAAAAATTGCGTTTTTTTTCGAAATTATTACCATGCATTACTTTTTTTTTGGAGTATGACATAATAAAGTATAATTAGTGTGGTATGGTGAAATAAGGAATATGGAACTATGAGTCAAAATAGTGGGATTCTAGTCTTCACTCTGTCACGAAGCAGCTAGGAGCCTACAGATATATCAGTGAGCCTCAATTTCGTTGTATGGGAAATTACACATATTCTTTTTAACCAACACTGGTATTGAAAAGATTCTTTATAGTAAGATAATGTGAAACCTACTAATCATTATGGAAATAGCAATTGTTATTTTTGCAGTTGTACAAAAATTTTCTGAGAAATAAAATAACTTCTAATGCAAAAAATACACTATGTTACATGCATAAATAGGTACCTTAAAGTCAATTCCTCCTACAAAGATGCGATTAGGGATCACTGTTCCATATCTTGGGGCACTTGTTGGGTTATTCAAAGGCACAGGTGACACAGGATTAGGGGATGGAGATAATGAATCTGTTTGCGTCTGATTTGATGTTTGCTGTAAAATAAAATTCTTTTAAACTTTTAGCATTGGGTAGAAGTTTGATGCAGGCTGAAAACAATATCTTTCAAAAAGATGAGTCATTTAGACAAAATGTAATATTTTAGACTTTAATTTTAGTTTAATATTATGAAGATTATAATTAGAACTAATACTTTTTTTGGAGCAATAAAAATATGGGAAATGTAGAATCTACTCCACTACAGAGAAAATCTTAATTACTTAAAATGTTTCTGTGAATTATTATTAAATATACAATTTAAATATTATAAATATTGAGGAATATTAAACTCAAAAAACAGAAAGAGAAAAGCAGCCCTGACAGCTGGGAACTGGCTTTGTTCTGGTGTTGTTAGGAGTTGGCCTCGAACTCACAGCTAGGCTATGGTTGTTCTCTTGTTAACAGGCATTAGGCAAAGTTACTCTGTGATTGTGATGGATCACAACAAAAACAAGACCATTCCATAACCATGTCTGAACTCTGACAAAAACAAAAGCATTGTCCAAACCATAAGAATGACCAAACATTCCTCTATTCTGGCTGATATATATAACTGCTCCATCTTTATCAATCACAGCTTTGGCTTCAATCTATTTTTCTTGCCTTCTAGATAAGAATTAGCAGAATTACTCCCACTTTCTGACAACATGCATCTCACAGTAAAGCCGCTCTTCCTTAAACCCTATCTAAAAAGAGCTTAACACAAGTCTAAATCCCATAGTAAGTTCTTTTCTAGCACCCTCTTACCAAAAGGCTCCATGGTGCATGCTCTTCCTTGTGGCAACAATTCAATACACCCAACTTTAGTGAACTACAGTATGTTCCTGGTAGTCTTTGGCTAAAGGGCACTGACATAAATTCTGACATTCAAGTTCACTGTTTTTTAACTCTAAAGTCAAAGTTTTAAATGCACTTGTCAATTTGAAGATTGAACTGATTTTGTAAAGAAAAAAGAAATTTACATACCTATATCTCATAGGCATAAATTTTTATACCAAAGATTGAACTCAGTACATACATGTTCATAATTCTAAGTTGGGGGCCTAATTTAGATTCTAATAAACATATATTAACATATATGCCTTTGCATAATGGCAAGATGGTAAGCTCTTAACCTACATCTCAAAAAAACAAGACTTGAGAATAGAATTTTGAAGAGAAACCAATTTAAGCACTTGCTAATTATTTTCGTTCTGGGAACATTAAACAGGCTTCTCAGACAGTCTAATGTACTAAATGAGTATGCTTCAAAAATCTTGGTTTCAGAATTTCAATTCTCTGAGAAACAAATACATGAAAATGAATTTCCAACATAGATAATGGAGTTGTTCTTTTTCATAGTTGCTCTTCTGTCTCACTTAATTGGCCAATAAAACCATGATCCCTAAGTCAATCCTTCAAGATATACAGAGAAATGACTAGGCCAGTAGTGACTACAGGGCTACAGGCTGGACCTCATTGAGTTCCATTCTGCATCTAGTGTTAAGGAGGAACAACACAAATTCCTAAAAAGGGAGTTCATAAAAACACCTATTAACCCACAGAAAAATCATCACATTTAATAACTGCTATGTTGTAGTTTCCAATTAAAGAAATTGGGGAACCAATCTTAAAAGCATTCTCTCTGGGCATTTGGAGGTTATTTGTAACTTCAGTCACTTTACTTCTAGGATGTAGTGCAGAGAATGATGATTTTGGGATGCTTAGTTTTATTTTTCAACTGTGGATTTGCATTGCTAGAGATAATAGCATAGCTCTAGTAGATACAATCTTGTCTGTTTACAGATTGTAAAATTTTAAAAATCAGTCTTCATGAAATTTTCTTCTGAAAAACAAGTTCGACAGATGAATTCATTTGTTCTCCAATTTGTTTAAATAAAAGTCATTCCATTATTTTTCACAGAGAAAGGACATGAACAAAAGTGAACAGGTGCTTTATTTCCAATCTTGAGAAACTAGTTAGGTGATACTGAGAAAGGAAAAACATCAACTTTTTATATCCTGTTCATTTCATTCTCATTTCTAAGGCTCCTGCTGTACTGTGGGTTCCTACTGCCTTATTTTTCTTCTTACCACTTATCACTTTCCAACATACTATATAGTTTACATATGTTTATTGCTTACCACTTTCCAATGTAGTGCAATGTTCATATGGGAAGGGATTTTGCCTATTTTGTTCACTGATCATTTAAAGTGGAGATGGTACATAGCAGGTGTTCAATAAATAATTTGTTGAACAAACGAATGAATCCCTTCTCCCTGCTCATGATATCCCAACCATTAGGCAGAGGGTTTAAGAATACAATATGAAAAGAACCTAGAAAATAATGTTAGTAGTGACAAGGCTTAAGCAGAAATATCTCAATTCCTCAGAGAAGGTTGGCGATGCACTGAGCTAATAAAGCCTCAGATTCCACCGGTAATAATTTTGCAAATGTATGAAAAGCACTTAGGCAGGTGTTGTTAGATTAGAAGTAAGGGTTCTTAGTTTAGCAAAACTTCTAGCACTAAAGAGTTTATTAAAAATTTCCTTCAAAGTAATGTGCCCTCACTGCCTCCATCCCTTGAGAATTAACCTCGAAATCTATCATCCACTTTGCCAGCGAAGACAACGGGAAGAGGGCAGGCTAACCGTCGCAGTCAAGGCCTCGAAGCTCCTTCCCCTCCGAGGCCAGCAAGCTGAGGCGCTGGAGGATATGGCCGCTGCGACAATTTCCTCGGGTTCTCTCGGGTCATCGTGAACTTGGGCACTGACACGAGGATCCACCCCCTCCCCACCAAAGTGCGGGAGGGAAAAGAAGGCTAGCCAGCGAGAAATTTTGACCTGCAAACCCGCTGGCAGCAGTGGCTGTAACCCTCAACGGCACCGACCCGACGGTGGCCTCGAGCTTCGGCAACAACTCGGCACTCACGTGGCGCGCGCTGATTGGCTGCCAGAGGGGCGGGGGCGGGGCACAGTGGCACCTCGCCTCAGCGCCTCAGCTCCTCAGGCCTGCTTCGTCTCCCGCCCCTCCCCCACCCGGCCCTCAGCGTCTCGGGCGCACACCCGGTATTAAAGTGTCTGGGTCCGTCCAGGGCCACGGTGCCCCACCCCTCCCTCCAGGTCTCTCCGGCCTTCCGGTCCCCACTGACTAGCCAGGGAAAGGCGGTGTCAGCCGCCCTGGCAATCCCTTGCGGTGGGCGTCTGGGCGGAGTCCGGCCTGAGCAGGCGTCAAAGACGGTGCCGAGCCCGGTTTCGGCGGGAAAGCTGTTTTTCTAGCCCAGCCCCGCCTGTTGTACAGGACCCGGCCACCCGCCGCCTCCTGAAACCTTCCGGCCATTTCCGAGGTCCCCCAGCCAGCCTACACCCGGTCCTGGCCCGGTGGTTCCCACCTTCCCGACCCCACGACCCGACCCGACGGGGCCTGCAGGGAGGCCGCTCTTCACGGTGGTCGATGGGGCATCCTGTCCACGTTTCTTCCCGAAAAAATAGCGGGCGTTTGGGCCCTATACTTCACAATTCCAGCCCCTCAGGAACGGAGTCCACGTTGCTCCTTCCCCTTGCTATCCCGGGGCCGGAGGCCCTGACTGCCGTACTCACCGCCCCGGACTCGGTCTCCATCTTCCTCTACGCTCTTCAGAACCCAGGGGAAAGGATCAGAAACCTGAAGTTTGAAAGCACCTTCACACCAAGGAAGCAACACCACGTTTCCCGACGGACACTCCCCCTGGCGGCGACGGCGGCAGTGGCAGCTGCAGGGGCGCAGGCTCGGACCCGGGACCTGAACCTGCCACCCGGTAGGGGGGGTGGGGAGGAGCAGGCGACGTCGCCTCGGGCGGCGGGGCGGGCGGGCGCAGCAAGCCGGGGAGCGGCGCGGGCGGGCGGTTTCGGCTGTGGCCCGTGGTCGCGGAGCTGGGCCGTCTGGGGAGGGAAGAGCGTGCAGCAAGTCGGGGCGGACGTGTGGTGTGCAGACGAGGGCTCGGCTCTGGGGCCACTCTCGCCTGCTTTCGGACGGCTGGGGAGGAGAGAAAGAACGGTTATGCAAAGCACCATGCACCGCACACTTTCCTCTCTTCTCCCCTTTGGAGGAAAGTCGGCGTCTGGGACTGGTGGGTTTCGAGAGGTTGACGTGACCTCAGGCTTTACTAAGCAGCAAGAGGCCGGTTGAGGGGTGACTTCGGAAGGCTGGTGCAGGGCCAGGAGGACGGTTTCCAGAGTCAAACTCTGACCCCCCGGGCCTGACGCGCCAAACTCGGGGACTCCCGAGAAGCCTGGGACTCCGCGCTGCACCTGTTGTCGCCGTCACTCATCCCCGCTAGCGGGCGGGGCGGCGCGGGCGGCTTGGCCGGGACCCGCCGCGCAGCCCAGTCTGGGCCTCGGCGCCCGTCACAGGCTGGCGCCTGGAGCAGCTCCCGCGGGCCCCTCGCGGCTGAGCACCGCCCGGCCGGCCGCAGCAACAGCCTTGGGAGCCGGTCTGCGACGAGGCCACCCGCTCGCCAGAGGGGGTGAGCCCTGTGCGGCTTGACTGGAGCGGCTCCGGCGGCCTTGGGATAGCCTTTGAAAGAGTACTTTGTAAAAAATATCTGTGAAAGGTAGCTGAGAGTTCTGTATATCGCCGCTATAATGCATAATGTAATATTATACACACATATATATGGTATATAAATATATAATATATAAGCGGTATATAATATATAATCAAGTTGTAAATAATTACAACTAAGTAAACATGTAATAATGCTGATGATTATTGCACCTACCATTTATCAAGAATTCATTTTGTGCCAGTCACAGTGCTTTATAATCAATATCATTTCATTGTTCTCACAGAAACCCTTCAAATAGATACTACTGTATCTATAGATACAGAGCTAAAGCTATAAGAGATTTAACTGTAAGAGCTAAAGAGCTAAAGCTCTTAAGAGCTAAAGCTATAAGAGATTTAACTGGGATCTCTCTGACGATTCATGAGCTTAGCCATTAAAAAAATGAAAAAAAATTGTTTTTAATGTTTTATTTATTTTTGAGACAGAGAGAGACAGAGCATGAACGGGGGAGGATCAGAGAGGGAGGGAGACACAGAATCCGAAGCGGGCTCCAGGCTCTGAGCTGTCAGCACAGAGCCCGACGCGGGGCTCGAACTCACGAACCATAAGATCGTGACCTGAACCGAAGTCGGATGCTCAACCGACTGAGCCACGCAGGCGCCCCTAAAAATTTTTTTTTAAAAAATATTTATTTATTCTTGAAGGAGAGAGAGAGCGAGCAGAGGAGCGAGACCCAGAATCTGAAGCAGGCTCCAACGCTCTGAGCTGTCAGCACAGAACCCAACTCCGGGCTTCAGCTCATGAGCAGTGAGATCTTGACCTGAGCCAGAGTCCGATGGTCGACTGACTGAGCCACCCAGGTGCCCCATGAGCTTAACCATTTTGACATGTGCTTTTAAGAAGTTAGCCATAACAACTATTAAAAATGACATTAATAATAACTTTTGTACTCTCTGTTATAAAAGTTTGTGTTATTTTACTTTAAAGATAAACGTTCAAAAATATGCAGTATGACTTAATTTGTAATCTGTACAGAGATTAGCTCTTCATATTATTTACCAAAAATAAAATGGGAAGCATAATTTTTTCACTGAATACAGTTATTCAGTCATTAGTTTTGCATGCAATTTAAGCTCATTTTAGGTTTTAGTTTCTGTGGAAACAGAAAAGACAAACCTATTCAAATTAATACTCATATTCTAGAGCAAAATAGTTTTGCTGTTCAATAACAGAACTGATTTTGGGTTTGTTTTTTTTTTCAATAGTAATGATGGGTGTGAGTAGTTATTACTATCCCCTCTTTTGCCCAAGTCTTTAATTGGCTGAAAACCCTTCCTTTTGAAGACTGTCTTCACCATAAAAGGTGTTCAGTGTGTAATACACAAATTAATCAACACAATTTAGGGGATATTAACTGTATTTTAAGGCCCCTGTTAGGTACTAGGGGGATATACTGTATTTACAGTAGATAATTATTCTGCTTCTCTTTTCATTGTTAAAGCAAAAGGAATTTTTGGTTTTAAAATTTGGATAAATCATGTAAAAGTATACAATTCAACTAGTAGACATTATAGAGTTCCTATTGTGTGTAGGACCTAATATTAGGCTGTATGTTATGAGAGATAGGAGGATGAACAAGATCAAATCCTCATCTTGCGTGTTTTTCAATCTAGAAGGGGAGAAAAGACTAGTTGCTCAAAAATAGTAATGACACCTAAATGTGCTTATAATTAATAAGACATAAGCAGAACAGGATAAGTGATATATGAACTGTGATCAAAGATCTATGGGAGCATAGAGGACCATATAGTGGAGCACAATGTCCAGGGCTGGGTAAAAGCTCCATCAGAACTGATATTCTGGTCTGGGTGGGAAGGTGAAAGGAAAGATACTGAATCCCTGTCATCTATTCAGCATTAGGCTAGGCTAGGCACATTCTTTTTTAGTCTTTTTAGTTACCATTCTTGCTCGCTTTCTCTCTCTCTCTTTGGAAATCTAAGCCTTGGAAAGGTAAAAGTGACTCAGGTAGTTACATTGTTAGTAACTGGTAGATACAGTTTTCAAAACTTGGTTCTATTTGACTCCATTTGCCCATGCATAGTGTACTCTGCCATGTTATTTATACCGTGGTAATGACTTAGAATTTTATTCTGGAGACTTTGCAAATAAAGGGCCATTGAAGGTTGTTGAATCAGGAAGTTACAAAATCAGAGCCAAAATTTATATTCTCAGATTAGAGGAACAGTTTTTAAAAGACTGGAAACAGAATTGAGTCAGGTGCATACTACTCTAGTGAAAAATAATGGGACCTAAACAAAAGTAGCAGCTCTGAGAATAAAATACTGGGAAAGGGTTAAGGAGAAACCAGAGAAGAACTGAAACTTGGATGTGGTGATGATGGGGAGGGGTTGGTGAGGATGGTTCAGAAGTCTCAAGTTTCAAATCCTGGAGATGTCATTGACAAAGATAAATATAAAAGTGCAACACATAACAAATTGCAAACCTAATATCCCATTTGCTTATATTTCCAGCCAGCATCCCAACATCTCTCATCTTTTTCTTTCACACAGTCTGCTAAGAGTATAGTTCCTGTTTCAGAGATTTACCCAAAGCTGCCTTCCCTCTTGCTTGCCTTCCATTACTGGCAGTTTTCCCATTACTGCCTCTTGAGTCTTCTAGCCACAGATTCTAAGTCCTAATATCTATTTTAGGCAGTCCTTTTCTCAATAACCCTTTGGATGTGTGCTCTAGCTTATAGGCCTAGATAACCATTTGTGGGCCTCCTGTGGACCAGGCTTTACCCTAAGGCACGGTCTATGGCTACGATGAAGATGTGGTTCTTGCTCTCCAACAGCCTGTGGTCTAGTGCCAGAAGGAGCTAAGTAAATAGAAAAGTTCATACATTCAATGTAGCAGTAGAAGAGTTGCCAAGCGCAGAGATAGCCCAGATCAGGAGTGACTTGGTAGAAAAACATGAAAAGTCATGTTTAGAAGATGCCTCTACTTCCATTTTATTTCTTTCTAGTTCCCAAGTCTATTAACCTGTTGTTGTGTTTTGGAGGATGATCAGATGCTTTCTTTTTCTCTGTGATGATTGGATGTTTGAAATGGGAGAGATGAGGGATAGGATGTTTATTTATTTATTTATTTATTTATTTATTATTTTATTTTACTATTATTATTTTTTAGGGATAGAATTTTTAAAAATCTGCCTTAAGGAAGCAGAGTCCAGTGCAGATCTTCTTTTCCTTTACAGAGTGTAATACTTACATTTAGAGAGGGTGTTACAGAGCTAGTCTAGACTGAAACAGTAACTGATTTATTGGAAAATTCCTTATAAAATTCTTTTATTTGGTTATGCTGTTTACTTTGAGCAACTATTTAGATACAAGAGTATACAATATAGAATTGACTGTTCAAGATAAGGTAGGAGCTCAGTAAATAGTTATAAAATAAGAGACTAAATGACCCTCTCTCCACTTTCCATTTTATCCCCACCCCTTACCATTTTACTCTTACTTCTGAAATAAGAGTGAAAAACAATCATTGTCAGAGAATCTTTTTCTTGATCTACTTACACAAGTATGGTTTAGTAATTATGCATGTTTTCGGTTGCTTTTTAGGGGAAGACCTTGTGTTTGGAACATCCCACCTGCAAAATCCTTTGAATATTCACAGATATTTCCTTAAGAGCAAATGATACACCATTTACAAAAATAAGACCTATGAAGTAAGACTTCAGTGTAAGAATGATTGTCCTGAACTTACTGTCCACTTGTAGATTCAGGCCTTTGCCTTGGCTTGCCCCTTTATTTTACCTTTACTTGCTCTCACCTTCTGACCACCAACTGCTGTTTTTTTTTTTTAACCTCTTTCCATTGTTATTTCATCCTTAGATTTTATCTTTCTGGGAGGAAAACATTTTCATCAACCCTTTTAGGGTCCCTGGCTGGGTCTGAAAATTAAACTGACAGTGATTAACAGGACAAAAGCATACAAATTTTACTGAATTTTTACATGTACATGGGGGTCTTCATGAGGGAATGAAGACCTAAGAACTGGCCAGAGTAGGAAGCTTTTGCATCTTTTGGACAAAGAAACAATAAATTTATGAGTAATTGACAAGACAAAAGGGCTTAGGCTAGAGATAGTAAATGGTGAAGAAATAACTAGAAAGATAAGGGTTAGTTTATCAAGGTTAGTCTGAAGATTCCTCTGGTGCCCTGTCTCTGGGCTGATAAGAGTCTGTCTCCAGTAAAAGAATTTATTTCCTGCCTTTAAGCAGAAAAGGGGGAACCTTTTCTGTGTTTACTGCTTCTTAATTGCTTTCAACCCCAAATAATTAGTATGTCAAAGAGGCATGTTTTTGGGTGACATATTCTGGTTTCCTTCATATACATGAGGTGTTTTCACAGGTACTATCATGACATCTCTTAATTCATGTTTCTCCTACCCATAGGTGTCTTGGCAATACTTTATGTCCCTAATGTCCTCCTATTCATGACGTTTCAAACATCTTTGTGTAAACATTTCTTTAATTG
Organism: Lynx rufus; assembly: GCF_022079265.1. NCBI lineage: Eukaryota > Metazoa > Chordata > Mammalia > Carnivora > Felidae > Lynx > Lynx rufus. The sequence continues at coordinate 37,776,909 of NW_025814834.1, read as the reverse complement.
TCACTTGTCCACTCCTCCAGCAACTATGTTGTTTTTGAGTAGTGAGCAATTGTTGCCTTGGTGCACTCTTATCTTTTGAATCTAAGAAAGGCCACCATGTACCGTTGCATTGGTTACTCAGTACATAAGGGTATCTGGCCAAAGGACTAGCAGGCTAAGATCCAGCTCTTGCTGCTCCACTCACAGAACCATGTAGCCACAGGCCCCTCCATTCAATGGGAGTGCCTTTTTCCAGTTCATAAAAAGATGCTGAATGTATTGGTGGCAGTCCTACCTAATTATAGCTCCTGCACCATAAGATGGTATCAAGAGACACTGGTTTATGTTCATCGTGTTTTACTATCATATTCTTAGACATTGGTGACTCCTTGACATTTGGAAAAACCTTTCATCTTGGTAAATGCTGCAAGTGGGTTCCTCAGGAAACAGACTCTGAGATTTGCATGCAGTGGTTTTGGGGAATCTTGAGTTTGGGAACAATACCTGAGAAGAAGGAGGGAAGCAGGGCTGGGCAGAAGAAGTTGAACTGTGATTTTTGCAACAGAGTCCCAGCAATCCTAGGATGACCTTCAGAGTTGTCCCTGGAGACCAGGGTTCCCCTCCCTATTGCATCCCATATCCCCAGGTACCCATCCATAGACGTTGGATGCAGGCTGCTCTCAGAGAGGAGTCAGGACTTTAGACAAGATTCTCTTTGGCTGAGGGCAGTTTCTGGAGAGGGACTCAGCTGAGAACAGCCCACACTCCCAGCATCTGGTGGAACAATGGCTCGGTCCTCAAGGGGGATTTGGGCAAATGACAGCATAGACAAAAGTGAGTTCATAACCATCGAATGACTTTTTCTCTACAATAGGGTTAAGCAGGTTTTTAACACTTGCTTTTGGTTGAAGGAAAGCATGACAAAAACAGAATAACTCCAGGAAAAATTCAAACTTGTTTTTTCTTAGAGAGGGTACCTCAGAGATTGCACGTGGGACAAATACCAGGAGCATAGATCTGGTAACCTAAGACTGTGACATTGAAAGTTTAGGTTGCAATTGTGTTTAATGATTGCAGGCTAAAAAACAACTTTCTATGAGTTTGCCTTCTGTTGGTTCTGTGCTCAAGAAAATATCCGTATTGGTCATCATTGGGGAAATATAATTAAAACACAAAGTCATTTCCCAATTCAGAAAACCTCTCCACAAAGATATTTAGACAGAAACCAGTTTCATCGTTAAATAAGCATGAAATCTGTGGTGCACACCTCAGGCAATTGACTAAGACATTGCAAAGACACAACAAAGAAAAGAATGTCACCCATTTATATTGCCAGGCAGACATAACCCATTGCATCACACATAGTTCACCGTAACCTTACCTAGTGATTGGAGTCACCATCTTATTGGCTTTAACCAGAGGAAAAACAAACTTCTCATATCTTTATAACAGGAGGTAGTTTTGTGAACTGGAGCAGGGCAAACACCAAAGTTAGGCTCTTATTCTTACTGGAACTGGGAAATAGAACTATCTTTCTTAATGTTTGCATTTCAAAAAGATGGTTTTTGAGGAAACATTCTTGAGTTGTGATACTGGCAAGATGCCTAGTTAGCCATTATAAAGGTTTACATACATGTGAAAAAGAGAAAGAAATTCTAGAAAAAAAATGGGGGGGGGGAGATGGGGAAGTCTTTTTCCTTATTTCTACCGGGATAATTAAGCCTATTTTTTTTTAAAGAATCTCTACACCCAACATGGAGCTCAAACGCACAACCCCCAGATCACGATTTTCACGCTCTACCAATTGAGCCAGCCAGGTACCCCAAGCCTTTTATTTTTAATCTGTATTTGCTCTTACATTATATATCTGGATCTCTTTAAGGTTGGGTCTTCCCGAAGCACTGAAACATTTTAGAAGCAACTAAAATTCAAAGCTATTATTTAAACATCTGGAGTAGGAAGAGAAGTGGAGTAGCCAGAAAGGAAACCAGGGAAGTAGACAAGAGCCATGGCCACATGTGCCAAAAAGCCTGCATCCTATTCTGCTGGTACTGGGAGGCCAATAAAGCTTTGTAATGGGGAGTCAGACTTGTAGTTTAGGTAAATTCCTCTAGCTACAATGTGGAGGGAGTATGGATATTTGAACATGCTACAAGGTCACTATAATCAAATTAATATGGTATTGAATGGGAATCAGAACAGATAACCTGGAAGCAGATTGAAGTACATGTGAGAATTTAACCTATGACAAGAGGAATAATTCAATTCATTGAGAAAAGAATAGATTATTTAATGAAGAAAATAAAAGCAGCCCAGCATCTTATTTAAAAAATTTTATGTAAATTCTTGTATATACATATAAGATAAATTAAAAAATGCAGTATAGAAAGACCAAACATGTTAAAAAAAAATAAAATTCTTCTAAGAAAATGTAGGAGATTACACATATAACCTAGGGGTTGGAAAGTGCTTCTTAATGCTGAAAAGAAGAGAGACATATTGGATTATATGAAAATTAATATAATGTAGATACCATAAACAAAGTAATAAACAATAGTTCTGGAAAAAATACTAAAGCAGATGAAATAATAAGGATAACATCTATAATATACTGGTTGGGTTCTCTGAGAAGCATTTGGAGTTAGAGGTGAAAAATTAATTGGAAAGTGACACATGTGGAGGGACAATGGAGGAGCAGGATTGGGCAGGAGGAGTTCAGATACAGACATGACAAAATCTCAAACAGCCCAAGGGGCAGCTGGAACAATGATTGCCTGTTGGAGGAGTCCTGCCATGTTGGAAATGGCTAGGGTCCACTGGCTGGAGATTGCCCAGAGAATAGAAGAGTTTGCTCTTAACTATCAACACCTAACCAATTCACTGGCAAGGGGCCACCCCAAGAAGAACATGACCTTGGTTCAAAAGTTGAGGTGAACCCTGAGTACTTGAACAGGTGAAGGCTGTCAGTGAACCATATGCCTTGAAGCTGGAGAGTGAGCCCTTTACTGAAGCAGGGTCTCAGTGTGGCATCTCTGTGTTTGCTATAGAACTCTTACAAACTAAGAAGAAAAAGGCATACAGTCCAATGGAAAATTAGGCAAAGCACATGTGCAGACGGTTTACTGAAGACTGAGTCCAAATGACCAAAAAACGTTTGAAATGATGCTTGGTAATCTGGAAAGTAAAATTAAAATAACAATGGAATCTAATTTTATGCCTATAAGATAGGCAGAAATTAAAAAGAACTACAATACATATTAAGAGGAAATGTAAAGTATTTTGATTCTTTGGGAAATCAATCTAACATTATCTATTAAAATTAAAAATACATACATCCTTAGGCCCAAAAATGCTACTTTTGGGAATTTATCTGATGGAAATTAAACAATTGGTTCATAAAAATGTGTACAGAAATGATAATTACAATGTCATTAGTAGTGGTGAAAAACTAGAAATAAGCTGAATACACCAAATAGAGCAATGACTAACCAAATTATGATATATCTATACCATGGAATATTTGCATTTATTTAGAAGAATGAATGAGTAGATGTTGCAGATGAGGTGGTGGGATTCTTACCAGGTATTGTTGAATGAGAAAAGGAAAATGCAGAAAAGTATGTATAAAATATTTCTTCCCACCTCTTCTCTTTTTAGTAAAGCTAACGATGACAAACACACATGCTTTCTCTCTCTCCCTCTACACACATGCGCGCGCACGCGCGCGCGCACACACACACACACACACACACACACAAATGTACACTAAAGCTGAAAAGATGCGTTAACTTGGCAACTCAAGTTGTTAATTTGAGTTACCTTCAAGGAGTGGAAGAGTTGATGTGGGTGGAGGAGGAGAGAAGTGTTCAGGACAGGTAAAAGAAAAAAAATTATACCAAAAGAATATGCATATGCTCACATTTATGCTGTCATTTCTAAATCTAATAAGAAAGGCAGAATCAGGGGCTTACATAATTTATAGGAAAGAAATAAATAGAAAAATATGTCATTGAAATAGAACAAACTATACACAATTTTTGGAAATCCAAAATTTTTTAGTTTTTACTAGTTTAGTAGATGCCAGGGATGTTTATTTGCTGTATAAATCAAATAGTATCCAGTCATATGAACCAATAGCATTGTTGTAGAAAACATAGGGCTTTCAGTGAACTTATGTATCTGTATCAGTCAGGAGAAACTCAGTAATACTACAGTAAAAGAGCATCCCAAAATCTGAGTGGCTTGCCACAGAGGTTGTCTTCTTGTTCGTGTTACACATCCATCGTAGATTGGCTTGAGCTCTGCCCCATCCCATTTTCACTTAGGATCTGACTAATCTTTGGTAGAGGAAAATAAGATCATGGTTAAGCATACACTGGTTCTTGAAGCTTCTGTTCAGAAGGGGCTCTTTCACTCATCTTTCATTGGCTAAAGCAAATCACATGGCTGAGCCTGCTGTCAGTGGTACGAGGAGGCATAAACTCTTCCACAGGGAGAATTAGTGAACATCCCCCTGAGTTTGAAGATTGTCTTTAAATTTTTTAATGTTTATTTATATTTTGAGAGAGAGAGAGAAAGACAGACAGAGTGCAAGTTGGGGGAGGGCAGAGAGAGAGGGAGACACGGAATCTGAAGGAGGCTCCAGGCTCTGAGCTGTCAGCATCAGAGCCTGATGTGGGGCTGATGGGAGGGGTGGAGGGGGGGGGTGCTGGAACTCAAGAGCCGTGAGATCATGACCTGAGCCAAGTCAGAAGTTCAACTGACTGAGCCTCCCAGGCACCCTGAAGATTATCTTTAAAACAAAGAGTGTTAATGAAGTATTTCCATGTGAATCATACCTAATGGATGTCATTAATGATTGGTGAGTAAGGAGAATTAAGATGAGAAGTAAGAGAAAATATTTTTTTTCTAATTAAATAAATGCTATTTTTTTCATCTACTGGGTGTACAGGTAGAAGTACTCCTTTTGACTTTAGTTCCAATCACAGATCACACACCATTCTTTACATTTTCAGGAAACAAACAAACAAAAACCCGTTTAATCTGTACGTTGAAGACAAGAAAAATTAACGTAGATAGAAGGAGTAAGATTCTATTTTATCCATATATTTTATTTTTCTGAAGTTCAGAATTTATAGCAGTATGTTGATGAGAAATATAAAATCTATCAAAATCAGAAAAATATCCTTTCCTTTAGAAATAAGTCTAAAAATAATGATGTTTAATGCTTTTCCTCTGGAGTTTAAGTATTGCTCATAAGGAATCTTCCAAATGAATTCTGTCTGCAGCTATTGGTTTAGTTACTAAAATCCCATTTTAGTTAGGTGAAAATTTAAAGAAAGCTCTATAACCTCTCATTACACTAAATGTAGTATTGTCCAATGTTGCTTATTATCCCACTTTACAGTTTAAGTTAAATTTGAGTTCTTTGCTGCTGCTTAATATGTTAGATGATTCCTGCAACATGCTTCCCCCCATCTTTCAAAAACAATTGTGATATCATCTGAACATTTTCACCAGTACATTTTATATAGAACAGAGAATGGCAAACATCCCAAGTGTAGTTCAGCAGCTGTTGTTCCTCCTCTGTGGGTAAGGGAGGAAGCAGTTGTATCCATGGTGACCTATATGAGTCAGTGAGGGTGGGAACTGGGGGATTCTCACAGGGGTTAATGACCGAGCAAATGTTAGCAATCCAGCTTTCACTAGACATTTGGCCTCAAATGGAATTTTTTTTTAGGGACTCACATTCTATAACTTTTCATTTTGTAAAGCAGATAAACTTACATTATGCTTAATGAAAGAGCTATGCACCTGAAAACTTACTGGGAACTAAAACTTACAGAAGAGACTGTACTTTATTCCTGTCTTCTATTTTAATTTAGAGCATGCATTAAAATTTTGTTTATTTAAATATTCCACTCTGCTTCTTCCTCTTAAAAGATTTGAGGTAGAATGCCACAAAGGCATATCAATAGGGTTAACCCAATAGGTATAAGGCTGATGATACATCATGACCAAAAGGAGTGGTTAGGGAAAGAAATATGATTCTTCATTCTCCTCCAAAGGGTCTTAAGATGCTAAAAAAAAAATTAGTAAAAAAACCCAAAACATTTATATCTTGGCATAAATTGGAGAAAAACCCCCTACTATATGCAGATGAAGTAGATTTGGGGTATGTACCTGGATGGGGAGAGGAGGAGGAACCAAACCCGTATTTACTCCTGAATCCCAAGCGTTAGGCATTGTGAGTATGTTTCATTTGAAGAGGTTTCTAGTATAACTTCACACCTGGAAAAGATCCAAGTTGTCAAATAAGATAGAAAAAGAAGAGAAACAAGTTTTCATGTGGGCCTCGTCGGTGCCATTCCAGTGGTAGTTTTCATAAATACCTCTGTGGTTTCTGCATTAGTGGGGAACATAATGATGACACGAGTTCCATCTCCAGGATCTATGTCAAAGTCAGTTAATACATAGAAAATAAATCAACACTGCCTATCTCATTTTATTTGTTATTTGTTCAACATTGCCTATTTTAAAAAGACATTTGCCTTGCACATACAGACTTTCCCAGATGATTGGTCTGGGGCTCCTAATACTGTATCTTAGCCTCATTGTCTGCATGATTCCAGAGAGGGCAGTGTTAATGGACAGACATCCAGGCATCCTGCTTTCATGAAGGTAGTAGAGGTTTCCCAACATAGGAAAGAAGCAGCAGCCATCAGACATTGAAGAACACTGGCTGTAATTCAAGATTTCTTAAATGTATTGCTTTTCAGTACTTTGAAGATTTACTAACGTGGGGAATCTAGATTTATTCTAAATAATTTGTAACTTCTCATTTTTGTAGGGTCATTATCATGACATGGATTACTTGTACTTTTAAATGAAATTAGTTGACTTTTACATTTTAGTTACAGAAATTTCCTACTTACTTGCTAACATAAGGGAGAAAAGATATACCTTTGAAGAAAAAAATAAACCAAGAATTTTAAGAGGGCATATTGACTCTGTATATATTTACTCCACTATAATATTTATATTACAAATTACCCTGCAAGTTGTTTTCTTGAACCAGCAAATTGAAGTGATTACAGTGTGTATTGGAGAGTGTTATGACTGAATATAAAGATATATGTAACTCAGTTGAAAATCCCCCTACTCATGTTTAGTGAATCTTTGAACTTATCAGGAGAATTGGCTCTTAATGTCAAAATATTTTTTTTACACATATGTGGACAAGAGAATAAATGTGTTTTCTCACACACTGATGAATCAGTAAGCCTCACCCTCTGTCAAGATGACATAGAGGTAATGCTGAAGTTATGAGGAAAGGTTGTCATGTCTAATGTGATCTGCAGGAGTGGCTCATCAGAATAAGTGAAGTCTGCAGGACTTCACTGAACTTGTACCCTATGAGAGCCTCATGCAGCAGGAAGAGCACAAGCTTCGAAGTCATTGACTAGGACTTAAATCCTGGTTCCACTTCCTGTTGGCTCTGATACTGAGCAAGCTAATTGACCCTTTTGATTCTTATCTGTAAAGTGGAGATCAAAATACTTCATAGAGGGTTATCAAGTATATAGAAAGCAGGTGTCAGTTCTCTTCCGCCACTGTGATTTCCTGGTAGTGTATGCAAAGTCTTAATATTCTCCCAGGATTTTTCTTAGGCCCAGGGCTCTGCGGTGACTTCTCTGGGCTGGAAGAACTACATTGACATATCTGGTCATTGATTCTGGGCTAGTTGGTTAGGTTCCTATCAATTGTCTTTCAGTCTAATTCTAGATTTCAAGTTATTCTGATTTATAAGCATCCTTTGACTTTTGCAACTGCTTGCTTTGGGTATGCTCTGATTTCTGCCCTAGGATAGAATTCTAGGATCCCAGAGGATGAGAAGTCCTATAGTATGGGCAGTGACAGAGCCTTTAAAAAAAGAATCAGGTGTTTCTGGGTGGTTCAGTTAGTTAAGTGTTGGTTTGTCTAGGTTTTGGTTTAGGTCATGATCTCATGGTTTGTGAGTTTGAGCCCCAAACTCAAACTGTGCTGACAGGGCTCTGTGCTGACAGTGTGGAGCCTGCTTGGGATTCTCTCTCTCTCTTCCACTCTCTGCCCCTTCCCCACTGGCATTGTGTCTGTCTCTATCAAAATAAATAAACTTTAAAAAAATTAAAAAATTTAAAAAAAATAAGATTTTTTTTATTTAGTCAGAGGATTGCAAAGATGAAGATTCTGTCCATAAATATTTATTGAGCACCTCTTCTGTGCCAGGCATGGTTCTGGGAGCTGGAGATAAAGCAATGAACAAGGTCTTTTGCACCTAGAGATTACATTCTCTCTCCATTTTAGTGGGGCAGAGATAGGAGGTCAGTATGACAGAATATATAAGTAAACAATTCCATGGACAGGACAGTTTATTCACAGTGATAAAATGCTATCAGGAAGCAAAACAGAATAGTATGAGGATGATATGTATGTGGGGTTGAGGGAGCAACTTGAGATTTGTGATCAGAGAACACCTTTCTGAGGTGGTGACTTTTGAATTGCTAATGAATTATTCTTATTCACATCTCTTCCCCCACCCACATCCCCACCCTGACTCCAGCTTCCAATTTGCCAGTCAAGTGATTGCTGCCTTATTTGGTAAAAGGTTGAGAGGCAAGAATTGTGGGTGATATTAATTTGGCTAAGGGTGGTTATTAATGGTGAGGGAGGAATGTGCCCATGGCTACTGACTTAACCAAATCTGGCTTAACCTTTCTCTCAGTTTTGGGAGTGGGGCCACAGAGTAGAATCTGTCGCCAGGTAGGAGCAGATTCAGTGGAGTTCTTTTTTTTTTTTTTTTTTAACTGCAAATATGAGTATCAGGAAAAGCCTATTGAGCTTATGATAGAAGACAATAGTATGGGGGTGCCTAGGTGGCTCAGTCGGTTGAGTGTCTGACTTCAGCTCAGGTCATGATCTCATAGCTCATGAGTTCGAGCCCTGCATCGGGCTCTGTGCTGACAGCTCAAAGTGTGGAGCCTGCTTCAGATTCTGTGTCTCCCTCTCTGCCCCTAACCCACTCGCATTTTGTCACTGTCTCTCTCAAAAATAAACATTAAAAAAAACTTTAAAAAATAAAAAAAAGAAGACAATAGTATGAAAGACTTGTTAGACTAGCGTTCAACTAGTTTCTCAAAGCAGAATGAATTACATAACAGCCTTTATGAACAGATGCTCAGAGCAAAAGATTTAGTACGAGGTGTGTGTGTATATGTGTGTGTGTGTGTGTGTGTGTGTGTGTGAGAGAGAGAGAGAGAGAGAGAAGGAGAAAGGGCTGAGACGTGTGTGTGTGTGTGTGTGTGTGTGTGTTTGCCTTCACATGAGGGTGACAGAGAAGGCTGCTAAGCATCTAGTTGAAACAAAAAATTTTGTATTCTTACATGCTACACTTTCTGGCAGCTGCTTCTGCTCCTCCTCCTCCTCCACCTCCTCCTTTTCCTTCTTTGAAGACTACTGACCTTAAATGTTAGTAAGGTGACACTAATTTTAATACCTTAAAAAACAAAATCTTGGGGCACCTGGATGGCTCAGTAGGTTGGGCATCTGACTTCGGCTCAGGTCATGATCTCACGGCTTGTGAGTTCAAGCTCCATGTCAGGCTCTGTGCTGACAGCTCAGAGCCTGGAGCCTACTTCCGATTCTGTGTCTCCCTCTCTGTGTGTCTCTCTCTCTTTCTCCCCCTCCCCCACTTGTTCTCTTTCTTTCTCTCTCTCTCTCTCTCTCTCAAAAATAAACATTAAAAAATAAAAAAAAAACCAAATTCTTATCAGAATAATATACAAATCTTTAGGGTGGGAAATCTTTGTAAATGATACTAATATTGTAAAACAAGATAATGAGTAAGATAACTGCTGTTTACATTTCTTGGAGGACAATCCAATAATGGAATTTTTATTAGGGTAACAAGGAAAAATTAAGCTCTGAAAGTAACTTTATAAGATAACAATAAAAGATAGTAATAGTTGAATATCAAAGAAAAAAATGATAGCCTAAAATAGGTTATATTTGTAAGGATAGCAAGTAAAAATATTTCCTGTACAAGAAAGGTAAGAATTCCCTGAACTAATGGAGATGAAGGACAAGTATGGTTGTTTTAAGTCTGGGGACCCTTTTACTTTCTGAGTAATAAAGGCAGGTCACTTGAAAAGGAAACTTTGAGTTTCCCTTCCCGTCTTTTACATGTAAGAAAGAAAAAAGCATTTGCCATTACAGATGCAGTTCTTAGAATCTCACTAGAGGGTGGTGTTGGTTCTAAAACCAGAGGTTGCCAATCTACAGTACATTCATTACTGGGCTGCATTTATATTTAAAGAAAAGGTAAACTGGGGCTTTCTCAGTGTTACCTAAAAGTTGACAGATGTCAAGTCTGAAACCTCCCAGGGGCCTTATCCAGTTCTGGCTGCTTGCAGCCCCAGAGGAGCCAGATAAAGTAGCTGAGATTACAGGAGGAGTTAAGTGGCAGATTCTAATTTCAGCTCCTGCACTATGTAGTAGACAAGAAACCAAAGCTTCCTGGGCCTTTGTCTCATCTGTAAAATGAAAAGTCTGCCCTAGATGATCTCTTAATCTCCTTGCATCTCTAAAATTCTGAAATTCTAATAAATTCTGGGTCTAAAAGCCTGAAGAATTTCTCATGTCCTTGGCCAGACAAAGGAAAAAGTATCTCAAATTATCAAATTATTAATAATTAAAATATAATTTAATGTTATACATGAGGTTTAACACGGAAAAGCCTTTAAATCAACTTGTCATCTTCCGTCCTTTCGGGAAGCTCAGAGCCATCTTTTACATCTACCTGAGCATTCTGTGGTAAATTTCAGTGACAATGCATCATCCATAGGTGTCTCTCTTCTTGGTTGCTAACTTGCTGGAAAGGAGCAAAATATGTTTATATAGGATTATCTAGAGAGAGAAGGTTGAACCATAATCAAATAGGGATGTTTCAGGACAGAGACGAAATCCCCCATCTCATCTTGTACTTGGCCAACTTCCATCATATCATAACTGTGGCTTTGCTAGGGGTCGCTCTCCAAAGGGATTTAGTTGGTTCAGTTTCCTATTACCCTCACCTCTTCTATTCCCATTACCCTCACCTCTTTTTATCTGATTCCCTTTCCTTGTTGTGTTTTTTCACATTGGAGAGTGAACTGAAGATCATTTTATGGAACCTGAAGCAAATTATCCAACTCCAAAGTCTCAGTAAACCCTAGTTTATGTCTGCATGGATTTGACTTCAAAGGGTTGGTGTAAACCCCTGATGGTGCGAAGCTGCGCTCTGTCACCTCAAACACTTTGACATTAGGGCTCAACACCTCCTTTTCTCCAAATTGCTTTGTTTTGCCAAAGGTTTCCTTCCCCCGCCCCCTCCCCCAGCCCCGGATTTTGTTGCATCTGCAGGCTCATTTCAAACATCTAAACTTCCTAAAATGTACACGGAGCGCCTGAGGGTGCGCACACGCGCGCGCGCTCACACCTTCGCTCGAGTACACGAGCTCGGCTGGGCCGGCTCCCAGTTATAGAACACATTCTTCCATTCTTCGCGCTCGGGCACACCCCTTCGCAGTGGGGATTGGTCGGGCCGACCCCTCCTCGGCGACGCTAGGCTCCTCAGAGGCCCAGGCGCCTGCCAATCCCCACGGGCTGTCAAAACAAGTCTTCCCTCCCTGTCACAACAGAGCGGAGTGGAGGCCGCCGCCGCCGCCGCCGCCGCACTTCCTGGGGCCGCCGCGCCGCGGTCCGCGGGCAGGTGGCGGGTGCGCCGGGCCGCGGTCGTCTGGCTCCGGCCCCCTCAGGCCGCGCGCGTCCCGGCCTCGGAGGCCGCCTGGCCAGCCGCCGGGGGGCCTTTTGTCTGGCGCAGAGCAGGCGTTCGCATCACATTTCGGACACCTCCCTCTCCTTTTCGCCTCTCCTTCTCCCTCCCGCTCGCATCTCCTTCCCCATTCCCGCCGCCCTACCCCAGCGGACTGCCGGCCTCCTGGACCAAAGCCCGCGGACGTCTCTACCCAAGCGATGTCTCCTCTCCAGAAAGTTGCCGCCGCCGCCGCCGCCGCCCCCGGGCGGTGAAACAAAGTGTGGCGGGGCCGCCTCCGGGTGCAGGAGCGCACTCGTGCCCAGAGGCTGGACTCCGCTGCCGGGCGTGCCGTCTCCCCCCGAGAGCCCGATTCGCCGGCCATGGCCGAGGGCGCGGCGGGCAGGGAGGGTCCCGCGCAGCCGGACGCGGCAGGGTGCGAAGACGACCCCCGAGTGGGCCCGGACGCCCCCTCCGGGGACGGAGCGGCTGTGGCCCCTGGGGGCCGGTGGAGGGATCGTCGCAGCGGGGTCGCGCTGACGGGCTCTGCAGGGGCCCCGGCTGACAGCGAGGCTGGCCTCCTGGAGGCGGCGCGGGCGACCCCCCGGCGCAGCAGCATCATCAAGGTGAGCGAGGCCGCGCCGCCCGGGGAGCGTGGGTGTGGGTGGCGTGTGGGTCGGGGATCCAGGCAGGATGTACGTACGGTGTGTCCGGAGGCATCGCAGGCTCGGCATTGTTTTCTCCCACCTCCCTCATTACCAAACCTTCCTTCCTCGTCCGGAGGTTCCCAGACTCAGCTCTTGGCCGTGAGAAGCAGAAGTGACTTTTTTTTTCCCCCCTGACAGCAGACGAAAAGTTCCACTCTGCGTCTTTGCGTTTTGATGGATGCTTTCCCTCATTTTCTCTGAAAGCTTCACTAAACCGTTGATGGAAGGAGGAAGGGAGGATTCAATATAAATGCAAACCACAGGATGGTTGTGCACTGCTCTCCAGAGAAAGGTTAGCTTTATCCCCCCTCCACCCCCCCCCAGTAAAGGAAATGCACAGTTAACCCTCAAGTGAAAGAAAAAACAAAAACAAAAACAAAAACCAAACAGCTTCCTCCCCACCCCAAGAACAACCCTCCAGATTCCAATGATCCTAAAATCCGAAGAAGCGTGAACTTTCCCGGTAGACAGGCAGAGTTTTCAGTGGACCCTGTGACCAAGTGGAGAGCGATGGTGGAGCCCAGAGTTTCTGCACTGCAGAAAGCGCGAGCAGAAAGCAGTCTAAATAAATACCTCGAGCATCATCCCAGGTCTTTGTGGTTACCACCGCAGGAAGGGAAAATGCTTCCTGACCGCTCGACCACCAGACAATATTTCTCCTCATCTATTTGGCAAGAAATTTGTAAGCCTTTTCCCTGCTTTATCTCTTTCTGTCTTCCTTCCGCTCGGGGCTTGCCTCCTGTTAGAGATTTCATCTTTTGGGTGCATGACATGTGGTTACGTATCCTGGAAGTCAGAACTCTCCCTTAGGCTTTGGAAAAGGGCCTCAGCATAAACGAACGTGAGTAATCATGTGCATGTGAGATCAAAATTGATTTTGGTAGAGTAGTCAGTATGAAACTGTGTGTGTGTGTATTGCCAAAGATGAGACTGAAAGATGGACTTGAAACTACTTACTATTCAATTTACTTGGTGTGCTAATACATTCAAGACCATTGTTCAGGGTTGAGCTGTGTAACCAGCTCCTAATGCCCAAGCCCCAGCTCCCCTTGCCAGTGTGGGGAGACTGTGCCCACAGTACATCCACCTAGCTCCTAGTATTGTCTGGGCTGTTCCCCAACACTGACACATGGAAGTTTAAAACCAACAGGAAGATTTCTATATAAAAAGAAGAGTGGGTGGTAGTTGCAAATGACTTGTAGTAGTTTCTGTTATTCTGTGCCTTTTAGATGATTTGAAAAGGAGTGTTCCATTCCGGGTGTGAATTTGGATAAAAAGGAAGTGATCACTTTTTTTTTCTTTTAACCCACAGGTCAGAAAACATATTATTCTGAAACTTAAAAAACAGCACAATTAGGAAACGATTACATTTTGGATTCTAAGATATTGATACTACATGTGTTCCCTGTGTGTGAAAACAAACACCACAAGATAGTTTAAAATATACCATCACAAAAAGTGGGCTCTATAGTGTTGTAAAAAATAAAAGTAACAGAGTGTAAGGAATATATAAATGCTTGCAACTAATTTGCAGTTTCTATATTGTATTATGATATTCTCAGAAGGACCCTTGCTGAGTAATTGTGCCTTTTTGGTTTTGAGGTTTATTTTTGTGGCAAAAGAGGGAGGCAACAGAATATCAACTTGATCTTTCCCCTATTTAATAGTAAAATAAGCATTTAATAAATGGTTTTTTGTAATTAAAGGTACTAGAAAATGAAGTAAATTGGTATTATTTTAAAGTAGGTTTTATTGAAAATATAAGCAGATGAGAAAAAAAATCAAATGTTGCAAAGGAGCATGAAGGGAAGACTCCCAGCCACTCCACACTCCCACTTACATAGTCCGCCCCCATAGCTGTTAACACTTTCTTAAGTATCCTTCCAGAAATATTCCATGCATATGTAAGCATATGTATCTGTATATATCTGTGGTGAACTATTGACGTTCTTGATTTATATAATAAAATTTAACTGAAGTTTATAGGCCTCATATTTTCAAATTTGCTTCAAGTGCTTTTGATTCCTAGTGGGTTGTCCAAAATCGTTCTGATGTGTCAGTTAATTTTCAAGAATAACCTGGTGGATCATTGGTGAGCATGGGTCCTTAGGGTCTGTTCCCAGAGGCCTTCATTCTCTTCCAATGGGGAAAGAAGCAGGTGGTGGGGTTTGTTCCACACCATCTCTGAGATCAAGGAAGGACCTTTCTGTTGGCATCTTGAATCTGCTGCCCCATGGTTTGTTCACTTTAGCAAAGTAAAAAGGAGAGTCTCTAAAAACGGTCTAGATCATATAATAAATATGTAGCACATATCCTATATTGAGAGAAAAACACATTCTTCAGAGTTTGGCCAAGCGTTCTTTTTATTTAGCATTAAAACATACATAAAAAATAAAGGCTGTAGTACATTTTATGTTAATCAAACTATTAAATGCGGTTCCAAATAGCCTTAGTATTGTGATAATTGATATTCATGATCATAACTCTGAGCCACTGAAAGGTTGTAAATCATCAAATATTAAATTATTTTCAGCTCAACTTAGAATATTCTCTATTAACTTGGATATTAGACAAATCAGAATAGTGCATTGCTCTATCATACCAGGAAACAGACTGTCTTGTATATTAATAAAAGAAATGTCTTGTATATTAATAAAAGAAATGTTTTCAGTAAATTTGCCCTCTCTAATTTGTGAAAACATGATTTTAGTTGAGAAAACAGTTTCCTTCTGAGCGGATGAAAACAATAACAACAATTATCTTTACACATCTTTGTAGCGTCTATTATAGCTGTTTTTCTACTATAGTTGTGTTTTCCCCCTTATATGCCAAGTCCTAAGTTTTAAAAAATTTAATGGGGGGCTTAAACTTGGTTTTCTTTAATCCATCCATTTTTTGCCCGTGTTTTTCTGTATTATTATTTTCGACAGCATTGACATTGATAAATGCTTCACGTTTTTGGTAAGTGCATTGTTGAATACCAGTATCGCAATAGACTCCATCTTAACTGCTTCTTGATGACTTGGGGTTTAAAACGACAAGTTATTTACATGCAAGTTTGATTATATAAAACAATTATGTACTATTCTGCATATGAATATATTTCTACTTAAGATATTAGACCATTTTTCTATCTAATTTTTGATATCAAACTTGTTGACACATATCAAAATTATGGCTCTCTTCCGTGGGGCAAAAGGAGTTTTATTTTATTATGAAGTATTGCCTACTGTGAGTCAGGTACTATAAACTAGGAGCTTTCATACATTATGTCACTTGATCCTCACAGCAAACCCTCTAAAGTAGAGAAGAAGGGTGCCTGGGTGGCTCAGTAGGTTAAGCATCTGACTTTGGCTCAGGTCATAATCTTGTGGTTCATGAGTTCGAGCCCCACGTTGGGCTCTGTGTTGCCAGCTCAGAGCCTGGAGCCTTCTTTAGGGTCTGGTCTCCCTCTCTCTCTGCCCTCCACCACTTGTGCACAGTCTCTATGTCTTTCTCAGAAATAATAAATGAAAGTAGAGAACAGAGGCACAGAAAACTACTGATTCACGATGTGGAGTTAGGATTCATACCCATGTCTGGTTAACTCCAGGGCTTGTGCTCTTATGCTGACTCTCAGAGGCAGGAAGGCCACAGTCTGAATACTTTCTAGGTTCAAAACGACATGAACCTATTAAGAGAGTGGCAGAAGAGTCTGAATCTTGGGCCCTATGGCTTGCGGGGGAAATTTCCCTTTCTCTGCTCCCCCCACTTCCCAACCCAGAACACCTAGAGATGGATGGCTCTAGAAAGGGATTGCAGACCTTCCTGTCTTTAGTCATTTTGTGAGGCCTGTGCTGTATTCTAAAAGGCATAGAAATTTGGCAGATGTCCTCCATGTTGCCAGTACACATCTGTTGTTTTACACCAGGCTGCTTCTCCCGTGCCCTACATGTAGGTGAGGTTGTGAGGGCTTGTATTCTCTTTTAGACTGATACAGAAAGGAAACAAGTACCTTGGGCATAGGAAGATGCATTATTTTAGGAGAGTGATGAAGTAGGGGCTCTGAAGCTAGAGCTCTGAAAGCATTTTGTATTACAGTTATGAAGGGCAACTAAATATGATTGAAAAATAACAATTTTAGGCACACTATAAGCTAAACAGGCTTCTGTAGATGAGCTTGGGAATGAATCAGCATTTGTAGACTTATTTCTTTCTTTGCCCGTAGAAGTATGTGTTAAAAGTTCCAAATAACTAACTTATGAGTACATTTTGGAAAAACAACCTGATTGTAGAGTGGAGCTGGTCAGCCTTTACTATAAGGGGTGCTGTGCGCATGCCCTGGTGGCTTTAGTCAGAGGTGCCCCTCCTAAGGTATGATTCAGCTATATTAATAGTGTTGAACCTCTTAGGTTGATCTGGTTTATTATCCCAGCAACTTCAGTCACAGTGTTTACTTCCTCTGAAATTGCCATAGAAACATGGACACATTTCACCTTAGAAGTGGTTGCCTGTCACTGTGGTCCCTTTCTGATGTGATTGCTTATAATGCCTCTTAAGAATATTAGGAATAGAATTTGGATAAAGAGCTTTGTCCTATTTTGAGGAAAGGTTTTAGAAGTGCCTATGAATTAGTGTTTGCTATTGCTGTGTGAATTCACACTATTTGTTTTCCTTCTTGGAAAATATTTTAAGGTTCAAAAAGTATAAGTTAACTATGTAGTCATTGAGAGGTTAAATATACATTGCAATTTAGACTAAATAGTTTTTTTCTCAGCCTTTTCCTTTTTATAATAGAGAAAACAAATAATTAAATTTTGTACTGTAAAATGTCAGTTGAACATATATTGCCAAATAACACCTGAGGCACAGCAGGGTGCCTTGAAGAGACATTAGGAGACAGCCAGCTTTACCTTCAGTGCGATTGAACAAAGATCCATTATTGCTTCTAGATAATGCCAGAGCAACTGGTCAGGCTGCCCTGCTCCTCCATCACTTTTGTTCAGCTTGAATAATAATGAAATAGAATCCCATTTTCAGGAGCGATGTCCAACCTGAGACGTATAAGATTGTACATTTAAAACAGCTGCCCAACTGGGGCTCCTGGGTGACTTAGTCAGTTGAGCGGTGGACTTTTGATTTTGGCTTAGGTTATGATCTCACCGGTTGGTGAGTTCAAGCCCCACGTCAGGCTCTGCGCTGACAGCATGGGGGGCCTGGTTGGGATTATCTGTCTCCCTCTCTCTCTTCCCCTCCCTTGCTCTCTCTCTCTCTCTCTCTCAAAATTAAATAAATAAACATTAAAAAAGAATAAAACAATTGTCAAACTTAAAATGACTTAACAACAGTACGAGGGAGGAGCAATTTTTTGTCTCCCATCTTAGCACCAGTAAATGAACCATTGGTTATTAGATGGGAAGAAAGAAAAATTTGATTGAACTTTCTATCTAAATCTAAGGTAATAAATTAGTAAATCTTATTATAGTAAAACTTGTCAGTTCTATGAAATCTTATATTTTGATAAGTGTTTTAATAATGTCAAGAGGATTTATTTGTAGTTTCATTGAATTTTATTTATCTCTGTATCCCGGTTCCTATAAAAGGGTACATAGACAAAATTTATTGTGATTATTGAGTATGCTAAAGGTGATAATAAAAATTAGCACCAAACGGTCAACTTCTATAACAACAGTTTTTTGTTTTAAGTTGTCACCAATGTACTATGCATTTGAGCTAACACTTGATGGCAATAAAATCATAGTATGTGAAAATATTGGAGTAGTTCCTTGGATTTAAAATTAAATTGGATTTGTCCTTTTGTTTGTAGCATCTTATATGGATGTGTTTAAGAGAGATATAATCTAGTTCATTTTCAATCGTACCATTTTAACTCACCTCACTAATACTAGCATTACTTTGAGAAAAGTGGGTTTGAACATGGTGCGCAGAAAGGAATCATTACTTATATTATCATTGACACTGTAGGAAGAAGAAAGGCAGGTTAAATTTGAAAGTAGAACAATCCATCCAAAATGAAACAAAACAACATGAAAACTAAACTATTTTAGAAAGTGTGCTTAGTTTCCAAAGATGTCTTAATTTCTATAAGTGTATGAAAGTGTGTAGTGATTATAGGCAAGGATATTGTGTTTTTCCTTAACAATACAATGTTGTATTCAAAAGATTAAAACACCTTTGAAAGATAATTTCTGCTTTGCTAGTTGTTTCATGCTGACCTTTCAGTTCTTTCAAGAGTCTTTTAAAAGATGCTAAGTCTGTACTAGACTAAGCACAGGAAGTATGTACAAATTGGCAAACTTGTATTATTGTGTGGTACAATGTGAAGGTTAGAAATGATCATGAGGTTGTATTCAGAATACCTTCTGAAGTATTGCGGGAGATAAATGCACAAGGAAGGCAAAAAGAGGCAAAAGAAACACTACTATTAGCTAGGACTAAGATTTCAAAGCAGAACTCTAGAAGGTTGGAACTGATCATGTTGTAAGGGCTTTTCCCTAAGACGCAAGTGATTTCAGACCAAAGCAGGCCAAATAGCCTGTGTGCTCAAAGCCCACACCCCCCATCCTAGATCTGACAGCCAATGATGAGAATGGGAAGCTCAGGAGCACAACTCCCAGGGCCAAAGAGTAAGGTGGCAGCAGAAGCAGAATGTCCTAAGGCTTCCTTGACCCAGGCTGGGTTAGGGTCTGGCTTGGAAAAGGGCACCTGTGTTGGAAGAGCAAGTGCAAATGGCAGTGTTCTGTTCTTCTTCAAGTCAACACTTGTTGGGTTCAGGACAGAGAGAGACAGGACACCATGCTATGTGCACGCTGATTTTTTTCTCCTTTGAAAAATTTCACTTCCATAAAACATAGCTCGTTATTGTCCTTGGACTTGCAGTTTCTTAATTATTGCGACTAATTTTTGGAGGAGGAGGTAGGGGTTGGGGCAGAGGCAGGGGTGGTGGGTGGGGAGGGGTAAGGGACAGAGTTTGTGCTCCCCCTAGAGGCTGACATATAAGATACAAAGACATCTTCAGCATTTGATGAACTATTTTGAAATATTTTGGAATGATTGAGTCTATGCTATAATTAAATATTATACATTTAGAAATGTTATTAGTAATTAAATAGGTTTGTTTTTACATTTAATGTAATAGATAAAACATCTTGAATAGATGTGACATCTTGAAGAGATTTTCCTATTGAGACATTTTCTTTACAATAATAACAAAAGCTTATATACTGTATTATAGTCCAGCATTGTTCCAAGCACTTCATGTGTGTTAATTCAGTCAACCCTTACAATAACCATTAAGTAAGTATTTATTATTATTATTTCCATTTTTATAGATGGAGAGGTAAGTGACTTGCCCAAGGTCACATAGCTAGTAAATGGCAGAGCCAGGAAATGGACTCAAATAGTCTAGCTCTACAGGTTGCTTTAATCTTTATGTTATACATCCTCTTAAATCATATTGATTTAAACCTTAGCCACTGGATGAAATGGCAGACATTTTATGCTTAGCTTAGAAACTAGTTTAGCTGACAAATCTATAAAAAGTGATTCTGAAAACAATTTTGGGAAGTTGTTAAAGATTGAATACATTTTCAAAAATACATTTTTGAAGTTTCATAACTTTTTATGTAAAATACCTATAACTTCACGTTAGTATTGCATTCCACTTTACCTTTAGAGGAGTGGGCTCCTATTAGCATATTTTTACTCTTTGAACAGAATTAGCATATTTTACTGTGAGACAAGAGTTTATGATCCAACTTTGGTATAAATTATACAGACTAAGGATGGACTGTTACTTAATCACTTGCAACTTGATATGATTTATTTTATAGTTTGATAGTTTGTCTTCCAGCATCAATAAATCAATAAGGAGTATTTGACTTTCTAACCCAAGGAAGTTGAAATTTTGTTAAGTGGTAGTGGCTATGATGTTGTATGATTGAGATTTCCTTCCAATTACATTTGAGGTAGTGTAGTTCCTCACCCATAGGAGGGACCTGGCAAATATTTGTGGAATTTCATTAAACTTAAAGTCTGTCTAGTCATTTCATTTTTGTTTTTTTGAGGGGGGATAGAAATTCTGGAGTTAACATGTGGGAAATTCAAATACATAATTATTTCAAGAAATTACTGTGCTTATGGCTGCTTTATTGTGTTAAAGGTAATGAGTCTATTCCACTGTTCAGAGATATAGTACGGTGGCCAGATGATACCCAGAGGTTTGTCCTCATCATTTGGAGACTGGCTAGGTATTAAAGGCACAGTCAGCTCTTTTGTTGAAACACTCATATGTTAGTTTTTATTATCTATCTGCGGTTATGTTAAATCATTGAAAAGACATTGGACCTTGGCTTTTTCTTCCTCTTTCACTATCTTTTCCTGTTGCAGCATTTGCACTATGAGCTGTTTGGTCCCATTCTCTTAAAGTGGATTTTTTTTGTTTGAAGGAAAAAAGAAAGCTTTCCCCAAACATCTGAAACTTAATTATTTTTCCTAATACTTCCTCATGTTCAGATAGTGTGGGATCAAGCTAGTTTTGTGATAAATGCAGCGGTGTGTACATGGTGTGTATATGTGCACACACACTTGTGCTAGACACACTGGAAGTCAGAAGCCTCAATAGCAGGTGACCTTTTGATCCTATAGCTGTCTGTGTTCTAGACATCTGGAGTGATGGTCTTTATACAAAGACATGTTTGTCACAGAAGTAGCTGCATGGACTGTGAGAAGTCATACTCAGAAGTGTTAGCAGTTAAGTTTGACCAGACATTGAGATTTCTGGGGTTTGAGAAAGAAGAGAAAGAGAAGGATCAAGGTGTGTTAGAGGGGAATGGAGTCAGATGGGACCATATTTATAAATGGACAGGGTAAATAGCTTAGCAAGTGTCTTTTTACCTGGAGCATTCTGCCAGAACTTGTATATTTGGAAATTCAGATTTTTTTGATTTTGAAGGCTTTTAAAATTTTTCTGGAGAGCTTTTAACTAACACCTCACACCTTAAACACCTACCAGTAATTTCTGGGCACAAAGCCCTTTGAGCTGAGAGATTCCTGGGAAGGATCTAGGAAGGATTGGTCTGGGTTGTTGGGCAGAACGTTTGGCATTAAAGATGAGTTTTGTCTACTTTTCTAGCCCTAGCCCCAGGAAAGTCCAAGAAAATTCTTCATTGTTGCATCCTCAGCATGACAGTTTCACCTACAGAGAAATGGTTCTGACAAACAAGTTAATATAGAAATTAGTGTAACAAGATGGAAGCAGCTGGGAGCACTGGAATTAACCATCACAGCTTAAAATAAAATTCCAACAAAGGTCTAGCTTCAGGAGACCGTGTACTGCTGTGTTCAGGCACCAGGCTTGATCTTACAGTGTGGTTTTCACTACTGTCCTTGCTCACCCCTCTTCCCCAGGCTAAATAAGAAGAGGCCTGAGAGGGAGGAGGTAGCCTTGGAGGGATGTTATGGTTCCTGGAAAGCCTGTTCCTTCCACTTTCCTCATTGTTGGGAAGAAGAGCTCATGACCTTTTTCTGAGGCTGAGAAAGAAAGGACTCAAGAGAATGTGTAATGGTGGTGGCATCTAACAGTCCCCCTCTCTACCAAGTCTCCCTGTAGGTTAGGACTGATGCTCATCTCCCCTCTGGAAGGTACTGAGTTATACCATCAGATCCCCTAATGCTGTCCCAGGTGTGGAGAAAGGGGACACGATGGAAAATGGCCAGGCCTCTTGCTGGTGCCCTACCCAAAGAAGCCGTCTGGGGTAGAGGGACTCCTAACAAAATGCTGGGGCAGGGACTGGGTGAGGTGAGAGGTAGAGGTCAGTGTCCAAGTCAGACCTCTGATGATGAATATGGGGGAAAGGAGACTGTGGAGAAGCAGCAACTCCAGAGAGTCTGCATTTGTATGCCTCCCCACAGAGAGAGCCAAGGGTCAGTTTAGTGTTAACCTGAGGAGCAGAGAAAGCCAACCCAGTAGGGCCTGCAACATCCCTCTGGGACTATCTATGGGAAGACCTTGGCCTCTCCTATCCTTCCTCCAGCCAAGCTCTAGTAGGGAAGTGTCAAGAGGAAGAGAAAGGGAGAAGTGGGTAGAGTAGACCCACCCCCCACCCGGCTCCAACCACTATAGCCACCATTCTAGCTTGCCATATGGGCAATGAGGCAGAGAAGAGGATTTTGAATTGAACGTGAGGTTGAAGTTGTAAAATGAACAGGACTGAGTTTTTAAGAACTTGAAAGAACCCTTCTAATAATTGGGAGAGATTGAAACATTATGGAATCTGAGTGAGCTATTAGTAATAACCAGAGTACCTAGGGACAAAGGGGGATCCAAGATGGTATAGTTGGGAGGAAGCAGTTGAGGGGAAAATGAAACTCACATGTTCATATTCTAACAATTTGACACTGTTTAATTGTCAATTACATTATTATAGGATTGGCGAGCTTAGAGATCATTCTCTAACTTTGCCCTTTCATTTACTAAGTATGGCTGTCCACCATCTCTTCCATTTATCCAGGGCACCATTATAGAGAACTGTTTGTGATACCATGGATAGAGAATGGGGGATTTTTCAAGATTTCGTCGTGTAGAACAATTACAGGTACTAATATAGTCAAAATCCTATGTTTTTTTTTTTTTAATGTTTATTTATTTTTGAGACAGAGAGAGACAGAGCATGAGCAGGGAAGGGGCAGAGAGAGAGGGAGACACAGAATGTGAAGCAGGCTCCAGGCTCTGAGCTGTCAGCACAGAGCCCGATGCAGGGCTTGAACTCATGAACTGTGAGATCATGACCTGAGCCGAAGTCAGACGCTTAACCGACTGAGCCACCCAGGCGCCCCTCTTTAATTCTTATGATAGCTTGGCAAGCTCTTGTTATCATTTCAACCTTAGAGATGAGGAAGTTGAGGCTCTGAGAGGTGTGGAAACTTGTTTTAGGTCTCACAGCTATTAAAGTGGAGGGAGGGGAGAATTTTTCTTCCCTATTTTCTTGTATCCTCCAAACCTGCAACTCCAATACTGCAAATTCCCAAAGCCAGTGATATAAGAACATACTGATCTGATTGGAATGGGGCCAGGCAGAAAACAAAGTTAAAGGTAGTTCAACCTCACATCGTTCTGCAATAAAAGCAACCACCATTTATTGAGCTAGGTGCACACACATTCTTTCACTTAAGTTGGAGTCAGAGGGATCTAAGAAACAGCAATAGATCAAAGGTGATTGTTTTGGCACACCTCCTAGATTGGGGGTTTGGGTTTCTTACTCTTTAAAACCTACATTTTAGAAGCCCTAAGTATATTGGTGCTGAAACAAATTACCACAAGCTTAGTGGCTTCAAGCAACTCAGATTTATTATCTTATGGTTCTAGAGGTCTGAAGTCTGAAATTTGCCTCCCTTGGCTAAAATCAAGGTATTATCAGGGCTGTGTTCCTTTTTGGAAGTTCTGGGGAAAAATCTGTTTTCTTGCTCCCTTTAGCATCTAGAATCTGCCCTGTTTTTTTTTAATTTTTGGATCATAGATCCTTCCATTTTCAAAACCAACGGTGGCCCGTGGAGTCTTTGATTTTCTACCTTGTCCCCTTCTAACTCTCATGTCTCCTTCTTTTACATTAGAGGATCCTTGGTATTACATTAGGCTAACCCAGACAATCCAGGATAATCTTCCTATTTTGACGTTGGTTGATGAGCAACCTTAATTCCATGTGTAGGCTTAATTCCCCATTGCCATGGATATATATTCACCTGGAATATGTTCACAGGTTCTGGGGAATAGGACATAAACATATTTGGGAGTGAAGATTCTATCCCATCCTAGTTTCAGAACAAGGTAATGACTATAGTGATGATTTTATCCAACTCCAGATTAATTTTATTAGATTCTTTAAACAAAAAGATAATTTGTTAATAAATATGCATAGTTCGTTGGGTTTTAAAGAAAAACACTTAATTTATGGATTTTAAGAATGTTTCCTTTCTAAGTGCATCTGCAGTTTTACATGGTCTACTTTTTTATGCTTAATTTAAAATAGAGTTTTCATAGCAAATTGAACTGAAAGAATCCTTAGAGTTTACTTCATAATAGTTGAATTTACCTCTTTGCAGATTTGGTTATTTACCTCTTTGAGACTTAGGTTACAGACTTCCTCAAATTATAAAGCAAATTGGTGGAGAACTGCTTCCTATGATCTTACAAGATTTAAAAAGAAGAGGATTCAGGTTTCTGGATTTATTCTTAATATATCCTTCACAACAATTGAAGGATGATTTTCAGGTTGTCACAACATTCTTGTGTGTTTGATTTGATTCTGAGTAGAATATACCTGAGACTCCCTAGGAAAATAGATTCCACTTATCTCTGTATTTGGGCAGCTATCCACCTCTACCCTCATTGTTAAAAGTATAAAATTTATCAAATCATAATTGGGACAAAAGAGATGATGTTGTAGACAGAGGAAGATCTTCTGTGGTGAAGATGTGGGTAGTTTTGTTAGAGAATGAGACTTTGTTTTAATTTTTTCCTAAAGAGGTGTTTTGATGAGTCCTGGTGGCTAGTTTGTAAAATCAACTATTTATTTTACCTTTTTCAACTTTAGTGAATAAGATTCACTAGAAGAATCATATTGTAGACACTGTTTGTAACACATATACAAAGTACATACTGACCTGGGCCTTGGGTCATTTCTTACTGTGTATGTATTGTCAGTGTAAGTCCAGCCGTGTGGCAATGTAAGGTGTGAAAATAAGAATAAAGTCCATAGTCTCCTGAGTGCTGCATATATTAAAGTGTAATTTCCATGCAAACTAACACCATAGAGAACCAATTGCTGTCTGGTTTCATAGATAATAAGACTGGCTTATGGAATGCTTTCTATTGTATAAAGCCTGTTAAAAGCCAGAAGAGAAAGACAGTACTCTTCAGTGACTTTGGAATCAACTGAGGACATAAAATCTTTATGTAGTGGGTTTAGTGGCATTAAACAAGATAAAAAAAAAAGCTGACATTATAATTTTAAAAATTCCTGGATGTGGATATTAAATATTTATTTATGTAAAATGAAAACACTGCACAGGATATTTTTGTTGTTCTGAACTCCTTCAAGAAAAGTCTGGAGGAAACCAAAATGTGACTTAGATCCTTTAACAACTATGACTAATACCTTACTATCTTTTAAAAATTTGTTTTTTGTTACAAAGTACAAAACTTTGCTCTGAGGTTTCTTATGGACATAAAAGCTTAACTTTGTGTTTATCTGATTATGCCTTAAATCTTTCTGAACTCTTATTCATGGTTTCGATTTTGATTTTCGGTTTTTACAGTTGAAAATTATTTGAATATTTTATTTTAAAGTATTTGCTCTTTCTTTTTTTTAATGTTTATTTTTGAGAGAGAGAGAGAGAGAGAGAGAGAGAGAATGAGAGAGAGAGAGAGAGAGAGAGAGAACAGGGGAAGGGCAGAGAGAGAAAGAGAGAGAGCATCTTAAGCAGGCTCTGCACTGTCAGCACAGAGCCTGACAAGGGGCTGGGGCCCACGAACCGCAAGATCATGACCTGAGTGTAGATCAAGAGTCAGATGCTTAACCGACTGAGACACCCAGATGCCTCTGGTTTGAACATTTTAAAGATCAACTAGATGACTAAGATAGATTATTTGTCTTATTCCTATAAGGATCTTGGTGCTATGACCCTCAAGGGATTGTCTTTGTAGTTTTTTTCAAGTGTTTTTCTTCTTCTATCATTTGGGTCTTTTCCTTCCTAAACTATTCTGTCTCCAGCTTTCAGACTGTACCATTGGTGGTGGTACCCAGCCCTCGAAAGTATTGCTTGCTTTAGATGTTTGGTTTGTTCTATACTAGAATTTAAAATTTCACTCTAAGCTTTATTAAAGGTGGAATTTTGCTGAGAATATTTGTACACAAAAATCTGAGCCTTTGAAATTAGGGAGTTTACTTTCCATATTTATAAATACTTTTTCATTGCTAGGAAGCTAAATTGCTCTAACAAAGAGATGCAAACATATAGTGGCTTTAAGAAGGTGGAAGTTTTTTTTTCTCTAATAAGGAACATCCCACCAGTAGGCAGGTTAGGTAACTGGCTCTGCTCCATAAAGTAATTCAGAGATCCAGGTTCTTTTGTCTTCTTTTGGAGCCATCCCCTACCATGTTTGTTTTCTTGTACCTTTGATTAGACTGACCCACCACCACCACACCCTCCTTCTAGCCTATAGGAAGGAGGAAAACACAAGTGGAGGGCAAGTAGCTTGTTTAAAGGAAGTGACCTGTAAGTTGCACATATCACTTCTACTCATATCCCATTGATCCATTATTATTATTATTATTACTATTATTTAAATACCGGTTAGTTAACATATAATGTTGTAATGGTTTCAGGAGTTTCAGAGAATTTAGTGATTCATCACTTACATATAACACCTAGTGCTTATCCCAGAAATGCCCTCCTTAATGCCCATCACCCATTTAGTCCATCCCCCCACCCACCTCCCCTCCAGCCATCCTCAGTTTGTTCTCTGTATTTAAGAATCTCTTATGGTTTGCCTCTCTCACTGTTTTTATCTTATTTTTCCTTCCCTTCCCTTATGTTCATCTGTTTTGCTTATTTAATTCCACATATGAGTGAAATCATAAAATATTTATCTTTCTCTGACTTCTTTCACTTAGCATAATATGCTCTAGTTCCATCTATGTTGTTGCAAATGACAAGATTTCATTCTTTTTGGTTACTGACTAATATTCCATTATATATATATATAATTATATATATATAATATTCCATTATATATATATATAAAACAGATAATTTTCCATTATATATAAAATATATAAATAAAACATTCCAATATATACATATAAAATATATAATATTACATATAATATTATAATATATAATATATAATATAATCTATAATATATAATTATATATAATTATATATAAAATATATAATTTTATACATATAATGGAATATTAGTCAGCAACCAAAAAGAAAAAATATATATATTTGGGATATAAGGGAGTTCAACATTAATATGTTTTTGGATTCACATTGTTTGATTTGGTTAGGGCAACTAATGAGAACACATGAGCTATGTGTTCATTAGTTGTATGAAATATCTAACTTCAAAATTATGTCTCACAGAGTCTCAACTTTTTATCTTGACTTGCAAATGCATATGATATGTGAATCATAGAGAAACGCCAAACAAGAACAATATAGTATATCTTGAAAAACTACTGTGTGCCACACACTGTGGGAAAGAATCTAATGGAGTATCTTCAGTGAGCCTTGGGAGGTCATCATGTACAGTTAATCACACTAGAGCTAGAGCCCCTGTACATGCATAGATCTTGGCCTCTAGTCAGCAGGGAGCTCCCTCTCCGCAAGGGAGCCAATCGCATTTTCAGGCTGCTTTTGTTGTTTGAAAATATTCGTATGTTGAGCCCAGATAAATCTTTTCTCTGATGCATTTCTTAGTCAGTTTATCTCAGGAACTAGAAAGAGTAAGTTCAATTACTCATGTGACAACTTTTGACATATTTGAAAGGACTTAGGTGGCTGTTTCCTCCCACACTCCCACCATAATAATAATTCCTGACACTTATTGAGTGCTTACAGTCTTACTGTTCCAAGCATTTTACATGTATTAACTCACATAAGTCTCACTAGAGTTATGAATTAGGGACTGTCTATCCCATTTCATTGATGAGGAAATTGAGGCACAGGAAGGTTAAATCACCCAGATTCACCCAGCAAGTAAGTGGCATGTTCTTCTTTACAAGTATTTTGTTTAAAGCATTGTTCTTAGACCGCAACACTGGTTGCTGTGCTAGTTTCACTGTGGTTAACTATATTAGACTTCTACGTCCCTTTTTCTGGATGCTATATTTCTATGAATGTAACCACGAGGGGAATTTTCCTTCTGAGGAAAAAAAACAAAAACCGTATATTTCCGTGATAGCAGGTCAGCAAGTTGTCTTTGTTTTTGTTTGTTTTTTGTTTTTAATTTTTTTTAATCCTTCAACATTTTAAAAAGTTTATTTATTTATTTTGAAAGAAAGAGAGAGAGAGAGAAAGAGAGAGTGAAGGAGGGGCAGAGAGACACACAGAGAGAGAATTCCAAGCAGGCTGTGTTCGGTCAGCGTGGAGCCCGATGTGGGACTCAAACTCACAAATTGCAAGACCATGACCTGAGCCGAAACCAAGAGCTGGATGCTCAACTGACTGAGCTACCCAGGCACCCCTCAAGTTGTCTTTGTATTCTAGAGGCTATGTTCCTGATTTTGAAAGGATCTGGTGGGTTGACTGAACACAAGCTTGTTGGCAGCTGCATTAAATTTAATATGCTATGTATTGCCCTTGTACTTTTTTTTTTTTTAATGGGGAAGTAACTGGTAAAAAAAAAGTTAAGAAACATTTCCTTAATAGCCATGTGAAACAATGGAGATGAATTATGGATTAAGTGAATGGCTGGAAGCTTCTACAATTAGGTGCTAGGTTCAGGAGGTAATGTAACAGTGCCATTCAAGGGTATGTCCTAGAATTAGACAATCAGGATTGGAGTCCTGATTCTGTGTTTTTTTAGCTATGTGGTGTCAGGCAGGTTACCTAATTTGTTTAGCCCTCAGCTTCACCATTGTAGCAGATCCTACCTCATAGGGTGTTTGGGAGGATTAAGTGAGAGAATTCATAAATTGCTTAGCAAAGTAGTTGGCACATGGTAGATAGTCAATAAATTGTTAGTTATTATTATTTAGAAATGGAAAAGAAAATCTGAGACTAGTGTTGAAGTAGGAATTGTTAGGACTTTTCAGAGATATAAAGGAATCAATAAGTAAAAATAATTCCAAAGATTTTGATCATGGAGGTCTTTGAATAGAGTGGTATTTTTGACTTAGGGGCAAAACTTTTCTTCTGGCTACTGTGTATAATCTAATTGGGGTTGGGATGGTCTTCAATGTCTCTGCTCATGTGTTTGGAGTTGTAGATATTTTTCTGACTTTTTGCAGCAGAGGATTAAGTTTGTGTGAATGACTAAAACTTCCTCAAATTCTAGAGGAAAAGAATGAACTACATGTGAGTTTAGTGTAGCTCCATTTAGTTCAGCAAATGATTTTTTAAGTACCTATTGCATTCGATACACTGCTGTGTGCTCAGTTTTGATCATTGTCTTGTCTAAAATCTCATTTTAATGAACAGTAAGTATATAATGGAGCTCCTTTTTTTTTTTGCTTCAAGTTGATTTAAATTTGATTTATTTTTTATTTTTATTAAATTTGTTTTTAATGTTTATTCATTTTTGAGAGACAGAGCACAAGCAGGGTGAGGAGCAGAGAGAGAGGGAGACACAGAATCTGAAGTAGGCTCCAGCTCTGAGCTGTCAGCACAGAGCCCGATGTTGGGCTCTAACTCATGCACTGTGAAATCATGACCTGAGCCAAAGTTGGATGCTTAACTGACTGAGCCACCCAGGCACCCCAAGTTGATTTAAATTTTAGAAGAAGTCCCTTATAACCCCATCTTGGCACTAACTCAGCCCAAGGAATACCTGAAATTTGGTAAAGGTAGGTATTAGAAATAGCTTTCTCATGAATTTAGCTGAACCGGTTTCACCTTACAATTCAACTAAATCTGCTTTTTATTGAACAAAAGACCTCTGCTAATTACTTCAGAGTCCTTTTTTTTCTCCTGGAATGAGGCTCATCTTGGGAAAATTTGTGAATATATACAAAATGTGAATGAAAACTTGAAAGTATTAAAAAAGTCATGTCTGACTCAGACTCTGGTTTTCTCTTCTGTTTTCTGTGTTAGACTGTGAATTCCTTAAAAGCAAGAACTCTTTCAAACTGTTTGGTTTGTGGTCCTTGGAAGGCACCACAAAAGGAGAGAGAGTATAATGCTTTGTAAAGATAGGGACTTTAAATAAATAATGACCAGTCTTTAAATAAATCCTTAAAATTAAGGAGAGAAGTGAACCATAGCATTGGCAGCTATTACTCAATTTATTGTGAGTAATAGTATGGTTAAGGGGCAATGCTGTTTGTTTTTTTTCTGCAGGCTTTTTCAAGCAAGGCTGCTGAGAACCCAAGGAGCTTCCTCCTTGTCTTCTGTCTTAGGTGTGGCCACTTGCCAGGTTTCTTATGGGTGAGGTGCAAGTCAGTAGTTAGAAGATATGTAACATTTTCTGCCTTCTTATATTTATTAGATTTAAACCACAGCTTCCTTTATTATTATTATTATTATTATTATTATTATTATTAGGTATGTTTTTATTTTATTGACATATAATTGACATATGATATATTAGTTTCACATGTACAACACAATGATTTAATATTTGTATATTGTAAAATGATCACCACAATAAGTTTAGCTAACATCCATCACCACACATAGTTAACAATTTTTTTTTCTTGTGATGAGAACTTTTACGATGTACTCTCTTAGCAAGTTTCAAATATATAATACAGGTTATTAACTATAGTCACCATGCTGGACAGTACATTACTAGGACTCACTTACTTTATAACTGGAAGTTTGTAACTGTTGACCACCTTTACCCGTTTCATGCCCTCCACCCCCACTACCCTACCTCTGGCAACTACCAATCTGTTTTCTGTATTTATGACTTTGACCTTTTTTAAGAATGCACATATAAGTGAGATATTTGTCTTTCTCTATCTGACTCATTTCATTTCCCATAATGCCCTTGGGGTCTCCATCCATGTTGTCTAAAATGGCATAGCTTCCTTCTTTTTTATGGCAGAATAATATTCCATTGTGTGTGTGTATGTGTGTGTGTGTGTGTGTGTGTGTGTGTGTGTATCACATTTTCTTTATCCATTCATTCATTAATGGATGCTTAGGTTGTTTCCATGTCTTAGCTAATGTAAATAATGCTTCAATGAACATAGGGTGCATGTGTCTTTTTGAGTTAGTATTTCATTTCTTTTAAATAAATACCCAGATTTGCTGGTATCCACATCTTCCATTATTAAGGCATCCTGAATATTTGGAATTTTGGCTAGAATTCTTGTGCCAACCAATGGATTTAATCTGAAAAGTTGTAATAAGAACTAAAGATAATGTATCGCTGCTGAATGACCTTGGGCCCAATTCTAGCACACCTACCAGTAAACTTACTTGAGGGGCCAGTGTTCCTGAAAGTTTAAAGGCTGTAAGCTCTTTTAGTAGAACATACAGGCAGTACTATTTAAGCTGATCAGCTATTACTTTGATTTTGGCAAAAAGAAATAAATTAGAACCTATCCTATAAACAACTGGGAAATAACAGCATCCTTTGTTTATTCTTAGTAGTTTCATCTCACTAATTCTGACAAGAGAGACCACATTTTAGATTTTTCTCGTGTCCTCTATAGCTCCTACTAAGTGTTAGGCACAGTCTTGATTTCTCTTCCCAGACTGAATCAAGATCACTTATTCTTTTCTCTTTTTATCCTCAAAGAAGTCTTCACCTGAGTTAATGTAGTCTACTATTGCTAGGTTCACTTTACTTAATAGGAACTTAAATCTTTGGGAGTCAGCTTGGAAAGAGAAGGGGACACAGACTTGAGAATTTGATCTGGGATCTTGGAACCTCAGCTTTGCTACTTAAAGATTGTGTGATCATGAGCAAGTTTTAAAACTTTTTCTAAGCTTCAGTTTCTTCCCTGGTAAAATGGAAATTATGATGCCTGTCCTTCAAGTTTGCTATAAGGCCTGGAGGTAAGGAATACAACATGTCTATGTAAATATATTTAAGATATATTTTAGGCTGTGCCTAAAAAAGAAAGGACTTGACAAGACATTTAACTAGCAGCTCCTCTAATAAAAATACTGACCATTGGATAATAATGAGAAGTCTAGAATTCTATAAAAATTTTTGTAGCACAGTTTATATGCTTTCCCAGCAGCTTGGTCACTATTTCTTTCTGAATGGCTTTACACCCAACCTCACAACAGCAGTGTGCCAGGGTCAAAAGAAACAATCCTATGGGCTGCCACCATCTCTTAATCAAGCCATGTATGACATTCATTCAGTCAGATTATCCTTCTGTTATAAGATGCTTTGCCCACAGTCATTTAAGTTAAGATGTGTGAAAATGGGCCATACATGTGTGGCATCTGAGTCCTGCTACCTATACCTCATTTTGTGAATTATAACTAAAATAAAAATAAAATTAACTTTTTCAGCAATTATATGTAATGGAATTTCTTAGTTGTGACAAATTTTGTCTCTTTCATTCAAATATTGAAAATTAATTTGATACATAATACCTTATATGTCAGGGTGGGGAGGAATGTGGCCCTAGTGTCTCATTATTCAATGTTTTATATTATTGTATCTTTAAACATATACTTAATATCACTGCAGGGGTGCCAAGGCCACTGAAATTTGACTCTACTAACTGGCTTTTTTGGCAATGCTCATCAATTTTTTTTATGCTATAATACATTTGGCAGAGTTATTTTTAATGATTGATTCATTCAATTGTTCATTGATGCTTCTGCTATTTGTAACAAGAATATGCTTTGAAATAGAAATTTGAAGATGATGGAGACATACTTTTACCCAATTTATTAAAACTATAATCTCATCTAGAAAATATGTATAGATCCGAGCTCTAAGATAGGGGCTTAAAAATGCTCAATAAATGAATAAATGAATCTAGGCCTGTATATATGTTTGCTGGATATTTCCACATTCCTAGATTTGCCCTTTTCAGTGTTGCGCATCTCCCCAGTTGCCCTTGTAGCAATCTGGACATCATCTTTGTCTCCTTCTCCCCTTCCCTTTAATACCCAGTTTGTTCTCACATTCTATTGGTTTTACCTCCTGAACCTGCTATCTACTCTAAGTTTTAGCTACCTCCATGCTTGGCTTCTATCACCATAGTGTCTTCTTAGCTAGGTTTTTGTCCCAACCATCTTGTTTTTCCTAACCCACTCACCATAATAGTAGCTAGAGTCTCATTTCTAAAAGGCAAATCTAATTGTATCATATTCCTGCTTAAAACTTTTTGATGACTTCCCACTGCCATAGGAATAAAATACAAATCTCTTTACATGGTTCAGGAGGCCAGGTATATTGTGGATCTTGATAATCTTTCCAGCTCTATCTCCTACCACATCCTACATCTCACATTCTCTTCTATGAGATGACACTTTGTTAGATAGCATAGTGCCCTGCCCATAGCTGCTCAGTATACATTAGCTATTCTAATTATTCTTAATGTGCCTTCTCTGAAAGGGGAACAACTGGAAAAAAATGTTTTTAGGAGTGTTAAAGGGAAGGGAGAAAAGCTCAGAGTTGACAAGAGGATATAATAAAATAATCTAGGTGCTGGCTACTAATTGGAATGGATACGATGATAGA
The DNA here is from genome assembly GCF_022079265.1 of Lynx rufus. Classification (NCBI taxonomy): domain Eukaryota; kingdom Metazoa; phylum Chordata; class Mammalia; order Carnivora; family Felidae; genus Lynx; species Lynx rufus. The sequence continues at coordinate 37,743,010 of NW_025814834.1, read as the reverse complement.
GATTAAGAAATTGTTTAATCCATTAAACTTTTGAAAATTATTTTTTAGGGGTTATTTTGAAAAATAATTTAGTGTAGCATATAAAAAGGACTCTGCTGGATTTTAAATTTATTGTTTCCTGAGATTATGATCTAGTTTAGCAAAGTTGCCAGGTATTCACTCTTCAAGACTTACATTGTTTTCCAGTGTCCCCAAATGGTTATGGCACTGTTGTTAAGTGTTTAGTTGGCTACAGAATTTCCTTAAATTGTGATTTTTAGTCAATGGAATATGATGACTCACAAGGAATGTAACTGTTTTCTGTCTTAGTTTACTGATATTTATCTTTATGTGGTCAAAAGTCTATGTTTCTGTTACTCTTACAGATTACCAAATGTGTTGGTGTATAAGGGAGGAAATGAAATGTAATTTAGCTAACATTTTGTGTCTAGCATGACAAACGTTATTAATAACTTGAGATTGAATCATTTAAGGTCATGATTTAAAGACAAGGACAAGTTTTTCACCACTCTTTTTCTGTAGTATTATTATACTTTGGGTTGAAAGATCCATTTTCATTAGTTTAAATAGATCTTTTGAAAATATCAATATTTTGGTGATTTAATGGCACCTTTTGCAAGAGATTGGTTGGTTTATCTGATGACTATTGTCAAATATCTTTGGAATAATATAAATGCTACATAAAGGATTTTCTTATACTATTGACATGTTTTGATGATCAAAATTACCTTTGATGATCAAAATTACTGTCAGAAAACCGACAGTAAAACAAAACAAAACAAAACAAAACATTTTATTTTATACCTTTGAATTTTTAAATTGGATTCAAAGTTTTATTTTTTTTCTAATTCCATGTATATGTTTGATTAGGTAAAATTGTTTATCTAGCATGGGATTTAAAAATTCTTAACACTAGATTATTATCACTTGAGTACGGATTTTTGTAAAACATTTAGTAATGGTGATTTGGAAGGTTAGAATAAGTCTTTTAAAACTTGTCATCGCTTTGCAATGTCAGGGGAGCCTTTGTAAAAGTATCCACATCGTGATGTGAAATGCACTTGTATGGGCAGAACATTGATTGCTGTGATTAATTTTATAATTATGTACATAATCCATAATTGAATGTTGCAATCATTGCTATTTGAGTAAAAACTGTTATGCCCTCTTAAGAAACATATCAAGAGTAGATGGAAACAGTCTTTAACTGTCCTGAAACAATACTATAAATGGTTACCACTTTCTTTCAAAAGTTAGTAATCCTATTGAATTCATTTCAGTTCTTTACATAGCCTGCCAGCTGATTGTATAATTACATGTCATATAGCACAAAGCATGATTTATGATACTATTGTTATAGTGTGCTTACTAAATAGAAGAATGAAAAATTGAAAGTAGAGTATAAGTAGAAGTACTCTAGTAGGGTTGTCAGACAAAGTATGGGACACCCAGTTAAATTTGTGTTTCAGATAAACAACACGTAAGTTTTCAGTATAAGTGTGTTCTATTCAAAAATTATTCCTTATTTATCCGAAATTCAAATTTAACTGGGTATCCTATATTTTTATTTGTTAAAACTGGCAATTCTAGTTGTAGGTGATTGGGTAAAATATGTAATAGTAAAGAAAAGATTTTTCTAATGGAACAGAATTTTTCCTTAAAATTCCTCAAAAATCAAATAAAAAATATTTCGGTCATCCAACTGGCAAGTCAATCTGGAGCTTGCATTTGAACCCAGGGACTTATCCTCAAGAACCATGCTCTGTCACTGTTTTTCATATACTAGTGTTGTTATTAGTGAAATTAAAAGTAATTCTGATGTCCCACTTTATTTCATTCTGTATTATATCGAAGTTTTGCATCATTAAGGTAATTAAATACGTATTTATTTTATATTAAGAAATTAATTTAGTTAATAAATTGAATTATTTTCTTTTCTAAAGTTAAGTATTTTTGACTTGAGAATTTTCAAGAAAAATGTAGGTTGTTGCTGTTCTCTTTTAAATGGTGTTCATTAGTTTAACCAAATGTTTTTGTTTGCTGTATGATTAATGGTGCTTTGCTTTTAATTTTCTTGTTAAGACCAGATTACAGTGTTTGCACCAAGCAACTGGGAAGCAGCCATGATTTGATGCTGCACACTGTTCTGCTTGTTTCTTTAGCTTGGCTAGCCTGTCTCTTCTGCTGTAGCCATCAATCATCCAGTGCTCTTTCCATGCTTTAGGACACATTTTCTCCCCCCCATGAGTGACAGTGGTTGCCTTTTATGACTTAGCCCTCATTAATAATTAGGCATGTACCACATATGAGATCTTGCAATAATTCATGATCTGCCTTCATTCATTTATAAATATAAATGCATAAAATCTAACAGTCATAAAAGACTTACAGCTTGAACTTCTTAAACACAAAGATGAAAACATTGCAAGCTATACTCATTAAAAATAAGCTCTGAATGAAATGATTTAGGCTTGATTTTTATTTTTTAACATCTTTTTTTTTTTAAGCTGTAATGGAAACTTTCTTCATAAGGATAATCAATAGTAATGCCAATTTAGAATATTGAAGAGTAGAGAAGGAGATAATTTGATTAAATAATAGAAAAACAGACTAGGAACTATTTAGAAAGATGATAAAGGGCTTAATAACTAATTAATATGAACACAGTGATATTGGGCTACAGCAGTAAATGGACTAATGTTTTTTCTGAGTTTTTTTTTCCTAGTTTATATTTTATATTTTAAAAATAAACCTTGTGATGGGGCGCCTGGGTGGCGCAGTCGGTTAAGCGTCCGACTTCAGCCAGGTCACGATCTCGCGGTCCGTGAGTTCGAGCCCCGCGTCGGGCTCTGGGCTGATGGCTCAGAGCCTGGAGCCTGTTTCCGATTCTGTGTCTCCCTCTCTCTCTGCCCCTCCCCCGTTCATGCTCTGTCTCTCTCTGTCCCAAAAATAAATAAACGTTGAAAAAAAAAATTTAAAAATAAACCTTGTGAGGGGCGCCTGGATGGCTCGGTCGGTTAAGTGTCCAACTTTGGCCCAGGTCATGATCTCACCTCTTGTGAGTTTGAGCCCCACAAGACTGTGCTGACAAGCTCAGAGCCTGGAGCCTGCTAAGGATTCTGTCTCCCTCGCTCTCTGCCCCTCCCCCATTCACACTCTGTCTCTCTCTTTCACTCTCAAAAATAAATAAACATTAAAAAAAAAAAAAACAACAAAAAACCCCCATAAAACTTGTGAAAGAACCTAATGAGATTGTAATAGTAGTATAAAAATATCAATTGCAGTGATAACAATATTTGCATTTAAAAATGTTTATCATTATTTCAACCTGCACTTCAAATTATTTTTATATATCCCATCATGACAATTATTTAACTGAAACATCCGTGATTTTTTTTTTTTAGGTTTTATTTATTTCTGAGAGACAAGGAGAGACAGAGCACAAGTGGAGGAGGGGCAGAGAGAGAGGGAGACACAGAATCTGAAGCAGGCTCCAGGCTCTGAGCTGTCAGCATGGAGCCCCATGCAGGGCTCGAACTCATGAGCTTCCAGATCATGGCCTAAGCCAAAGTGGGCAGCTTAACCGACTGAGCCACCCAGGTGTCCCATGAAATGTCCATGATTTTAAAGTCTTCTGAACTCTGTATTAAAAGTAGAGATTTGTAGGAAGTCAACAAAATGGGTATGATGTTGAATGCTGTATTTTTTATGGTGGTAAAATATACATAACAAATTCACCACTTTAACCATTTTGAAATACACAGCTCAGTGACATTAAGTACATTTACATTATTGTGCAACCATCACCACTGTCTATCTTCTGAACTTTTGCATCATCCCAAATGGAAACTCTTTACCCATTTAATGGTAACTCCTCATTCCCTCCTGCTCCCAGCCCCTGGCCACCATCCTTGCACTTTCTGTCTCTGATTTTGTGAAGGTCATTCTTAATAGTGTTAAAAATTGATACCCACTATTAATAGGAGGTGCATGAGAAAATGGGAAAAATCTGGGACTGTAGTCATACCCTTTCTGCCATTTTCTAGTTTGTCATCTGGATTAAATTGTCTGACTTCTCTGAGTATCAGCTTCCTCACTTTCAAAATGGAACTAGAGGGGCACCTGGGTGGCTCAGTCTGTTAAGCTGCCAACTTTGGCTCAGGTCATGATCCCATGGTTAAATAAACACTTAAAAAAATTAAAATGGAACTGGTAATTTTTGTGCTGTTTTTTGGGGGGGGGCAAAGATGAGATAATGTATATAAAGCATCTGCTCATTTTAGGCATTTAATAAATAATACTATCACAGATATAGAATGTTCTTAAAATATTAATTCATTTCAGTGACTTCTGCAAGAGCTAGTAAAAAATAGTTTAATATTAAGGTATTATGAATTCAGATCTACTTACTTCCATCTGGTTTCAATAGGTTACAAATGACTTTTTTTTTTACCTTGGAAAATAGAAATTGCAAATTATTGCATATCACAAATTGAAATTTTTAAAAAACTTTTTAAATGTTTATTTATTTTTGAGAGAGAGAGAGAGAGGGGAGCATGAGTGGGTGAGGGGCAGAGACAGAGGGAGACAGAATCTGAAGCAGGCTCCAGGCTCGGAGCTGTCAGCACAGAGCCCAAATGTGGGGCTAGAACTCGAACTATGAGATAATGACCTGAGTCCTGAGCCAAAGTGGGAAGCTTAATTGACTGAGCCATTCACGAACCCCCTCAAATTGAAGTTTTAAAAAGTGTTTTAATATATCTATAAAAACAAAATTTTTAGCTATTGCCAGTTGAAAAGTAAATAGTGAGTTAATTTAGGTACTTTTGGTCAGTGTTTTTTTTTTTTTTAAATCATTCTCTATTTTTCCTAATCAAATTATCCTGTTTGAAAACAATCCATGTTCTTTTGTCTTGTTTACTATTTGTCATTTCCATCTTAGAACATATAGAAGAAATAAAAGGAGGTTTAACTTAAGTTTGCCAAAACGTTGTTAGTTCTGGTAAAGATTTATAAAACAGGTCTTCTGTATTACAGGAATCAAAGAATATGTTAAACTGCCCAAATAATCAAGTTGTACACACTAGACAAATTCCTATATTGTTAAGTTACATACTTAACTGTTTTTAAGTATTGACAAATAGTTACTTAGCACCTTTTTATGGTAAAGTATTAAAGATGGTTTCTATGAAGGATTTTAAAAAGCTTAAATTATGGTGTCTTCCCTCAAAGGGTGTACAATTTCCTTGGAAAGGGAGGCCACCGGTGCATTAAGGTTTAAGGTTTTAGTTCAGTAAGTTCAGGGGCATGGGTTTTGAGAGAAAGATGACAATTTAGGCTCTACCCATGTTGTATCTGAGTTGAAGACAGGATATCCTAATTTAAATGAGGCTCTGGGTCTCATGACAAAAGATGGGAGAGGAAGCTATGTAAAAGGTTTATACACATTAATGAAAAAAAATACAATGTTGACACAATTTATAAACCTCACTTCCTAAGTAGTAAGTGTATTTTAAAAGTGTTCAACAAACTGATCAAGTTTAATAGTTTTTAGTTTCTACCTCTCCCTGTGGTCTCCACTTGCTTAGCCATTTTCTCAAAATCACTGGCTTCTTAAAGGTAGAGGAATCTGTTTGAAGGGCATCGGGAATATAATTAAGATTGCACCCCAAGCTCAGTGCACTTCAGGCTGCATATCTTCATCATTTCCTCTGGACAGATGGATGCCAAAAATCTAACTTGGCTGCATTAAGGGGGGAATGTAAGGATGGGAGATGGAGAAATAGAATTGAGGTAGGTGGACGAAAAAAGGCTTGCAGTAGTGTCCGAGGGATGAACCATTGAATCAACTGAGTAAGTGGAGAATTTCAATACACAAGTTAGAACATAACATGGTTAGCTAAAATTAGATTGTGGGAAAATTTTGGAGGTTTTATTCCAAAAGCTTATGTCAGTCTTTAATTATCATAGGAACATTTGCTCCATATTGAAAATGGAAGAAAACAGGCATCTTATTTATTTATTTATTTATTTATTTATTTATTTATTTATAATTAAAAAAAATTTTAAAGTAGGGTCTGTATCCAATGTGGGGCTTGAACTCATGACCCTGAGATCAAGAGTCACATGCTCTACAGACTGAGCCAGCCAGGTGCTCCTCTCCTAGTTAGAATGTTATGCAATTTAGCATCACCAGGGAAGGGAAACAGTAGCAATATTTCTGTTGGAAATTGAGGGCTTCTTCACTCAATTACATTTTTCAAAAGTTGTTATAATCTGTGACTTTTTTAAAGAACAAAATGTCATTAGTGAATTGAATACAGCCATGGAATTAGTAATTCTTGTATTCTTAAATTTATATGTGATGCAGAAGGTTTCTTTTCTGAGTGGCTTAAATTGTTAGGTTGAGTTAAAGGTGAAAATACCTAGTATGGAAACTGGTCTTAGAGGAGACAGTTGTTTTTGAAGAAGCTCACCCCAGGATCTGTGAATATGTTTTAATTCTATTGTTACTTGCAATGCTGGCCAGTCATCTTTCAGGATTTTAGTTTCCTGTTGTTTCTCTCAAAAGGTAGAGTTTGATAAACTGCCTTTTGCTTTCTTCACTTAGATAAGGAAAGGCCCATGTAATTCTACATTTGAAGAGCTTTTAGCTTCTCCAAAGAAATGCACTTAAGCAACTAATGAATCATGAGAGTCCTAATGTTTTTCATTGTTAATATTTAAATTTTACTTCCTAGAGGCAGAGAAATCTATATAGCAGTTATTTCCTCAATTTTAGCCTTGGGAAAGGATAATGTTGAGATTTTCAGATGAATGACTTTCTAACTTGAGACATATTGGGTCACAAAGAATAGAAGTATGCTTTCAGTTTCTTTTAGAAAAAAATTCATGAACTGAAAAACTCTTAAAAAGCCTTCTGTTTATGCTAAGTACTTCTATACCATTAGGACCTAAGTCTGGGGACACTGTTCAAAGGAAATATAAACATATGCATCTCAGAATGGTTGACATTTGACCTAAAGGGCTGAGTAGCAGTGGAGCTTCTGCTGGGTACTCTTCCTGTTTCAAAGGGGAGGATGGAATTGGCAGTACAGGAACTGACTTGGTTCTACCTGGATATGTCAGTAACCTGAGCCAGAGGTGGGCCACATCCTGACCCACAGTAGAACCAAGGGTTCAGTTGTAATTGATCTGTGAATAATTTCTTCCCTGATTCATCCGAAGAGGCCACTAAGAATTCTCTTAGGAACTTTATCTTCAAAATATGACTAGTAAAATTGTAAAAAGGAACAATCCATTGTTTTAGTTCATATACATTTAAATAGAAAACCATTCAGTATTGCCTTATATATCCATTCTCTTCAGTTTGAATCCCTAATGCTGTTGTCAACTTTTATAAAAGATATGTTGAATACCACATTATTTCTTATATCTATTTTTGAAGACAGTCTTTTTCAACACTCCCCTAAATACTTAAAAAGAAAAACATTTCACTAACACAGACTTATTATTTATAATCTACCTGTCAATAGTGTACAGGGTAGTTTTATGAAAAACTTTGAAAACAACCATGAGAAATAGTACAGTCACAGAGTTCATGTCAAACGGACTTAACGCTCTAAATAATAATTCTAACAAGCTACCTTAATATGATATTCAAGAATACAGTGCATTATGGAGTAAAATGTTTAAAGAAGCAAGTTTTATGTTTCATATCTCTAGGGAGTCCTTTAAGCCAGTTAGACTATTCAGAAAAGTTACTCATATATTATTTTACAGAATTGCATTAGTATGTTCCAAAGCTGCATTTTCTTTTTCTTTTCCTGCGTGTGTGTGTGTGTGTGTGTGTGTGTGTGTGTGTGTTTAACTTTTGTAGAGTACAGCTAGAAATACTATTAGAGATGAATTCTAGGAAAATAAATATAAACAGAAACACTGAATTTATTTTTCTTCTCTACAAGAACTGTTTAAAGCCTGGCAGCAGAAGACCATTCTCTGTTTACAAAATATTATAATAAAAATGCAAGGTCATCTTTAAATACAAAAGACTCTAGATTTTTATGGAAAGAATGTATCTTAAGAAAGGTAAATTAAGTAGTTGGCTAGAGGGGAAAGGAAATTTCCTTATTTCACCCTGAAGTTTGGCAGCATTTCGAAAACAGAGCTTGAAACTTCTGGATGAATTGAAGATAGTTTGGTTCACCTTCTTCAGAAGCTTTTCTGCATCCAATTTACTTTTCCCATATCACACCAGTAAGGTATTTCATCTTCAGAGATTTTGCAAAACTTCATTGGCTGATTAAAATGCAAATAGCAACCTTTTGGTGAGAAAATAATTTCAATTTTGTCAGCTTAAGAAATATTTCCACATACACCATTGGTGAGATAAAATATGTTTTATGTTTTCAAATCTGAATTTTAATGTAGGCTTGTTCATTCGCTTCTGTTTGTCAATTGAAGCCCACTCTTTCAAGATACTTTGCTTTGTGTATTATGGGAAGACTGAGGATGGGTGAGTAAGAGATTCTGGCACAGCTCAAGCTGTTCAATTTTATTTCAAACAAGTTCCAATGAAAGGGAGAGTCCCGATAAAGAAACTCTTGTAAAATGTATGCAAAGTAAGGAAGGAGAGGATACAGGCTCATATGTATGTCTGGATCCAGAGACTGTGTATAGATAGGTAGAGAGGTAGCTATATGTATAGATCTGAATATACAGATAGATATAGAGATAGAGATATATGCATAGATGTAGCTATACATATAGATTCATAACTGTTCAGCTCAAGGCAGATAGGTGAATATTTAGGTGCTGCATATATAGGCTATAAGAGATGAAAAAGCAGTCAATTTTATTGCCTTGTTTTCAGATTTGAATCATTTAATGTTTGTAAAAAGTTCATAAGATAAAAAATCAAGATATAAGGAAAGAAAATGACATAGGAGCTCTAATTCCTGCCTTTGAGGAAGAGTATATAGTTTAGTCAGGAGAATGACAAACATGAATAAGAGAACATCCCCTAGACCTTAAGAAGCTGACAAATTCAGTAAAGAGGTCAGTATAATTGGGATTAAAGGTAAGATATTTTGTGATGCATTTAGTGCTCCACAATTTACAAAATAATTATTTCCTAATTTAATTTTACATTGATAAGAAAGAATTAGTGCAAATATTTAAGGCAAAGAAGAAAAGTTGCATAAATGTAGTGGTTTGATGATAAATGTTGGCAAAGCAGAGCCATATATAGATGCTAGACCCTCAGAGATGTTTTATGGGTTTAATATATTGATGATGAAAAGTATATCCTGTTCTTTAGGGAAAGATCTCCGGAATTGTGCAGTTGTATGAGGCTTATGGCTTCTTTTTCCACATTTTATAACTATGAAGTAGAGGGCTGGGTCATTGAGCAAATGTGTGTTCTTTGGTTTGCATGAATGGTATGTACTTTGAATTCTCAAAATAGAACTCCAGTTTATTTTCTCAGTACTCCCAGTGAGAAAAGCTATATTTCTTAAATATGGTCAGAAAGTACTTGGGGAGGAATGTTTACTGTAGGAACCTGTGATTATCTGCAGGCACCAACATAAATATATTTCCATTCCTGAGCCCAGGGGGATAATCTCATTAAACCTGTGCAACATTCAAGTCAGTCTATTTCTTAGTGCTTGTTTTAATATTGCAAAAGTAACAAGTGAACATGAAAAAATTTGATATAATGTAATAATATGATATAAATATACTAATATAATATGAGTAAGCCCCAGATCTCCAGTACTGCAGAGGCAACTACTGTTACCAGTTTCTAGTGGTCTTTCACACAATGGATATATATATAATTTTATACTTTTGTAAAACATTTTCAAGTTAAAATTTTTTTTATTTTAGAGAGAAAGAGAGTATAAGCAGGGGAGAAGGGCAGAGGGAGAGGGGGAGAGAGAGAGAATCTTAAGCAGCCTACATGCCTAACATGGAGCTTGATGCCACGACCCTGGATTCATGACCTGGCTGAAATCAAAAGTCAGATTCTCAAATGACTGAACCACCCAGGAGCCCCACAATGGATATTTTTATTTTTATAGTGAGAATGAATTTTATTTTACCTCTGGACAACATAATGTAACTATAGTTCCCCAGAAATGCAGTCAGTAAATGATCTTTCACTTTTCCTTCCAAGGCAACTTTGAAAAACGAGTTTTCAGGAATGGGATTAAGCACTCTGACCAAAGAAATAGATATTTCAATTTCTGTGAATTTCTGTGAAGACACATCTCCACTGATACTGACATTTGGAAGAACTACAATTAATAGTCATTTTTCTCCTCCTGCTGAAACATGGGAGTTAAATGGTTTGGCTCTGATTATTTTTTTTAATTTCATTTTTCATTTTAAAATAAACATTTTAGACCACCAGAATTCTTCTCCCCACTCACAGGTCTCTCTCCCCATTGTACTTGTGCTGAAATGACAGGCTGTGTTTAAGACAGTAGAAGAGTTGGCAGTATCTGTCTTAGAATAAGCTTTCACATGCAGCTTCAAACACCTTTGTGGTTTGGGTTGTATTTTGACAGTTGCTAGGTAGCTTGAATCAGAGAGTGCAGCTGTGCAACTTAACATGATTTTTCCTATCCCAGACTCTAAAGAGAGCTAAATGAAGTGAAACTATAATAAGACTTCTAAAGTGTTAAAATTGACCAAACTACTTCGTAGTCACACAATAGAACAAAATGAATGAATTCTACTAACACACATAAATGTATTAAATTATACCAGGGAATTTAGGTCAGATCAAAGTAGGTAGGCTCAGTGTAAACAGATGAATTTCTGAAATTTCTGAACTGTTTCATTGAAAGGAAAACACTGGGTTTGGAGCACGCAGACCTCTTGGCCCAGGTGAGGGTTTGGCACTCATTAACCATGAAATTCCACGTGAACATGCTGTTTGTGATGAAGAGTCACGGAGAGAGACTAAGATTTCTGAAAAGAAAGAGTAGAAGAAAACGTAGAAATCCAAGTCACCCAATAAAATGAGAACATTTTAGGATTTGAATCTCAGAAATGGGTTCTTGTGAAAGGAGGTAAAAAGTGAGCTTGTTGAAGCCTTCCCATTCTGAGGGTTTTTCTTGTTGATTTGACAAGGACTAAGCTGAGGTATGTTTGATGTAAATGGGGACAATCATTTGTTACAAACTCTAATAAACAGCTGTTGGAGAACAGCGTTCACAAAAGAAACAGAGGAGGGAAATAAACAAACACTTTGTGGAAAGTTATCCAGGGCAGATCCTGCAGAAGGGTGGATTGAGAAGATAAACCAGAACAAATGGCTATGGAAACAGACAAGGTCAAGACTTTTCAAGGCAAGCAGACCGTCAAACCAGCTAACACCAGACATGCTGGTTTGGGCCTGATCCTTGTGATGGTGTTTGGAAAGCCAGATCTTTACCTGGAGAAATAGAAGGCCATGGACACGTGAGAAATGCTGCCTGCCCTGGGGATAGAGCAGGAATCAAGAGAAGAAAAATTCCTTTCTTAACTAGTTAAACTAGTGAAACTAGAGGTAATGGCTCCTGCAGTCAAACAGTATACTCGTAGGTCTGTGTATCTCTGTGTTCTGATATATTTTACAAGGTATCCTTCATGCCATAGGTGCTTCACTGAGTTGATGCTGAAGATTTGGTATTGAGGGAATTGAAGGGTAGGCTGTTCCCAAGGTCACAGTCCACAGAGTATAACCCTCCTCCCTGCCACTTTTAATCCCTGGATGATGGTAGCAGGCAAGAGAGAAGCAAATGCAGGGACCGGTAGGTTTGCCGTACTGTTGGCATTCTTCCATATAGGTGATTTAAAAATTACAACAAAACAATAATAGATAAGAAAATAGCTTTATTTGTGGGGAGAGCCTTTCTTAAACTTTGCCTTGAATTTTAAAGAAATATTTGCTGATCTCCATCTGACTAATTATGAGATGTCCAGTTGATACAGAGTAATAGAGATTTAAAAATATATCAGTACTTTTTTCTCCAATTTCAAGAGTAATACAGGCTTAATGCAAGAGATTTAGGAAAACATAATAGTAGAAGAGTGACATTGTAAAGTACAATATTTTTTTCTTAAAATATTCCATGGTGGGGTGGGGTGGGCTGGGAAGAGGGGAAGAAGCTTCACACAGCGGGATTCAAGAGGGTTCAAAGAGTAATAAAGAAGATTGGACACATCTTTTAGGGTGTGAACTGGCCTTAAGTCAATTCTAGCAAATGTGGAAAAATCTGTCAAAGGAAGACCTCTCCAGAGGGATCATTAAAATGAGAGTAGATTATCATTTGAGAGGCTGGTTCAAGTTCTCTCACTGCTTCTGAAGTGCCACTGACTGTTGAAGTAATGCATATCTGACGTTACCTTCTCACCCGAATTTTCATTGCTTCCATTAGACACAAACATGTGTGCACATATTGGCTGCCAGGAAGCCTGGCCCACTTACCAGGTAATGGCATTCCCTTGGCAAGTAATTTAACCTTTCTGAAGTTTAGCAGTTTCTTCATTAGCAGCAGCATGACAAGATAGAATCAGATTTTCTCCAAGGTTCCATTCAGCTCTAACCCTTTTGTTCTAGGGCATTGATCTCATTCTCTCTCTCTGTTTCACCCCGTCATTCCCTTGCCTTCAATGTAATAAACTTTTCTCAGTTCAGACAGTGAGCTAAGTTCTTTTCCAAACATATGAACTTAAAGGAGTGCAGGAAAGATTTGAGAAAGTATAAATCCTGCCTGGAATCCAGAATATGTGATTGCCAAATTGTCTTAATACATATATGTGTGTTTGTGTGAGATAGAGAACACTTACAGAAGATGGGAACTGATGAACCAGCTGACAATTTTTAGTAGTATTTGGAATGAGAAAAATTAGTATTGTACAGTACTTGATGAGAATATGGGTCTTATAAAGAGAATAAACCAGAAGGCCATATGCATATTGACAGTAAAGGTAACTCAGTAGAGTTACTTTTTGCTTATACTTTTCTCTCCCATCTGATCCTGAAGAAGATACGTCATACTGTCTATATAACAGCTATACCTAGCTACTCACGGTCTTCCTCATGTGTTCTATTTGAATATAATTTTTGTGATGTGAAGATAGGGTTTCTGGAAACTTCAGACTTTGAGAGCATTTCTAAATACAGAAATTAAAAAAAAAACACAGATGTTTTTGGTAGTGAAGTGGCTTATGAATATTAAGTGACAACCAACCTACAACCTGCCATTTTTTTCTATGGCACACTGATGGAACTGTTGTTTAACTAGTTGCAGTGGAAAACAGTGTTGTGCCTGCTGCAGGGGTCTTTATTTGAAAACACACATGAAACAATTGGTGTTTATGAGAAAATGTGGTGCCCTGAACCACCATGTTTAATGTCATTGCTCTGGGAAATGTTTTCCATGATCCAAGTCATAACAAGAAAGACTTTTCCAGTGCTATCTAAAACCTGGGTATGACTGAGAGGTGATAGAAGAGACAAGAATGAGGGAAAGTGGTGAAAAGCAGCAGAGGCAGTAGGGAAGAAAAGACAGTGGCTCCAGGGGGAGCATCTTCACGTCTCCCACCCCTTACCTGGTGGTCCTGGTTCGAAAAAAGGCATGTCAGGGGAGGCCAGGAGAGTAGGAGGGGTTACAGCTTTGGATGAAGTTCAAAGGGCCTTTAAACCTACACAAGGTGAAAAAGGAGAACTGGTACCTGGCTCCATTCACCTGACTCCCTTTCCCCTAAGTTCTGACAATTATATATTAGGAGAGTTTCTGCACTAGTGTGAGGCCACGTGAAAAATCGCTCATGGCCTGGCATTTGGATTTGCCATTAGCAATGAAAGGTGAATGTAGAACAACTTCCAAATGACACTTCCCTCATGTGTAAATAAGGATAGTTGGCATTTGATTTTGCTGTGTATTTGGAAGCTGTAGCAAATGCAGTGAATGAATTCAGTGATGGCTTTGGCCGTGTTTTTGATGTACTGGGTGGTGTTCGTTGGAGGTAGGAGAGACATAACAGCGTGTAGAATGAGGGCAAAAATGTCGTTCAAGGCAGTGTGCTTCTCAGTTCCTGGCAACCCCCACCCCCCCCCCCCCAGCTGCACAGCTGCCATGTGGCAGGGAAGGGGAGGAGAGGGGGCAGGGAGGATGCTGGGGGATGGCACCACTGAGTGCAGCAGTCTGCCCTGCTTGCCAGACCGACACATCAGCTGCAGAGTGCCCGTCCTGACTCTGGGTGTCATGGGGCTACATACTCTTCTACCACCTTTGTAATTGTTATCTGCTTGTTATGCCTTTTGAATAAGTCTTTGTATATGTAGGGATTAAAAGGTAGGTGGCACTTAATAGGCTCACTCATCTGCATTGATGGTAGAGTAAAAGAGGAGATGAAAGTCTGTAACCATCCTTTTAAATCAGTTTGCTTTCAGGATTAATGCATTGCATTGCTTCTTTTCATTTAAAAATTTCATCATTGCATTGACTGATTTTTTTCTTCAATATTCAGATACATACAGAGATGCTGGTGAGTGCAAGTCACTGATAATTAATATTATGATTCTAAGGTAGTGGGGTTGTTGGTAGCTTTGGCCAAACTCGTTAAAAACCTCTTTTATTTTGGCCCTGAGGATGAAACTAGTTAGTTTGTCTAGGAAACAGAACTGTGCTTCAATCCCAGTGCAGCCACTAGGACAAACGTTAAAAAAAAACAAAACAAAAAAAAAACAAAAAAACCTCCAAAAAACCTTAAAAAATTTTTTTTTAATGCTTATTTATTTTTTGAGAGAGAGAGAGAGAGAGAGAGAGAGAGAGAGCACAAGCAAGGGAGGGACAGAGAGAGAGGGAGACACAGAATCCGAAGCAGGCTCCAGGCTCTGAGCTGTCAGCACAGAGCCTGATGCAGGGCTCGAACCCACAAACTGTGAGATCATGACCTGAGCCGAAGTCTGGCGCTTAACCAACTGAGCCACCCAGGCGCCCCCCAAAAAAACCCTTTTAAAAAAGTGTGGTAGAATAGGCATAACAAAATTCACAATTTTAACTATTTTTAGGTGTATAGTTCTGTGACAGTAAGTACATTCATACTGTGGCATAACCATCAACACCATCCATCTCCAAAACTGTTTTATCTGAAACTCTGTGCCCATTAAACACAGAGTCCCCAAGCCTCCCTTCCTCCCTCCCCCAGTCCCTGGCAACCACTATTCTGTTTTCTTTCTTTATGAATTTAACTACTCTAAATACCTCATTAAGTGGAATCATACACTATTTGTTCTTTCATGACTGGCTCGTTTCACTTAGCAAAATATCTTCAGGGTTCATCCATGTTGTAGCATACATCAGAATTTCCTTCTTTCTTAAGGCTGAATGATGAATTCCATTCTAGGTATGTATCACATTTTGTTTATCCATCATCTGTTGATGGACACTTGGATTGTTTACATCTTTTGGCTATTGTCAACAATGCTGTTGTGAACATGGGTGTACCAGTATCTTTTCAAATCTCTGCTCTCAATTATTTTGCATATATATATATATATATATATATATATATATATATTCAGAAGTGAAATTGCTGGATCATATGGTAATTCAATGTGTAATTTTCTGAGGCACTGCCTGTCTTAGTTTGGGCTGCTATTACAGAATATTAGAGGCTGGGTATCTTATAAACAATAGAAATTTATTTCTCACCATCCTGGAGGCTGGGAGTCTGAGATCACAATGCCAGACAGTTGGACTCTT
This sequence comes from Lynx rufus, assembly GCF_022079265.1. Taxonomy (NCBI): domain Eukaryota; kingdom Metazoa; phylum Chordata; class Mammalia; order Carnivora; family Felidae; genus Lynx; species Lynx rufus. The sequence continues at coordinate 37,727,246 of NW_025814834.1, read as the reverse complement.
GTAAGGGCCCTCTTCCTGGCTGCAGACTCCTATCTTAGTGTTCTCACATGGTGGAAGGGGAGAGAGAGCTATCTCTTTGTGCTCTCTTTTATAAGGACACTATTCTCAAGCGTAAGGCTTCTACTTCATGACCTAATCACTTCCCAAAGGCCCACCTCCAAACACCATCACATTGGGGATTAGAATTTCAACATACGGATTTTGGGGGAACAGAAGCATTCAGTCCATGACACTGGCAGACTGTTTCCTAAAACGAGTTTAATCTTTCTGAGCCTCACTTTCTCATTCGTAAAATAGGAATAATAATCTCTCCTCTGAAGTGGGGTAAGGTTAGAGGCAATATAGGTGAAACTTAAGCATCGTTTCTTGCCTCAAGAGACTATAGCAGTGATAAGTGTATTTTCTGCCCAAACCTTGCTGTTTGTCACCTGTCTTTGTTCTTGCTGCCCCACTATAATATCCTCTCTTGCAGGCTCCCTCCCACTTACTCACAAGACTAGCTCAGGGACTGAAGTTGCCCTGTTTCTCCCTGAGCTGTGTTACATGCTCCCTTTCATTCTTTTTATAGTTCATAATAATATAAAACGCTACCTACCTTATTGTATAAGGATTGCTTCTTCATTCCTCCATCTCCTGCTTGTAGATTCATTTAATACATACTAAAATATTTACTATGTGCTCGGTGCTGGGGATTTAGCTGTGAAGGACATATATAGAATCTCTCTGGACTTATATTGGAGCTCTGTCTGGACCAGTATCTCAGGGTGTGGTCGAAAAGACCACCTGCAGCAGAATCATTTGGAAATTTTGGTGACTTACTCTGGGCCCTGGCATCTGAAATGTTAACGTTCACTGGGGGTGAATGCTGGGAGATTCCATTAAGGTGGGACCTTTGTCAATTCAGCACCTCATTTTTTTTTAAATTAAAAAAATGTTTATTGTAAGAGAGAGAGCATGCGACCATGAGCGAGTGGGGATAGGGGCAGAGAGAGAGAGAGAGGAGACAGAGAATCCCAAGCAGAGTCCATGCTGTCAGCACAGAGCCTTACTCCAGGCTCAGTGCCACAAACCATGGGATCATGAGCTGAGTCTAAACCAAGAGTTGGTGCTTAACCAACTGAGCCACCCAGGCACCCCAGCAGCTCATCTTTAGCTCTGAGCACAATTCCTGGCACAAGTAGGTATGCAGAAAATATTTGTTGCAGAAATAGGGTATTCTGAACTGAAATGAGGTTGGAACAATATGGGCTTCTTATGCATTAGGCATGGCTAACCACAGTGTGGGGTGTGGATTAACTCTACCTTTTCCTAACGAGTGAAGCACCAAGTCAGTCCAGGAGTTCTAAACATTTATTGATTTCTTGCGGAGTGGGGCCTCTCTCTGCCTCAGCCTAGTCTCTAGATTTCTAAAGGAAGGAGATGGGCCATTTTTACCTTAAATTACCTCAGATTCATGTCAGTCTTTTAAATGCTAATGCTGCTTTAGCTCCCAGGGGAAAAAAAATCTTTTAAAATTAGCTTTTATTAAGCGTTACAGTCCTTGAAAAGGTGTATCTTGTAAGAATTTGAAATTAAGTTGTCTGGATGACACAAATTATGTTGAAATTTATATATGCAGGAATTGTTTATATGCACCTAATATAAAAACTTGTATACAGGGATGACCCCTGTATAGTAGGACTTGTAGACTACACTTTTTTTGCTGAAATGTAGAAGAGACAGGTTTATTTTTGAACATAAGTGTGAAGGAGAAAAGGTGGGTAGATATGAATTATTTAAAGGCCTGAAATTACTAGCAGTCAAGATCTACTTGAGTTAATTATGGAGTGGCTCGATTGGATGCCATGTCACTTTTTTTTGGTATTAATAAAATGCTATGCTTTCCTCCCTCTTAGGTTTCTTGGTTTAGAGCTTAACTTGAATACCATTCTGAAAATTACTTGTGTTTAAGATAAAGACACAACTTTTGCAGCCAGTCTTATGGCTGTGAGTATTCTTTTAGATAATGGAATTGGCCAGGCACTAGGATAAATATCTCTATGGTAGCTGAGACCCTCTTTCAGCTAATATCCTGGGAGCAAATAACTTAATAAAAACTCAGAACTATTCAGGTCAGTTAAGCTGATTTCCTTATTTAGTTTAAGGAAAATGTGGAAAGAATTTTGATAAACTAAGCATTGGACTAGGAGAATAAGGTCTTTCCTTTCATCAGTGCTTCTGATTGGCACCTGACATTAATTTCCTCTCATTTGAAATGCTTACCCCTTCTTCTCCATCTGACTAAATCCTCTCTTCACTTTAGCTTTCTCAACACTGCTATTTTTTTTTTTTCAGAGATGAAGCCACTTAATCTACACCTGTAAGTTCTGCCATATTTTAGGTTTTGGTAACAATACTGTTTTTAGTCAGGGATTTAATCTGGTTGTTCACAAGAAATCAATTTTCCATTGGTCTTGCGATGGCTTTGTCTGATTCTGATAATAGACTTTTTTCTTGTTCCTTCTGACCAAAACTTTTCTATTATTGCCCTCCTTCCACCTTATCTGGTAGTCTAGTTATTCTGGGTTTTAATTTATCTGCTAATACATCCTGCTAATGCCAAGAGTTTAGTTACTCAGACCTTTATCTAACGCTACTGGTTGCCTACATAGACTTGTCCGCTTGATGTTCTTCACTCAAGGACAAAATATCTTCCCACTGGGTCAGTCTATTTAGTCTTCCTCAATATGGCTCATACTGCTTCAGCTGAGTCCTGATTTGGAGAACCAATGCCTAATTCAGTGGCTAATTTATCAACAGCTCTGCTTCTGATCACTGAACTATAAACGTCCTGGATAACCTCTATTTCTCAACCAGTTGTTCAAATGGCACAATTTGACAATAAAATAATATCATTTCAGAATGTTACTTAGTAGGGGTATCTGTTTTAGTCTAGCTGTCTATTTTTGATCTAAAAGAGAATTCAGTCATATCTAAGCAAGAGTCACCAACAATTATCTCCCATTGCATAAGCCTTACCTTCTAAGGTGATTATGAACTCACCTTTCAAAGCACAGCAAGCAATTTGGATTTGGTTGATTAATTGTACTTTTCATTGTATTGATCCTGGAGAAAATGCACATATACACAGTATTTTGTATATAAATTTAGAAGTTCATGGACTCCTTAGAGGTTAATAGGCCCAGCACAATAGGCCATGGTAATGCTGTGATGCAACTTTCCCTTACTCTCTTGATGGTCATATAAACCATGTAAAGGCAATCTATAAATGAGATGGAAATGGATTTTCTTGATTAAAAGTCTCTCAGGTGAAAAAAGACAAGATGAAAGTTGAAATATGTTAGAGGAGAATGATGCTAACATTTCTTTAACATTATATGTTCTTGGATTTATGCTATTTGGCTTATTGTTACTACAGTGATAGTTTTATGAATATTACTTTTTAAAAACAATCTCTCAAAAGCTACATATGCATGGAAGGAATGTAAAAAAATAAGAAAAGCATTTATTTTGAACAGAATGTTATTGTCAAAACATTTTTCATTTATTGTATATATACAGTTACAAATGACATAAAAATGAATTTTTGGCCAGGGACCAAAGATGATGTTTTATTTAAATCATTTGGAATTTTATTAAAGTTTAGATCTGGAATATTTTAATTGGACATTGAAGAATTACAGCTAGCCCAGTGGCTTATATAACATATAAAATATGAAAACCTCTTTAAAGGACATTTCATTGATTTGTTGCCAAGTTTCTATAACAAACCTAGAGATAAAGATTTCACCATTATTTGCAGTATGACTTAGCATTTATTACTTACATTAAACTGTTCTTTAAACTATTTGTCGAAATACATTTTGTCGAGGCTGTTTGAAGTTTTTTCAAAGTGGTCCAACTTTGAGAAGGTTGCATATTTAGCATTCCCATACTTTAAAAGTATTTATTGAAAATTGAACATTTAAAAAAAAAACATCACTCTATAAGGATAAAGGAGAAAGTCAGTAGTAGATTCATAGACTTTTACAGCTGAAGGGACTAGAAAGGTCACCTGGACCAACTGTCTCAGGTGGAGACTCAGATGGCAGGTGGCTAGTTGAAATCTCTGACCCCTTCCTTCATTCTTTGTGCTACATCAGGCTGCCTGGCATGCTCTTAAATCACCACCAGTGCAACCTCTGCAGAGAGCTGCAGCTATTTTCCTCAGCAACTTTATTTTTCTCCCAAGGTTAAACCTTACAGAGAAAGTTTGTTCTCCGATAGGAATAGGTACATTGAACAACTACTGCATAACTGGCAATCAGGACTTCTGACCTTGACACTGAGGTGCAAAACAAATGGTCAGCTGATTGGATTAGCTTACTGAGGTGAAAAGCTAGGAATTCAATGCAAACAGCCTATGTAAATGTTAAATGAGAAGAAATCTGGTTTCCTGGTTGTAGTAATGATTCACCAAATTTTAGTGGAGGTCATTTGGAAGGAAAGGGAGTAGTGGTAGATATAGCTGGACAAAGAAAGATTAGAATTTTTTAAAATCTGGCTTCATTTAGGGCTTATTCTACATAGGCAAGTTTGGATATGTTCTTGTAGGGACTTGATATAAATAGATCAGGCATGAGGAGACCATTCTAGGAAATGAATAGAGAGGTGCAGTGGCAATGGCATATACCTGGTAGGAGAACAAGATAGCTGTACTCAGTGTTTTCAGCACTTTATAACTTTGCCTATGAGGAAGTTGACATCTAGTAATTGATCCTGAAAGAAAGGAAGCTGAAAGAGTCCCTGATTGTTTAGGGCATTCACTCTGCAGTTTCTTCATCTAATCAGAGAAGGCAGGTCCTCCTGCCCCTGCTTCATAAGGCTGTTGAGCATACTTCATGGAATGAGAAATGCTTAGATGGGCTCTTTTGGAGAGCTTTCATTTCCATGGGCATACTACTTGGGGATACTGAAGTAGAAGTGTTTTCAATTGATATAGAACTTGGTGTGGAGTAGATCACAAGGTAAAAATGAAAACATAGAGTAGTGCAAAGAGCTCATGTTTTGGAAACAAAAGAATCTGAGCTCAGATGCTGGCTCTTCAGCCCACCATCCACCGTACCTGAGACAAGTGACAGCCACTCAGAGTTGTAGCTCCTCTTTGCAAGATGGATTAGTAATGTTAACTGTTGAAGTGAATTTCCTGTGAAATTAGTGAAACTTAGTTAATGAAACCACCTGGGAAGGGCACCTGCCATGTGTTCCCTTGTCATATGTTTTAAAAAAAAATTTTTTTTAACGTTTTATTTTATTATTGAGAGACAGAGGGAGACAGAGCATGAGCATGGGAGGGGCAGAGAGACGGGGAGACACAGAATCCGAAGTAGGCTCCAGGCTCTGAGCCGTCAGCACGGAGCCTGATGCGGGGCTTGAACTCACAAACCGCAAGATCATGACCTGAGCTGAAGTTGGACGCTTAACTGACTGAGCCACCCAGGCGCCCCGGTTGTCATATGTTTTTATTAAGCCTCTTTCTGTTCTGATTTCTCTTCTATCACACTTCCCCTTGTGTGGGGTGGCATTAGAGTAGCTATGGACATTTTTGGGTATAGTGCTAAATATTTATGTCCTTTGTGCTTATCATTTTGTAGTATTTTCTTATTTTTGTATAATGTGTGCTATTTTTCTTAAGGAGAACACTCTAAATTGCATCAACTTTATGCCTCACAAAACCTGGGTTTGCCCTGGTTCACTTCATAGGATTCTTACTAAGAGTACGTGAAATAACCATGTAAAGTACTGTATCAGTTATTTATTGCTGAAAGCAAGCCCCCCCCCCCCCCAACTTAGTGGCTTAGAACAACAACAGTTGATCAGAACTTTGGCCTTGGCTTCAACTGGGTGGTTCTTCTGTTGGTCTCTCCTGGGCTCCATTCTATGGTAGCAGTCATTGGTGGCTTGGTAGGGACTGGATGGTCTAAGATGGCTTTACTCAAATGTCTGGCAGTTGTCTGGCTGTCACTTGGATTACCTTGTTTCTCCTCTGGGGCCCTTCTAGCTCAAAGCTGTTCATGCGTCACAACATTCCAAGAGGGCGAGATTGAAAGCTGCAAGGCCTACAGCTCTCAGAGCTGCTTATGCGGCATTCTACTTGTGAAAGCAAGTCACAACGTCACCCAGATTTAAGGGGTGGAGAAATAGACTCCACTCCTTGATAGAAAGAGCTGCAAAGGATTCGTGGCCATTTTTAATCTACTGCAAAGTCTGTGCCTGAAGTAGACGGTGCTGGTATATGTTAGCTTTCTTTTCTTCTTCAACTTCCAACTTTGCTTCTCATTTCTGCTAAAGTAAATAAGCATTAATTGAGGAGAGACTTCCAGGGAAGAAGAGAAGAAATAAATGAGGCTTCTACCAATGTGTCTGAGATTTAATTTTGTAAATTCTATTTTTCCCCAGTTTTATTGAGATATAATTGATACGTAGCACTGTGTAAGTGTAGAGTATACAATGTAATGGTTTGACTTATATATATCATAAAATGAATACCACGGTAAGTTTAGTTAACATCCATCTCCTAGGAAATACATATATATGATGGAATATATATATTATAATATAGTTCTCATCACAAGGGGGAAAAATAATATAATATATATTTTTTCCCCCTTGTGATGAGAACTCTTAGAATTTATTTTCTTAACACTTTCCTGTATATCATATATACAGGACCATCTTCATTCAATTCCCCCTCCTGTAAATTCTTAATCTGTTATTTAAGTTAGATAGAATTTTAAATCTATTCATGCCTTTTAAAAAATAAAATGTTTAGAATTTTTATGGTGTTTTAAAAAACTTTTTTATTTTGAGAGAAAGCAAGAATGTGAGCTGGGAAGGGGCAGAGAGAGATGGAGAGAGAAAATTCCAAGGAGGCTTTATGCTGTCAGCTCTCAAAAGCCATGAGATAGTGACCAGAGCCAAAATCAGGAGTCAGATGCTGAACCAACTGAGCTACTCAGGCACCCCTTCGAATTTTTATGGTATTTTAATAACATATTTATATGGGACATTAAATGTCTTGCTTTTATTCAGTTTACATCAAAGAATTTGCTAAAGAAACTTTAGTTTTGTAATGTAATTGTATTAATAACTGAAATACAGAAACGTGATATATTTAGCAGTTTATTAATAAAAGCTTATGACACTCTTCTAGTTTGGTGGAGTTGTACACATGGCATTAGAACAATCCAATAAAGCAAAATTCTAGGATATTCCTCTGTAAGTGGTGGTTAATTGTCTGCTTATTGAGTAATTAAACTAATCAGTCTAATGATAGATGCTGTGTTTAATGGTTAAACAGCATCTATAACTTTTAAAAGGCTATTAAATGGTTGTAAGAGTCAACTAAGTCCTCCTGAGGATGTATGATCATAATAATCATCATCACGACTAAAAACAATCATTTGGAGAATGAGTTTGAAACACTTGGTTTTTATATAGTTGACAATAATGTTGCAACAATAAATGTTTCTTATGAAGACTAACTTGACTTTATGATTATTGAAGAGATAGTAATGAGTGAAAAGATATACAGAAATAAAAGGAAAAGGAAATACAAGCTTTAATTAGTTGTCTTTAGTTTCTTAAGTTGCAAAGGGCAAAAAACAAAAAATGGGAAATTACTCGTTCATGTGAAGGGAAAGTCAAGGGGAAGACATTTAGGTACAGCTGGATGCAGGGGACCTCATAGGAAATCAGGACCCAGTTTTTCTCTCTACATGATTTGTGTCTCTTTCATCTGTGTTGGTGTCAGTCTCAGGCTTGATATGAGAACAATTTGGCTGTAGTAGTTTAAATCCCTGTATCCTCTTAGGTTTAAGTACAGTGGAAAAGAGTGGTTGTTTAGGAAAAGCTTCAGAGATTAGTTCTGATTAGTTGTACTGGGTTTGGTACGAGTCACATGTTTGTCCATCCCCAGACAAACTGGTATGACCAGGAGGATGGAATACATTAATTATATCAGGCCTCTCTCATGCTTCACATGCTTTTCTTTTGGAGCTCATTCCAGCAGCACAGACTGAGGTTGAGAAACAGTAGATCCTAAACAACTGGGGGCTTGCTAGAACCAAGATAAAGCTATGATGGCAAGCCAACAAGAGCTAAAGTCTATTACAAATGTAATGTGCATATTCCTGGCAAATAGTAGAAACTCCATAATATGTTTTGAATTAGAGATGGCTGTAAGCAAAGAATATTTTAGGTACTTTTTCTGTGTAGCTATTTTGCTTTCATGTCTCTGCAAAGTAGATACAGATAAGAATTTGCACTTTTATCCCAAAGCATTTACTAATGGTTATATTCTTTCCACCTGGTTATTTAGCAATAATAGTGTTCCTATTTTACAGATGGAAGACACTGTATATGATGAAAAGGCTTGATGCTATTTATAAAATGCAGTATTGGACAAATTTACATTTTCTTTTTAAAATATTTATTTTGAGACACAGAGAGAGAAGGAGACAGCAAGGGAAGGGCAGAGACAGAGGGAGAGAGAGAATTCCAAGCAGGCTCCATGCTGTTTATACAGCCCGATGCACAGTCTCATGAACTGTGAGATCATGACCTGAGCCTAAGTCCAGAGTCAGAGGCTTAACCAGCTGAGCCACCCAGGTGCCCCAGTGTTGAACAAATTTAGAAGAAAATGTTTTCTCCATTAGGAAATTTTATAAACTGTGTTTAAAAAGTACTCAAAATAGATAGCTATATTTATTATATTGACTCAAATAAATTTTTAAAGATAGTCTGTGACAGTTTCGTCTGATACCAGATAGCTATGTAGGATATATTATTCCATGCCTTTGGAAAGCTTGTCGTATACAATTTATAGAACATTTGGACACAATTGATTAGAATAGATTCTAATTTATTTTAGCTATTGGTAAAATTCAAGTCAGACATGAATCGGCTTCTGCCAACTTGGCTTTAAAATTTTTTTTAATGTTTTTTTATTTTAGAGAGAGACAGAGTGCAAGCAGGGGAGGGGCAGAGAGAGAGGAAAACAGAATGGAAGCAGGCTCTAGGCTCTGAGTTATTAGCACAGAGCCCAACGCAGGGCTTGAACCCATGAACCCTGAGATCATGAACTGAGCCGAAGTTGGCTGCTCAACTGACTGAGCCACCCAGGTGCCCCTGCCAACTTGGCTTTTTAAAGAAGTTTAGGGGCTTTATACCATATGTATCATGAAATTGCCTTTTCTATTGTCACAGATTACAGTGTAAGTAGGTGATATATAGTCAATCACCTAAACCAGGACATTGATGTGAATGAACAGGGAAAATTACACTGGGAGACCAAGTGTAATCTAGACAAATCAGGGCTTATAGTTGCCTTATGTATAACCAGTATAATTTTTATTAACTGTGAATTTAATATTAGATTCTATATATGAGAATCAGAAAAGGAAAACAACTTGTTATATACAAGGGAACCCCAATAAAACTATCAGCAGATTTTTCTTAAATTTTTTTGAGTTTATTTATCTATTTTGAGAGAGAGAGACACATGAGCAGGGGAGGGGTGGAGAGAGGGAGAGAGAGGGGGAGAGAATCCCAAGCAGGCTCTGTGCTATCAATGAGGAGCCCGATGCGGGGCTTGAACTCATGAAATGGGAGATCATGACCTGAGTTGAAACTAAGAGTTGGACACTTAACTGACTGAACCCCTCAGGCTCTCTTATCAGCAGATATTTTAGCAGAAAGTTTGTATGCCAGAAAGGAGTGGCATGATATGTTCTAAGTGCTGGAAAAACAAACAAACAGCCAATCAAGAATACTCTACCTGACAAGGTTGTCATTCAGGAATGAAGGAGAGAAAAAGAATATTCCAGATGAACAAAAACTAAGAGTTCATCATCACTAAACTGGTCTTGCTAAAAATGTTAAAGGGACTTTTTTAAGCTGAAAAGAAAGAGTGGTAATTAGAAACAAGAACACATATGAAAGAATAAATATCATTGGACAGGTAAGTATATAGTAAAGGTAGTGGATTAATGACTTATAAAACTAGCTCGAAGGTTGAAAGACAAAAGTAGTAAAAATAACTGTGATTACAGTAATGAGTTAAGGGATACACAAGATGAAAAGATGTAAAATATGACATCAAAAACATAAAACACAGAGGGAGAGAGTAATAATGCTGACTTTACAGTGGGATCAAACAAGTTGTTATCAACTTAAAATAAATTGCTATAGATATAAGTTGTTATATGTAAGCCTTACGGTAACCACAAGGCAAAAACTGATAGTAAATATACAAAAGATAAAGAGAAAGGAGTATAAGCCTACCACTGAAGAAATTTATGGAACCACAAAGGAAGAAAGTGAGAGAAGAAAGGAACAGAGAGGAACTACAAAAAGTTAAAAATTTTAACAAAATGGCAATAAGCACATACCCATCAATAATTACTTTAAATGTAAATGGACTAAATTCTCCAATCAAAAGACATGGAGTGGCTGAATGGATTAAAAAACAAGACTCATCTATATGCTGCCTACAAGACTCATTTTAGATGTAAGTCCACACACAGAGTGAAAGTGAAGGGATGGATAAACATATTCTATGCAAATAGAGACAAAAAGAAAATTGGAGTAGCTATACTTACATCAGATAAAATAGATTTTAAAACAGTAATAAACACAATGAAGATCATTACATTATGATAAAGGGATCAATCCAACAAAAGGATATAACATTTATAAATATTTGTGCATCCAACATAGAAGCACCTAAATATATAAAACAAGTATTGACAGATTTAAAGGAAGAGATAGCAATACAATACTAGGGGACTTTAATATCCCACTTACATCAATGGATAGATCATTCAGACAGAAAAATCAATAAGGAAACATCAGCCTTAAATGACACATTACACAAGATGGCCTTAACAGATATTTATAGAATGTTCAAACCAAAAGCAAAAGAATGCATATTCTTCTCAAGTGCACATGGAACCTTTTTCCAAGGCCATCAAAACAAATTTTAACAAAATTTTAAAGGATTGAAATTATATCAAGCATCTTTTCTGACACACTGGTATAAAACTAGAAATTAATTACATGAAAAAACCTGGAAAATTCACAAAACATGTAAGGATTAAGCAGTGTGCTACTGAACAACCGAAGGGCCAAAGAAGAAATCAGGAGGGAAATAAAAAAATATCTTGAGAAAATGAAAATGGAAATGTAGCATACCAAAATTTATGGGATGCAGCAAAAGCAGTTCTAAGATGGAAGTTCATAGCATATATACCTACCTCAAGAAACAAGAAAAGTCTCAAATAAACAACCTAACTTTACACCTCAAGAACTAGAAAAAAGAAGATTAATAAAGCCCAAAGTTAGTAGAAGGAAGGAAATAGCAAAGATTAGACAAGAAATAAATAAAATAGAGACTAAAAACATAATAGAAAAGATAAATGAAAGTAAGAGCTGTTTCTTTTAAAAGATAAACAATTATTTTTTGTTTAAAAAACTATATAAATAAACCTTTAAATAGACTCACCACGAAAAAAAAGAGAGGACTTAGATTAAAAAAAAAACACCTCAAATAAAGGAGATGTTACAACTATAGAATACAAAGGATCATGAGACTACTATGAACAATTATATGCTAACAAACTGGACAACTTAGAGGAAATGGATAAATTCCCAGAAACATACAACTAACCAAGACTAGATCATGATGAAATAATAAAACCCAAACAGACCAATTACTCAGTTACTAAATAATAAACAAACAAACAATTACTAAATAAGGAAACTGAACCAGTAATCAAAAATGTTTCAACAAATAGAAGTCCAGGAGTAGATAACTTCACTGGTGAATTCTACCAAACATTCAAAGAAGAGTTAACACCAATCCTTCTCAAACTCTTCTAAACATTAGAAGAATAAAGAACTCTACCAAACTCATTTTTTTGAGGTCAGCATTACCCTGATACCAAAACCAGACAAAGAAGCCACAAGAAAAGAGTATTACAGGCCAATATTCCTGATGAACATAGATGCAAAAATTCTCAACAAAATGTTAGCAAACTGAATTTGCCAATACATTAAAAGAATCATATACCATCATGAAGTGAGATTTGTTCTAGGGATGCAAGGATGGTTCAACATTTGCAAATTAGTCAATAGGATACACCACATTAACAAAATGAAGGATAAAAATCATGTGATCATCTAATAGATACAAAAAAAGCATTTGACAAAATTTAGCACTGGTTTATGATAAAAACTCTCAACAAAGTGGGTATAGAGGGAATGTACTTCAACATAATAAAGGTTATATATGACAAGCCCACTGTCAGCATGATACTCAATGATGAGAAGCTGAAAACCTTTTCTTTATGATCAGGAATAAGATGGGGTGCCTGGGCGGCTCAGTCAGTTAAGTGTCTGACTCTTGATTACTGCTCAGGTCATGATCTCGTGGTTTGTGAGTTTGAGCCTGTGTAGGCAAGCAAAAGAAATAAAAAGCATCCAGGGGCACCTGGGTGGCTCAGTTGGTTAAGTGTCCAACTTCAGTTCTGTTCATAATCTCATGGTTTGTCAGTTTGAAGCCCACATTGGGCTCTCTGCTGTCAGCACAGAGCCTGCTTTGGATCTCTGCTACCCTCTCTCTCTGCCCTTCCCCCACTTGTGCTGTCTCTGTCTCTCTCAAAATAAATACATAAAAAAAAGAAATAAAAGGAAAAAGTAAAAGTGCCACTATTTGCAGATGACATGATATCATAGGTAGAAAACCCTGAAGACTCCATCAGAAAACTTTTAGAATTGATAAATAAAGTGGCAGGATACAAAATTAATACTTTTCAAATTTGTTGCATTTATATTCACTAATAATGAACTATCATTCAGAGAGATTAAGAAAACAATTGCATTTACAATTGCATCAAAAAGAATAAAATACCTAGGAATAAATTTAACCAAGGAGGTGAAAGACCTGTATATTGAAAACTATGAGACATTAGTGAAAGAGATTAAAGAAGACACAAATACATGGAAAGATATTCTGTGCTGATGGATTGGAAGAATAAATATTTTCAAAATTCCCATACTACCCAAAGCAATATACGGATTCAATGCAATATCTATCAAAATTGTGTTTTTCACAGAAATGGAACAAACAGCCCTAAAATTTGTTTGGAACCATAAAAGATCCTGAATAGCCAAAGCAATCTTGAAAAAGAACGAAGCTGGAGGCATCATGCTTACTGATTTCAAACTCTATTACAAAGATATGGTAATTAAAAGAGTGTGGTATTGGCATAAAAACAGACCCATAGATCAATGAAACATAATGAGAGCCCAGAAATAAACCTAGGTGTATGTTGTTAATTAATTTATGACAAAGGAGCCAAGAATATACAAAGGATAAAGGGCAATCTCTTTAACAAGTGATGCTGGAAAACATGCAAAGAATGAAACTGGACAATCTTATGCCATACACAAAAATGAACTCAAAATGGATGAAAGGCTTGAATGTAAGACCTGAAACCATAAAACTCCTAGAAGAAAGCATAGGTGGTATGCTCCTTGACATAGGTCTTGGTGATGACTTTTTGAATCTGATATGAAAAGCCAATGCAAAAATAAACAAGTGGCACTATATCAAACTAAAAAGCTTCAGCATGGCAAAAGAAGGCATCAACAGAATGAAAAGGTGACCTACTGATTGGGAGAAAATATTTGCAAATTATATATCTGATAAGGAGCTACTCTTCAGAATATATAAAGAACTCATACCAAACAATCCTATTAAAGAATTGGCAGACTCTCTGAATAGACATTTTCCCGAGGAAGATATACAGTTGGCCAACATGCATGTGAAAAGCTGTTGTATATCATTAATAATTAGGAAAAATTAAATCAAAACCACAATGAGATATCACCACACACCTGTTAGAGTGGCTATTATCAAAAAGATAAATAACCAGTGTTGGCAAGGATGTGGAGAAAAGGAAACCTTGTACACTGCTCATGAGAATGTACATTGGTGCAGCCACTATGGAAAACAGTACATAGGTTCCTCAAAAAATTAAAATCAAAACTACAGTATGATCCTGCAACTCAACAATTCAACTTCTGGTATTTATCTGAAGAAAATGAAAACACTAATTTGAAAAGATATATGGTCATTGTTCATTATATGCTCCATGTTCACTACAGTATTAATTCTAAAACTAAGTTATGGAAACAATCTAATTGTTCATTGATGGATGAATGGATAAAGAAATTGTGGTATATATATATATATATATATATACACACACACACACACATATATATATATATATATATATATCATGCTCTGTCTCTCTCTGTCTCAAAAATAAATAAACGTTGAAAAAAACCTTATAAATAAATACTTAAAAAACATAAATATAAATATTTAAATATATAAATATAAATATATATAAATAAAAAATACTTAAAAAATAAATATAAATATATACATTTAAATATATAAATATAAATATATATAAATAAATACTTTAAAATAAATAAATAATATATATATTTTAAAAGTATTTATTTGTAAGTTTTTTTTTTTCAATGTTTATTTTCGAGACAGAGAGAGACAGAGCATGAATGGGGGAGGGTCAGAGAGAGAAGGAGACACAGAATCTGAAACAGGCTCCAGGCTCTGAGCTGTCAGCACAGAGCCCAACGCGGGGCTCGAACTCACGGACTGCGAGATCATGACCTGAGCCGAAGTCGGACACCCAACCGACTGAGCCACCCAGGTGCCCCATTTATTTGATAAGTTTATTTTGAGAGAGAATGTGAGTGGGGAAGGGGCATAGAGAGAGGAAGAGAGAGAATCCCAAGCAAGCTCTGAGCTGTCAGCACAGAGCTCAATGGGAGGCTTGATCTCACGAACTGTGAGATTATAACCTGAGCTGAAATCAACAGCTGGGTGCTCAACCAACTAAGCCACCCAGGTGCCCCTAAAGATTTTACTTTTAAGTAATCTCTACAGCCAATGGGGGACTTGAACTTACAACTCCAGGATCAAGAGCCACATGATCTACTGACTAAACCAGCCAGGCTCTCCTTTAGGATATCTTTTTAAAATAATGAACAAATGTTTTACATTTTTATGGAGTCAAATCTATCAGTCTGTTTCTGTATGACAAATTCTGCTTTTACATGTATATTGAAAAAGGCCTTTAAAAATTTTTTTTCTTGTTTATTTATTTTGAGAGAAAGCTAAAGGGTGAGTGGAGGAGGGGCAGAGAGAGAGGGAGAAAGAGAATCCCAAGCAGGCTCCTTGCAGCTAGCACAGAGCCCAACACAGGGCTTGATACCAGAAATTGTGAGGTCATGACCCGGGCTGAAATCAAAAGTTGAATGTTTAACAGACTGAACCACCCAGGCACCCCTAAAATTAAAAAAAAAAAGATACACACTTACCTATATTTTTTCTAGCTTTAAATGCACACACACACACACACACACATACACACATACACACACTTTTTACATTTATCTCTAGAATCTATCTGGAACTTACTTAGGAGTATAATATAAGTTAGTTATATAAATTAGCCTTCCTCCAAATAGGTAAATGTCAGCCACAGGCTATATAATGAAAAATTCATCCTTCTCTTCTGATTTGAAAAGTGAATTCCATCATATGTTAATTTCTTTTTTTTTTAATTTTTTTAACATTTATTTATTTTTGAGACAGAGAGAGACAAAGCATGAACCGGGGAGGGTCAGAGAGAAGGAGACGCAGAATCTGAAACAGGCTGCAGGCGCTGAGCTGTCAGCACAGAGCCTGACGTGGGGCTTGAACTCACGGACTGCAAGATCATGACCTGAGCCGAAGTCGGCCGCTTAACCGACTGAGCCACCCAGGTGCCCCAATTTCTTATGTATAGTTGTTGCTAGGTTTCCATTTAGTTCCATTGATTTTCCCAACTTTTCTACTATCTAAAATTGCCTATTATCCCAATTTTGAAAAGGAAGTCTTGTTTTGCAGCATGGTTAGTGGGGAGAGTGAGGGTTTTAGAGAGGTCCTTTAGAGAGGTCCCTTTGATGAGTGGGGCCCAAGATTCCCACCTGTAAAACGGGAATAATAGGTATCTGTCTACTTTGCAGGATGCCTGAACATCATGGCTAATTTTGTTAAATGCTTAGTGTGTAGATACTATTCTTATACTACTTTTCCTAAGAGAGTGCTCAGACACCTATAGGGGTTTCCATTTTGTCTTTTCTGTTTGGCTTACAAGGACCGATCAATCTGACCTTCCTCTATGCCTATGACTCTGTTTCCGTTGCTTATTCAGCATGTCATCTTACCATGTGACAGGCATGTGCCAGGCACCATTCTAGAGTCTAGCAAGAAGTGATAAAGAAGGCAAAGGGGACCTCTGCCTTTGTGGAATTTATCTTTTAGTGGCATAGATTAAATTGATTAAGAATATTTCCAACTGGGCTAAATACCACAGGAAGACAAAACAGGATTTTATGCTTGGAGTGGTCTACATCTGAGCTAAGATCTGAATGAAGAAGGGGGAGCGTCGCCAAGATCCAGGGAAGAGTAGTCCAGGCAGAGCGAACAGGAGGCACAAAGGACTGAGGCAGGAACAGAAATCAGACCAGAAGGACTGGAACAGAGAGAGTGATGGAAAAAAAAAACATAGACGATGGACTCATAGAGACGGATAGGGGCCAGATTATATAATTTCCCAATCTGTATCCCAGTCCCCTTTCAGACAGTCTTCTCGCTGGTCTCTACCCAGTCAAGCCCCCAGGAGGCCTTTGCTCTTCCTGTTTTCCGTTTAACTGAAATGTTTTCTCCTTTCTGTGTTTCCAAATTCTGTCCATTCTTAAAAGCCTGGCTTAGGTCTCATTTTGAATGAACATAGCCCAATTAGTCTCTTTCTTGGATTTCCTGTTGCTCTTTTGGTCATATTCATAGTTTTATGTATGGTTTCCCCCTGCTTTCCCCGGCCCTATCTCTACTGGCTAAACTGTGATCCCTTTGAGAGTAGGGAGGGTAGTCTAACACTTCTTTTGTGTCCCTCTTTAAATGTTTGGTATAGTGTTGGGAATGCATTGGACACATCTTTTGATAGTCTAGATCGAAGTTTATCATTAGTGAATATTTCTTGGGTTTACCCTACTTAAATCTTTAAAAACAATTTTGATGAAAAGAAGCTCAAGTATAGATGGAAAACACTAAAGAAACATATCAACAGAACCAAACTTCATACTTCAAATGATATATTTTAATATTTTAAATATTTATTATAAATTAACACTGACAAAATTGAATAGCTAAACAGAAATTTATGATAGCTTTTCTTAGACTCAACGCTAAAAATATCTTGAACATTTGCGTTGGCTGAAAATGTTCTGAAAAAATGTCAGTTTTCATTATTTTTTTAAAAAAAGAATCTGTAATATTTCTTAGTACTTTCACATTGAATTAATTTGTCACTCATTCTAGTGGACAAACAAAAATAGCTAATTTACGGGAATGTTGTCATGGCAGATGCTGCCAGCACCCACCCTTATCTCTGGGACCTTTCATTCTGCTCCAGTGGGCTTCCAGCTGTCAGCATCTGCTTCTCTGTGTCTGAGGATTGCCCCCCAAAGGCCATTTTGTCCATGGTCAGCAGGTTGGTTCTGGGGAATTAATATTCCTCCTTCCTCAGTGGGCCTCATCCTATAACTCTCTGGGGCTGGCATATAAAATACCCCAGCTCCCTTACTCTCAGATGAGATAAGCCTGAGACTGTTTTGCACCATTTCCCAAGGTTTCCTTGGGGAATTCACCTCCAGGCACCCACACTAATAGCTGATTTGAAGGCTCACTCTTTATTAGGTGCCTTCCCTTCTTTTTCTCTCTTCCCCACTTCCCTATCATTGTCCTCTACACCTCCCGAATAAACAGTTTGCACTTGAATTCTTGTCCTGGTGTCTGCTTCTAGACAACCGAAACTAAATCACAACATTACACATTACCATGATCATACTTCCAAGCACCTTCTAGATTAACCCTGTGGGGTTCATGGTTCAGGAGATCTCAAGTGTTTTTCATAAAAGTCATTGTTCTTAAAGCTAAAGAAGGCCTTGCAGGATCAATAGTGTGCACTAATGGATTGGAGGAGTTATCTAGCTTGGCCTGAGATGCATTAGCAAACACAAGAAGAAGCCTCTGACCTGAGCCTGGAGAGTAAGACTCCAGTTAGTGATGAACCTTCCTTATGCTATGTCAGCATTGCTCTGGATTTGCTGTGGAGCTAGTCTGGAGAAGAAGATTTCTGCAATGGCTTCTTTCCCTCTTGCCTGACTGATGTTGGTAATGATCTCTTCGTATTATTTATTCCTAAATCCAGTGCCATATACACAGACAGTGAACACTTGTTGATTAATGGGCTGCTATGTGCTGAACATTGTGCTGTCAGGAACTATATCAAATTTTGTGATGTCAGTTACTCTTAAAGTCTGTGGGTCTCTTTTGGACCATAAAGCTGCTGGTCTTTGTGGCTGTTACATATAGAACATTGTCAAATATTCCAAGGAGTCCTTGGCAAGATTAGCTTCTAATTATTTATTTTTAAAAAGCAGAGATAAAATGGTAGTGACATAAGTACTACTTCTGACCTCTGTTTGAACTCTCATTAGTTCTGTGCAAAGTCTTGTGAGTGGGAACCTTTACATGCTAAGGAGATATTCCAGCTTTCAGTGGCAGCAGTCTGGCCAGCTGTTGCTGACACACCCCAGTCTGCACCTCGCTGTTCTGGCTGTGGTTTGCTGGAATGCCCAGGGTAGTAGTTAGGTGAAAGCTATCTCCTATCATCCTCTCCCCTGCTCTGCTCAAGGATTTCCAGCATGGCTCACCATGCCCAACCAGATGTCCTTATCACCGATTCCTTAGAGATGTCACTGTCACACTGATCTCACAGAAATGCTCATAAAATATTTGAGAATTGCTGTATGCCATGAATTGCTTTTCTCAGTTTGGAGTCATACCTCTTTAACTGCTCTTAATCATTTTAGTGTATGAGTATACGGTATACTTTAAATATGACAATGATTGATCCTATAGGTAAAATACCAAATGATAGTTGAAAACAAGGGACAAGGATTTTTATAAATGACAAGACTCTCTGTCCCATTACCACTGCATTATTCATTAGAAATGGGTATTGTCTTAGCTATTATAACTCCTTCTGGAAGTTCTGCGAACCTTTTGTGTCTAGTCAAAACTCTATACTCTGCATATGCTGTTGAATATTGCTTCAAATGAAAGAAGTGTTCATTATATATTTTTCCATTTAAATACATTGTAAGGCATTTACTGGCAAGTAAATTGATTATGGCAGCATCTTTCTTATCAGCTGTTGCTTATCTGCAACCTCAACTAGGTGGAACCTAGCCAAGAAACAGGTAAGAAGCTGAATTTATCTTGTGAGATGACCTATGTGATATCCTAGTGTCTATGCAATACCTATTCTTGCATACTTTATTCACTAAAGAGCCCTTTGAAGACCTCCATGCAAATCTTTTCTTTTGTATTTTATTTTATTTATTTAAAAATTTTAAATTTTAATTCCAGAAGAGGTAAAATTCAGTGTTACATTAGTTTGAGGTGTATAATACAGCGATTCAACATTTCTGTATATTACTCATCAAGATAAGTATACTCTTAATCTCCTTCACCTATTTCACCCATACAACCCCACCTCCCTCCCTCTGGTAACCATTTGTTCTCGATAGTTAAGTGTCTGTTTTTTTTGGTTTGTCTTCTTTTTCTTTGTTCATTTGTTTTGTTTCTTAAATTCCACCTATGAATGAAATCATATGGTGTTTGTCTTTCTCTGACTGACTTATTTCACTTAGCATTAACACCCTCTAGGTCCATCCATGTTGTTGCACATGGCAGATTTCATTTTTTATGCCTGAGTAATATCCCATAGTATGTTTACAACACATGTTCTTTATCTATTTACCTATCACTGGACACTTGGATCACTTTCATAATTTGGCTATTATAAATAATGTTGCAATAAACACAGGGGTGCATGTATCTTTTTGAATTAGTGTTTTCATATTCTTTGGGCAAATACCCTGTAGTGGAATTACTGGATCATAGGTTAGTTCTATTTTTAACTTTTTGAGGAAACTCCCTACTGTTTTCCACAGTGGTTGCGCCAGTTTACATTCCCACCAACAGTGCAAGTAATGGTTCATTTTTCTCTATATCCTCACCAACACTTGTTGTTTCATTGTTTTTGATTTTAGCCATGCTGACAGGTGTTAAAGTATAGCTCATTGTGGTTTTGATTTGCATTTTTCTGATGATGAATGATGTTGACCACTTTTCATGTGTCTGTTGGTCATCTGATTTTTTTTTAAAGTTTTTTTAATGTTTATTTAAACATTATTTTTGACAGAGACAGAGAGACAGAGAGAGAGAGAGAGAGAGAGAGCAGGGGAGGGGCAGAGAGAGGGAAACAGAAATCGAAGCAGGCTTCAGGCCCTAAGCACAGAGCCTGACATAGGACTTGAGCCCTATTTATTAAAAACAGCCCTGCCTGTTTTTAAATTGGGTTATTTGTTTTTTTGGTGTTGAGTTTTAGAAGTTCTTTATATATTTTGTATACTAACCCTTTATCAGATATGTCATTTGCAAATATCTTCTCCCATTCAGTTTATTATCTTTTAGTTTCATTGATTGTTTGCTTTCTGTGCAGAAGCTTTTTATTTTGCTGTAGTCCCACTAGTTTATTTTTGCTTTTGTTTCTCTTACCTCAGGAGACATATCTAGAAAAATGTTCTTATGGCTGATATCAGAGAAATTACTGTATGTGCTGTCTTCTAGGATATCTGTTTTCAGGTCTCACATTTAGATCCTTGATCCATTTTGAGTTTATTTCTGTGTATGGTATAAGAAAGTGTTATTTTTTTTTTTAATTTTACATGATTTTAACAGGTGTGGTCTAGTTATATGATTTTCTGGTTAGTAGCAAATGTGAAGAAGGAGAATAGATAACCAGAAAAAAAAAACACTAAGAGATTATACTTTGTTAATGTTTAAAGTAGATTGTTAAGTTTAGTGGAAGAATGGATTTTATTCAAATATAATTGTAAAACCAGTAACAGTTGTGTTGGAAGGCTTCAAAGTGACCATTTATCGAATACCTGTTAACATGACAAGCAATGTCATGCTCTCTTTACTAATGTCTTCTGTCTTTGAGATAGACATTGTTATTGCAATTTTAGAAAATAAGAAAACTGAGGCTCACCTGAGTGAAATGGTTTGCTCAAAGCCAAGTAGTAAGTGACTGAACCAGAATTAAACCTAGTACTGTCTGATTTAAAATTCTCTGTTGTTTCTGTCATACCAAGTTGCTTCCAAATGGAAACAACTGTTGTATTTAATGGAATTATTTTTTTTAAGAGAAATACACTCTTTAGAGGGATTTAATGGTAATCCCTCTGACTCTCTTGAATTTATATCTTGTCTTTTTTGCCCCTGAATGGATATATAGAAATCTTTGGTTTCTGTATGTATAAACAACTTTCCCAGTTTGTGCAGATTCAATTCGTACCTCTAATAATACTGTTTCTGGCCTGAGACCTGATGCTTTTTGACTCACGGAGGTGTATACTCACCCTTTGAATATGGTAAGGGATTGTGTGAAGGAAGGGACCTCCAGGAAAGCATCAGAACTCTTTTCAAGATAATGGTGGCAATGGCTACAGGTGGTAGAGTGATTAAAGAGAACCAATAGTTATGTAAATGTAGATTCTTTGATGAGCCATCACTGAGGCAGAGAGCAAAATAACAAAGACAGATGTGACTGATAGAAGTTTTGATGTTATTGTAGTGTTTGGTTTTAATCTCTCCTCAGCTTTTAATACTATTGATTTTTATCTATCATGTGAAACCGGTGGTGACAACCTATAGTACAAGGTATGCTGCAATGGCAAGTTTCATGGTGAGACTTACAGAGGTCGCATGAAAGAAAACCACATTATTTTCTAGCTCTTATCTGATTTAGTAAAAAGATTTGGAACATACGTTTTTTTTTCATGGTATTATTTATCATAAATCATAAGTGGTAGGAACCAAACTTTGTCAAACATGAAAGATAATAAAAATTATAGTGTGGCTGGGACACCATGAAGCACTATAGAGCTTTTGTTTTGTTTTTCTCTGGGGTTAACTGATTTTAGTACTTCTACTGAACTTTAGTTAAAAATGAGTTAAAAAAAAAAAAAGCTAATTAGAGTTGGTTTATGCCAGAATTAGGATCAGGAAAGCATGAAGAAATTGGAGTAAACCTTAAAGGGATGACTTCCTATTTTTAGGATCTTTGATCTGTTGTGACTTTTGTTGTTGTCACTTACTACCATCAATCCATTTGATTCCAGAAGGACACTATGCAAGAAGCACTCAAGCACATGTAGACTCCAAACCTCTATCATGAGCCACATTGATCTTGTATTTTAAGTTTAGCATAAAATGTAGGCTGGGGTTCTATTTAACTTATTTATTCTGTATTTCCTTTTACTGGAGTTGCAGCCCCACCTTTGACCTGTTGAATCAGAATCTTTTGAAATGTCTATTTTAAATATAATCCCCAGGTGAGTCTCATGAATGTTTGAGAACTGCTGCATAGGCCTCTTGAGTATGATAGCACCTCCCAAATATGTGGCACTTTAAAAAAAAATTTTTTTTAATGTTTATTTATTTTTGAGACAGAGACAGAGTGCAAGTGGGGGAGGGGCAGAGAGAGAGGGAGACACAGAATCTGAAACAGGCTCCAGGCTCTGAGCTGTCAGCACAGAGCCCGATGCGGGGCTCGAACCCATGGACTGCGAGATCATGACCTGAGCCGAAGTCGGACACTCAACCGACTGAGCCACCCAGGCGCCCCAATATGTGGCACTCTTATGCTTCTGAGAATGTTACTATATTTGTTGGGAGGGAGGAATGAGAGAAAAGTGTCAACCTGAAACATACGGCACTTTGAACCTCTTTATTTTATTTCCAGATAGAATATTTCCAAACGTTTCAAGCCCAACTGTCTTGGCCTAATTGTGTTTCTTTAAGATTCATATTTCCTTATGTTATAATAGAGTTCTTTCTCCTTAGGTATGGGATTGAGGTGGAGTGGATGGGCATGACACTCTTCCTAGAGCAGAGATTCTTAAACAATATTAAAAAAAGAAAAAGACCAGCTGCCCCTGTACCTTTCCCCCTCTCTCATTCTGAGCATTCTGATTCACTATTTCTTGCCTCGGTCTTGCATGTCTTTGTCTGTTTGAGCTGCTATAAAAAAGTGCCTTAGACTGGGTAGCTTATAAACAACAGAAATTTATTTCTCATGGTTCTGGAGGCTGGGAAGCCCAAGATCAAGTTGCTAGCAGATTCCAGGTCTGTTGAGAGCCCTTTTCCTGGTGTTCAGATGGCCATTTTCCCTCTGTACCTTCACATGACAGATAGAAAGCAAGAGAGCTCTCTGGGGTCCTTTTTATAAGGGCACTAATCCCATTCCTGAAGGATTCACCTTTATGATCTCATATAATCTTTATATCCCAAAGGTCCCATCTTCTAATACCATCACATTGGTGGGAAGGGTTTTATTGTATGCATTTGTGGGGAGCATGAACATCCAATCCTTAGTAAAGCTGTTTTTCTAGAGATTGGAGTGTGTGACCAAGAATGAACATATTGTATTTTTATAAAATTCCACATTTGGGCTGGTGCTAGAGACGGGAGTACTTTCCTGGATCTACCATGAAACAATGAGGTTTGACACTTACCCTCAAGTAGAATGAGGAGACACATTCAAATTTCTGAGCCCTAATTTAGACTTCTTCTGGAGACTTAGTTGAGGTATGTGAAGGGCTTATGGAGCTGCAAACTCACTGGCTTGACCCCAAGCAGATTTTGTATTGAGGCTGGGAAGAAATCCCTGGCCTTCTCCATAGCCCTGGCTTCAGATGTCTATTGGACCCGTTCTCTAAATGATGGTCATAAAGAGAAGGGTAGCCTCCTGAGGCCATAGGGCAGAAGTTCTGCTGTGCTTATGGGCACCAGAATCACCTGAGGAGCTTGGCAAAATGGATTCCCAGACACAAACCTGGATCTCCTAAGGGTGGTGTGTTCGTTTCCTAAGGCTGCCATGACATATTAACCACAAACTTGGTGGCAGAAGTTTATTGTTTTACAGTTTTGGAGGTGGAAATCAAAGTTTCAGTAGGGTTGGTTCCTTCTGAAGTCTCTGAGAGAATCCACCCCATATCTCTCTCCTTGCTTCTGGTGGCACCTGGAAATCCTTTGTGTTCCTTGGCTTGTAGATGCACCTTTTCAATCTCTGCCTCTGACTTCATATCCCCTTTTCCTCTGCGTGTCTTCTGCCCTTCTTGTCTAAGGGCCACAAATCATTGATTTATTATATTCCCCTCTCCCCCCAATCCAGGATAATCTCATTTTGAGATCCTTTATTAATTATATCTACAAAAACCCTTTTCCCAGTTAAGATCACACTCACATCTTCTGGGTGGACATGTCTTTTGGGGGTCATTATTCAGCCCACTACAGGTAGTATCTAGGGGCCTGCATTTAAACAAATTTTCTAGTGATTCTGACACTGATGCTTTTAGGACAACATTTTGAGAAATGGTGGAATGGGCATGTCAGTTGCTGGGACTTCCCAGGATGGATTCTTTTGTACCATAAATGATTGAAAAATCAAATCATTGTTGGAGCTTTCTATGATAGTAGCCCCCAATTATTAACTGCTGTTAAATGCTTTAATGTACATGATTTTGTTTAATATTCACAATACTCTGAGAGAGATATTATGGTCTCATTTCAAATGGTTAAGGAACTGCCAGCCACTTACTTAGTAAGTGACAGTGTGAGGATTTGGACCCAGTTTTTTCTGATAGCTAAGCCAGAACCCTGAATCATTTTGCTATGCAATCTCTAAACACTTCATTCATTTTAGGCATAACCTCCTCAGGAAACCTTTGCACTCTCTCCCCTCACCCCCACCCCAACAACATAAAACAAAAACAACAAAATCTACAACCTAAATTAAGTTAGGTCCTTAGTGGCCCCTTCCTCCAGTGCTCTACATGTGTAAGTCTCTGATCAGTCTGGTTGTCTCCACTCAGTTGACAACTGGAACTACAGTGCAGATGTGTCTGACAAGGAAACCTGTGCTCTCCCGTCTGTACAACATCACCCACCACCCCACCAAGGCCCTGAGAAGCTCTTTAGCCAGGTCAACCCTATGACCTTTCCAAGCACTTGCCTTCAGTAGGTGAGAAGCTGGGACCAGTACTTAGATCCTCTGACTTCCCGTTTGCTCAGCTGTGCCTCAGCTTTGTTGCTGTCAGTACTAAATTCCAGTCTGTCTTAAAAGCATTTTGTGAACAACTCTTTGACTAATATTTACAATGCAGGAAGACATAAAATTAAAAAAATGTCAGTGGACCTGAAATAGTTTGCTGGGTTTTCTTCTCTGGCCTAATGTAAGAGCTTTCTGCTTAGTTTATCAGGTTCTTTGGTGAACTTAGTTTAGTTTAGGTAGCAGATTTCCTGCTCTGTGCTAGCAGAGGAAGTTCTTTGAGTTAAGTTCAGCAAAATTAACATCATACCAACCACCTAATTAATTCCTTTATGCGAAGTCTGGAAGGCAGTTAGGGTCTTGAATCTCTTTTCCTGCCTGCTTCCTCTCTCCCTCCGCATTTATATTCTCTCTCTGTTTTACTTAAAACTGTTGGTAGACATCAATGCCAACCATACCTTTACACCAAACATATGATTGGCATCCCTTGTTGGGAGCTATGATGCCCTCATGGTTAAGGGCTATGGCACAGATCCAGGTTTGATTCTGGCTCTACCATTTACCAGCTTGTGACCTTGGGCAGGTTATTTGACCTCAAAGCTTCAGTTTTCCCATCTGAGAAATAGGGACAATGATAATGATGGTGATAATACTAATACCTACCTCACAGGATGACAGAAGATTAGATGAGGTAATCCATATAAAGTAGTTGGCACGTAATAAGCTCTCAGTAAGTGTTAGGTACTTTTGTGATAACTATTATTATAATAATTATTATTTTATCATTGGTGCTATTGTTTAAATTCTGCTTTCTCTGTTTAAAATATATATAAGATGCATTTGAAAAATATTTCTCACATTAGAAAAGAAGCCAGTGACCATAGGATGATAGAGTATAATTATTTGGATAGCAATGAACATTGATTAGGCTCTCAATAGAAGTCAGCATCATTCCAGAGTGTCTCATGTATGAGCTCATTTAATCATTCTAGCATGGTAAGAACTGTTACTATTGCTTCTTTTTCATGAGGAGGAAACAAGCACAGAGAGATCAAATAACTTGTTCAAAATTTCTACAATGTACCATGTTACATTGTACTCCACTGGTTACAGTCACTCCACTGGTTTCAACAGAATAATAGAGGGGGCACTTCCAAATTACTTATTTTTACTATAGAATTGTTCAATGTGGAGTTTGTTTGTTTAATAAAAATTGTTCACTACAAAAATTCAAAAAACTTTTCTATTAATACACACATCACAAACACATGTCCTTTGGGGATGGTAAAAAGCCTTAGTATCCTAACCTCTAGGTGGGAGCCTACAGGCATGGAGTGATCTTTTCTCTCCGGTGGCTGCCGAGGGCACATAACCAACATGACCTCCATGTGCCAGTGGCCAGTGGAGGAGCAGCAAGGACCCTGCAGTGAGACTGTGCCATCAAGCTGTGGGGGTCAAGTTCCTAAACCTTGTGGTGGAGAACTCCCTTGCTTGGAGAGGCTCTTCTGGGCTGTTGCTGCTCATAGCCAGGCTATAATTGGCCTCTGCAAAGTAGCAAGCATGTGGGCTCTGCTACCCCCCACCCATCTGGCTCTGAGTTTTACGCATATGCAAATAATGGAACCCTTATTTGTGGCTATCCCTGGGACTTATGAGTCACAACTCATGCATCCATATGGTCTCCAATGCCACACAGCTAGGGTTGGGGGTTGGGGAGTAGAGCATTCAGATTCAGGCAGTCTGTCTTCATTACCTCTGAGCCTTACCACTGTATCAGATCACCTTTCTTGAATAGGAAAATCTTAAAAAATTAAATAAATAAAAGACCTGAATTGGTGTTTCAATCTTTGCCAGATTGTTGGCACACCACAATCAGGGCTTAAATTGTGATGCAAAACATTCTGGACAAAACTTCACTAGACTGAAAAAATGAAAACAAATCTTTGAAGTTCAATGGCTTAGCATTTCTAGTTGTTTACTTATTTGTTTGTTTGTTTCTTATTGATCTCCCAGTGTAGTTCATTTCATTTTCATACTCAATTGCTAACTGATAACACTTTCTTCTTGCAGGAAACAATTTTTATATGTGCTAGCATTGACATGAATAAGATGATACTATTAATAGCATCTAGATTGGTTCTGTAACCAAAATGTAAGCATAATTTCAAAGCAAGCTTTTGAAATTTTACTTGTAAATTTTTTTGCCCCTTTCAAAGATAGAAATAAACGGGAAAACCATTTATCTGTTGATTTATCCAAACATTTATACTTTATTCAGTGGGGAAAGGAAACTAGATTATTTCTGAATATTGTGATTTGAAGACTGATAATTCATGAAAATACATTAAAGAAAAAAAGTAAGGTATAATAGTTAAAGTTTAGAATTTTTAGAATATATAGATAAGCAAGGAGAAGAAAATAAGATAAGAATCTCTTCACCCAGAGAAAACCATTCTTAATGCTTGGTTTTTAAAAATGAAATGATTTTTTAGAAATTATATTTATTACAAGAAAATATATTGACAGAAAATGAGACTATCTGTTTAGACTAACCATGATAAATTTTTCAAAACAGGTCTGAGGCCTACAAACTACTAAAAAAAATAAGAAAAATCTTACCTGAATTTAAAATCAAAAGCAAAGCAAATTAAATATTAGTGATTTCTTACATAGCTGTCTTAGATTTAGATTAAGCTAATGATTCAATAATGAAATTTTTGTGTTATGTAGCATAGTTTTGTGTTGGAATACAATTTGCATACGATATGCTGAGGCTTCCTATGCGTTTATAGTACATAGTATACTTGTGCCTGCTTTCTAAGATTTGGAGTATAATTTTATTAATTTAAATTTATAATAGTCAAACAGTCTTTAACAGTAGAATAGATAAATAATGGCTTACATTATTATATGAAATACTATGCAGCAATGAAAGTAAATAAACTATAGCCATGCAGAACAACATGGATAAGTCTCACAAATATTATGTTGTCTGAAAGAATCCAGACACAAGATAATACATGAGCTGTGTGACTATATTTATGTAGAGTTCAAAAAAATATGTAACTAACCTACAGTTGGGGTTATCAGGATAGTTAGGGAATCAAGTATAGTTAGGAAATCAGGATAGTTGTTACTTTGGGAGGTAGAAGTGATTAGTGATTGGGAAAGGCAGAGGGGGACATCAAAATGATTCATTTGTTGGTCTGGGTGGTGCCTATATAGGTGTATTCACTTTTAAAAATAACTCATTGAGCTTCATTTACATTTTGTGTACTTTGCTGTATGTATGATATACTTCAATATAAAAATATCAATAATTATTAAAGAAGTCATATTTATTTGATGTCTACTCTTTGCTGGCTATATAACATTCAATGGTCATATCATTTCTTCAGGGAAATTGATCTACTTTACTGTTATTCATTCATGGTTTCCAGAATGCATTGGGGTTAAAAAAAAAAAGTAGAAATGCAACCATTTGTATTTTCTCTATTGCAATAAAATTTCCAAGTTATTCAAATATTTTCTAGATAGTTGATAAATTTTATTAATTTTTGTGCACAGCAGATGTGTGAGGCTGGCATTGCTGTCTCCATTGTTTAGATAAGGAGAGTAGACACAGGGAGGATGAATGTTTGGCCAAGCCTGGAGTTGGAATGCAGTTCTTTTGACATTTCTCTGTGCTGTCTGATTATAGAGCTCTGCTACAGTCATAGATATCTCAGAATTTCCCAAAACCCTGGACTCTCAGGGAAAAAAGATTTCCATGAGCACGTACAGGCATGAAGTATAAAAATATTTTTGTAGATTAAATTTACATTTGTATCTAAGAATAATGAACAAGCACATAACAAGTGTGGGAAAGGTACTTCTTGATTCAATAAACATTTCTGAGTATAGGATATTGTGCCCACTTCTGGGGGGAACAGACCCAGGGGTATGAGCATAATACAATGTGATAAGTGAAATGATGGAGGTTTACACAGGACTTGGAGGACCACAGAGGAAGGGCCAGTGACCAGCTTCATATGAAAAGAATATCTGGGAAGTCTTATGAAGGAAGGGATGCTTGAATCTAATCTTAAGTATATAAAGTTGTTTTTAAAACTAGATAGATCAGTTTGATTTCCTATGTTTCTCCCTTGTGATATTTCCATTTCCCAATTTTAGGAAGCTTTAGATTCTCAGAGAACATACATGTTTCTGAATTTGAAAAAAAAAAGAAATACCAGATTGAAATTTCATTTATTATTATTACTTTTTGAAAAAGTGTGAGAGAGACAGAGAAAGAGAGCAGGAGCAGGGGAGGGGCAGAGAGAGAATCCCAAGCAGGCTCTGCCCCATCAGCATAGAGTCTGACGCTGGGCTTGAACCCATGAACTGTGAGATCATGACCTGAGCTGAAATCAAGAGTTGGACACCTAACTGACTGAGCCACCCGGGCACCTCCCAGATGGAATTTTCAAAAATGGCAGCTGGAATGTAAGCTTCTTGTTAATACTATGTTTTTCCCATAGGATCCAGCAACATTAAGGTCATTGTGGAGCTGGTTTTTTAAAGACTTAATTTTTTTTAAAGTTTGTTTATTTATTTTGAGAGACACAGAGAGTACTCCTGTGTGTGAAAGCAGGGGAGGGTCAGAAAGAGAGGGAGAGAGAGAATCTCAAGAAGTTTCCATGCTGTCAGTGCAGAGCCTGACTTGGAGCTCAATCTCATGACTATGAGATTATGACCTGAACCAATATCAAGAGTTAGATGCTTAACAGACTGAGCTACCCAGGCACCCCCAAGACTCAATTTTTAAAAGCAGTTTTAGATTCACAGCACAACTGAGAAGTTACAGAGATTTCCCATTTACCCACTTCCCCAACACTTGCATAGCCTTCCTTGTGATCAAAATCCCCCACCAGAGTAGTACAATTTTTACAATTGATGAACCTATACTGACACATCATAATCTCCGAAAGTTCATAGTTAACATTAAGGTTCACACTTCGTGTTGTACATTCTATGGGTTTGTACAAATATATAATGACATGGATTCATCATTATAGTATCATATATTTTACTCCCCTAAAAATCCTCTGTGTCCTGTGAGAGTAGCTAATTTTGGTAGGAATAATTTATTTAGTTTTATAACATATTTGCTTTATTTGTCAGCAAATCTAAAGTGCTGAGCTGTTTGGTTCAATATTGTTCAGATGTTTTATTTAGGCCAATTTCTAATACCACCAAATCATACATACCAAAATTCAACTGCAAAAAAAAATTCAGTTAAGCTGCATAGTGCCTTTTGATGGTAATAAATTTTAAAAATAGGCTATGCCATAGATTTCATTTATAGGCATTTAAATGAGCTTAAAGTTCCCAGAGGAAAAAAATCTCATGGATATAACATATTGCCAAAACAGGCACTCTCCCAAGGTTGACATTTTTGTTTTTCA
Source organism: Lynx rufus (assembly GCF_022079265.1). Lineage (NCBI taxonomy): Eukaryota > Metazoa > Chordata > Mammalia > Carnivora > Felidae > Lynx > Lynx rufus. The sequence continues at coordinate 37,696,432 of NW_025814834.1, read as the reverse complement.
GATGTGATGTCTGTATCATCTTATTCTTTTTATTAGGTTTCGTACATGATCTCTTGTTTGTAAACTAAGGTCAGACCTAACCAAATCTCAGCAATGAGATTCAGTTACAGAAAGAGAATATAATAGCATCAAAACCTTTATTCAGAAGTGTTATTTTGCATTTCCCAATAGATATATCCTTACATCTCTAATGCCATTAACTAAGATGGCTCTCTAAAATATTTTATTTATACTGCTAGAGTAGTTAGGTAATAAACAGGTAACTCCTTAAATCCTGTCTCTTTTTTAGTAGGAGTGCATTGAAAGTTCAGGTGGGAGAGAGGAGGATGATAAAGCAAAAGACTCTTGAGGGCTCTGTGTTTATTCATGGATTTTGAAATTGTTTATGCCATTAAAAATAAAAGTAAAATGGAAAATATTGGCCCATCTTACATGGTACGTGAGGGAACTATCATTTGACAGCGATACTCTTAAACTTTGCACCTTCCCATAACACCTATATATTTGTAACAACCTAATAATAGAAAGGAAAAGCACTTATGACTTAATAGATTTGGGTTGTCTCTTTAATTCATGAGTCTGCAATAAAAAAAGCATACATTTTAGCAAGTGAACGGTAACCTATTCTTAGCCAAAACAATAGTCTAATTTATCTGCTTAGGCCTGACTGCTTTAAAAATGATTATAATTCTCAAACATGAAATATATATAAACAACAGAGAAAGTGCTTGCAAATATACTGCCTTAATTTCTTAGAGCATATCCCGAAATAAATATTCTTGGGAGACTAGCATAAATTAAACAAAAATGAAATTATAGTGGTTTTGCAGTAGAGTTCTTAAATGAGGGCCCTCGGGTAGACTTCTTCAAGGAGTCCTTAAATTCCTTGAAACTGCGTGCAAAATGTGGTACATCTAAGCATTTTTTTTCAGGGGCACTTGGGTGGTTCAGTAGGTTGAGCATGTGATTCTTGATTTTGGCTCAGGTCACGATCCCAGGGTCATGGGATCAAGCTCTGCATTGGGCTCCACATTCATGCTCTCTCTCTAAAATAAAATAAGAAACAAAAACAAAAACAAAAAACAAAGCATTTTTTTTCAGGGGCAGGGTGAGTCCTCTACTTTTATTAGGTTCTTTAAAGAGTTAAGAACCAATGATTAAACCAATGTGAGCAGTGTGTGTGTTTATTAGAGATAGTAGGTAAATAGTTGGAAAATATAACAAGCCTGTAAAACACATCTATGTATATGGCAATAAAGACGAAAGGTGCTTATGCTTCTGGGAATGCAATAAAATGATGCCTATGTTATTCAAATGACTGCATAGATTACTTTATTCTCTGGGTTGAGAAGCAAAATTTTATTCTCCTCTGTGCCATGTTGTCTTGTCAACAGTGAGAAATAACATTGTTCATTATCAGAGATGTGTGCAAATCAAAAGTTTGGACTTTTCTGGTTTATTCTTGTCCTGTTACCACACTTTGCTTGTACAGCATCACAGACTGGATGATGAATAAAGCAAGGGCTACCTGGGAGCAGCAAGCATTTTACTTGTCAGTGAGAATGAGCTTTTTAGATTTTGAATGGGTTACTTCATACCTCTGAGAACAATTTGCAGCTGTTAAATACATTTTGCTTTTTGTTAAGAGCAAAGACAACTGTAATTAAGGTCAGCCTATCTTTTGGGATATAAATGTGTTTTAATGGATTTCCACTTTCTTGGGTACATACAAGCATGGTTTATCTTTTAACTCAGTGATAGAAGCGCTTCAGAAAGGATTTGTAATCCTGGATCTGTGAAAAAAAAATTGTGTGTTTGTGTGTGTAAAATTGGTTAAAAAAAAGTATGGTGGAAAAGTAGTGTCTCCCTTAGGATCAAATTAAAGTCTCCAAAGCATCTTTAATCCTCTGACTAGACTCCCACAGTGATCTCCAAGACTGCATTACCAAGTTGGCGAAGGGAGAGTCAAGGAAATATTTTACTTCTTCCATTCTCCATAGTTTCCCTGAGATCTCAAACTGGCAGCCAGTTGGCTGAATCTGCCCACAGACTTGTTTTATTTGGCCCATGCATTGCTTTTAACATTTTTTGCCAACATTTTAATAGGAAGGTTTCACATTTCTGGCTTGTCTTGAGAAATCATAAGATAAGGGAACAATTGGCTAGAGCTCAGGGACAGCCAATCCCCAACCCCCTGGGCCACAGGGGGTTCTTCTGCAGCCCTTTCAAGTATCCCTACTCTGGCAATGCACTTGTGTGGTTATTTACCTGCTGGACTGCTGGAGGCATCTGAGTTTGAGACTGGTCTAAGGCTGCCTTTGAGACCACCTTAGTTTTCTGATAGGTTTTGTATAATAGCTATCTTCTTGATCCTCAAGAGCCTTATTATTTATTGTAACCTTGACACCTGTCCATCATATCTAATAATTTTCAGGTTCAAAGGATTTAGAGTTCCTAATTTGGGTCTAGGATGGGCAGTAAGTACAGATAAAGAGAACATAAATACCTAAAATGCTTATCTTCCCTAACAAACATCCGATTTCTGTTGTTGTCTACCAAAACTGGCTGGAAGCTCTAATTTTAGTGGTGCTATAACTAAATTGTACTTGTTGTTTTTGGAATTTCATCATGAAATTTTTTTGGTGTTAAGAAAAATAGTTGAATCATTTAAAAGTCATTGAAGCATGTAGATTCCTAGGACATTATAATTTCCTTATGCTTTGAAGTACAATGGACAAAATCCTGAGAAAAATTTAATAGATTTTGGGTTGTCTCTTTAATTCATGAGGCTGCAAATTTCTAATTTATGAACTTTCAATTATTTTGGTCAAAATGAAGGGGTAGGAAAATTCGGGCAGCCTTTCTTTCCAGTTTTTCCAAATAGCCTTTTTTGGTGAAGACAGAGAAATCTTGCCAAAACTCCTATTCGACTTTTTGGAAGGCTAGCCTTTATCTTGTTATCTAAAGTCTATGCAAATCATTTAAAAAATTTAAAAATCCCAGTAAATTGTGAAGATTAGTTAAGATAGAGGGTCGGGAACATGAAGTGTTTAGTAATGTAATGCATGTAAAGGTAATTAGTATTTAATTTTTGAAAGAAAAAATAAAAACTTTCCAAGTGTAGTAACTTGGAACAGTTGTATCTCCTTCAAAACAATTTGGTTTTTATATACTGCTGGAATAGCAATGCAATAGAAACTTAATAGCGTAAAAACTCAGGATTTGAATGTAGAAATGGGTAAATGTTTTATAATGAGAGAAAAAATTATTGTCCAAGTTTAGGAATAAAAGCTCCACAGAACAATCAATGTCCAAATCAGTAACATTTTTTTAATATCTGTAAATCACTTTGACAATACTTAGTTATGAACAGAGAAGTGATTTAATGATTATGAAATTAGGTGTCTTGATTTTTTCTTTTTCTTTCTTTTCTTTTCTTTTCTTTTCTTTTCTTTTCTTTTCTTTTCCTTTCTTTCTTTCCTTCCTTCCTTCCTCCTCCCTCCCTCCCTCCACCACCCCCTGTGTTTTTCTTTTTTCTTTTCTTTTCTCTTTTCTTTCTTTCTTTCTTTCTTTCTTTCTTTCTTTCTTTCTTTTTCTTTCTTTCTTTCTTTCTTTCTTTCTTTCTTTCTTTCTTTCTTTCTTTCTTCTTTCTCTTCATACAGGCCACCAAGGGACTTTGAGCAAACCACTTTAACTTGCTAAATTTCCCTTAATAATGAAATTTGTGGAAATGTAGTAAAATGTTCTGAGTACAATTTATATTATTTCTGTGAATTTTTAGACTGATCAGAGGATACATCTATTTTTTTTGTGAAAAGTAAAAACAAGATGCCTTAAGAGAGTTGATTTTTTTACTGCTTTTTCACTTTTTAAAGTTATATTATTGTTTTCCTTGTCTTCAGATATTCTAATATGCAGTCAAAAACAAAAGAAAAACATTGGATTCCTTGTCTATTAGGGTAAAGGCAATCTATTCCAAAAGAACTACAGGTAAGAATGTGCCTAGTTAAGGTTTTATCTAGCACATCTGGGGGTGAGCATGAAAAACATTTATATGTAGAAGGAAAATGGAACATTTATGGTATATGCAATTTATTTATTTTTTTTAATTTTTTAACATTTATTTATTTTTGAGACAGAGAGAGAGAGCATGAACGAGGAAGGGTCAGAGAAAGAGGGAGACACAGAATCTGAAACAGACTCCAGGCCCTGAGCTGTCAGCACAAAGCCCGACGCGGGGCTTGAACCCATGGACCACGAGATCATGACCTGAGCCGAAGTCGGATGCTTAACCGACTGAGCCACCCAGGCGCCCCTGGTATATGCAATTTAGTCTTGCTTTGCTCCTTCACTCATGAAATGTTAATTAAGTACATTTATAATCTAATTCTAGTTTGTCCTACAAGGACTAAAACATGGACTTTGTCCTTGAAACTCACTCATATAGCTCCCTTTTGGGAACATCACCTGGGAATGTATTCAAAGTCTAGGTACCATGGTCAAAAGCAAACATGTACCAATGCCTGACTGTTTTTGGATTCATATAGGTACCTTATTAGTGCCTCATGGTTTATTGGTTGGAGTAGAACCATATATAGTTTACTTATTTACTTATTTTTTAAATGTTTATTTATTTTTGAGAGAGAGAGAGAGAGAGAGAGAGAGAGATGCAGAGACCGAGGGAGACACAAAATCTGAAGGAGGCTTCAGGCTCTGAACTGTCAGCACAGAGCCCGATGCGGGGCTCGAACTCATAGACTGCAAATTCATGAGCCAAAATTGGATGCTTAACTGGCTGAGCCACCCAGGCACCCCTCTGGTTTACTTATTTATGCTGGTTTATTTCTTTAAAATTATGTACATCTGAAATGTGTAAATGTGCACATTTACCTTTAAATGTAAAGGTAAACCAAGCCGAATCTGAAGCTATAATAGGAAATTTAGATTGCTAGAGAACCCTGTGGTTGTCCTTCAGAATTATTGGATTAATGATTCCCTGCCAGTCTATGAGCTCCCCAAGGGCAGGGACTGTGATTATTTATCTCTGCAGAACCTCCAACTCCTAACACATTTATTTCTTGGCAATATAGAAAATGCTTGCTATATCTCGTCTGCCTGACAAGTGATTGGGTAGTCAGCTGCTCATATGTGTAGGTCTCAGCACCCAGCGAGGACCTGTGTGACTTTAGGAGAGACAAGGTTAACTCAACAATCATGCAAAGAAACATGAAAGTCTTGCCTTACTAATCAGATTTGCTCTCTTTTGTAAGGGAGACAAGCCCTCTTGGTTTTGCAAGCAGATCACAATTTGTGAACTAGCCCGTGATTTTCAGCCCTAGGTAGTGTCTCTTTTGTTTGAATTCTTATGCATCTAGTTTGGGCAAGCTTCATGGCTTTTCCTGTATACTACTGCATTGCAGCAGTCTGGCCAGAAGAGCAATGCCTGTGTGTGTGTGTGTGTGTGTGTGTGTGAAACCTCGTTTTAAGTATCACTTTGCCACCAACCATGTGACCTTGGCAAGTCACTTAATCTGTAGACTTCAGAGCACTTCTTTCTGAGAGTTGTCTTGATTTTAGAATGCCAGGCTTCAGATTCATAACTGCTCTGGCCCCTTTAAATTCCAGTTGGCTATTTGAGTGTATATATTCATGTTTCTATTAGTCTGTAGGCTTCTGGAGGTCAGAGGCCATCTTACACATTTTTTGTGCGTGTATTTAAAACAATTTTTTTTATCATAGAGAACTTTGAACACACATAAAAGCAGATAGATCAGCTTAATGAGCCCCCTAGGATTCATCCACCAACTCCAACAATCTATCCATCAACTTATGGCCAATCCTGCCCCCATCATGTCCATTTTCTTACTCTTCTTTATTTGGAAGCAAATCGTAGATATATGTCATTTAATCTGTAAATATTTCGTATTTGTGAATTTTGCCTTTCAGGCATCCTAACACAGAACCTTGTACACATTGCATGACAAGATAATTTTTTTTAAATGTTTATTTATTTTTGAGAGAGAGAGAGAGAGCAAGCATAAATTGTGGAGCGACAGAGAGAGAGGGAGACACAGAATCTGAAGACTCCAGGCTCTGAGCTGTCAGCACAGACTCTGAAGCGGGGCTCGAACCCACAAATCGTGAGATCATGACCTGAGCTGAAATCGGATGCTTAACCAACTGAACCACCCAGGCACCCCAACAGACTCTTAATAAGATGATAAATTTTGAATCAATGAACGAGAATGGCCTGGGAAAGAGGAAGAAGTTCGACTCCCCAACCCACACCCAAGATTATATGTATTTTAAATATTTAATAGAATTTGTTAACCTTCAATTTCTCAGAGTAGAGGGGGAGGAGAGGCCAAGGCTTCCGGTTATTGGAAATCCTTTTGTGGTTGGAATATTTAAGGACTTCTTTACCTATTACAGGTAATTATCCTTCACTAGGAACCCTCCATGCTCCAAGAAGTGAAGGTACATGCCAAAGATCAGCAAAAAGCCATCCAACTTTATGGGTACATCCTGAGGAATTATCTTAGCAGTAATCGGTGGTACATCCTAAAGGACTGACTGTGATTATCTAATTCATTGGGGACCTGAAAATTCATAGGAAGGACTTCACCCAGCTACTTCTCTTTATTTTACATTTTCTATTACCTGTTTCCTAAGCCCTCCATATCTCCTTCAAACAGCCTCTACCCCCCTTTGTTTTCATTATTTTCCAAACAATGCTCATGTCCTCATGGGAGTTTTGCTCAGAGCATTGAATTAGGCACAATACATTTTAGCCAAAGTGTGTGTGCTTGCTTTGGATGTGTTACTCTCAAATGTGTAGGCAATGTAGTTTGTGTAACACCACGAATAAAACAAAAGCAAGAACAAAAAGGCAAAGTAAAAATCCCCCTTTGTATACACTAAAAGACTTGGCAAGAATGTTCAGAGCAGCATTATTTATAATACTTAAAACTGCAAATAATTCAAATGTCCATTAACAGAATAGATAAATAGAATATTATACACTAATTAAAAAGAATAAACTAGGGGTGTGTGCCTGGGTGGCTCAGTTGTTTAAGCCTCTGACTTCGGCTCAGGTCACGATCTTGCTGTTTGTGGGTTTGAGCCCCATCTCTGGCTCTGTGATGACAGCTCAGAGCCTGGAGCCTCCTTCGTATTCTGTGTGTCCCTTTCTCTCTGCCCTTCCCCTGCTTGTGTTCTGTCTTTCTCTCTCTCAAAAATAAAAAAAACAGTAGAAAAATAAAAAGAATAAACTATGGCTATCTGGAACAATATGGGTGATTTTTACCTATATAAAGTTAAGGGGAAGATTATTGTGTTGTTCTGTTTATAACCAGGGAAAGTGAATCTGTGGGATCAGAAGTCAGGATAGTGGTTTACTTTATAGGGGGGATAGGGGATGACTGGAAGATCATGGGGAAGATTCTGGGTACTGGAAGTGTCCTGTAACATGAACTGGGTGGTTGCCACACAAGTGTGTTCAATTTGTAAAATTTCATCAAGTTGTGTGTTTAAGATCTGTATACCTCAGAGTATGTATATTATACTTCAGCAAAAGAATAAAAGAAGAAAAATCTTCTCTTTTGACTACTTAGGACTATCTAAAGTTTAAGCCAGTCATCTACCTGACCTTATAAGAAACAAGATTTGCCTCAGTAGTTTGATTGTTTCTTTTATAGAACAGAACTGGTAGATGGAGATTGAGAAAGAAGTGATAGATGCATAATGTTTTTATTGTACAAAACATCTGTTTCTCTGTTTCATGAGATAATCATCAATAAACTGTGAAACTGTGGTCAAGATGAACTGCTAGTCAGATCTGCCAGTGTTGAGAGCTCTGCAGGCCTTATCAGTGTTATCTTACAACAGGCATAATTAATGGGTCATGTAAGGGAAAGTCTTGATTTAGTATTGGAGTATGTATTAGAATCCAGAAATACCTTAGTATGGCAAGAGAAATTCAGAATGAAGTTCAACATATATTTAATTGCAAGACAGTGCTTCAGGGTACCTGGGTGGCTCAGTTGGTAAGTGACTTCAGCTCAGGTCATGATCTTGTGGTTCATGAGTTGGAGCCCCGCGTCGGGCTCTGTGCTGACAGCTCAGAGCCTGGAGCCTGCTTTGGATTCTGTGTCTCCCACACTCTCTGCCCCTCTCCCCCTCTTTCAAAAATAAACATTAAAAAAAATTTAAAAAGACAGTGCTTCAATATATGTAGCATTTAAGTAGCATAAATAAAAGGAGCATTTTAATACAATAGAAATAAATCCAGAGTTGAGTGGATCAGGTGAATGTGGTTAAACATACCTTGCCTTTAAAAAAAAAAAAGAGTAAAGCAAGCATGATACAATACTGATGTCATGTAAATAGTAAAACTTTTATATAGGTGATTATTCTTCCTTATATCAGACTGAATAGGACTATTTTGGGGTACCAAGTGCAGAACCGATTCTAGACACGATTGTGCTTTTGGAAACATTTGACTCTGGTGCTTTCTTTCTCCTTTTCTTTTTCAGTACAGGATGGTATCCTGTCAACATATAAACTTTAAAGTCAGACTGCCTTTTAAATCTTGCTTCTATCTCAAGCTGTTTGACTTTGGGTAAATAACTTCTTTGACATTTAGTTTTCTCATCCCTAAAATGGGGACTCTACCTAACTGGGATATTTAATAGGCACATCCTATCTATCTTTACATCTCTGTATCACTTAGGATTTTGTTTGGCCACAGGATCAGAAAACTCAAAATAATTATAAAAACACAAGGATTAATTCCACCTAAAAGAAGCCCAGGGATAGGCAGTCCAGCACTGGTGTGTCTGCTCCCTGAAGTCACCAGCCATTTAGGCTCCATTTAAACTCTTTAATCTGCTATATTCAACATATAAGTTCCATTCTGAAGGTTATCTTATGACTCAGACAGCTGCTGGAGCTCTGTCCATCTTTCTTGTTATAGGCAGCAAGAACAAACTTGGAGCATGGGGCAGAAACAGTTCAATTTCCAGCTGAGTTAGCTCTCTTGCAGTTGTCCTAGAAGTCCTATAAATACTTCTTAAAATTTTTTTCTTTTATGTTTATTTATTTTTGAGAGAGACAAAGCACATGTGAGGGAGGGACAGAGAGGGAGAGAGGCAGAATCCAAAGCAGGCTCCAGGCTCCAAGCTGTCAGCCCAGAGCCCGAGGTGGGGCTCGAACTCATGAATTGTGAGATCGTGACCTAAGCCAAAACCAAGAGTTGGATGCTTAACTGACTGAGCCACCCAGGCACCCCTAGAAATCCTATAAATACTTCAACTTATTTCTTGCTATCCAGAATTTATTGTCCATCTTTCACTTAACAGTAGAAAGATGGTGGGAAATGTAATTTTTTGACTGAAATGAAATTGGGATTTGATTACTCATGAAGAAGTAGAAAGTGCATTTTGAATGGTGATTAGGGGGCCTCAGCTACAATGTTCACAATGGAACGCTCCTCCCCTCCTCTCCCTATCTTTGTAAATGATACGACTGTCCTCCAGATAGCTTAATCTGAGAATCTAGGATTAATTCAACTTATTCCCCATATCCCAATTATCACCAAGTCCCACAGTTCTGAAATCTGAATCATCTCTCCATCTCCACCATAAAACCCACAATTCAAGTTACCATTATCTCTCATCTGAATTCTTTTTAAAAAAATATTTATTTATTTTGAGAGAGAGAGGAAGAGAGAGAGAGAGAGAGAAAGAGAGCGAGCACATGCTTACATGAATGGGGGAGGGGCAGAGAAAGGGAGAGAAGAGAGTCTGAAGCAGGCTCCACACTCAGAGAGGAGTCTGACACGGGGCTTGAAACCAAGAGTCAGACGCTTACCTGACTGAGGCATCCAGGCACCCCTCTCATCTGGATTCTTTCAGTTGTTTCCTGAATAGTCTTTTTGCTTTTTGTCTTGCCTCTCTGCAAAACATTGCCCACACAGTATGATTTTCTCAAAAAATAGGAGATCATATCATCCTCCTGCCTAAAGCCCTCTAAGAGCTTCCCATCCCAATAAAATAAATGTCACCTTCTTACATTGTCCTACAAGGCCTGTCTTTCTATGCTCATTGTCTACCCCTAGCCCCCAGGTTCTCATATTCTGATCATAGTGGCCACCTTTCTGTCCCTTGAATGTACCAAGTATGTGCTATCTCAGACTTCTGCCCCAGGACATTCTTCCCTATTTTTGTATGGCCAACCCCTTACCATAGTTTGCATCTCAGCTCAGATAGCCCTCCCTCAAGTAGGCCTTCACTAACCACTCAGCTAAAGTAGTTCCTTTTAGTCCATGTTGAAGCATCCTCTGTCTTATTATCTAATTATATTAATTCTACCCTGCTCTGCTAGCTAGACAAAAAATATGGTCATATGCTGAATTGATCATGGTGTGGGGAAAGAAACATTCTCATACACCATCTGTGGAGAGTGCACTGGTTAAAACCTGTTTGAAGAGCTATTTACAGTATCTGTTAGAACTTAAAACTATAGTTTCATGAGGGCAAATCAGTTCTGAGGATTAAATCCCTTAAAGTCAAATTCCTCAAACGGGTGTATCCAAGTTTCCGGAATAAGACCTCAAGCTTAGTCTAGTGGATCTTCTTGGAATATCAATTTTATTTGAAGTATGGTGAGAAAGCAATATTTTTTCTATCAATAGAAATATAGACATATTAATAGTTGGAAGGCCTTCTAGGTCCCTGGGGGACTGAGTTCAATATCTTTGACATTAGGGGAAATTTGGTGGAGAGGTTCTAGAAACACTGCTTCAAGGTGTCACCTCTTGGGTGAATATTTGCATCCTAATAGATAATTCTTTAATTCATCATGAACTGTCTATTGAGGAACTGTGCCTACTGGGTCTAGCAGTAGGTGCTGGGCAATCAAAAGTCTTCCTTAACTGTACATTTCTATTTTCTCTTCCATTGGCAAAATGCTTTAACATACATTATTTTATCTAATTGGATTTTTACCTTGGCTAAGCTGAGTGTAAGCATGGAAACTGCCTGCAGCCCACAAATAACTACTAAGCATGAACAGGATTAAACACTTCAAACAGTATTACATTGTAGAAAACTGAAATGTAAGTCCTGCTCCCAAATCAGACTCTTGAATGCTCATTTCCCTTCTCTATAGGGAATTTCTTAGGTATCTTTCCAGAGATATGTTAAGCACTCACATTCATGTCTTAGGGTATGATCTCCTCTCATTCTTTTTTTTTTTTTTCTCTCTCATTTTTTTTTCGTACACACATGTGAAGTATACAATACTATTCTGCTTTTTTTTTTAAAAGTGTTTTGCATTTGAGTATAGTGTTCTATTGTATGAGGTACACCAAATAGTTAATTACTTCTCATGGATGGATATTTGGATTGTCTTCAGTATTTTGCTGCAATAACCAATTTCTCAGAAACATCCTTCACATGATGAACATTTTTTTTTGCCTACATAAATAAGATAAATAATAAATAAGTTCTTAGGAGTAGAATTGCTGTGTAAAAGACTGTATGTTTTTAATTCCACTAAATAAAATTGCCCTTCAAAGAGGTTTTAACTGGTGTATTTCCCACTGATGGTATAGGAGAACAATTTTTTTCCCCACACTGTGATTATTTTAGTATATGACTAATTTTTAAAGTTTTATTAATAAGAAAGTGAGAAAAAAGTTTAATTTTACCTGCAATTCCTTAATTGACTGAGATTGAGCCTTTTTACTTAAATTATTTCAAACTGATTTGTGTTGAATTTTTTCATAAACTATCTTTCTCTCCTCAATTTTCAGTTTTGAGTTCAACTCAAACTTTGAGTTGAAATTGAGTTTAACTCAATTTTAAGTTGAGTTGCTGGTCTTTTTTTTTTTATTTTATAAGCCATAACATATATTAAGGATAGGAAATTAACACTTTTCTGTCACATAGGTTTTAACTATGGTGTTTATGAACAGCCATCTACTTTAAATTAGGTGAAAATGTGCTTCATTTGAAACATTACATATTTATGAACTGGCAGAATGTCACAGACTGAGAGCAAAAGATTCAGAAGAAAAGGTCAGGAGGTGGAGTCATGAATCTGGTGATTTCTAGCCTTACGACCTTGGACAATTACTTAATGCCAGGGAATCTCAGTTTCCTCAACTATAGAGTGGGGATGATCATAATCTTACTTAATCATAGAGTCATGAAGATTTGATCATGCAAATGAAAGTGTTCTATAAATGTACTCAGAAAATTTTAACTTTTATTTCTGGTTTGATAACTGAGCTGTTTTGTACATTAGAATATATTTGGGACAGTGGGATTTCTGCCTATAGTTAATTTTTTTTTTTTTTGGAAAACAAAACTAATTATCATTATATCTCAGATATTTTTCTGCCTTTAGCTCATCTCATGATTCCTGTTGATTCAATAGTTAGGAAAGGCAATTTTTTTTTCTCTAGTCATGGGACTAGAAAAATATGGTTTAATAATGCTAATGAGTAGTAAAGGATGATACTAATATTAAAAAGTGAAATAATTATGTTAAAATGGTAGAATTATCTCTTCTTTCCTTTTTTTAAAATCTTAGTAGAAAAAATCTGCTAAAATGCAGTTCCTTTATTTGTGGCTTTCATATAAAAATACAGTATTTTAAGGTTAGATATGTGTGGCAAGAATGTGTAGGATTAGAGCCTAAAAAGTTTTGATCTGGAAAGAACTGAGACATCATCTAGGCCAATGCCTGTTTTTACAGATGAGGAAGTCAGAAATTCTGAGAAGCAAATTAAGTAGCTTGAGTCCTGTGGTCACTGCAGAACAAAAGGGGAGAACTCATTCTGTCTCCTCTCTTCCCGCTTTGAGACTTTTTCACTATCTTGTGATATTTTGGGTGCATAGGTTGTATGTCTCTGTGTGGTTTATGACAATAGCTGTACTTCTAAACTTGTCAAATGAGTAGCCATGTTTCTTGAACCTAAGGGGTAATAAGTTATAGTCATATTTTGCCTTTTTGGAGAGATTATTTTGAACTAGGTTAAAAAAAGCTGGCTTTAAAAAATTCTTATATTTCAATTTATACTGAATTTTAATATTCTAGCAAGCCTCTGAAAGTTTTTTTTCCTCTTTATTTTATGTTTTCATGTAGTAAGGACATTTAAGGAGAACCCAAATAGGAAATGTGTTCGAGTTATTAAGCTTTAATAATACATATCTTTCTGTTGATATTGTTCAAACAGAATATATGTTTAAAACACTTACAATTAATCCAAACTGTAATATCATTCTCATAATGACTAATACAATTATTTTATTTTTTTCTTTGTAAATCTTTGTTTTGCTTTTGCTTTGAGGTAAATGTTGAAATTAATGAAAAAAAATACCAGATTGACATGTTCTTCCAGTTGTTGGAGGTGTGATTTTAATTCATTTTAGTTATTTTTCTTTAAATAATCTTCATTTCATGTAAAATATTAATTGAAATAAATTTTGTTTGCAGGTTTTTCTTCTACTGGAAGAAAAAAGGCTGGAGGCATCCCTCCATCCTGCTTATTCACCCTTCTCATAGTAGAAGCAATTTGGTGATAGTAACTGAAAGTCATTGACATCAGCTAGCACATCCAGTTTTGGTATCATGCTGAATAGAGTAAAACATAGTATTTAACAAATTCATCTTGGACAGTGAACATTCTGAAAAGTGAGAAAGAGCCAACGGGGAAGTGAGATGGGGTTGGAAGCTGATTTTCACAACTGAAAAAATTGACAACAGATAGTTTCTTTATACTGAGACTAATTGATATTGTCAAAATTGTTTCTACTGGAAGGCATAGTTTTTATTAGAGAAGTGTTATATAATAAGATATTAAATATTTTTCTAAATTCCAGATAATAGGAGGAACACTGGGGAGAGCCAGTTGCTAAGGGCTACCCATTTCCTACTTTCCCCTTCTTAGCAACAACATTGCCAACCTTTGGATTGTTGCCAACCTTTGGATCATTGCCAACCTTTGGAAATCCCTGTCCTTGGAAGCTGAATAAGTGAAGCTATAATTTACTATAACAACATTCATTCCCTAAGCACTTAAAATGGGAATAGCTTTAAGAAATGTAAAAAAGTTACACATACTAATTGTAAAAAGTTCAAATGATAGATATAAAGAAGAGAATAATGTTTTCCATAATCCCACTACTCAGAGATAACCACCGTTAACATTTTGGTATATATTCTTCCAGATCATTTAATATTAATGTTTATAATTTGCCTTTTTAGCTTTATATATCCTGGGTATCCTTCCAATCAATAAATAATCAGTATCATCATTTTTAATGAACACATAGCATTCCACTGCATGGTTGTACTATAATTAATTTAGGTAGTTTCCAAATGATGGAGCCTAAGGTTGTTTCAACTTCTTTTTTCCTAGTTTAAATAATGCTTCAGTAAATCAGCAAATAGGGAATACTTACTCTGCCAGACAATGTGCTGGATGTTAGGTATACAGGGATACATAGTACATATTTCCTCCATTCAAGGACTCAAAGGGGAAGCATGCATGGAAACATGTAATTGCTATACTTTTTAATGTGGATAACAACAGAGCTGCCTATGGGGCCAGTGTGAGTACTAAGGATGGAGTGACCCTTTCTTTTTTTTTCCTAGAATTGATTTTTTATAATTTATATCCAAGTTAGTTAGCACATGGTGCAATAATGGTTTCTGGGGTAGATTCCTTAAGCCCTTACCCATTTAGCCTATCCTCCTCTCCCATAAACCCTCCAACAGCCCTAAGAGTCTCTTATGTTTTGTCCCCATCCCTGTTTTTATATTATTTTTGCTTCCCTTCCCTTATGTTCATCTGTTTTGTATCTTAAATTTCTCATATGAGTGAAGTCATATGACATTTGTCTTTCTCTGACTGACCAATTTTGCTTAGCATAATACCTTCTAGTTCCATCCACATAGCTGCAAATGACAAGCATTCTTTTTGATTGCTGAGTAATACTCCATTGTATATATATACCACATCTTCTTTATCCATTCATCCATCGATGGACATTTGGGCTCTTTCCATACTTTGGCTATTGTTGATAGTGCTGCTATAAACATTGGGGTGCATGTGCCTCTTTGAAACAGCATACCTGTATTCCTTGGATAAATACCTAGTAGTGCAATTGCTGGGGTCATAGGGTAGTTCTATTTTTAATTTTTTGAGGAACCTCGTACTGTTTTCCAGAGTGGCTGTACCAGTTTGCATTCCCACCAGCAGCACAAAAGAGATCCTCTTTCTCCACATCCTCATCCTCGCCAACATCTGTTGTTGCCTGAGTTGTTAATGTTAGCCATTCTGACAGGTGTGAGGTGGTATCTCATTGTGGTTTTGATTTGTTTTTCCTGGATGATGAGTGATGTTGAGCATGTTTTCATGTGTCAGTTGGCCATCTGGATGTCTTCTTTGGAGAAGTATCTATTCATGTTTTTTTGCCCATTTCTTCACCGGATTATTTGTTTTTGGGTGTTGAGTTTGATAAGTTCTCTATAGATTTTGGATACTAACCCTTTATCTGATATGTCGTTTGCAAGTATCTTCTCCCATTCCATTGGTTGCCTTTTAGTTTTGCTGACTGTTTACCTCACTGTGCAGAAACTTTTTATTTTGATGAGATCCCAATAGTTCATTTTTGCTTTGGTTTCCCTGGCCTCTGGAGACGTGTTGAGTAAGAAGTTGCTGTAGCCAAGGTCAAAGAGGTTTTGCCTGCTTTCTCCTCAAGGATTTTGATGGCTTCCGGTCTTTCATCCATTTTGAGTTTATTTTTGTGTATGGTGTAAGAAAGTGGTCCAGGTTCATTTTTCTGCATGTCGCTGTCTGGTTTTCCCAGCACTACTTGCTAAAGAGACTGTCTTTATTCCATTGGGTATTCTTTCCTGCTTTGTCAAAGATTAGTTGGCCATATGTTTGTGGGTCCATTTTATCTTTATTCTGTTCCATTGATCTGAGTGTCTGTTTTTGTGCCATGGAGTGACCCTTTCTGCTTGAATGTATTAGGAGAAACTTGACCAAGCATGAGAGACCTAGGCTGACAGGATGGGCAGATGTTTCCTAAGAATTACCATAGAGAACTGGTTAAGATTGCTTCTTCCCAGTTTATCTTCTAGAGAATGTGATCCATAAGGTCAAGGGTGCAGCTCCAGGTGGTTCTGTTGCAAGTGGTCTCTTTACACATTGAGAAATAGTCACAGAGCATATGAAGAGGCTGAGGTGGAATACCAAATTGGAAAGGGGGCTGCTGTCAGATGACAGAGGACCTTGGCTGTAGAACTAAGGGCTTTAGACTCTTTGGTAGGTGATGGGAAATCATTGAAGGTTTTGAGTGTCATTACTAGAACTGTGTTTCAGGTAAACTAATCTTACAGAATATTGTGGAAGTGTTTTCCCAGCTCCTTGTGTAGAGGTAATGAATACTTCTTGGTCTGCTGTGTGTGTGTGTGTGTGTGTGTGTGTGTGTTTATCAATAATAAATCAGAACCAAATCCTGGCTGGGCAAGGATCTGTGTTTCTCAAACTTTAATGTGCCTCTGAATCACTTGGAAACTTGTTAAAATGTGGGTTCTTGATCAGTAGGTCAGGTGGGGGAAGTGCACTGAGATTCTAGTTTCTTTCTTTCTTTTTCTTCTTTTTTTAAGTTTATTTATTTATTTTGAGACAGAGAGAGACAATGCAAGTGGTTGGGGGGGGTGGTGCAAAAAGAGAGGGAGACAGAGAACCCCAAGCAGTCTCGCACTGTCAGTGCAGAGCTGGATGTGGGGCTCGAACCCATGAACCATGAGATCATGACCTGAACTGAAACCAAGAGTCAGATGCTTAACCTACTGAGCCACCCAGGGGCCCTGAGATTCTGCTTTTCTAACAAGCTCCCAGCTGATGTTGATGGCTATGATCTGTGGACTATATTAGCATAGAAGATGTGTTCATAGAGGGTTTTTAATCAAGTGAGGATTTCCATTTTAGTCTTTGCATGTGAATGTAACCCTCTGATCTTAGGGCTTCAATACATTCATTTTGCAATCTGTCATGGTAATAGCTCCAACAGTTATATTTCAGTTGAACCTCTTTATCAATGCAAATAACTTCCTGTTTACTCATGATTTACTATTTGAAAGCTTTGTAGAGCCAATCAATATATGTATTTAACTCAGTCAATTTTTGAGATAAATCTTAAGCCTGTCAAATAACTGGAAAATACTACTGGGTTTTCACAGAGCCAGTGGTTTGAAGTTGGTTAATTGTATTGATTCACAAAGCCTTTGTTGCTTTTTTTTTTTAATTTTTTAAATGTTTATTTTTGAGAGAGAGAGAGAGAGAGACAGAGTGCAAACAAGGGAGGGGCAGAGAAAGAGAGGGAGACACAGAATCCAAAGCAGGCTCCAGGCTCTCAGGTGTCAGTACAGAGCCTGATGTGGGGCTTGGACTCACAAACCACGAAATCATGACCTAAACTGAAGTTGATGCTTAAGGGACTGAGCCACCCAGAGGCCCCCCCCGTCTTTTTAAAAAAAGTTTATTTATTTATTTTGAGAGAGAGAGAGCAAGGAGGGGAGGGGCAGAGAAGAGAGGGAGAGAGAGAGAATCCCAAGCTGGCTCTGCATTGTGGAGCCTGATGCAAGTCTTGAACTCACTAACTGTTAAGATCATGACCTTAGCCGAAATCCACAGTTGGATGCTCAATCAACTGAGCCACCCAGGCACTGCTTATTTCTTGATAGTTTCCTTAATCAAATTCAACCAACAGATGAATTAAAGAGTAGGATTTAGAATATCTGCAACTTTAGAGTACGTCTTTTGTTTGCCTTGACTACACTTATCCTGTCTGTCATTGGATTTGAACGCCTTCTGGTGTGTGGATTCTGTGTTGGCTAGAGAGGTAGCATAAACATCTTCTAGGGAAGAGCAATTAAAAAATTTAGTAAGTAGTATCTTGTTTACTGTTGTTCAGTAAAGTCAGTGCCACAGTATATTTGCTGTAGGATTTGCGGGTAGGGGAGGTGGCAACTAAATTTACACAAGAATCGCACAACTTTTACATTCATGTAGCACTTTTGAGTTTATTCAGAGTCAAGTCCTTCATTTGATTCCCGTAACAATCATGTGTGATGGGCAGGGCAGGCCTCATAGTACCATTTTACAAATGTGAGAAGATGGGCTCAGAGAGTGAAATGATTTGCCCAAGGTCAAAAGCAAGCCATTGCCAATGCCTGGTTTAGAGTTCCATGTATTATCCATCTCAGCATGCAAAACACAAACTCAAAGTTAGATGCTTAAATGCTGTAGGTTAGCTGGGCTTGAAGTAGCTACTTACTACTGACATTGTATGTGTTAAACACATGTTCAACTTGCAGGAACAAAAAGCTTGACTTAAAGTGGGTTGAACAAATAAGGGTTCAATGTTTTCATATAACAAGAAGCCTGGAGGTAGGCAGTTACTGGTGCTGGTTCTGCTCTTCAATGATTCAGACTCTTTCTGACTTTTTGCTCTGCTGTTCCTGTATTTATTGACTTTTGTTCTCATGCTTAGCACGTGGTTGCAAGATGGCTGTTCTAGCTTTGGGTAGAAAGCGGATGGAGTGTGTGCAGTGGGTGTGTGTGTTGGGGGGTGGATGCTAGTTTCATCTATTCCTCTTTTCAGGAAAAATAAGTTGCCCAGAAATTCTACTTAAAAACTTCTGTTTAAGTTGGCTAGAGAGTTGGCCCATGTCCCTGAGTCCCCTATACCCTCTTCCACCTTGCAAAGAGGCAGGAAAAATCAATGTTTAGCCTTGTCAACCTTAAGAGTAGAGACAGACAAAGGGGAAAGGTAGTCTGCAATGGGTTTTGAATGAGTCAACCTACAGTGTCTGTCACAGTCTTACTGTAATTCCATTTGGAACAAAGAGCATTGAGTGAACATCCCTATACATTCCTGTGACTGCATGAATTTTGTGATGTTTGTTTCTGAGTGCTAGGCAGCTTTTTCCTGATCATCTCCTGAGAAAGTCAAATTTAAATAACACCCATTTCATCTTTTTTGGTGTAATTACTTTGAGTGCGGGTGTTGGTTGGAGGTTGGGTTGTTTGTTTCTGCTTAGCATTTCTTTGCTAGCATATCTATTTCGTGAATTATTTGTGAGTTACACATCTACTTTATCATCCTTTGTCAACATTCATTTTCTGCATGCTTGTAAATTAATAAAGAAGAGGAATCAACATGTGTTTCTCATCTCTAAGAATGGTTATATAGGATCTGTAGGACTTGCATTAGGTTGCTTGCTTAGACGAAGTGTAGGCCTGTTCAAGAAGATACCGTAAGTTGCAGCAAAGTGATAGATAGCACTTATTACTTTTTCCAGTTTAGTGGAGTAGAAAGAGAAGATTTGGAGTCAGACGGACTAGTGTTATAGTCCCGGATCACCTCTGGAACCAGTCCCCTCAGTGAGGGTAACACTGCTCACTCAGAGCTATGGGGATTCGTGATGTGACCAATATGATTGGCAGCACTGTGGGGCTGGGTTAGAGAAGGTGTTTGTTGTGTTTTAGGTCCCCTTTGTCTTTCTAGTTCCTTGGGTCCCCTATAATACCCTGGCTTGTTAAACTTGGAAGCAGTTTATCTATTTCCCTTGATAAAAAGGTTTAGTGTTTGTTTCTTACAGAAAGGGGAAGTAATTAAAAAATTTTGGCCCAGTGGACTTCCCTTCTGATTCAATATGCAGCCATCATATCTAATGAAAGAACGGTAAGTACCCAATTAAATATCACAGAGTTATCACGTTGAAGAAAAGATATTCTGTAGCCAGGATAAAAGTGCCCTCAAAATGGAATCCATGCCCTCTTTCCCTATTCTTCTTTCTCTTCATCCTGCCCTTCCTTTATAAGCTATCTTGAGTCAGAGAAAGGAAAAAGTGCCATTCTAAGATGCTTTTGAAAAGAAACCGCTAATTTGGACGTCTGAATCTGAAGAGAGAATATAGGTAAATCAAAGATCATTTTAATTTTTCTTTTTGTTTTGTATTTTTCATACATGTGTCACCAAATTTTCATATACAGAAATTCATCTAATTCTTGGGGCATTAGGGTGCCTCAGTTGGTTGAACATCTGACTCTTGATTTCAGCGCAGGTCATGATCCCAGGGTCATGGGTTGTAGCCCCATGTTGGGCTCTGCGATGTGTGGAGCCTGCTTAAGATTCTCTCTCTCTGTCTCTCTTTCTCCCTCTGCCCCTCCCCCCCCACACTCTTTCTTTCTCTCTAAAATTAAAAAAAAAAGAAATTCATCTAATTCTTAGCAAAGTCTACTTTCTGACACAGTAGTTTTATGATATTTATAAAACAGGTTATAAAATGTAATTAAATTCTGCCATCCCTTTGATTTGTTAGTTCTGATGAGCATTTCAAAAAACTGCATTATATTTGAACAGTGTAGTTTGAAAACATTTTTTTTACACAACTTTGGTAAACAACCAGTAAGCACTTCAGTAATAAGTTGGCTCACACCATACAAAGGTTGTTTGTATTTGGTAGAATCAAAGTGTGAGACTTTGTAATTTAGTGTCATAGAACAACCATGAGAATGACATGTGAAATATAAGCAGTGAGTGAGAAGGCATGAGGGAAAATGAAACACACCAGTGAGTCCTAAGGTGTGGCAGCTTAAAGCTGGTTGGGACCATATCCTGCAATTCCTATTGACTTGGTCATTTTTTGGTGACACTGCCACAAATAACAAAGTATTTTTTTTTCAGTAATTGCTGTCCTTATTCAAGGATTATATATCCTCCTTTGTTTTACAGGCCAAAATGAATTTTTTGAAATGGCTAGCTGAGATTAGAATGATAAATTTGAGGAACAGAACAAATCAAAATAGGTCTCAAAAAAATGGAACCTATGACTTTGACCTAGTTGTCTCAGGCTTTCACTGAATGAAATGAGGCAGATTATAAACTGTACACTGTTTAGTGGAGGCATTTGTATTCTGCTCACAATCTGAGTTTTAAATTGTTGACAGAGATTATTTTATGTGGTGTTCAAATACACACTAAAATGAACCCAAGTGTAATATACACTTTAAAACTGTTAATCAGATTAAAAAACCCCTTTATTATGGGACATGTAGGATATATGCAAAAATAAGTAGAATAGCATAAATAAAGCATAAAGTGAACCATGTAGAGAACACTTCATGTACTTACTCCCCATTTTCAACAATTTACAGCCAATTCATGCCATATCTTGTTTCATCTATTCCTCCTTCCCCTCCTCCCCTTTTTTTGATCCATATTATTTTGACGCAAATCATATAATTTTATCCACGAATATTTCAGTATGTGACTCTGATAGATAAAGACTATTCCCAATATTAAACAGTTTAAAATGGCCTTTTTATATGGTAGAAGTGTAAAACATGAGAATGATACTTGGGAATGCAAGCTGGTGCAGCCACTCTGGAAAACAGTATGGAGGTTCCTCCAAAAACTAAAATAGAACTACCCTACGACCCAGCAATTGCACTACTAGGTATTTATCCAAGGCATACAGGTGTGCTGTTTCACAGGGACACATGCACCCCAACGTTTATAGCAGCACTATCAACAATAGCCAAAGTATGGAAAGGAAAGAGCCCAAATGGCCATCGATGGATGAATGGATAAAGAAGATGTGATACACACACACACACACACACACACACACACACACACACACACCGAAGTATTACTCGACAATCAAAAAGAATGAAATCTTGCCATTTGCAACTATGTGGATGGAACTGGAGGATATTATGCTAAGTGAAATTAGTCAGAGAAAGACAAAAATTATATGACTTTGCTCATATGAGGACTTTAAGAGACAAAACAGATGAATGTAAGGGAGGGAAGCAAAAATAATATAAAAACGGGAGGGGGACAAAACAGAAGAGACTCATAAATATGGAGAACAAACTGAGGGTTACGGGAGGGGTTGTGGAAGGGGGGGATGGGCTAAATGGGTAAGGGCATTAAGGAATATACTCCTGAAATCGTTTCACTATATGCTAACTAATTTGGATGTAAATTTTAAAAAATGAAAAATAAAATAAAAAAAACCCATGAGAATGATACTTAGCATCAAGCTTATTAAATTTCACGTCCACATGTTTTTCACACATCTATGTCCAAGCTTATTTTCTGCAAACCACCACTTTTGCTGCTTAATGTTTGGTGGTTGTTGTATAGATGTAATTTAGTTAAAATGTTAAAACAGCTTTGAATTTTTTTCCTTTCATTGGTGACTTTTTTTCCAGATGGAAATTTTTGTCTCCGCTGAGTAGTTGATCTTGTTTTACATGGAAATATTATCTCTGAGGATGGTTCTACATGACCTCTGATGACTCCCCATCAGTGCTCTTCTGTCTTGAAACCACCCCTCTGTATTTGAGAGCAGCTGGAAAGAAGATAAAAATCCCTAAATTTAAGGTTTGGGATTTAATACAGTTATGCCATTTTTATTTGGAAACTGTATTTTGCTTTTAATACTTTCTGATCAAACTATGATGAATAGTTGATCATTTTCATAACACTTTTGGAAACAGGATTATGATGCTCTTGTTTTTGGCTAATTGTCTTATGTGCAGTATGTAGCTGTGTTGGATTAGGATTTGATTTGACATGTATGGATTTGCAGATGAACATGTAAGGACATACATTATAATGAAGTTTTATTTTTGTAGAGAAGAATGGCGGTGCTGTTGTGAGTTTGTGGTTCAGATTGTGGTTTCTGGTGTCTAATTGCCCAGAGTTTGAGTACCTGCTCCATCAACTAACAGCCATGTGGTCTTGCCTCAGTCACACAACTTCTTGAAGCCTTAGTTTCCTAATCTGTAATATGGAGATATTAAAAATACTTACCTCCTATATTTTTCTTTTTTTGCATATGGGTTGAATGAGATAAAAAGAAACAAAAATATCATTAATTTTGGCTTAAATTCAATTGAGATATATATTTGTCTCTGAAACACTTTTTTTTTAAATACTGTGATTACTTGTTGAAAGACCTAAAACTTGAGGATTATTGGTTTCTGGATGTCAGGTGAATGTGTATTATGAGTTTAAAAGTAGTAAGAGGCAAATTTGTTACTCTGAGGTTTGCTAGCTACTGAATATTTTCTATGAGAAGTTCCATACACTTCAGATCTTTAGTCCCTTCAGTTCTGGTGCTGCATATACAATGTTGCCTTCCAAAACGTGTCATGGGAGTTGAAGCTGATCTTTGTCATCTTGGAAGTGGCCCTAGTTTGCCTTAAAACTCATTTAGATTCAGTTAAGAACCTCTTACACATGTTTATATTTTTGATTTGTGCCTTATGTTCTAGCAATGAGTTCAACAGGTTTACCATCTCTGCGGAGCAGTCAGGCACTTTAGCTGAAAAAGCTTCTATCCACTGTGAGGAGGTACAGTTTAGCGGCAGTGTTCTGGCATTTGCTCCCTTGGAAATAGGCCTTGCTGGGTTCTTTCTACCCCACAGGGATTGATATCCTACTCTGAATCCCAAGCCTTTGATAAGTAGAATTTCTGTTCTTGGCTGGCTTGTGGGTCTGTGGGACCTTTAGCCTTCACTTTGCCATGGGCTAGGTTACCAGGCTCAAGGGCCTCAATAGGTCAGAGAACTGTAGACACACTGAAACCAGGAAGCAATACTGAAATAGAAATTGGAGAGATGTCTACCTGCTGCTGCTTGGAGTTGCCAGATCCCATTCTTGGGCCCTGTGAACTTATAGTTCGTCACTCTCTAAGTATACTTTGTTTTATTTTTGTCAGGTTGGCATTTCACACCCCAGAGATGCTTACTGTGTCATTTGCAAAATTTGAAACATCAGATTACTCAGTCTCTTCTAGTCCATTTATAAAATGTACAGCGAGGCTGGTCTTGGCATCACTCCGAGAACCCTCATGTTTGTCCCTTCTTCCATCTGAGAAGTACCTGTTCGTCCCTAACATTGTGCTGTCATCCTGCTTCATGTTCCTAGTAGAACACTTCCCATATATCTATAATTTATTAAAATAAGGTGTGTGTGTGTGTGTGTGTGTGTGTGTGTGTGTGTTTTCTTGCTCTATATTCAAACATCCTGGGCTTAAATCTGAGCTCTGGCACTTATAAATTGGTCACATTTACCCCTCTCAGCCTCTGTTTCCTCAACTGTAACAGAAGGATAACAATAGTACCTACTTCATGAAATTGTACATACTGTTTAGCACAGTGCCTGTCATCCCTTGTGGACTCACAAAAATATTACAAGTTTTATTATAGTCATCCCCACACCAACATATCCTCTCTTTTACCAAAATAACACAGCATGTTTCTGTCTCCTTTTGGTCACTTTCCTATTTGCCCTTCAGTATTTATTGAGTGTATAGTGCATAGCACAGGTACTGTTTTCTAGGCACTGAGAATAATGTTGAGCAAAACAGAGTCTCCACTGAAATCAAGATTTGGCTTCTACTACTTCGGTAAAATTGCATCAATAAACATCTCCAGTGAAATTTTTTTTTTTTTTTTTTGCCAAATCTACAGGATTCTTTGGTCTTGCTTTTATTTGATGTGTTCTAATATTTAAAACTGTTAATTATTCCCTTTAAAAAATTCTCTCTTCCCTTGAATGCGTTGATACCCTATTTTCTTTTGAGTCTCTTCCTGATTTTCTGACTCTTCTCTTTGACCCTGTACCTAATTTCTTCAACTGCTCTTTAAATTATTCCCTTGTTTTCTGTTCCCAATTTATTTTCTTCTCTCTTTCTCTTCTCAGAGATTATGAACTGATGTCCTACTCACAAATCCAGTATGCTTTTGTGCTTTCTTGGCCTGAACAGAATTTCAAAAGCATTTTTAATGAGTTGTTAACTTACAAAAATTGAGAGATTTCATATAACAATTTGAATTTTGAAAAATTTAAATTCACTTGCTTTTGAAGAAAGCACATCTCCCCCCCCCCCCGCCCCATAGCTTCTAGTACTAATTACATGTTATGAGACCAACATATTTTTCCTTATACTTGATGTTCTGTAGCCATCACAGACTTAATCTGTTCAAAATTGAACTCATTATATATTTTATTTTGTCTTTTCTAGTGTAGTTAATAGAGTGCTAACTACTGAGGCATTCAAGCCAGAACCTGACGAGTGAGAAGTCTATGATAGGACCTACATCACCTAACTTGGATGTCCTTCCCACTATACTTTGCTATCATGGCTTCCCTGGTTCTTCTCATGAACTCTATCCACTACGTTGCACCATGGGATTCATACTGGTAGATCTCTAGCTCCCTGACATGCTTCTTATTTTAAATGTGATTTATATGTCCTGGTTATCACATTAGTAATTTTAGCCTTCATTTGATTCCTTTAAGAATTATTTATTATTTCAACAAATATTTATTGAGTGCCTAATAAACAACCCAGGTACTTTTTCTAGGCACCAGGGATAGCATATTGAAGAAAACAGATCCTCTGCTTTCATGGAGCTTACATTCTGGAGGAAAAAGACAATACATAAATAAGTATAAAGTTAGTAGTGATAAGTATGATGAAGAATTCTTAGAAATTTATCTAGTAATTTATATACATTCAGGTCGTCATTTTATTTACTTTGACAAGAATAAGAACAGGACTTTGGAGGAACTGAATTATTATCTCACAAAGTCATAAGTCACATCTAGGATGGTCTAAATCCAGGATCTGGTTTTGTCCATCTGGAACTACCTGAATGCCTGATAGTACTCAGCAATAACTAATTTTTGAGCATAGTGTAGTTTAGATTATTTTTCATATCATATGACCATTTCTACTGGGAAAGTCATTTAAAAAATAGTCGACTTAAAAACTGAGAACAAACTGAGGGTTGATGGAGGGTGGGAGGGAGGGGAGGGTGGGTGATGGCACCTTTTGGGATGAGCACTGGTGTTGTATGGAAACCAATTTGACAATAAATTTCATATTAAAAAAATAAAACAAAAAATAGTTGAAAGCTTATGAACCTTAATTAAGTGAAATCTTTAGCTGGTGTAATCTGATGAGCTGTATTTCCCTGATTATTGCTATTCCTTGACAGACCAAGCAAGCTTCTGCCTCAGGCTCTTGGCACTTAAGTACTTACTCCCAAGAATGTTCTTTTTTTTTTTTTTTAATTTATTTACTTTTGAGAGAGAGAGAACACAAGTAGGGGAGGGGCAGAGAGAAAGGGGGGGGCAGAGGATCTGAAGCAGGCTTTGCACAGACAGTCTTGAACTCATGAACTGTGAGATCATGACCCCAGCCAAAGGCAGATGCTTAACCTTCCAGGAGCCCCTATACCAGGAATGTTCTTCTAGGTTTTTGTAAGGTTTGCTTCCCACTTTACTCTTTATCATGCTGCCAAAACTAGCCTTTCTAATTTCTTACCCTGCTTCATTTTTCTTTATGGCACCAAACACTTCCTGATATACATGTCTGTTATCTGTATCCCCCACTAAAATGTAAGCTTACTGAGAGCAAGAATTGTGTTTTGATCATTGCCATATTTCTTACACCTAGAGTGGTGAATGGCATATAGTAAGTGGTCAATACATATGCACTAAGTGAATAAATAAATGCAAAAGAGTTTGCTGACTTTGCAGAGGAAATGTTTTAGAATGTAGTAAGTAGGACAGATTAAATTATAAGTTTAAGTGAAATGTAGCTAAAGATCAAGACTGCTTTCATAAGAAGAGTAAGGCAAATACTGATTAACATGAAATGGAATGGACCCCTGGAGGAAATGAAGTAAATCTTATTTGGAGAAATTTAAAAAAATGAGAAAAAGGAATGGTCTGGCAATTTAGTGTTATTCATATGAATACATTGTCCAAGAGTACAAATATTCAGAAATACTTTAGTGCACAAGATGCTGTGGTTCTCATGAGTATGTGCAAGAACAAACAGTCCTTGGACTTTGGGATCATTGTCTGACTTAGCTTTGATACGAAATCTCTGAAGAATCTGGGCAAGATAAATTGAGCAATTGGTGTCTCATTTTAGTTTTTATTACTACCTCTTAGTCTTCTGTGCTCTTATTGGTAAGTTTTTATGTCTCACAAAACTAATATTTATTGGTTGTTTACAAAGTAAAAGGGTTGCCATAGATAACTTTTTTCAAAACAAGAGAAATATTTAATTTCCAACAACCAGTAAAACCTAAAGGCTGGAGAATGACTGTTTGAAGGTGCAAGAGAAAGTTGATTGAAGTGGATATCCTGTCACTACATTCAAAGTTTTCACATCTACAATGATTTGTCTCCAAAGATTATAAACATTCTTTTTTTTTAAAGCTCTGTATTGCCAACCTCTCTTTTACTCCACTTTATCTGCTGGGATTTTGAAAAAACATTCTCTAAACAACAGAAACAAAAATGGATTAGGTACATATACATTCAGATGTGATGTCTTTGGGGGTTGAATCTGTGACTGGAAGGTAATTTACCCAATAATGAAGGTACATGTTTCTAAAGAGTATGCCATTCCTGGTAGGAACTACAGGAATTACAGTAGTATTTAAGCTTTTACTAATCAGAATCTATAAAGTGTACATGAGGAGACTTTAAATCTATTTTACTCATCATTATTCAGTCAGTACAGGTTGAATACTTATTATGTGTGAAATGTTATAAAGTATACAAAGTTGAGTAAGAAATAAGTTTATAATCCAACAGAAAGGATAAGGCAAATATACAATTCATTCATACTAACATAAGTGAATAAAATAAAAGTTTATGAGTTGCATAAGACAAAGGGATTCCTCCTAGTTAAGATTTAGAAAAGGCAAAGGGCAGGCAGTGGTGTTGTGCTGGATCTTGAATAAGATTTTCTGATGAATAGATTGGCAATCCATATGAGCAGAGGCATGGAAGTGGAAAATTACGGGTTGTGTTAAAGCAATAGCAGTATTCCAGAAGAGGCAGAAGGGAATGAAATTGAAAGTTAGGGTGGAAAATTTACCTGTGATAAGAAAGAAGGATACTTCCAATTTAGAGAGAGAAACAAAGACCTACTGGGTGAATCTTAAGAGCAATTTGAGGTAGAGGAGTAGAGGAAATCCTTTCTTAGCTTCGACCTCTTTAGATTAGGGGGCTAGGTCATCTGTTGAGGAGGAGGGGGATGGAATTTATCTTTGGATCCACTTATTCCAAGAACTTTACTTCAGAGGCATGTCTTGAGAGGTTATGGCTTTGTCCAAGGAGACTGATTATATAGGAAACTAGAGTCCAGGTTTTATGATTTCAACTCCATGTATTCTTTCTTGGCGAAATTCAAAATCCCCCTAAGACCTATATACCAAAAATAATTTTCTAAGTTAAGCATTTCTCATCAAGTAACTTTGATCTGAGAACGTGATAATTCAGGCTATAAAAGAAATCAGATGAATCCTTATAAATATCTCTTTTTAGAGGAAAACAAAGGAGATTTATTGCTTTCAACTGAAACACTGCAACAGAAGCACTGTGTGTTAAATAAGGACAGCCTCCAGGCTGTGGCTCAAGAGACTACTGTGGTCTACTAACTAGCCCCATTTTCTTTATTATCACTTTGTTTTTGTAGGCCTGGTATCTAGCTATCCTGGTACAACCAAGAAAGAGAACTTTGGATCTCGTACTCTTAAGGATCTACAGATCCTGAAATGGATAGTTCCAAACAATGTATTAGTTTTGATTAGTTACAAGGGTTTTACATACTTGGAAGTTAGACATTCAAAATGATTTCTGGTCATTCATGCCACTTGATCATCCAAGGATGGGGTGATGACATCAATGTTTCTGGGACATTAGACAGCATGGCAAGTTTGGGGTTGACAGCTGTCAGTCTCATGTGTGAATGCAATGTTGCATCACTGGCATCACAGGAGGGCTTGGAAGAAAACAAGGAGTTAAGTTTATAGAGGAATAAGGTTTGGTAGACAATCTTTCCCTCCTTTTTGTCTCTGGCAGAGGCAGTTCTCTGATAGTTTTATAGGCTGAAGGACTATTTGCACAAATATAAAAATGAACTTACTGGAATGAAAAGCAGAATGGACGTACTACCTTTGTCATTTAAAAATGGCAAATGCTAAGCTTTTCTATGTGCATGCATGTGTGTGCTAAGAGACTGAAAGTCTCCATGAGATATTCCTTGGGCCAGCATATGGGGAAAGATGGGATTGACTCCTGGCATTGAACCTCTCTGATTCTAAGTAAGCCAAGACTCTTTGCAAGAGTGGGTGTTTTAGGTTCTGAGATTTCCCAAACAGGATTTCGGTTATGAGATTTAGTTTTAGAAACAGACCTTAGCATCCAGGGAAGGAGATTGCTGATGCTGCTGTTGTGTTACTATTGATCTAGAGGAAACTGTATTTTGTACAAAATTTGTGTCAAAAACCTGTAGATATGGTTTATGAGATTTTACAGTCTGTGGGGCAGTTAATCCAAACAAATCATTTATGAGAAGGACTCCAAAGAAATTTTCGTTAATTAGTGGGCCAACTGATGTTAGCATGTTTTGAAACTATTTTTTTCTTAGTATCAGTCTATGTTAGTTAGGAGAATTCATGTTTGGGAGTCTTTCCTTAAAGGACCAGATAGCAAATATTTTAGGATTTATAGGCTGTATGGTCGCTATTGCAAGTACTTAATGTTAGCTACTGTATTAATGCAAAAACAACTACAGACAATACGCAGACAAATGGGCTTAGTTATGTTCCAATAAATCTTTATTTATCAAAGCAGGTGGTGAGCCATAGTTTGGTGACTGTTGCTCTAGTCCCATGACTGTATTTTACTAATCCTGGAAATGTCTGGCTAAAGGTCACACAATGGCAGAATTGGGGCAGAAATCTACACATCTTCCTTTCTACTCCATTAAAAATTTAAAAAATGGTCTTAATTATTAGGTAATTACAAAATAATATTCATTGGATATATAGAAGGTGTAAAGAATAACAATAAAATGAACATCTGTGTTACTATCACAAAGTCAGTTTAAGAAAGAGGACATTACCATTTCTTTTGAAGCTCTGTGTGTGCCCCTCCCCAGTCCCTTCCCTTTTTCTCTCCACCCTAGAGGTATTCACCTGCCTGAATTTGGGGTTTTTTATTCTCTTGTTTTTCTTCATGGTTTTACCAATATATTTATATCCTTCTTGTAGTGTTTAAAAAGTCATTCTAAGATGGTTTTATTTCATTTCTCTTGTGTTAGAAAGTTTAGAAAAAGATAGCCACATCTTGCTTTGTGAATAGTTGTACATTTCTCTTTGGGTTTATTCTTGGCAATATGCTGAGAAGGTCCAGGGAGCCAGAGTAGAGTCCCTATATTATTTAATTTTAATTCATTTCATGGCCAAATCTTGGGTTTCTTGCACTGAGACGAGAACATCACGGGCTGACAGACAAGTGTAGGAGTTTAGTGGCTGTCTACTCCCACCCCTTTCTTGAGGAAATTGCTGTGGTAAATCAAGGCTGTTTCTAGGAATGGTAAGGTCTATTTAGTCTGACAGTGATTTTTATCTTTGAATTAAATGCATATGATAGTATCATAAATTTTCCAAGTTATAGAATTTGGAGAAATTTAGTTAATAAAAAATTTTGCTTTTGTGGCACATAATAATAAAGGTCAATCTCAAGAGTAATATTTGGTTAACATTCAAAACCATAGTTAATTCTATTTGCAAACATTGGATATGTGAATATTAGCTATTAGAATGGTTTTGATGGATACATTTCCTTGCTTTCTAGGTACCTAAAACATTTTCAGAATCTAATTTTTAAGGTGTCTTTGGTGACTGTCTGAAAGCATTTTTCAATCTACTTTTACAAATGCTGTATTTCTTTTCTTTTCCTTCTTTTCTTTCTTTTCTTTCTTTCTTTTTTTTTTTTTTTTGGTACATCTGTAGATAATTTATCTGGCTCACTGTGGGTTATTTTAAGGGCTAGTACAACATTTGAGCTAATCCACCCACACACCTTTGCCTGGTCCCCTCTGTGAGATGATTGGTTGGTGGGTTATATCTCTGGCCATTGCATGAGGTAAAAAGAACTGGAGTTTTGCCATGAGAGGTTGGCACCATTCTCCAATGTCTCTTTCAGTTACCTCAAAATATTTTTTTTCAGATTGCCATCCCAATTGCAACTTCCCTAGACTATCATTTCATAGTTCAATTACTTTAATACCTTCCTGTCTGGCCTCCTTGCCTCTTTATCAGTGGTTCTTAGTTCTGGCTGCATATTGGAATCACCTGAGGTTTTAAAAAATACTAATGCCTGGTCAATCCCACAGTGACTTTGATTTAATTGCTCTGGGGTACAGTCTGGGCAAATTAAAATCATATTACATTAAAAAAATAAAATCATATTACACAAAAAATAAAATCATATTACATTTTTAAAAGCTCTCTAAATGAGTCTAATGAGCAACTAAGGACGAGAGTCACTGCTCTCGTACAAGAGGATCATCTGTTTTATTTTTATTTATTTATTTTATTATTATTATTATTATTATTTTTTTAATATGAAACGTATGGTCAAATTGGTTTCCATACAACACCCAGTGCTCCTCCCAACAGGTGCCCTCCTCAATGCCCATCACCCACCTTCCCCCTCCCCCCCACACTTCCCATTAGCCCTCAGTTTATTCTCAGTTTTTAAGAGTCTCTTATGGTTTGACTCTCTGTTTTAACCTATCATTGATGTAAGAGATGTTTGGGAGGGAGAATGGATAGAGCTTGGGGAGTGATGACATGTTTGGGATGAGGAAGAGGGATGTGCATAGGATGTAGCTTAGGTTTGGGGCTAGTTCAATAGATGAATGATGGTGCCATTTACTGAGATAGCAAAAATAGGCATGCGCTTAGGAGAGAAAATGATGATTCAGTTTTGGACTGAGAATTTGAGCAACCCAAGAGACATCCATTTGGAGATAAGAAAGAACAACTGAAATATTAGAGCTGACCAAAATTGCAATAGGAGTTTATTCTTTATTGCTAAATATATTAAAGACTCTCTGACAGATACTTACCAACTTTTGCTTAAATATTTCGAGCAATGGAGAATGAATGACCAATTCTTTCTTTGAACAGCTAAAGTAATTCAGAAGTCCTTCCTTATACTGATGCCAAAACTGCCTTGCTCCCAACCTCTATCTAGTAATCCTGTCTCTGCTTCTGGAGCTATTTGTAACAAGTCCACTTTCTCTTCCATACCTCAGAAGAAATTTATTCTCAAATGTTCTTTTCCTTGGGCTCAAGGTTACCAGTTCCTCACTTAACTGCTCGAAATAGCCATACTTTCTAGCATATCTTCTTACCAAGCCAGCTAAAACATGAATGTTAATTAAATACCTTAAACTTGATTAGTAAAGGGAACAAGCATTTCTTGATCAGTCTTCATCTACTGACATTAAATATCATAATTCTTTAAAAAAAAACCTCTATGTTTGCTGTGTAGAAGAGGTGATACTCTTTTCTGAAACATGTGTTTTTCTTTCTTTCTATACCCCATTACATTTAGACAAACAATTAGGTTTAGAGAGAAAATTTATGCAAAATGTGTTACACTTTGTTGAATGAAAGATCACTTATAACTATCTTAACAATTTATCTCAGTGTGGAAAAATACTTGACCTCTTTGTTCAAGACTGAAGATAGTGGTCATTTAAAGGTCTGTAAAGTTATAGGAAAGTATAGTCATTTAAAAAAAGGCCAAACATGAGATTTTTGCTATTCCTCTCATGGCAGATTTAATCTTCGAGGATTAATGTGGCATTCAGTTTCCCACTGCTTCTATTCCAGAAGGTATGCACACATTTGGATAAGTGATCTCCCTTTTCTTCCCTTGGAAGCTGTTTTGAGCTTGGAATTTGCTGTTTAGATCATGATTCATACGTCAGAGAAGAATTAGAGAGTCTCCTTTAGGTACTTGGCAGAGCCGGGACATGTTTCCATATATAGCTGAAAAAAACCTTTGTCACCCATTCTGGCTTGAAAGAATGTTATTAAAAGCTCATTCCTGAGTTCTTTTTTGCCAAGGAACAGCAGTGGGCAGTGAAAATTTTGTGCCTGGAAGCGCTGAGGTTTGCTCCAATATAGAGGCCTGGCTCTGTGTTCTGAGAACCTTCCCTAGGTGTCCCCGGTCACTCTGCTCAAAGCACTTACATGTACATCTGTGGGTGGCAGTTGTTGATTCCTTCCTGGCCCACTTCCTACTCATGGCCCTGGGGAAGCCCCATGAGCAGGCTTTACAGAGATGAATCAAGGCAGTGCCTCATCTCCTGAGTCATGGCCAGAGGCTCCTCACTTACTCTCTGAGGATGGGATCTGTTTACCTCAGAGTTGCCTCTCTGAGAGGATATTTGGAATTTTGGATGGTGGCCTGGAATTTTGGAGAGTGGAGTTCTCTAGGGAAAAGTTATGCTGGTAGCAGTCAGCTTATAAAGTTTATACTGTCTGCCCTTTGATAAGGGTCATATGATGTAGTAAATATTCTTTGGGAAAATGGAAAATCAAGTAGATCTTCAATTCCGTCTTTGCACATACTGAGACCTCCAGGCATTGGTATGGGGAAATGAGAAGGGAGCTCTTTTTTTACCCTTCCTTCCATCTCCACCTCCTGTAGTTCTAGTAGTTTTCAAGCTCATATTCAAGTCAAAGAGAAACAGATCTATGTTTGAATCCGGGTCCTTACCAAAATATAGAGTGTTGGTCAGGTCCTCATTTGTAAAAGGGGCGTTAACAATGCCTATTGCACAGGGCTTTAGGTGAGGATTAAATTGGGTTAGTGGGTTAATGTATAGAAAGTGATTAGTAAATCTTCTCAGGAAAGCAAGTTTTTAGTCAAAAGGACATGAACTTTGGAACCATTCACATTCAGGTTCCATTCTGTTCTGTTCTTCCCTAGCTGCATGATCTTTAGCTGAAGACACCTAAGCATTTACATTCGGTAATCCTCACCTTCATTCTATGTACAGCTGTATCATACTCAGAGGACTGTTTCAAGATTCAAGTGGACCACCTTGTCCATCTTACATGGGCAGTAGTTAGAGGGCTCTCAACAAATGTCAGCTTCACTTGTCATTCCCCTTGTCCAAAGGCCTTTCCCAAGCCCTCCCTCTATCCCACCCCTATTCTTTGTCTTGCCCTTTCGTTTTTTTTTTTTTTTTTTAATAATCTTACCTCATAACTTACTTTATTCTGTTTCTCACTACATGTCTCTCTCTTCTCTACTTGATGGCAATTACTTGGAAACACTCTTCATCTCTTTGTTTCAATAGATCTTAGATATTGAACCTTATTTTTCTTTTCAGCCACCTGGAAAAATCCCCTTAAATTATCTTAAACTTGAATTCCAGCTTAATTCAGAGTTAATTTTTAAATCTTTTTTGCCAACTCAAATATCCTACAGTAAATCACTAGAGAAGTAAATAGCTTTGTGTTCAATGTAATATGTATTACACTTGGTATTTACTTCTAAGTCCAGTAACTTAGTACCTTTATGTCTTTATTGTTGGTCTGCAAAACTGTAAGAGAGGCTACACTAAAAACTACCCAGAAATAAAAGCTTTACATTTTGATGTAAAATTAATGGACATGGTGTTCATTTAAAACAAACTAAATTTGTACACACTGTAAAATAAATCATAATCCAGAATGTTGATATCTTAGGTACAATGCATCTTATTTGAAAGCCCCAAGAACACATATTTGTGGTATTGATTCAGTGATCTTATTAATAATAATTTAGCAATTTGGAAAAGAGAAGCTTTTGAGAGAATATCCAAAAATCAAATTTTTGACAATAGTGGAAAAAAAATCAGGTTTTCTTAGAGGTGATAAAAGTTTAAATACAATTTAGAACTGTATGACAGTATATTTTATTTGCCTTTTGAAGATCATCCAGTGTTTGCAGGCATCATGAGTATTAGGTAGGCAAAATTTGGGAATTTCTGTTATTCTTAACCATGCCCCTTTTCCTCCTCTTCTTTCTCTAGCATCCTACTTAATTTGCATGGAATGCAAAATATCCCGAATCTGGTATCTGAGCACTTTTGAAATATAATGTTGATTGGGACAACAGGTCAAGAGTAGTTTTCAGTAAAACATTGGGCATTTGCTCAATGACCTGTAACATAGCCTGTGCCTTTGTCCCAGCCTCTAGTATCTGCTGCCCCTGAGTTCCTGCCAGAACACACAGAGAAGCATTCCAGACCCCCCTAGAATGCATTCCTTACATGCATAGCGATCTCTGGAAAGTTATGCTTTTGAAGAAAATGGAGAGAGGTGTTACGACTTCATAAATCCTAACAGTTCCAGGGCTATTTCCTAATACCAGACCCTGTAGGGGCCTCATTAAAAATAAATTTGAGTGGCACCATTGGGGACTGCTGCAGGGAATATTGAAGCTATATTCATTTCCTTGCTATCACATGGAGTGTGATATTGAAGAAGAGGGTACTGTCTGAACAATCAACTTGGTTTTCTGATTAGCCAAGGGATATTACAACCTTTCTCTTTTTTCCTGGACCTCTTGATTTTGGTTTGGGAAAGGTCCTTTGACTTCAACAATGTAGGCTCAAACACATTGAGGTGAAATGATGGGAGCAAAGCTGAAACTGTGCATTTTAGCATAAAATATAGGAAGTGAACAGCTTTCTCTGTGATGTGACTTCATGGATCTGCCCCACTCTTTCCTTCTGATGGCAAAGTTCGCTTATGGTTACTAGGCAAAAAATGCCTTGTGAAGACTGGAGAGGTTTTCATGTATGTTTAATCATACTTGGTTCTTCAGGTATTACTTTGCCAAGTTATAGTCCCACACCCTAATGAGGTTGCTAATTATGTTCTCCATCAGTGATATTTAGCTGTAGAAAAGACTGCTTCATAGTTAAAGCTTTCTTAGGATAAAGTGCAAATGAAATATAAGAAGCAGCAAACAGCAACCAGTTTTCAGGGGTGTTGCAAAGTGACCCAAGCCAGTGTGTTATGTAGGACTATTAGGTTTATTTGTGTGTTTATGTATTCATGTATTTATTTATTTAGAGTGTGCTGTAAGCACAGAGCCTGACTTGGGGCTTGATTCCACAAACCGTGAGATCATGACCTGAGTGAAACCAAGAGTCGGACGCCTACCCAAATGAGCCACCCAGACACCCCAGGTCCTTTTTGATAGATAGCAACTCCAGTAGTTAAGGACGGGCAAAGGGTAGCTTCTCCACTACACTACCTAACCAGGTTACAATGCAAGTAAGACTTGACCAGATTCCATCACACACACAGACGACTTTTAGATAAACATTTATTAGACAACTCATTCAACTTGTTGATGAAGTTGCAAGAAATCAGGGAAGAAATGCTTTGTCTACACATTTACTCAAGGCAAAAAGACAATGTTCTAGGGGGAGGATTCAGTTAACTCCTCTCCAGAATCCTCCAAACCTATGGCTGAACACAGTATTGTTCAGGGATCAGTCTTCAGTGCCATCTTGGAGGGCGGAGGTGAAGAGTCTTCTAGGTTCCTATGCCCTTTTCATACAAGGATGGAGAGTGTTTCTAGTATTTTCTTACCCATTCGTATATCTTGAATATCACAAATTTTGCCAGTGACATTCCATTCTTCACACCCCTTACACTAAATAATAAGACATTGTTTTTACTTATGAAAATTCATTTCTAACATTCATTATGCTAATTAGTAAAGCCTCTGCTTACAACCAGATGTAAAGAGATTGGAAGTATTTGTGGTAGCCACTGATGGTGTGGCCTTTCTGATTAAATGTTAGCTAACCTTCCCAGGAGTGTGAGTCCCTGTTTAAGGGTAACTGAAACACTTTAGCTTCAGGTAATTCACCCATTCATAATGTTAAAGCATTTGAGGGCAAATTATGAATCTTGTGTAATGGGGTATAAGGAAAAAGAGAAAAGTGAATAAAATATCTGATTTATATTTTTGTGCAAATGCATATGTCCTATTTGCTTTTGTATTATATTTTTATGTTGACATATGTTCCCAGCACATGAAAGAACTATTGTGAAACAGATTTATCAAACGAGAACTCTGTGTGTCTCAGGCTGACTTCTTAAGTCAGTTAATTAGAAAATACTGAGTACTTACTCGGTGCAGGGGATAGAGATGAAAGGGGCTGTTCTTGCCCTCTGCCCACTTCTACAGTACAGATAGGGTCATGATGTAATGCAATGGCTGTACAGTTCCAGGAGGCACCACTTGTTATAAGTGAACCACAGGCCCTGGTGTAGTACCCAGCATGTTGGAGGGGCAGCACAGTGGCTGAGCACAGCTTGTTGTTTCCTCCTAAAATCTCCTGGAACATGATGCCTCTTGTTGGAAGTAAGAGTTGGAGAAAGGAGCATTTGTTGAAAACATTGTCAGGACATGGAACTCTTCCCAAGGAGCCAAAATACCATTTAGAGTTCCAGAGATCCTGAATTCTTGTTTTGGCCGCACTCCTTAGCTTGCAGTTCAAGTAAGAACAATCCCATATTTTTAATGAGATTGAAGTAATTAATAAACTGGGAGCTGAGAGGAGTTTAGTCTCCAACTAACCTGCTAACTTTTTTTTTAATGTTTGGAAATGATAATGATTCACATGATTAAAGCTGATCTTAAGGATCATCCAGTGAAGAAAAGTCATGCCAGCTTCAACAATGCAGTATAGAGCAGCAGGATTTGAATGTACACAATCCCATTTTACAGAAAGCCAGGAAGTCTGAACCTTACTTCCAGACCATAAATATGGAGAATGAGTTCAGGGGGGATTTTAAGTGTCAAGGATGAAATAAAAAAGAGAAATAGTCAGAAGACACTCTTTTCAAGAACTCTGTGGATGCAAGGAAGTTTTTGCCCAAACTTAAAATATTACTTTCTAGAAGGAGATTAAAAAGGAAAAAAAGCCCTGGTGATGGGAGTGTATGAAGTGTCCAGTTAAGTGGTGCTAAAATGCTAAGCAGAGGAAGGTAGAGAATCTTTCTTCTTCATAGCATGTGCGTCTTTCACAGAAGTGGCTGACTAATCCTCAGTGAGGATTTGAGACAGCCTAATATTGATTTCCAGCCCAGCAGCATTCACTTCCATGAGGTGCTGATACCCTCTTGTGTCTGACAAGGGGGGCAATTTCCCCTTCAAGTCAAAGCCCCAACTCACATGGCTAGAGGGGTTTGATGGTGAGGAGGCTGGGAGATATTGGTGGGTCATTCTTTTGCCAGTGATGCTTCCTGAGGTATCTTAGTTGCTATAATTTCTAGAATTAGTATAAGATTTTTCAGAGGACAATGGAGAAATGGCTAAATTAGTATCAAACAATATAGCAGCTTTAGTTGCTATAGCTGAGGAACCTTGTAGGCATAGGTCTGTGCTGCTTGTGTTCATATAATTGCTGTGACTTGGAAATGTTGAAACCTTCCTTTGTGCTAAGCATGACATCTTTGAGGCACTGACTGTACCTCTCTGCATCTGACTCAGTAGCAATACATTTCTAGCATTAAGATACATTCTTTTGACTATTCATTAATTGTTTGTGGAGATGAGTGGTTGTTTCGTTCCTGTTTCATAGGTAGTGATGATTTTAAAAATAGTTTTCAAAAATAACTAGTCTGGTGTCTGACTAGTCTGGTGTCTGAAATGAAATATTTTAAGATCTGGGAACAAATAGAAATGAAAAATAACTAGTCTGGTGTCTGAAATGAAATATTTTAAGATCTGGGAACAAATAGAAATTGTTTCTAGCTTTTTATCTTTTAGTTTCTACATAGTGTGAATTTTCCATAACAATTAAGATCACAGACTTTGGACTCAACCTTCCTGATTCAAATAGTGGCTCAAATTGCTTACTAACTATGAATTGGGGTAAATTTCTTAACGTTCCTTAAGTCTCAGTTTCCTAATTTATGGGACAGGGATACTGATAGTATCTACCTTTTAGGATTGTTGTGAAGAATAAATGAAATAATCCATGTGTTGTACTTAAAGTATCTGGCATATAGCTAGCGCTCAAAACATATTAACATCATCATTGTCATAACACATCATCATCATTATTATCATCACCAGCTGAAACAGCTTAGAGGACAGGAAGAATAATTGTTAACCGTGTAGGAGTGAAGGCCAATTCAAACTGTGTATTAGATACTGCCCCAAACTAGGGTGAAGAGAAAATCAAGGGTGGACTCTGATACTCAGTGCCCAGGAAAATAATGTATACTAAAAAGCTATTGCTGAACAGATACTTCACTAAAGAAGATATACAGATGACAAATTAGCATATGAGAATATGCTCGAAATCATTTGTCGTAAGGGAATTACAAGTTAAAGCAACAATATGATGCCACTACACATCTTTTAGAATGGCAAAAATCCAAAAAAAACTGACAATACTAATTGCTGGCAAGGATGTGGAACAGCAGTAACTCTCATTCATTGTTGGTGGGAGACAGTCTGGCAGTGTCCTACAAAGCTAAAAATAGTCTTATGCAATCCAGCAATTAAACTCCTGGGCATTTACCAAACTGATTTGAAAACTTATGTCTACATAAAATCCTACATGTGAATGTTTATGGTAACATTCATTATGTTTATGGTAGTTTTAATAATAGTCACCAAAAACTGGAGTCAACCAACATGTCCTCCAACTGGTGAATGGATAAACAAACTGTGGTATATGTGTACAATGAAATATTATTCAATGATAAAAAGTGAGCCATCAAGCCACAAAAAGACATGGATTAGTCCTTAATGCATATTGGTAGGTAAAAGGCTACATACAGTATGATTCCTATTTTAACATTCTGGAAAAGGTAAAATTATATTGACAGTAAAACTATCAATGGTTTCTAGGAGGGAGGGGCTCAGGATTGAATAGGTGAAGCACAGGGGATTTTTCAGGCTGGTGAAACTATTTTGTACGATGCTGTAATTGTGGACACATGATACTGTGCATTTGTTAAAACCTATAGAAATTTATAGCACGAAGAATAAACCTTAATTTGTGAAAAAAATCATTTAAGAGGTCAGGGGACCTCAGGATTGAATGCAGAATGTGACAAAACAATCTAAGTGTATTACAAATGTGTAAAACAACTTCACCAAAGGGAGTGGTGAAAAAGGGTGCTGACTGAAATAACTTTGGAAATGAGTGTTTAAAGCTAGAATAATTCAAATAATTAGGAGGTTAATGGATGAAGGTTGGAGACATCAGTATGAACTCATGTTTAGCTTAGTGTAGATAAAGAAGATACATCTAGTAATATTTATAGATATGTATATATTCATGTGGGTTAATTTATGCACTTGTATCTCCTTACTCTGACAGCTGAGGGTACCTAGAAACAATGACACGTGGTAGGAACAAGCACATCTAG
Source organism: Lynx rufus (assembly GCF_022079265.1). Taxonomy (NCBI): domain Eukaryota; kingdom Metazoa; phylum Chordata; class Mammalia; order Carnivora; family Felidae; genus Lynx; species Lynx rufus. Next base: position 37,656,030 of record NW_025814834.1, on the reverse strand, counting down.
TGCCAGATCTTGGTTTCTTTTTTTTTTTAAAGTTTTTTTTTAGTGTTTTTATTTATTTTTGAGATAGAGAGAGCAGAGCATGAGCAGGGGAGGGGCAGAGAGAGAGGGAGACACAGAATATGAAGCAGCTCCAGGCTCTGAGCTGTCAGCACAGAGCCCAACGCAGGGCTCGAACTCACGGAGTGTGAGATCATGACCTGAGCTGAAGTCAGACGCTTAACTGACTGAGCCACCCAGGCACCCCCAGATCTTGGTTTCTAATACCACTCTCCAATAAAAGGAACCAGGGCTCCTTAGAGAGATGGATGGTTCTAGGACTGGGCAGGAGGTATACAAGTGGGGCCTGTAAGCATCCTGTGGTGCCAGAAAGTAAGGAAGTGCCCAAAACAAAACAGAACAAAACAAAACAAAACACAATGACAACAACAAAAGCAAGTGGCAAAAAAATCCGAAAGCAACAACAAAAAAACAAACCCACAATGATGGATTATATCAAAGGGACACAGGAGCCAACTGAAAGACTCCCAGTTGCCAAGCTAGAACTGTTTGAGCAGCAAAAGAAAATAAAGTAGTATTGAGTTATAATCCATAATATCAATATCTGTGAGTCCATCCTGATATTAAGAGAATGGTATGGAAAGGAGGGTAAAAGTGACTTTATAATGAAGTGACCTACAGAATATTAACCAAGTGATCAAGGTCAACATCAGCAGTGAAAGGTCACTTGATAGTATGTATTTTTTATATGCTGTGATAAAAATGGTATTTTGCCTCTGTAATCTTCCTTCTCAAAACCTGTAACTCCAGTGTGATCATGAGAGAAATATCGGTCAAATCCCAATCAAAGGAGATTTACAAAATGCTTGACTAGTTTTCCTCAAAACTATCAATGCCATCAAAAACAAGGATGTCTGAGAAAGTATCACAGCCAAGAGGAGCCAAAGGAGACTTGATATTAAATGTAATGTAGTATTCTAGATGGGGTCCTGGAACAGAAAAGAGGCATTAGGTGAAAACAAAGGAATTGAATAAAGTATGGACTTCAGTTAATAATAATGTATCTGTAATTAGTCATTAACTGTAAAAAAAAATGTACCATTCTAATGTAAGATGTTAATAGATGAAATTGAATGTGGGGTATATGGGAATTCTGTACTATCTTCATAATTTTCTATAAAACAGTTTTGGAAATTAAAGTTTATTATAAAAATAATTGGTTTAGTTAAAAGAATTTTAAAAAGGTAAAATCATGACTCTCATGCAGATATAAAAGTTAGAGTGTTGAAGATTTTGTTTAACTCATTATGAGGAAGCCAGGATGATGCTATAACCATTTAAAGAAGAATCTAAATATCAGACACGTTTATAAAGAATATTGAAATGAATGTGCAAATGGAGGCAAAACTAGCCTTTTTTTACCATGAGAGAGATAAGTCAGATTTTTTTTAATTAAATTTTTTTTTTTTATTTTTGAGAGAGAGAGAGAGAGAAAAAGAGACAGAGCATCAGTAGGGGAGGAACATAGAGAGAGGGAGACACAGAATCCGAAGCAGGCTCCAAGCTCTGAGCTGTCAGCACCGAGCCTAACATGGGCCTTGAACCCACAAACCATGAAATCATGACCTGAGCTGAACTTGGATGCTTAACTAACTGAGCTATCCAGGCACCCTGGGAGATAAGTCAGTTTAACCTCTACTGGACAAGACAGAATTTACAAGTCTATAGGCAAGAATTATTTTCCATTGTAATTATCTGCAGTTTACAGAGTTGTTAAATAACACCCATAAAATCAGAATCAGATAACCCAGGGGGTATTTTCTAGACAACGCACAGTTGTTTTCCCTCTGGTGCATTTTCCCCACATACCATTTGTCATAACAGTATTTCCACATAACTCAAAAATATTGAGGTCATTCTTGGGGGTTCCACCTTCTCTCCAATTCTAATGTTATTCCCTTTGTCTTTGAAACCTTTATTCATTAACTTCCTTTACGATTGTCATTAGTTCTGTTCCAAAATATTTTGGCTCTCAGCCTTTTTGGCACATGGTAAGATTGCAATTCCCCTCTCCTTTGAAGTTTGGCATAGCCATATGACTTGTGATGACCAATGAAATGAAAGAGGAAATGACTTATGTTCTTTCCTGGAGGAAGTTTTAAGAGCTGATGTGAGATTTGTCAGATTTCCTTTTCCTGCTTTCATTAGTGAGGAAATATGTGTCTATTTTCTGTATACCTCCTGTATGCCTAATTCTCTGAGAGACTATGAAGAGCAGAGCTTCCCTGATGACCTGTATTAGACTTGCAGCATAAATGAGAAATAAACTTTTATTATGTTAAGTCACTAAAAGAAAAATGATAAGTTCTTAAGTTAAATTGCTTAGGTTTGAATCTTGGCCACATCATTTACTAGTTTAATGATTGTAGGGAAGCCCTTTAACCTCTCTATGTTTTAATTTCCTCATGTGTAAAATGAGGATAATAATGTCTATGATGTAAGATCATTGTGATGACTAATTAAGATAATATATGCCATCTCTTGACACAAAGTTAATAACAACTGGGTTCTTGTTTATCCTTTGACCTTTTTGGTTCTGTAACTCAAAATTTGTTTTTGGTCTCTCAAATTGTACTTTTGAATGTAATATATTAAGTACCTTGCTGTTGAGAATAGTACAGCTCTTCCTATAGGGGAATGTCATAGAGACAACTGTTTCACTAGCTCTCTCAGAATGCTCCCTGGGAAGCTCGCTTGTATCATCTTTCCTGCTAGTGCTTTTTATGTTGAGTGGTTTGTGAAACATGAGGAAACTGGATAGCACACTCTAATGAAGTGCTACATCAGTGACAGGCTGAGGACAGACCACCTGAGGAATACTATGTCTTCTTTCTCGGAATTGGAATTATTACTATTTTTCTAGTTCCTGAAACAGTATCCTTACCGTTTTTAAAATTATTATTTACCAAATGGCTGCTTCACTTTCTTGTAACTTTTCTGCTAAGTAATTAAAATTAATGAAATGATTATAAGGCAGAGAAAATATAAAGTAAAATATGATAAAATATCTAAGGTTGCTCACATAGGTTATGCATATTCAAATTATTATTGTGGACAATGTATAGTATCAAAAGATACACTTGCTCTGGTCTTGTGTCCTCTGGGAGAATATATATATCTAAGAGTGAAATGAGTTGACATATTTTCTATAAATTTCTTGCAGCCATTTTCCAAAATTGGAAGAATATCCAGCATTATTTGCAAGCCAATTTAATGTTCATTGCAAACCAAAGCATGTAAACCCTTTGTATTTTGATTTATGAGCAGTTTAATTTCCCAGCTTAATGAAAAAGGATATAGAAATGAAATTGAAGGTGTATTTACTCCTTTAGTATCTAGTGATTATATTTCTTCAGAAAAGTTGGTTTATATTGAATAATAGCAAGTATTTTACTTAGTCCATTTGGGCTGCTCTAAGAGACTACCATAAACTAGGTGCTTACAAACAACAGTAATTTTCTTCTCACACTTCTGGAAGCTAGGAAGTCCAAGATCAAGGTGTCAACAGATTTGGCATATGGTGAAAGGTAACTTCCTGATTCATAGAAGGCTGTCTTCTTGCTATAACCTCACAGGACAAAGGGGCAAGAGAGCTCTTTGGGGCCTCTTTCATAAGGGCAGTAGTCCCATTCGTGAGGATTCTGCCTTCATTACTTAATTGCCTCCCAAAGGCACCTCCTACAAATACTATCACATTGGGTATTAGGTTTCAATGTATGAATTTTAGGGAACACTCAGATTATGGTGGGCAACTATTATTTGTTGAGTGTTAAAATGGAGTGGAACTCATGAAATACAAAAATAAGAGGTACCTTTATCAATCAGGGACCTTTTCAAAGTTTGGGGGGTGAAAAGCTTTTGGATGTGGTAAGAATGTATGCCTTGATTATCAGTATTGACATGCAGAAAATGTACACATATTTAATCTTTACAAATGTAAGCTTCTAATAAAGGCAATTAATTAAACAGGTAAAAGTTGAAGATGAAAATATAAGTAAAATTTTAATGAATAAACAAGTATTCCTTTAGCTTATGCTCAGAGAAACATACCTATACTTCCCAACCAAGATCTCTCCACTTTTGTCACTTAATTTTTATGCGTGCTCCACTCTTGTTCCTACTTGTGTACTTTTGATTGATGAAATGCACTTCTTTGAGCTTAAGGTCTAATAGAAATTGTGTATCTTTTCCAAAATATTGGCTGACTTCTCTGGCCCACACTGATATTTCTCAGAATTTCTACAAATATTATACTTTGTATTTTATAATCTAACAATTATGCAGTCTTGCATTATTATCTCTATATTTTATGTGTCTGTATTTTTTCCCCCTTGCATTTGGGCTGTGTTATTTAAGGAGTACAGCTTCTATCCAGAATTCTGGACACTGATGGAGATATCAAGTATAGGATGATGGATAAATTCTTAAATGCTGGGGAATTGAAAGCAGTTGTGTTACAATGCACAAAGATGTTTTCAGCTGGAATCTTCATTGATATTGACAGTGAATGAAGTTATGATATATTCATCTTTAGATTTATTTTTGATTGTGGTAAATTCTAATAACAACAACAATAAGAGTAGCAGCTAAAATTTATGTAGTGCTTACCTGGCCATGCAATATGTGAAGTATGTTACATATACCACTCTGTTTAGTCCTTACAACAACCCCATGAGCAATACTATTATTGTCAACACTTCACAGACAAGGAAACTGAAGCACGGAGGGCTTATGATCTTTATTGAAGGTCCCACAGGGCTGGGACTGATTCCAGAGCCACACTGTCAAGCACTGTGCTGACCTGCCAATCACCATGGGGCAGGTGGGAACTCAGTTAAATATGCTTTTCATTTTGTGGGTCATAAGTACAAAAATATTCATATTCTGAGGACTTAAGTTGTTGAATGAAAATTTTGAGTACTTACAAATTAAACATTTAGGATTTCCGGGGCGCCTGGGTGGCGCAGTCGGTTAAGCGTCCGACTTCAGCCAGGTCACGATCTCGCGGTCCGTGAGTTCGAGCCCCGTGTCAGGCTCTGGGCTGATGGCTCAGAGCCTGGAGCCTTTTTCCGATTCTGTGTCTCCCTCTCTCTCTGCCCCTCCCCCGTTCATGCTCTGTCTCTCTCTGTCCCAAAAATAAATAAACGTTGAAAAAAAAATTAAAAAAAAATTAAAAAAATAAACATTTAGGATTTCCATAATAAATGGAGATGATCTAGAATTGAACATAGAATAAAGTGAAGGGAATATCCATTTCTAGCTCTGGTTTTCCTACCAATTTGTTGAATAAATTAGGGCAGTAGGCCATCCTGAGATGAGCATTAAATAGCTATTTTTAAGATGGAAAAGTGGCTTATCAATAAAAAGATTAAGAATCCCTCTTGACTTTTCCTGATAGACTTTTGTGAATAGTGATATAATTCTTAATAATATTAATAATTTATAAAAAATGAATTTATGAATATACTGGCTAGGAAATTATGAACAACACATGCAGTTTCCCACACTGAAAACACTTAGGCATTTAGAAAAAAATCTGCAAATATTTGAGTGATAAAGTAGGAAATATGAAATACAGTTTTCAGTGTTGTGAAGGATTTGTTTATATGCTAAGAAAGTATGTTGGGGGAAGTTTTAAAAATCAGTTGGCTAAAAACATCAGTTAACTTGAATTTTGGGTGGGATAGCTAAATTCTAGCCAGTGGATTGCTTAATCAGTCACCAGTGTTCAGCTTCTGGGAAGAAACTTCTTCCCAACTGAATACAGTAGACTCTTGGCTTTCCCAGATTTAAAATTTTTGATTTCCAGTATTTGGGAATGGACCTTAAGCTCAGCAATGCAGTGATTTACAATTCTGTCCAATTTTAAATATGACATTGAGAATGCAAGGCTAGTGTGTTGGAGACACTCACAGCCAAGGACAGTCTGTAACCACATCTTCTAAGTGTGTATTTTATGGAGGAAATCATATGCTCTTGTGGTAACTACAAAAGCCTGAGGATGTCCATCACTAATGTTAATGGTCTACTAGTTCTACTTCAGTAACAATTTTTTCCATTCACTCACTCACTCTCTCACTCACCCACTCACTGAGACTGCCTCTGTGCCCGCAAAACCTCCAGCTAAACCTTTCCCACACCTTTGCCATTAGTCTCTTCTCATTTTGATTTCTCTTCTAACCAATGGCCTGATTTTTCTGCTCAGTCTCAAATGCTCTTAAATATATTTAAAGTTGTTTCTTTCATAACACATCCATTTTCTTTCCTTCTGTATTCCAAACACTTTCTGAATCAAAGTCAATATTATTTTGAAGGTCATCTTTCACTGTATTCAAACTATGTTGTCTGCCTATTATGACTTTTGGTTTGTCTTTGCTTTCTCTCTCATCTTCATGAATCTTGTTTTCTCCTTCATCTTTATGGATCCTTATTTGCCACTTTATAACATAAGTGAGCTTCCTGTTCATAGTATGTCAGCAAATAACTTATCAAATTTCTGTGGACATTTTGTAATTTACTTTAACCTCTAAAGAGCACATGGAATAAACAATATGAGGACAGCAGTGCCACAGAGCCCCCAAACAACTCCTGTGGGAGAGAACAGAGTTGCCTTCAGATCCTGCGATGAAAACTCAGGAGTAAGTGGTGACATCTGAACAGAGAACATCAGACCATGTCAAGCATAGGCTGAACCCACTTCTGGATATTACACTCTCATTTTGCCTTTCCTAAACAAAATCACATTTCTGTTTTCTGATCCTAGTTTCTTTTTTTTAGGATCTTTCCATGTTAACATTCTTCATCTTTTTGTGTAATGTTTCTCAAATGACAAGCATTCACAGTCATGTATTTTGTTTTAAGCTTTCAAACTCAAATCGTAATTAACTTGATACCTTAAAAATTTGTCTAACCTAAATATATTCATTTGAAGCTTCCCTTTCTGATCATTACCATAAATAAGAAACACACTATCAATTGCTGTAAGCATAAATGAGATTAAAGGAAAACACTCTTTTGGGGTATCTGGATAGCTCAGTCAGTTAAGCCCCTGGCTTAATTTCAGCTCAGGTCACGATCCTGTGACTTGTGAGTTTGAGCCCTGCATCGACATCTGCGCCGAGAGAGAGGAGCCTGCTTGGGATTCTCTCTCTTCCTCTTTATCTCCCCCTCCACCACTCACACAATTGTGCTTGCTCTCAGAATAAATAAATAAACGTTAAAAAAAAATAAAACATTCTTTTTGTATATTCTAGTATTGGCCTGTGTACTTGCTAAACCTGAGCTTATTCTCTTTTTATTTGGGAAGGGAGAGCAGGAAGTGTCTGGTTATCAGTTGCTGTGAAACAATTCACCTCAAATTTAGTGGCTTAAAGTAACATTTTCTTACTACCTCTCATGGTTTTGTGGGTTGACTTGGGTCATCTGTTCTCACTTTGTGGTCTCTCATGAGATTTCAGTCAGCAGCTGGGAGAAGTCATCTAAAGGTTTGTTTGGGTGGGATGCCATGATGGCTCTTGTTCAGCTGGGCAATAGATGTTGCCTATTTGCTGAGACTTTTTCTGGGACTGTTTACTGTAGTGTTTACCCATTGCTTCTTCATGTGGTATGTCCTTCTCACACATGACAGCTGGGTTCCAACAGTAAGTGTTCAAAGAGGTCTAGGTAGACACTATGGGAGCTTCTTATGACCTAACCTCTGAAGTATTATAACACCTCAGTTACTTTCTATTGGTTAAGAAGTCACTAAGGCCAGGCCAGATTCAAGGAGGAGAATGGCAAATCATTTTTAATCTATCACAGCTTGTAGTAGAGTGGTGTTAAAAACTGGCACCAAACTTAGATGTTCTCTATGATATAATCAGTATTGAAAGTTAAGTTGAAAGGGGAATGAATTTCTCCCTATGTAATTCAATGTTATGAAATTCTGACTCCATTCATCACCTAAACTCATCTTGCTGCTGCCAATAGCAGTGAACCCCTCCCCAGTATTATTCACCTTCTAGTGTGTGTCTTGTGCCTTTGAGATTTCAAGTATTAGTTTGTTGGTATGTCCTCACATTCTCATTCTGAGGGTAACCTTCTGCCTTTTGTTAATGCTAGTAATACAACGTAGAAAGATAGAAAGCCAAAAGGAGCATTGTAATGAACAAAATTAGATTTTTTGAGGCAAACACCCAGATACTATGTAAGTAAACGTAGAGAACATCTTTACAAAAATTCTGGAGAAATAGCTACACTGGTTTGTAGATTTAGAAACTTCTTTGGCTCATTAGGAAGGACTATTTGAGAGGAGGGATTCTCAGTAGGCATCTTTCTTCATGGGTCAGATTTCTGGTTCAAATGTGTGTGGGTGAAATATCAATATTTTCCCCCAGGGGATAGGTGGTGTGGTTCTGTTTCTAAGATGAAATAATTTGAGCACCAACATCTGTGTGTATTTTGGAAAAATTTAATGTTATGCAGTTTGTTGGGAATAATAACCTAAATACTTATAATCAGCATTAGTGAGGTTATGGCAAACTGTTTTGAAAACTGATAAACAAATAAGGTGTAGTTTTTTTCTTTTTTAGGAAAAGCATATAAAATAACCAATTTTTTTTTTTTGAGAAATGCACAAAGCTTAAATTTGGAACCAAAGGTCATTCATACCATTTGATGGTATGAAGTTTTTTGACTTGGTGTATTGCTCTATATCTGCATCTAGTTATTCTGTGCATGTATTTCAACCAAAGATATACAGTTTCAGAAACTTCCTTTCGTACAAGTGTAAGGTTTTCCTTCAGCATTGCTCAGTAAACATGCTGAATGATAAATTAGTTCATTTTGAACAAGCAATTTTTTCTAATTTATATTATCATTCAGCACAAATGGCTTAACTGTCAAGATCAACTCTCCTTGGCTCTGTGCTCAATGGCATTAAACAAGCAAATGTTTATTTGGTATTAGGTCCTAACTGTAAAGAGCTGTTCAGACTTTCAGGCAGTTTCTGATACAAAAATTCTCTCTTGACTCCATTAGATTTTTAAAAAGGCAAGATAGATACTAGTCAGTTCTTGAGATATGTTTTAGATAAATATTTGAGGTGCTCTGATTGGACTCCATGCTAACATTATTGTTGCTGGGACAGTTTTTAGCTCTGAAGTTTTCTGAAATGGGTTATTTTTTTAAAGTTGTTAAGCAATGAAAGGGAACTCTCTCTCTTTCTGTCTCATAAATTACAGTAGATCCCACAGTTTGAAAAGGATTTATGAGAACAATATGATGAAGTGTTAATGAAAGAAATGTATCCTTGAACTTTCTTTTGTGTTTGTGTGTGTGTGTAATCACTGATGAGTCACTCTCTCTACTTTTGCTTAATTTCAAGATTAAATTCATTCATAAACATGATATTTATAGAACTTTTAATAACAGATGTTGCAACAGTAAATGAAAGAAATGATCCACAATTAGGTACGCATCTGGGTACAACAATGCAAAAATAATACAACTAGAAAGATATCTGAAGAAAATATACCAGCATGTCAATAATCTTAATATGCTTAATATGTTTAGATGATATTTTTTCCCTTTAGTGATGTTTTTTCTTTATACCTTTTTGTAATTTTAACTTTTCTAGAATGAGAACATTTTAGCATGGACAAGTGTCAAATAACTAAATGAGATACTGTAATTGCTAATGTTTATTCCTCATCTTGATTGTTTGTTTTAAAATTATGTTCATGAATAAACAAATAAAGAAAAAGTTTCTAGATCAGTCATGTTCTGGCTTCATTTGTGCCATAGTGACATTTTTTATACACACTTCCCCCTTTTTAGTTTATACATTTACGTCAGTGGTCTTGTAAACATTCCCGGGGAAACAGCTCCACCCTCCAGGTGATGAAGCAGTATGTTCCCCTCCTGGTGTGTGCAGACGCTGCCCTCTTTCACTCTTCCTTCTGTGGCCAGGAAGGTTTTCATTTTTCATTTGGAAATGATGCAGCTCTGTTGTTAGCAGACCAGCAGAAGCAGGCTGGCCCATTTCTGTGACTCACAGAGGCTCATTGGGATCCTCAGCAAAAATTCCTTCCCTTGCTCTTGTCAGCTTTCAGGAGCTTCAGAGTTTAGGTAGAAGGGATGTGAGTGATTGAAGGATATTTTACAGGAATAATTGAAAGCTGAGCATTATATATATATTTTTTTAATTAAAAAATTGTTTTAAGTTTATTTATTTATTTTGAGAGAGACAGAGACAGCATGAGTGGAGGAGAGGCAGAGAGAGAATCCCATGCAGGCTCTATGCTGCCAGGCACAGCCTGACGTGGGGCTCGAACTCACAAAACTGTGAGAGCATGACCTGAGCCAAAATCAAGAGTCAGACGCTTAACCAACTAAGCCACTCAGTTGCCCCTTATATACTTTAATTCTGGAGTAGAGGATGGGAAAGCTATGCATTTGGATTCTGTGCAGATGCAAATTCTCATGAGTAACCATGGAAAAGGTAAAAACGATGCAAAATAAATGATACAGAAGACTTTTTCCTTGTGCTTCTTCCATCTTTATTACTCATTCTTTGACTTGTATCATCTCTCATCCTTTCTCTATCATGTAAGGCTAGAGAATAATGGAAAAAAGAGGAAACAATATACTTCATACAATCCATTTATTGAATGAAACCTATTGCCTAAAGTTGTTCCATTGCTATTTTTGTCCTGTCCCGTTGAGTTAGAGAGAAGAGGAAGTCATTCCCAGGGGCTGAATGTGCATGGAGGAGTATGCAGTAATTTGTGCAAATTTATGCAAATGACTATTAATCATAGAACTTCTGGAGTAGAGAAAAATTCATTACTACTACTTAAGGTAAAAGCAGTAAAAGTAATTGAAAGTAGTTCAAAATGGAATATGTGCTACTTAGGTTATTTTAAGCAGATTATGCCTTTAGAAGAGAAGATAGTGGCTTTCTAGCATATAAAACTTACCACACATCCCAACCTCCCCATAATCCCCATTTTAGAGAATTCTCTTAAAAATTTTTTTTTGAACATTTATTCATTTCTGAGAGACAGAGCTTGAGTGGCGGAGGGGCAGAGAACGAGGGAGACAGAATCTGAAGCAGGCTCCAGGTTCTGAGCTGTCAGCACAGAGCCCCATGCAGGGCTCAAATTCACAGACCACAAGATCATGACCCGAGCCCAAGTCTAAGGCTCAACCGACTGAGCCACCCAGGTGCCCCTCAACCTCCCATTTTTAAAGAGATGCCTTTAAAAATATCAGTCAAGGAGAATCTTCAATTACTACATTGCTTCAAGAAACCATACAATTTTGGTTGTTAGAAACCCTACCCCATTCATCAGTTGATGAACATTTAGGCTCTTTCCATAATTTAGCTATTGTTGAAAGTGCTGCTATAAACATTGGGGTACAAGTGCCCTTATGCATCAGCCCTCCTGTATCCCTTGGGTAAATTCCTAGCAGTGCTATTGCTGGGTCATGGGGTAGATCTACTTTTAATTTTTTGAGGAACCTCCACACTGTTTTCCAGAGTGGCTGCACCAGTTTGCTTTCCCACCAACAGTGCAAGAGGGTTCCCATTTCTTCACATCCTTGCCAGCATCTATAGTCTCCTGATTTGTTCATTTTAGCCACTCTGACTGGCGTGAGGTATCACTGGCGTGAGATATCTCAGTGTGATTTTGATTTGTATTTCCCTGATGAGGAGTGACGTTGAGCATCTTTTCATGTGCCTGTTGGCCATCTGGATGTCTTCTTTAGAGAAGTGTCTATTCATGTCTTCTGCCCATTTCTTCACTGGATTATTTGTTTTTTGGGTGTGTTTTTTTCGGGTGGGAGTTTGGTGAGTTCTTTATAGATTTGGATACTAGCCCTTTGTCCGATATGTCATTTGCAGATATCTTTTCCCATTCCGTCAATTGCCTTTTAGTTTTGTTGATTGTTTCCTTTGCCGTGCAGAAGCTTTTTATCTTCATGAGGTCCCAATAGTTCATTTTTGCTTTTAATTCCCTTGCCTTTGGAGATGTGTCAACTGATGAATGGATAAAGAAATTGTGGTTTATATATACAATTGAATACTACTTAGCAATGAGAAAGAATAAAATATGGCCTTTTGTAGCAATGTGGATGGAACTGGAGAGTGTTATGCTAAGTGAAATAAGTCATACAGAGGAAGACAGATACCATATGTTTTCACTCTTATGTGGATCCTGAGAAACTTAACAGGAACCCATGGGGGAGGGGAAGGAAAAAAAAAAAAAAAAGGACGTTAGAGTGGGAGAGAGCCAAACCATAAGAGACTCTTAAAAACTGAGAATAAACTGAGGGTTGATGGGGGTGGGAGGGAGGGGAAAGTGGGTGATGGGCATTGAGGAGGGCACCTGTTGGGATGAACACTGGGTGTTGTATGGAAACCAATTTGACAATAAATTTCATATTAAAATAAAATTAAAAAAAGAAGCACTACTCCAACAGATGTGTTCTTCACAAAATACAACACATGCAAATGATGTGACTGAACTAACCCTCAGGTGTTTTGCAGTTGAGATGTTTAATGCCGTATCTTGAGAAAAAAATGTTTGGATTCTTTTACATATGACTGTGTGAAAATTAAGGGGTTAAAAATAAAATGAAATAACTGAGCCTTTTATTTTTCTTCCTAATAGTTTATTGTGTAAAGAGACTTTATTTTCCTACCATACCTTATTATTCAATACCTTCCATTTCCTTGTACGCTTAAGAAAAGTGATGTATGTTCTTAGATATTAATTTATTGATTTGTATCAAACAGCTGCTTGTATCAGTGGTCAGGCCTGCTGAGCTACAAAGTACAAACATCAAAATTTCTAAACTCTAATCCAGTAGGTAGGTTGTCTGCCTCCATAATTTTTAGAGAACATTTTGCCCTACCAGGACACATCTGCAATGTTTGGAGTTTTATTATTTGCATTTGTAACTCACAGAAGTTCTTACATAAGGAGAAGTTCTTACAAAGTTCCTCAAGGTTTGTGAACGTTTTTTTTATTGTATCTGGAAAAGGTTTATTTGGTTTATTGTATCTTCTGTTATCTCCTTTTCAATAAAATGGTCTGCTGAATTATGTAGAAAGTTACTGTTTATAATATTTATGCTTTACTCTGTATCAAAGCTCTGAGAGAGCAGAGGCTATGGACATCAGGGTTATGGGGGACAGGTTGGCTGGAGATTGGCAGGGAAAGAAAGGGAGGGGTTTGGGCCAAGTCACAAGTCACATTCTGTGCTTGCTCTCTAAAATTTCACATGGATAAATTCTGGCTGGAATGAAAATAAGGGCCACCTTGACAGGTAAATGAAAGTGTAAGGTCTCAGAAGGGAAGATAGAGACTAGGCAGGCAATGTCTATTGCCAGCAGCCATGCCCAGGCTCTCTTGTCCCTAGAAAAGTGTTTAGACCAGGCCTATGGAAGTCATTTTCATTATATACTTTCCTGTTACCTCACTTACTGCAGAGCAGCAGTTTGGAATAGTTGCTATAATTTATACTATTCAGAGGATATTTCATTGTTTGAAAGAGAAAAGAGGATAAAGAATTAACCTGGACTAGACTTACAGGGGGCTCAGCTGTTGCTGTGGGCAGCAACTTATAAGGCTGGTCCTTAATTACATTACTAATTTCTCCACCCACATTCTACCCATTCTTTTCTCTTTCATGGCAGAAGCTACCAGTACCTTCACACAAGGTCCTGGTGGGGTTTCTGTCTTCCTGCTCAGAGATGACCTTATTGAGTATGATTTCAGGGGTATTTGAATGGTCCTTTTGCTCTCCTCCAACTGACCTACCTACCAATCAACCAACAAACCAACTCACTGACCAATCTTTTTACCATGGAACAGAGCCCTTTATTCACAGGTGTAAAACCACAGGTGTAGAAGTATAAATGACTATGGTAAAATTCTTTCTTGAATGTTTCTGCTACTACCAGGTTGGTTGAATAAGGCAGGGGAAACAGAGAAGTTAAAGGTGTTTAGGGAAGTTACTGAAACGAGAGGGCGATGGTCATTTTACATGTATATTCCCAATTTTGGTTAGGGCTAGACTATTAAATATCTCTCATGGATCAGAACTATGCTATTTTTAGAATGAATTCTCTTGAATGGTGAATGAGTAACACACATGTGACTAAAGAATCCAAAAAATTCCCAAATTCTTTGTTTTAGGTCTGGGAACCTCCCCATACTTTCTCTCCTTAGGCCATTGCTACTTATATTGATTGCAGGGCCCTTTCTCAGTTCCCCATTACATAGACTCACAGTCTGATGAGATGTGGCTATTTTCCATGCTCTGGTCCTAAGAAAGAACTGAGAACTTAGGTATTTATTTTCTTTAGCTTGTGATGGTTTAGCAACTGCTATGCTGAGACACCTCTACCACACTGGATTCAGTTATTCTCCATTTCTAGATACTTTTACTTTCTTGATAACTCACTATTGTGTGTGTATGTGTGTGCAGAGAAGTGTTTTTAAAACAGTTTCATTCAAGAGCTATTCCTTAGTCACCTACTATGGGTAAGACACTTTCCCAGGCATTGCAGGGATTTGGAATGAGGCATAGACTGGCTTTGAGTTAATATATTTACATTTTTTTTCTTTTTTGAGAGAGAGAGGGAGAGAGAAAGAGAGAGAGAGAGAGAGAGAGAGAGAGAGAGAATAAGCAAACAGGGGAGGGGCAGAGAAAGAGAGAGAATCCATACTGATAGCGTGGAGCCCATTATGGGGCTCAATCCCATGAACTGCAAGATCATGACCTGAGTGAAAACCAAGAGTTGGTTGCTTAAATGACTGAGCCACCCAGGCATCCCTTGAGTAAATATTAAAGTGGCATGAGGCGATGGGGTTAGGAATGGTGAAGAAATAGAAGATAGCATTTTAAAACATTTGCTGTGAGTGTTAAAAAGAAAGGAAGATCCCATCTGTTAGGGAAAGTATCCTGATTTGCTCAGGTCTGCTGGTTTTGTTTTATTTTCTCTTTTTCCTTCTTTGGTGAAGCTTAGGATCAATGTATAAAAAGTGAAAAATTAATAAAGGAAATATTTTAAGGCACCTGCTCCTAGGAACAAAGCATGTATGAGTGGAACAGTTACTGGCTCTTTAAAGGACTTGCCCTTGACTTAGAAGATAACTTTAAAAAAAATTAAGTGAATGGGGTTGGCACCATTACTTAGCTGATTCTTAATTATTCAGGAACTCATTATCTAGTTGGAGAATTATCTAAGTTGCCCTATTTTTCTCCTCCTTTTATTTTTGCCTCTCGTCTGGTCTTTATGTCCTTTTTACGTGTTAATTCCTCCATGGCTGGTAGGAACAAAAATAAAAAAGATCAATTGCAAATCTTTAGACAGATTGGTTAGGGAAAGGCTCTGATGTTTGGACAAAATGAGGATAATTGGTAAATTGTCTATTTGTACTGGTTCATCGTCATCAGGGTAATGACTGATGGAAACCAAAGAAGCTGGGCCTGCTGAACGACTTAAAATCAAGGTGTAGGAGGAAGGTTCTTGATGTTCATAGCTTTTCCTTATTTTAATTTTTTTTTAACATTTATTCATTTTTGAGAAACAGAGACAGAGCGTGAGTGGGGGAGGGGCAGAGAGAGAGAGGGAGACGCAGAATCCGAAGCAGGCTCCAGGCTCTAAGCTCTGAGCTGTCAGCTGTAAGTTCTGAACCCACGGACTGTGAGATCATGACCTGAGCTGAAGTCAGATGCTCAACCGACTGAGCTACGCAGCCACCCCGGTTTTTCCTTATTTTACACATTGTCCCAATATCCTGCATTATATAATGATTTTGTAAAGTCTTTATACTTTTTTTTTTTTTTTTAGTAAGTGCAGTATTTAAATTTCATAGCCTAAAATAAACTTCCTGGAAGAGTAAGCTGGGTTAAAATGGTTATAGCTGCAAGGATACATGCTGTGATATCCTTCCAGAAATCTGTAAGACAACTATGAAAGTATTTTGGCTCTAATGCATCTTAGCCAATTAGAGTTTACGGCAGCTGTCATTCAATATTAGTGGCCTATAGTTAAAAGATGAATACCTTAAAATGGATGCATTTATGGTTCCTTCTCTTGTCTCAGAATAAGTGATTTGGCTTGCCAACAAGTGGTTTTTGTTAGGGTCCCTTCTAGGATATAAATGGATGGGAAGGGGTCTTCCAAGGGATTTCTTTCTTCAGCTCTTTTAAAAGTAGTGTTAGCAAGGGATAATAAGATAAAATGCCTAATGGATCCCTAAACCCACTTTCACTGAGTTCAGGGACATTTATAAATGTACAGCTGGGGAGTGTTCTTTACAGCCAAGAAGATTACTGTTCATGCTTTTGACTTTGTGAAGGCAGCACATCCACCATACCTCAATGCCTTTCCCATAACCACAACAATCAAATTAGAAGTTTCTTTCTTATATTCAAAAGCACTATTGAGATGATTGATACAATTTGAATGAGTACTTTCAGAGGAGAGAGGCAGAAGTCAAAATTCTGTCTTCTAGGGGCACCTGGTTGGCTCAGACGGTTATATGTCCAACTCTTGACTTTGGCTCAGGTCAGGATTTCACGGCTAGTGTTCGAGCCCCACGTCAGGCTCTGCTTTGACAGAGCACTTGTCAAAGTGGGCACTTGCTTGGGATTCTCTCTCTCTCCCTCTCTTTCCCTCCACCACTCATGTTTTCTCTATCTCAAAATAAATAAATAAAATTAAAAAGATTCTGACTTCGGGATAAAATTTTAGAAATCCCCTTTCTCTCCTTGTCTGAATTCCTTTACTAGCTCCTTTTATAGATTGTGATCACCTAGTACTCCATGATGTTCCCTGCCATATTGGCATCTAAATATTGCAGAGATTTTTTGGATAAAGATACTTTAGAAATAAACTTTAGACAGAATTTTGAAAACATGCATAAACTATACACATTAAAATGAAAGATTAAACGGAAATCAATCAAATGTTTGACATAAGGATTAAAGAATTTATTAAAGTCAATTAACCCCAGAAAGAAAAGGCTACAAAACAAAACCAATGGAAAGATCAGAAGAATTATGATTTTTCCTTGTGGAGAAAAGATTGACCTGGTGCCTCATACTGTTCCCTAAATATTTAGGATAGTATTTGGATGGCTGTGCTTGTTTTGTGCTTTGTACTTGGGATGGGTTGGGCAATGATCCCAAGGCTAATGATGAAAAGAAAAGTTACTTTCAAATCACCTCTGGAAAAAACTTGTTTGAATTTCAGACTCATCCCTTCAACTCTGATGTGACAACTCCATGTTTGTGTCTCACAGATACCTCAAATTTTAGATGTTTAAAGTCTTGATCTTCCCCTAGAAATATGCTTCTCTTCTAGTCTTCATGAGTAAATAATGCCTCTATCATCTTATAACATTGGGAGCCATATTTGATGACTCCCTCTACATTTAGTGCATCATTAATTCACTTTGATTGCACTTCCAAAGTGTATTTCTTCTAAAAAGTTTTTATTTAAATTCCAGTTAGTTAACATACAGTATAATATTAGTTTCAGGTGTACAATATAGTGATTTAACACTTCCATACAACATCTGGTGCTCATCACAACATGTGCACTCCTTGATCTCCATCACCTATTTAACTCATCCCCCCAGAATATACCTTTACCCCACCAACTTCCCAACTGTACCTCCATTGCTAGTGTTAGTCCAAGCCACCAACTCCTGAGCCTGGACTTCTGCAGTAACCTCCTAACTGATTTTATAACTCCCACATTTTTCTCTTGTTTTGATTTAATGAGGTTTTTATTTTTCAAAATGTATAGTTGGTGGGATCTGTTCATGCATCTTCACCAGTAGCTGGGATATCTCCACTGTTGGTGTTTCTGGTGTAAATTACTTGAGCTCTGTGCTTTGAAACCAGTTTAGTGAGTTCTTTACTAAGGAGCTCCTGAAGGGCTGCCCTGGCCAGGGAACCTTGAATCATTAGTCTCTGAGAGACCATGGCTGGGGTTATAAGCTTATAGTTGGGAACTTCCTTACAGAGTTTGTCATATGTCACTTTGTCAAACAAGACCAGATTTTTAAGCTTGTCCTGAACTTTGCCTTTGGACCACTTCTTCTTTTTTTGGCCTTGCCCTCAGGTTTGTTAACTGGGTCTTTGTCTTTTTTGTCCGCCTTTCTGGTATCTTTCTTCTTCTTGTCATGCTTGGATGGCATTGTGAAGCTTGGAGAGCAGCGACCACTCCTGCAGCCTCACTGAGATGTCAGACACAAAAAAGCTAACTTCCATGTTTTTTTCTTCTTCAAACTCTTCTCCACACAATGGTTAGAATATGGTACAAGCCAAGCCACTGTAATGTGGTATCCCCAAAATAGAGTGTTTCAGCAAAGGTAGACATTGAATTCTCTCTCAAGTAATATTTAATTGAGGTGGGGGTTTTCAGCTAATGGGCTGTTCTACTATTGTCAAAACATCATTTCTATTTTGGGCCCCAGACTTCTACCAGCAGGTAGGAGGGAAAGGGCCAGAGGAACACATACCTTGTCTTTTTAGGGAGACTGCCTGGAAGTTTGGAGAGTTTATAAAACTTCCTGAAGGCCACACAGCTATTTGATGGCAGAGCTGATTGGATCCGAGTTTTGTGTGACTCAGAAGCTGTGAAACTACTCTTAGGGGGAAAGAAAATGTATAGCGGTTGCCTTCTAAATTAACATTGAGCCTGTTAAAATTCATATTTTGAAATAATTATGTAAAGTTTTCAATGATATAGAGTATGGCAGTATGAAGAGTGGAAGGATAAATAGAAATAAGAATATTTGAAAACCGTATCTGTGGAGATAGGAAACAAATATACCACCACCATAAGGAAAAAAATATTCACCTTCCACTGATGGTGTTAGAAACAGTTGAGAAAGAGAGTTTCTCTTGTGAGAGTTCTTAACTGCAAGGAGCAAAGCCCTCAGTAAAATGAAAACCTTAATTTTCTATTCCTATCTTGGTTGCATTCACTAAATAGCTTTAATAGGAAGGTGTTACAAAGTGTAAACAGCTGCTCTCTCAGGCTAACATCAAGTGGAGAACAGGTGAAGTCAGACTTCAGGATACCTAAAGTCATGGTGTAGCCCTGGATGCTGATCCCTGGCTACACCCATGCCTGTGAGATCAGAATTCTGAGGATGGGCCCTGTTTTAGTTTGCTAAGATTGCCAGAACAAAGCATTACTGTGTAAGTGGCTCATGATTATTTATTTTCTACAATTTATTTTCTCATGATTCTGGAGGCTAAAAGTCAGAGATCAAGGTGTCCGAGGGTTAGTTGCTTTTGAGGACTCTCCTCTGGGCTTGTAGATAGTATTCTTTTCCTTCCTGTTCCTTCACATGGTTTTCCCTCTGTGCTGGTCTATATCCTAATCTCTCCTCACTTTCTTCCCTATTCTTATAAGGATTAGGGGCCCACCCTCATGGCCTCATTTCACCTCTTTAAACAATTCATCTCCAAGTACATTCACATTCTGAGGATCTAGGTGTAGGACTTCAACATATGAATTTTGGAGGGACACAATTCAGCTCATAACAGGACCAAAGAACCACTGTTTTTAACTCCTGCCCCAAGTTGTTCCAATGTGCAGCCAAATTTGAGAGTCCGCGCCCTATGTAGGATTCTCAAACCTGGCTCCGTTAGAATCACCCACGTAGCTTTAAAAAAGTAAACAAAACAAAACGAAACACCAGTACTTAGGCATCACCCTCAGAGGACTGATTTAATCTGTGTGGGCTGGGGTATTGTTAGTTTCTAAAAGGTCCCTGGTGACTTAAATATGTAGCCAGGTTTGAACACCGCTGTCCTAATGTACGTGTTTCTTAACTGTGTAAATAAAAGCATATCTTATCTTTCTTTATTTTTTCCTTTGAAAATTCATAAGAAACAGTTTATTTTTGTGAAAGATGTATGTTCAACATAGTAGTATTCATGTCTAAAAAAAGAGCTAAATATTTCTAAGGTGCTATAGTTTCAAATGTCAAGCATTGATTTTATAATATAGTTTTACATTAGACTTACTGTTTTTTTTTATGCTTAATGAACACAAATCAAAGCAACTTGGGTATGTCACTCAGAAAGCCAATGAAGTTAGGTAACTGACACTTTAATGATTAAGATGACTAAAACGTCATAACTTTTATCACGGAATTTTTTTTAATGTAGCTTTTTTGTGCTTTATTCTTTTTTAGATCACAGAATTTCCCTTCCAGCAAACGCAATGTTTAAAAAAATTTATTATTGAAATATAGTTGACATACAGTATTATATTAGTTGCAGGTGTACAACATCGTGATTTGACAATTCTATATATTGCTCAATGCTCATCACGATAAGTGTTATCACCATCTGTCACCATACAACGTTATTACAATGTTATTGACTATATCCAGGGCTGTACTTTTCATGTCTGTGACTTATTTATTTTATAACTGGAGGTTTGTACCTCTTAATCCCTTTACCTATTTCTAGTGAGGAAATTTCTTGATTAAAGAAGTGATGGTTTTCAGCTTTCAGAAGGAGGCTGGATTTTCCTTTCCAGATGATATCAAAATCTGATAGAAAGTCATTGATTTACTCAGGCCAATTTCTGTGTTTTGAAGTGAAGCCACTTATCTGGCATTTTTCATTAAGGCTTGAAAACAGCTGGCTGCTTCCCAGAATGCAGTACTGTGACAGAGATTATTTTATGAAGTCATGGATCAGCTTCCTTTGTAACTTGCTTTAGTTGATTATGTGTACATTTTTTCATTCTCTGGGCTTAAATGAAGGCTGCACTTGGGTGAGGAAACAGTATTATTGTTTCAATGATAAAAGACCATTTCTATCTTGCTATGTTCCATTGTCTTTCCCATTGCACCTTAGTAATATTTTTGGTTTCAGGTTTTTTTCTGAACGTCATTTTTAAATACTATAAATACTGTGCTTTGAATTATGTAGTTTTAGAAACAGTATTTAAGATCATAAAACATCGTTTGAACTATATAAATACACTATTCCAGGAGTGTAGTTCGTTTTTATTTGTCCTTTCCCTCTTGATTTCTGACAGAGAGATCTGGGAAAGTGAGCTTTTAACGAAAACAAAACAAATTAAGAAAAAAACTCTACTGTTATTACAACTGTACAGTATGTAATCACTTTCTAAAGTTGTGGGGTACCATGTCTGTCTGAAACAGAAAGAATTCTAAGGGCTGAGACTAAACTAGACTTAAGTATATCAGTAAGTGTAGACACCTTTTTTTAAGAGCACTTAAGAGCGTAGTCCTAGAAATTCATTAGCAAAGACTCCCAAACCGAGGAATCAAATAGTATGTTTTTCTTTTACTCAAACTGAGGACTGACCTGGGACACAAGTGCCCACATAGAATGAGGTAATGATTGTCTCAATGAAGGGAGCTACTTTTGGTTGAAAATTGAATAAAAAAGAATGAGAAATGAGGTTTTGTGTTTCGGTTTTAATCATTTTTGCCGTGGAACCAGGAGGTGAGATTTGGTCAGCAACTTAATGCTGCTGTAATTCTCAGTTGTTGTGTGGATTATTAGCCTTCACAATTCTACTTTCTCTCTTCCTTTTGCTGACAGAGGAAATAACAAAACCCCATAGATAATGGCTCATGACAAACATTTATACTTTGGCTTCACTTGTGCCTTTTAATACTGTTTTATCTGTATCTTGGGGATCACTATTAAGTGGCTTCCAGACTTAACTACTCATAAAGATCTCTTGGGAAGCCTTTAAAAATTGATCTCCCAGTTTCCTCCTGGACCTGTTGAATCAGAAATACTGAGTATGAGGATGTGGAATCTTTGTTTGACACCCTTCCTGAGTGATTCTTGATATGGCCAACCTTTTCCTTGCCCAGGAATGGTCTCTAGGGACTCATGGTGGTCCAATTTTGGAAGATGACTGTTCTCAATTCCTTCCACTCTTCTAAGTTTCCAGTACTAACTTCCTCATCAGAAGATGACTGGGTCCTTCCTTTCAGTCAAAAAGTAAGGCCATTCTGGATATATTCCTCATGTTCCCTTTTGTTTCTCTCAGAATCATGTCTCTGGTTATTATCTTCCTTTGAATTTCACAGGAAAGAGCTCCTGGTTGAAAAGTAAACTCCACTTTTGTTTTTCAGTTTATTCATTTTCACTTTAAAAAAATTATTTTAGAGAGAGAGAGAGAGAGCGTGCAAATGGGGGAGAGGGGCAGAATGAGATTTAGAATTCCAAGCATACCCCACACCCAAAGTGGAACCTGAAGTGGGGTTTGACATGGGGCTCGATCCCATGACCCTGGGATCATGATCTGAACTGAAATCAAGTGTGGGATGCTCAACCAATTGAGCCATCCAGGTGCCCCTATCTATTTTCGTCTTTAATTTCCCTTCATACCACATCTGATCCCTCTCTCCCTTTTTTAAATTACATAGTTTCTCTTTGCCTTTGAAGAACACAGATTTTTCCTATCTGGAAAATTCTTGCCCCATAATCCCTGATACCATTGAATTTCTGTTTTTTCCCCACCAAAATTCCAGAAAGACCAATGTAGTTCTTCCTCGCCACTAAGCTTTGGGGCTCTTGTTTCTACCATTCTAAACCTCCCCCTGCCTCCTCAGTAATTTCCTCTAATTATGAAATCAATTTTCTTTTCTGGAAGTTAGATTGGCATTTCAAAGCAGGAAATAAAAAGTATGAGGAGAACTATAAGGAAATTTTTTTTCCATCTTCTTTAGAAAATGAAATTAGAAATACACAAAGGATACATAACCTATCTATTACAAACATTTGATAAGTAAGTATAGTTGTACCAATAAAAATTCTGACCTCCCTTAAAAGATAAGATCAGAAGATAAATCTGTCCAATTTTATCCTTGACATATCACAAATTCTTTTCTCTAATGGTTCATAACTAAGCCTTTGATTATAGTACCTCGTGATGGATACTTAGATAGTTTATTGCAAGATGTTTTAAACAGACCTCTCCCAATTTGGAAATTGTTTTGTCTTGTATAATGCAGGCATCTCATTATTACTGGAATATCAGAATAATTGCCACATTCTCTGGAGTTGCCCATAATTTATAAACTATTTTATTTTTCTTTATTTCCTAATTATGTAAGTTAAAAATTATGGTGAAAGTATTACATAAAAATTATTAAGTCAAATAACTTTTATAGTGCATATAACAAAAAAACGATATTCTTTTTTCTCTTACCACCTTGTTTCACTTAATAGAAGAACCATCTCAGTGTTTTTAGCTGTTTATTCTGGCATTTACTTCCCTATTTGAAAATAATATGATTGATTTTCATTGATTAATCATTTTTACTTTCTTCTAGGGTATTTGAGGATCCTTAGTTTTACCTCCTCTTTAAGTTCAAAATCCCACATGAATTACTGTTATTTCCAAGCATCTGAAATGTGATTAACTTCACTAAATAATTTGGTTTATGTAGTAAAGTAAAAAATTTACTTCCTCCTTACATAATTTATTATGTCTAAATTTCTGTATTTTTTTTTAAAAAAGTTTATTTTGAGAGAGAGAGAGAGAGTGAATGAGTGTAGGGGGTGGGGGTGGACAGAGCGACAGAGAGATTCCAAGCAGGCTCTGTGCTGACAGCATGGAACCTGATAATGGGGCTTGCACTCACAAACCATGAGATCATGACCTGAGCTGAAATCATGAGTTGGATGCTTAGCCTACTGAGCTACCCAGATGCTCCTATTATGTCTGAAATTTTAGTTACATCTCTTCCCAGTATCTTCTTATAACTATGTAAGGGCTTTCCACAGTTGAGTGATCTACTGTGTGATTGCATTTCTTTTCTTATTTTTGTTGTTATTTTACCTGGAGTTAATAATTGCCTCATTTTTTTCCCTTTAATTTTTGTAGAAACACCCTCTAACAGTTCTGCAAAATATCTCTCAGTACAGTGTTCTATATGCTCAAGCAGCCAGATAATTTACCAACTCCTTTTTTTCCTGCTTCTTGGAGGCCCTCTGCCTCCTGCCCCAGTGTGCACTGTGTTCACGGGGTCTGAGGCACAGCTATCATTCTGGGATTGCCCACTGTGTCTCTCTATGTTTCTTAAATCCACATTGTCTTTCTTATATATTTTTTTGTGTTTGGAAAGGCATATCCTTTAGTGACCTCTTGAAAAAGTGTGTTTGGAAATGAATTTTTGGGCTTTGCATGTCTAAGTGGACTAATTCACTGTAGGATGATCAGACAAGTTAGTCAGATCTTTTGTTGAGGGGCCCACCCACTCATAAAATAACATTATACATAAATCTTTTCTCTTGGGTAGTTTAGTATCATCAGAGAAGGATCTTCAGTCACTTGACAAGGGGAATGCAACCTGAATGCTAATGTTCTGGAGTTGAAGGAACTCTGTGATCATTGTACAGATTTTCACATATTAGACCTGTCTCAGCATTGTACCTTTCACTTGCCCTCTTTTGTGACTGCTGTACCTGAGTCTGAAACCCCACTGTCCATTTTCTCTGGAAAATAAACTTCAGATTTCTAGTGCGTGCTGAATTTGCGAGCGGTGGTATGCTGGTAGATGTTTAACAACTAGCTCTCTGAAAAAAATCAAAACAGAACAAAACACGGATTTATTGAATTTGCCAGCTTCTCTCAAATGCTCAAACTATAGTTGATTTCAAGCTACCAGTGTGAGGTCACTGCAGAGTTCACTCTTGCAAGCTGGTACGAGCCAGCTGCAGCCCACCAGTGATTGAGAGTTTAAAAATCCCTTCATTTTAGCAACTGCCGTTACTTTCATCTTCCAAAGTACCCAGCATCTCCATTTCGTAAGCATTTCCAGGGGCAAATTGGCTTGCTTCTTGTAGTCATTGGCTTGACTTTTCTCCTCTCTGCTAAAATGTTTCCTCCATCTGCTTTCCATCTTCAAATGTTGGACTATAGTCACTTCTTCATTTCACTAAAGTTGGAGTTTGTGTTTTTGTTTCCTGTCATCTTTGTGGTTTTAGAATTTTGAGACCAGAAGGGAGCAAAAATGCCTTTACTTTGCCATCAGGAAACCAAAAGTTCTACTCATTTTTCTAAATAAAAACTAGAGTTACAAAATGACACCTGTTGTTGTTAATAGTATTTTTAATAATCTTGTCTAAATCTTTAAGAACCTAATTCATAATATAAGTTGCTGAGAAGTAATTTTTTACTTTGCTACATAGAGCAAATTATTTAGTGCAGCTCTGTAGTACATACATTTCAGATCAGGGCATGCTTGAAGTTAAGCAATTTGTGGTGGGATTTTGAACTTAAAAGATGTGAAGGAATGTGGGTTAGTGGAGAGAGAGATCAAGTGTTGAGTTAGTTACCTTGTGTTGGACTGTCATAGGTCCTTTATCAGATATTATAGCCAAAGGCAATATTGAGCTCTGAGGAAGGTAATTTTTGGGAGAGGTTGGGTAAGGGTGGGGATGGGGGCATGTTTATTCAATTTCCAGGCTAGAAATACAGAATTAGAAATATACAATATCCTAATAAAATGTGTATACCTTTTAGATGTTAATAGCAAAACCATCCTGTTAGTTTTTTTTTTTTTTTCTATTTTATGGTCAGCAGTGATCTGTAAGCCAGAATAACGTAGGGGTAAAGCATAGAATCCTCTGTGTTTCTGTCTCAGAGTGTGACTCTGCCAATTGCTAGTCATGGGATTTGAGCAAGTTTCTTTATCTCTTAGTGCCTCAGAATTCTCATCTATAAAATTAAGATCGGAATAGAAACTCCTCTTAGGCTTGTTTTGAGGTTTAAGTAAGTTTACATTAAGGCAGTTATAATATATGAAGCATAGTAAGTGCTTGATAAATGATAGTTATAATTAATGTTACTGTTGCTCCTGGGACTAGTTGGCATTGGTTAATACCTATCTACTTGCTTATTAAAATAAACATTAATATGCATTAATGTCACATTAAAGTCATAATGCACACACGTTTCATTGGAATGTTCTTTTGTAACTTCATCACCCTTCCAATAATTTAGCAGACATAAATGCAGCACCAACTATGTATAATTTTACTGGGCTAAATGCTGAGGTTATAAAGTTTCCTAAATGGATTTGTTATTTGGACAAAAATTAATATTAGAACCTTTCCTCATTCTTCACACCAAAATACACTCCAGGTGGATCAAATAGTTAAACCTAAAAAAAAATAGAGCAATAGAAGTACTGATGGGAGATATGACTGAGTATTTTAATATATTTGGAGTAGAAGAAGCTTTTCTATTTATTGACATAAAATCAGAAACATTAACACTAAAGATGGGTACATTTTACAAAATAAAAATTTAAGTTCTGACTGAGGGAGGAATCACCAAAACAAAGTCAAGAGTGAAATGCAAACTGGGACAAATAATGACAGCACATATGATAGATAGGAGTAAATTTAATTGCCAATTAACTGGAAAATGGCAGACAGCCTAAAAGAAAACTACAAGAACAGGCCACTCACAGAAAAAGATGTTACAAATGTAAAGATATGCAAAATAAAGATATGCAAGGTTGTTCACTAAAATTTAAAGAAATTTAAATCAAACAAAAGGTATTTTTCATTTATTGGGAATAGTGGTGTGGATAGAGTGGGAGGAGACATATACACAAACATAAAACCACCATTTCCAGAGTTCTGAGTCAAGAGAGAATATCCTTTGGGTGGTGAGATTATTTTGGCTTCTGACTTGAGTGCCCAGCCCCCTCCTTACCTCTTTCAATATACCTTCTTGAGTGCTCATTTCTTCCAGTTTTGTTTCCTTGGAAAAATGCGTTGGCAGGTTACCTGAGGTTTAACGAGGCCTTCCAGCTGTGCATTAGTCATAGGTAGCGATTACTTCACACTCATATGAGCCAAGCATGTTCAACATTTTAAAAAAACCTCCCTTCTGAAGAGCTAGAGTTGGTTGATGTGTGGCCATGTGGTTTGATTTTGATATTGTTTTCTGAGACCTTCTGCTGTAGATCCCTATACACATCGTCCTCAGAGGCACTGTTTCTAGAGAAAAACAAACCAAACCCTTAGAGCTTCTAGGGAAGAAAGGGACTAGATTGGTTTGTTTGTGGGTTCATTTATTCAGCAAATATTTGTTGAGTACTTAGTATATGTCAGATAGTATTCTAATCATTGGGCATATAAGAGTGAACATAAGTTTTCATGGAGCTTAGTTTTAGAATGGGATAATTTAAAAAGTTAAATAAAAATTTCAGATGGCTGTTGTGAAGAAGGTAAAGTCAAGTAAATAAAGAGTAGAAGGATGTAGGTGGTCAGATAAATATATACATATGTACATGTATTATGCACACACTATAATAGTGCTTCTCAAACTTTACTGTATATCAGAATCAACTGTAGGGCTTATTTATTATTATTATTTATTATTTATTTTTAATTTATTTAACAAAGAGAGAGCACAAGTGGAGAGAGAGAGAGAGAGAGAGAGAGAGAGAGAGAGAGAGAGGGAATTCTAAGCAGGCACCACACTCAACATATGGCCTGATTGTGGGGCTTGATCCCACAACCCTGAGATCATGGTCTGTGCTGAAATCAAGAGGTGGTCCTCAGTCAACTGAACCACCCAGGCGCCCTACCTGTGGGACTTATTAAAACATTAAGATTGTTGTGCTCTTTCCTTCAGAGGTTTTGATTTCATAGGGGCCTGATATGGGACCTGGGAATTTACATTTTTAAAAAATTGTGAAGTGTTGCTGCTATAGAGATTATACCTTGAGAGCCACTGGTGTAGGTTATTTGGTGGTCCCAGAAAGCCTCCAAAGAGGTGATATATTTGGGAACCAGTGAGATGAAGATGGTCAGTGGTGGGGGGTAGAGGGTGGGAATGAAGAGCTTTCCAGATGAAGCAGACAAACTGTGGTTTGAAGAAAGCCGAGAGACTAGTGAGGCTGCAGGGTAATGAATGGAGGGAATGGAGGCAAGAGATGGAATCAGAGAGGGCAGACCGTGGAGAGCAAGGCTGAGAATGATAGATTTAGACCCTTTGTAACTGTATAAAATTAAGATTTTATTTCAAGTATGATGGAAAGCCATGGAGAAGTAGAGGACATAACTAGGTTTATTTTTTAGTGCTAGAATGGATTTTGTAAGAGGTTAAAAGTGAATGAGGAGACCAGTTAGAAAGTGTTACGATTGTCCAGGATAAAAGTGATATTGGCTTTGTTTAGGCTATAGTGGTGGGGATGGTGAAAAATGGGATACAGATGGTGGATGGGATTTCAGGTAAAACAGAAGGGACTTGCTGGTGGATTGGATAATGAGAAGTGAGAGAGAGGGAGCAGACTCAACTATGATTCCAACGTCACCTTTCAACTAGTGAAAGGTGACACCAGTAACTGTGAACATTGGAGTAGAAACAGAGTTGGGGAGAAATAAAAAAGCTTTTATTTATTTATATTTTTTTAACTCAAAGATGCCTTTAAGAATGGTGAAGAACCAGATATTTTTAGGGAAAGAGAGTGGGAATGAGGGTGAACCCATGCCTTGCTCCTTTGACAGGTCTGTTGTGATAGCTGACTAGGACAGGATTATTGTTCATGTGGATGTCACATACATCTTGGAAGCTGTAACTTCTGTAATGTGTGGCTTTTTAAATGGGTGAATAGAATCATGGCAGGAGCTTTCTAGAAAACCGTGCTTGAGCTGGTGGGCGCATGGTAGGCACTCAATAAACATTTAAAAAATTTTTTTTAATGTTTTTATTTTTATTTTTGAGACAGAGAGAGACAGAGTAGGGGAGGGGCAGAGAGAGGGGGAGACACAGAATCCGAAGCAGGCTCCAGGCTCTGAGCTGTCAGCACAGAGCCCGATGCGGGGCTTGAACTCATGGAGTGTGAGATCATGACCTGAGCTGAGCCACCCAGGCACCCCAATAAACATTTGTTAAATTAATGAATGAATGAGTGAACTGGGAACTTTTATATATCAAGCCTATTTATCATTCTGATGGGTGATGTGTCTTCAGATTTCATTATGTAGGGAATATCAAATATCCACTGGTAAAGATTATGTCTCAATTAGATTATCATAAAGTATTTAACTGGTCAGATGAATCCAAATGGGTAGAGGGTTTTTGGTGTAAGCAGTGTTGTGTTTCTTGTGATACCTAAGGCAAAGAGACAGTAAGTTGGTCTAAGACCTGTCTGGATTTCTAGTTCCATGTCTGTTTATCTTTTTACTTTTTCTCATGAGCCAGTGCCATCTATGGTTTTAGCAGAATCAGACCAGATTTGGAACCTGGCTTCACAGAAAGATCTCCTGTTTCTCTGTAGGCCAATATGAAGAGAGGTTTCAGGGCATGAGCTCCTGTAAACCAGCTTGGTGCAGTGTGTAATATGGGATCATAGGGGACTTAACTGAGATTTCAGAGATGATCAATATCTACCTATAAGTGCCTTTTCTGATGAACCAAAAGCCAGAATTTGTTTCTGAAAAGGAGAGTCAGTTGCCATAGGTAGAGAAATCAGAGAAGAGGTTGAGAATGGTTGTCAGACTGTATTCAGATGCCCAAACTTGTGAATGAGCAGATGGCCCCTAAATCATGGAGTGGATAGCTTTCCAAACTCATTTCTCCTTATTAGCTCCATTTAGGGACCAATGATTCCACTTTAGTCTTGTGAAATGGGAATTGCAAGTTAAATCCAGTGGTGCCTGGGTGGCTGTCAGTTAAGGGTCTGACTTCAGCTCAAGCCATGATCTCATGGTTCGTGGGTTCAAGCCCTGTGTTGGGCTCTGTGCTGACAGCTCAGAGCCTGGATCGTGCTTCAGATTCTGTGCCTCTGTCTCTCTCTGCCCCTGCCCCATGCACACTCTGTCTTTCTCAAAAATAAACATTATAAAAAATAAAAGAAGTTAAATCCATATCTTAACTATCATCCAAGTTCTTCTGAAGGGAGGAAAACTCTGTAATAATAGCCTGATGATTCACTTAGGGACATAATTGAAGCTGGAGAACATGTTGGAGGCTAGACCCAAGGTCACAGAGGAGAAAGGGTAAGTTGACATCCTGCTATAAGGAAGGGAGTTTATTGCGCTCTTTCCAAGCAGGTAAATAGAGAAAGAGAGGAGAGAGAAGTTGTAGATGCTGCAAAGCTAGGTGAAGGGGCCTGTGGAAAGAGTCCAGTGGTAGGATGGCCAAAAGATAATTTAAGAAGAGATGCTCAGTGTTCAATTTGAAATAGTTTGCTTTGCTCTCATGTAAACTCCTTTTAAATCTCCCTTTTAAATAATTGACAAAGTCTCTTATATTCATGGAAGCTTAATGTGAGTGGGGTATTGGGTGGGGAACTCAAGAAAGCTTGAGTTTGGCATTGGGTCTAATGGTGGAGGGAAGACAGGATGTAGGAGTTGAATTGACCTCAAGAATGCAAGTTTTGCCGCATCTGCATCCTCTACACACCTAAATAATCCTCAGTAATTTGGGGCAGGACTTTGGTGAGAGACCCGAACCCCAGGTGACTCTTGAGTTGTAAAATTTTGGATAGCAAAGATGATTTCTCTTGAAAAATTTAGGATTTTTGCTCTTTTAAAGTGATTTGGACCCCATAGCTCTTCTTCAACTTTACTAGATGTTTCATTAAACCCATGTTCCTGACTCATAGTTTTTTTCACTATCTGCTTCTCTAACTAGTGCAGTCTCTTTTGTCTGATCTACCTTTGTTTTGGATCTGGCTCTTTCCCTCACTCTTATGGCCTTGTGGGAAATGAATTATTCACTTCTGTACCTGGGTAGGGGACTGTTGTGCCCTGCCTAGCACCTGAACCCGGAAGACCTCTGATCACCCAGGAAGGAAGAGCAGACATGACTAATATTCTGGAAATTGTTTTCCTAAGTGTGAGTATGGGTAGACATTTGTTTTTCAAAAGTCATGTATGCCATGATCACATGGATTTAAACAGGTAAGGCTTTATGGCACTTTAAATGATATTAACAGATCATTTCACTTAAGAGAGAAAGAAGGCAATAAAAGATTCATTATTAGCCATATTATAAACCCTAGAGCCAATGCCTTGAAAATACTTTGTATACTGCTAACATCAAAGTCAGCACATATGCTTTTGGAGGAAATAATTAAAAATACTAATATAAGATAGTTTAAAAAATATTTTAATACTTCTACTAAGTCTATTTTGCTACTTCAGAATTTGCTAAATAGAAGCGAGCAGAATTTTAAGCCAGGAATGTGGTTTATGTGTGGATACTGACCTTTTGACTTCATTCTAACAGTTGCTTAATATTCTCCTCTAATGAAATTGTTTCCAGTAATAAAATTGCACTGCAAAAACTTCTTAGGTTATCTAAGGCCAAAATTAGACACCTAGAATAACAAAATAATTCTTGCCTGAGGACTGCTCTAGACAAGAGAAGCATGGTTGTGAAATCATTGTAAATGCATTTCTTCCTGTAGAATTTGCTAGGAAGGAGGTTCATTATGTTTCAGCTAAGAGTCTGGAAGTGGGAATGGTGGAAACAGTGGGCTGAGAAGATCAGGGATACAATAAGTTACTTGACTTGAACGGGTATACAATTTATGGCCCATGGTTAAGTTTGGTGAAGGTTTAGTAACAAAATGACAAACATATGTTTTCATACCATGCTGACTGTTGAAAAAAAAATTGCCTATAAATACCTGTGGTGGTCTGCCCTTGTTGTCTATCCAACACTATCCTCAGTCTTTCTTTTGGGAACAGCACCTTCTTACCTTTGGAAATGACTCAAGCTTCATTCTAAAAGTGTTCCTTTGGGTTGGGGAATTTATAAAGTGTGAAACCAAGGAGATTCTGATGGCCAGGTTTGCTGCCCAAAGGAGGAAAGCAGTCTACAGTGAAAGGGTCAGTTTGCAGTTCTTGCAGTTTGAGTGTTCAGTCCCTTAATAATGAAGGACACTTTAGTGTGCTTCCTGTATATTTTTACTTTGCTTAAACTGATCTAAACTTTGTTTCTGTTACTTAGCAAAAAGAATCCTGATGAACACATAGAGACTATAGGTAGGAAAGATGCTTTATTAAAGGCTGGGAGGCTGGCACCAATGTAACTCTGAGGTTTATAACCCTCTGAATTAATTGGTTGTTGGACATGACTGAGGAACATAGCCTTGGGTTGGTAGAAGTTCCATTGATTAAGTGATGGATTATTTTCTGATAAATATTTAATGGTCCACAAGACCAGTCAAGGGACCTAAAGACTAATCAGTCCCTTTTGGTTGGTTAGAACACTTGTCCAAACTCATTTTGTTTGTGTGATGAGTGTTCATGATTTACTGGGACTGATAGGACCCTATCACTGTGTCCCCTACTTGAGCAAATAGGTCCTTTCTCAAGCCCGAGTCAGGACAGCTTTGGAGTATACACTTGACAATATGGTCAAGTAGTGAAAGTTGATGCCCTGTCTTAAACCTTCCCAGTTCTTTTTTTTTTAATTTGTTTTTAAACATTTATTCACTTTTGAGAGACAAAGAGAGACAGAGCATGATAGGGGAGGGGCAGAGAGAGAGGGAGACACAGAATCCGAAGCAGGCTCCAGGCTCTGAGCTGTCAGCACAAAGCCTGATGTGGGGCTCGAACTCACGGACTGTGAGATCATGACCTGAGTTGAAGTGGGATGCTTAACCAACTGAGCCACCCAGGCGCTCCTAAACCTTCCTAGTTCTAAGTCCATACCCTCTTGCTCATCGGCCAAAGAATTTGATAAACTATTCTCTATTGAAGTGAAATTCATTGATAAAGGCTTATTTTGTTTCCCTTTCCAGTTAGTACTTACCTTTAAATGCACCAGAGTGGGGCGCCTGGGTGGCTCAGTCGGTTGAGCGTCCGACTTCAGCTCAGGTCACGATCTCACGGTTCGTGAGTTCGAGCCCCGCATCAGGCTCTGGGCTGATGGCTCAGAGCCTGGAGCCTGCTTCCGATTCTGTGTCTCCCTCTCTCTCTGCCCCTCCCCCATTCATGCTCTGTCTCTCTCTGTCTCAAAAATAAGTAAACATTAAAAAAAATTTTTTTAAATGCACTGGAGCAAGCTAGTTGTGGATTTAATGTACTATGGTAAGAAGAGGGGAGAAATGACATTTTTGTGGAAACACCACCCAGTTACCAGTAGGAGAAGCCATTACATTTATTAATGCTGAAATTCTTCCTAGCAGTGAGTCTCTCATAGAGCATAACCACTCTTTGTAAATAGTATTTTATACCATCTATTCTGATGTGAATCCTACATTATTGCTTTTATGTGAATGAATCATACTTCCACATAGTACAATAATATGTACCATTTGTAGAGAGCTGCTATGTGCTAGATACTGCTGGTGCTTTCACACACTTTATCTCATTGAATTCATCTTCAGAACAATGTTATTTTACAGGAGAGAAAAACTAAGCACAGAGAAGTTAAGCAGCTTGGCTAAAGTCATAAGTCTAATGAGAGGGCATAACTCAGAAGACACACACCAATGTTGCATTTTTTAAATTGGACTCCTTGCCTGTATGAGTTACCTCCTTACCTGCCTTTCTTAGGTGGGGAGTGGGACGTGGTTGCCATCACAATCTCAAGGGAGAAGAAGGCCTTTGGGCAGCTTGCATGGATCATGATCTAACCCAGCTGTGGAAGAATCTTCTCTCTCTCTCTCTCTTCTTTAAAATTTATTTTATTTTGAGAAAGAGAGGTGGGGAGAAGGGGAGAGAATCCCAAGCAGACTCTGCACTGTCAGCTCATATCCTGACATGGGGTTTGAACTCATGAACTGCGAGATCATGACCTGAGTCAAAATCAGGAGTAGAATGTTTAACTTACTGAGCTACCTAGATGCCCCAAGAATCTTGATATCAAGTAAGGATCACTAAATGTTACACATAGACTGAGTTCAGGTTGATTATCTCCTATTTTTATCAGAGGGTAATTCCTCGTGGTTTTTGGGAAATATTACATGGTACCTTATGGTGATTGAGTTACTGATTGAGAATCTATGGGTCTATTAATAATGTCTTATGATTCTGATTCCTAGAGGTATGTCAGATGTAGTTCATACCTGAAAGTTATAAATGGGCCAGATTATACTCTTGCTTAATATGTTAATATATTAATAATTGACATCTCACCAGTAACTTCATTTTAGAGGCATCTGGATTAATGTACTGATATTCTCCTACTAAATTGAATTAGATCTTTAAGGATCAAAATCTTTTCTAAGTATTTTATTGTATTTTCAAAGTGTTTTTAATAACACTTTGTATATTCCAGATTTTTAAAAAAATTTTTGTTCTGTTTTTTCTAACTTCCTAAGTAAACACCAGTGCCATTGTAGGGTAAATCTGCATGAATCTTCACAATCTGGTTCACAATCTGGAAATAGTATACAACTCCGTGAGGGGACAAAACTCAAGCTATCTTGCCCTATGTGTATATGGCTAATCTTTTATTTTTCTGCCTTGACTGTGTCCCAGTATGTAACACTGGTGTTGGTACCCCATCATTTGGGTACATGAATAGTTAGAAATAAAGGTGTGTAAGAGAGCTTTGCTATACCAGATGTAGGACCTTAATCCTTACTTTTCTAGACCTTAGAATGAGGTGACTGAGAGAAATTATCTGCAGGTTTCATTCCAACTTAAAAGCTGGAATTTTCTAATGCTGGAGAATTAGAGATTTGTTTTCTGGTGTCTGACCACAAAGCCTTTTGGAGGTTGAATAAAACACCACAAATTATGTTGTTCACTGTGTTGGGATGGAAGTTGAAGGCAGGAAGGCGTGCAGAGAGCCTTGATTTAGTTTCTCAGATGGCTTGCCCCCTGTTTCCTTCAAAATGATGGGCAGAGATTTTAATGTTTATCATGTTTTGACATCTGTGATTTCTTTTATAAGCAATCATCATAGTGGATGTCAAGAACTATGTGGTAATTTACAATTATTCTGCGGTATCACGTAATATGTGTGCATCTGGGAATAAAGGTTTTAGAGAATTTTTTGGCTAAAGTATGGTTGCACTCAGAAAGGAGGAGCTTTGTAAGTGAGAGCAGCTCCAGACTTCTATGAATTTCATGTTTAAGTTCATTAATGGCAGGGACTGTTTTTGGTATTCTGCAATGTGCACTATTCCTTTGTCTTTCTATATGCCAATTATGGGAGAAGGTGATAGTGGTGATTTATTTTAATTTAGATGCCAAAGAGTATTGAAATAATTTTTTTCTTTGAGAAGAAACATTTGAGAAATGTTTAAGAATTTGAGAATGGTGGGGCGCCTAGGTGGCTCAGTCAGTTAAGCATCTGACTCTTGGTTTTGGCTCAGGTCGTGATCTCACAGCTTTGTGGGTTCGAGTCTTGCATTGGGTTCTGTGCTGACAGTGTGGAGCCTGCTTGAGATTCTCTCTCTCTCTCTGTCCCTCCCCCACTCATGCTGTCTCTGTCTCTCTCAAAATAAATAAATAAACGTAAAAAAGAATTTAAGAATGGTATGTCAAGAATTACTATACTGAAATTGGGAATAGTTACTAATTATAATGGGAATATATATACACACACACCTACACGCATTTTCTAGGTGTATATGCTAATTAATATCAGAACATTCTACATTTTAGGAACAGATACCATTACCACTTCTATTAATCTTTTCCTTCCCATACCTACACCCATTAGCTTAATTAAGGCATTTATCACCACCCTTCTGGATTATTTTAA
Organism: Lynx rufus; assembly: GCF_022079265.1. Taxonomy (NCBI): domain Eukaryota; kingdom Metazoa; phylum Chordata; class Mammalia; order Carnivora; family Felidae; genus Lynx; species Lynx rufus. The sequence continues at coordinate 37,620,251 of NW_025814834.1, read as the reverse complement.
GAGTCATCTTGCTTTTCTCCTGGCTCTCATTCTTTTCTAAATACCACTCTGTACCAGATAGAACAAATCAGCTACAATCAGATTAAAGCCTTAAGTGGCTTCCTACTGTCTAGCAAATAAAATCCAAACACTTGTAGCTTAGCAGTGAAGATCCTTGAAAGCCTGCGGGGAGTCCAACCTTGTTCCCTATAACTCTCCAGCCAGTATTCTATGTCCTAGTGGATTCAACTACTTGCTTTACTTTTTGTTCTTGTGTTTTTTCCTTCACAGTCATTTGCTTGTGCTGCTTCTTTATGTATTAGTCTCCTAATAATCTCCTAATAATATAGTCTCTCTTATAATCAAGTCAGGATTGACTGTCCAGGCCTTCTCAAAAACCTAAGTCCATCCATTCCTTCTAATTCACTTCCATTAAAGTAATCTTTCTTTCCTTTAACTCTGCTAGAATACTGAAACTCAAACATTATGAATATTCTTTTGTATTACTGTTGTTTCTTATATACATGTTCTTTATGTTATGTCCTTTGATTATATTCTAACTTTTGGGGGCAGAGACCATGTTTTTTGTTTTTTTCCTTGAACAGTACCTTGGACAGGGTTGGCCATGGTAACTGCTAGTTGAATGAGCCAATGGATGAAGGGTTCTGGTAAAACCCCTTCCCTTGCTGTTTCTTTATTCTTTCTTTGATTTAGAAATCTCTCACTAATGTGAAGTTGGTGAGTTTTGTGTGACACTGGGTACATGTAGATGTGTTAGTCCACCCTTAGGCTGGTAAATTGTGACCACTGGTGTTCTCGTGATGAATCTAGTGCTTAGATTGCTGATGTCCTTATGTATTCTGAGACCATTTCCTTTATAGGGAACAGCCACTTCACTTTTGGCCTATCTGCCTCTGTTCAAATGGGAAACTCCCTCCTGGAGAGCCCTTCCTTCTGATTCAAGCACTAAATGGAAGAATAACATTTTTTATGCCCAAAGCCTTATTTTGCCCACATCCTTATTTTCTTGGACATATTCCCTCTCTTCTAAGTTAAATATCGCAATACATGTTGGTTTCCCTTATTTTTATTTTTCACCTTCAATTAATTCCTTAATTGTGCCACATAGGTTCTGCAAAATATTTCCCATATTTTAAGTTGTCCTAAAGCAGATCCACTCTGTTAAAAGACCGTTTTTAATCTTCTCAAATTCAAACACAAAGAGACTCAAGTTTCTATCCAGTTCTAAATGATCAAAAAGACTTCCATATTTCTGCCCTCTCTCAGTTGTCTCTCATATGGCTCCCCTTTACTTGTGTGCTAGCTGCTGTATTTGGGTAGGTTCAGTTTATTAGCTGATAACTGCTCTCTGGTTAAGAGTTTGGTGGGATAAAAGGTTAAACTACAAGTGAATTGGACTTTTTTGGGGGGAAGCATGGGGATCACTTAAATATTCTGCGAGTCCATATTATTTCTAGCCTGTTGTATGTATATTCTTCTTTGATATTGCATGAGAATTTGCTGGTGGAGGAATGTTGGATCAAAGCCATTATATTAGTGTGAAAATTTAATTCAAGAAATAATTTATTTTGAATAGCTATTATGGAGGCTTTGTGAGCTAGGAGCTAGAGAGGTAAAACATAAATAAAATATAGCATCAACCCTTACAGAAATAGATAAGAGATCAGTGGATCTCAGAAAGACCATACAACTTAAGAAGATTTCTCTGTCTTCACACTACATGGTGCACATAAACAGCAGACTCTCTGTTACATGTTGTAGTCAAATGTGGTATTCAGGCTAATCTAATGTTTTAATATCCAGAAAGCTACTGTAAATGTTATACACAAATCACCAAGTTACAAAGCATTTGCACAAAATGAAACGCTCAGCATCTAACCACATTGATCTTTGCTTTAGAAAGTATATCAAGATCTTAAAGTGCCACTATGATCATCACTATAAATATTGATTAGCATGATATTGAAACTGTGCCAAAATACCTGTGATGAGAGAGTTTACTAGTAATAACTGCCATTAATTAAATGCTAATTATGTGTAAGTGTTTAGAACCTTTCTTTGTTCAATCCTCACATCATCTGTATAACTGGCCTAAGGTCATTCACATAGTAAGTGGTGGGGTTGGGCCTCACACCCAGGGAATTTGCCTTCAGAACCCATGTTCTTAACCACTAGTCTGTATTGCTTCTTAATTACTTTGGTGTTTTCAAATTTTGGTGTGCATGGGAATAATCTTAAGGAACTTCCAAGATGCCGATTCCTGGAGTCCCATCCTAGAGACCTAGATTCAGTAGATCTGAAGCTAGGCCTGGAAATCTGCATATAAGCAAGCACCTATATGATTCTGTGGTGCTGCAGTTACACTCTGAGAAATATGTGTTGTCTGTACTGTCTCGGGTTTTAGTAATGTATATACAAGCACATAGGCATATCTGTAATGTCTTCTCTCACTGCACCAGGATTACAACTCCAGTACCGTATACTGGAACATATTCTAGCCAGAGTTAGAATAATTCTTTCCCCTACCTGTCCTGAAACTAGTTATGTGACTTTGGCCAAAGTCATATATATATATATATATATATATATATATATATATATATATGACTTATATGAGATTTATTATAAAGAATTGGTTTATGTGATTATGGAGGCTGGTGAGCCTGTAGTATGGGCCAGCAGGTTTGGGACCCAGGAATGCTGATGGTACAGATAAAATCCAAAAGCAATCTTCTGGAGAGTTCTCCAGAAATGTTCTGGAGTCTTCTGGCTCAGGGAGGCCACTCTTTTTGTTCATTTCAGGTCCTCAAGTGATTGCACATTATGGAGGGCAAGCTGCTTTACCAGAAATTCACTGATTGATTGATTTCTTTTTTTCTTTTCGTTTTTTTTTTTTTTTTTTGAGAGAGAGAGAGAGAGAGAGAGAGAGAGAACGCATGAGCGAGGGAGAGGGACAGAGGGAAAGAAAAAATCTCAAGCAGGCTCCATGCTCAGTGCAGAGTCCAACACAGGGCTCTATCCCTGACCCTGGGACCATGACCTGAGCTGAAATCAAGACTCTGATACTCAGTTGGCTGAACCACCCAGATGCTCCCCAAACTCAGTGATTTAAATGTTAATCTCGTCCCAAAACATGGTCCAAGAGGCCACATAAAATTAACCATCATATTACCCAATTTCTCTGGGTTCCATAGGTAAAATCGCTTTGATAAAATCATCAGGGAATTGAACCAAGTGATCATAACTATATAAAAGTGTCTCTAAATGAGTGACCAATGGGACACACCCTGACAGCTGATGCCTTTAGTTTGGCTCAAAGTTGTCTTATCGAATATATTTTTTTTTTCAACGTTTATTTATTTTTGGGACAGAGAGAGACAGAGCATGAACGGGGGAGGGGCAGAGAGAGAGGGAGACACAGAATCGGAAACAGGCTCCAGGCTCTGAGCCATCAGCCCAGAGCCTGACGCGGGGCTCGAACTCACGGACCGCGAGATCGTGACCTGGCTGAAGTCGGACGCTTAACCGACTGCGCCACCCAGGCGCCCCTCTTATCGAATATTTTTAAAAATTTTAATTACTGGTAGTTTCTAACAAATTTCACATGAAAATCTGTATTTCTGGTTGCTTCAAAAAAATCAATGATTTTGCAACATTGCATGGCCACAGTGTAGCTGAGTCACAGATGTCACCTGTAGGAGGATTTTGCTACCTCCTTGTATCTCACTCTCTGTATCTCACTCTCTCAGTCCACGGATTTAATTTCTGTGAGCTGCTGAGCCCCTATAGGGATTTGAGTTTTTGACCATTGCCTTCCTAGCTACTAAACATTTGTCGCAGCTCCACCTCCCTGATTAAATATGACAAAGGGAGAAGTTGGATTTCTGAAACACATGAAAGCTTATGCCAGGAAATCACTATTTCTTCATCATGTGCAGTATGGTTTATCACCTCTCCCAGGGTTACCTTCTCTGGGCTCCGCAGATCACTAACTTCTTTTGAATTAACAAAAGGGATGCTTTTATATTTTTGTATACTTTCTTGGTAGGAGATGTTAGAAACTATGAAGTGGGTTCTTCAGTCACTGAATGGCATCAACCAGATTAAAAAGACAGAGGAACATTGATATAAAAAGAGAACCTGTTACTTTTGTGCAGAGTTGAAATAGTTTAGGAAGCAGTTTCAAATGTGTAGGTTATCTTTCCTATAGCAAGACTGGCCTTATAGGAAAATAGAATGGGCAGTTGTTTAATAGTGAGATTTCAAAGGTATAATAGCTTCATAACTTCCCCAGTTGCTCTCTGAATGCTGAAATTACTTCAACCAGGACAAAGTCTTTTATTTCATAATGGTAGAGAAAGCAGAGACCTTTGAGAATAGCAACACAGGGCCTAAGGAACAAAGTGGTGATATTAGATCCATATTGCAAATACATTTTGATAGGGGACTAGGGAAAAGATGAAACCCAGGGGCCTTGTAGGTCTGAAAATAGTTGAGGGAAAAAGAGTACAGTAAAGAATTTACTCTACTGATTGTTTAGTCTTTTTCTCCCCCCCATATAAACATGCCTGTGGCCACTTTTTTCTTTTTTTTGACAAAATATGTATAAATTGCCTTTAAGACTTTGAAAATTAATTCCATCAGGCATATGGTTTGCAAACATGCTCTCCTTTTCTGTGTTTAAAAAAATATATTTCAGATGTATAGCATTATTATTATGGCTTCTCTAGAAGTCATCCTTCATAAAAGTAATTCAGGAATGTTAGAATCTTTGTCAGTTTCTTGGCAAACAGTATTCGATTCTATATTCATACTCCATAGGACACACAATTTTAGAGGTATTCTGGAATGTTTCCAAATTTTATTTTGGAACTCAGCACTTCATTATCTTTATTAATTCTAATCAATAATAGTTTATAATAGTCCTGAATGTGTTAGCTGTAAATCGCTACTGTATTCCATTCAGCGAGAATGTTCTTGCTCTTCTTTTTCCCAGAGTATATATTTGAATGTTGACTTTTGTGTGCCAGGTTTTTTTTTTTCTGATACTTGGATTCCTGTGGATAATTTGTAAGAAGATCATCCAGAGAGAGAATGCCTAGGTCTTAATGTCTAATGTTAGATTTTCCACTTGGGAGGCAAATGCTTGCCTCTTGATTTTCCATCTTAAGAATTTCCTATTACTTTTCTTTTTTCTTTCTATTAATTTTGAACATATTAAGGTCATCATTTACTCTAGCCAGTTGCTTATTTTCATCTTGAATAGATTTGTAGTTTTCTTACTTTTAAATCCACCTAGTAGTTTATTTCTAAGTCCCTTTTCCTTAAGTCATAGAAAGAGAAATATTATACTTAGCAAAAGTTTTATGCTTCCTATGCTGTCTTTTGGAGTAATTTTAGAAAATTACTGACTATAGCTCTTAGAAAATTGCTTATTATGCCATTCCCTTGTTTGGCTCAGAGACAAAATAAGCTTAGGTCCTAGGGCCATGGCAGTTTTTTCCCTCTGCCAGATAATAGTCTCTATATGAAACTTCAGACTTCAGGGAGTTATTTCTGATCTTCAAGGATAGGTGATAATGGTGCTTTCTCTTGGCTCAAAGGCTGGGATACTTCCTGCTTTCCAATGCAGGTAAAGGGTGGAAAGTAGCAAGAAATATATTCTATTTTGGAAAAATAAATAAATGGACTTAGAGGAAGACTGTATGTGTTGAAAGTAGTTATTGTATTATAATTGGAAACATGAATAATTTGTATTTGAATAATAGAAATGATTAAACTGTCCTTGGAGTTTATATGGCATATTATATAGTAAAGTTTTTTTTAAATTTTTTTTTTTCAACGTTTATTTATTTTTGCGACAGAGAGAGACAGAGCATGAACGGGGGAGGGGCAGAGAGAGAGGGAGACACAGAATCGGAAACAGGCTCCAGGCTCTGAGCCATCAGCCCAGAGCCCGACGCGGGGCTCGAACTCACGGACCACGAGATCGTGACCTGGCTGAAGTCGGACGCTTAACCGACTGCGCCACCCAGGCGCCCCAGTAAAGTTTTTTTTAAATGAGAGAAAAATAAATTGTACAGGAATCCCATGTTATCAGAATAGCTTGCAGATTTTGTTCATAATACCTCTATCTTCAGTCTTGTCCTCCTCCTTTTAAAGATATATAAACACAGACTAAAAGATGGTATGTATATTGATGGGTCATTTAAGGTGACAATGGAAAGACCACCTAGTGGACCCATGAGCAGACTGATGATGGTCAGTGTCACCACCTTCAGTTTGGGGCGTTTAAAGAAAAGGAATATAAATATGGTTTGTCTGTGTTAATCACTTGATTAATCACAGGTGGGTTATCCATGGTGGTTTTTAAATCTCTGGTTAGTTTTTTTCTGTGGCTCAGAGTTCTTTTTTTTTTTTTTAATTTTTGTTAATGTTTATTTATTTTTTGAGAGAGAGATTGACAGAGTGTGAGCAGGGGAGGGGCAGACACACACACAGAGAGAGAGAGAGAGAGAGAGAGAGAGAGAGAGAGAGAGAGACAGAATTTGAAGCAGGCTCCAGGCTCTGGGCTGTCAGCACAGAGCCTGATGCGGGGCTCGAACCCACGAACTGTGAGATCATGACCTGAGCTGAAGTCAGATGCTCAACCTGTGGCTCAGTGTTCTTGTGAACCACGTGTCATTGTGTGCCAACTAATGCCAATTAATTTCCTGTACCAGCCTAGGCCCTCGAGTTGTGTCAGTCTGGGACAGAACCAGACTTGGGGGAGGAGATTCCTGCTCCAGTGTGGAAAATAGAGGGGTGGATTGCTGAGCAGGTGTTGACATTGTGGAATCCCAGGGAGGACTGGTCCTTGCAGCCTTGGGAAAACCTGCTTTTGTACTACGTGGGAGAATCTCCCTTTATGTTAGAGGTTTTGTTCACTTTCTGTTCACTCTTTGATAACTGTCCTAAGTTTAGAAGTGACTTGGGTGTCATTACATACATACTGGCAACTAGAATAAATTCTAATCTGAGTAGTTAGAACTGAAATAGTCTGCTCAAAGGTAGAACACATTTCATTTGTTCATTTGTCCATTTCATTTGTTTGTTTATTTGGGGGGTTTCTCTAGTGACTGTCTGATGACCTGCATACATATTCATTATCTACTTGATAGTTCAAAAGGTGGTCAGAAACGTTATGTCTCTCTCATGATCCTAAATGGAAAGGTAAGAAACCCAGAGGAAAAATGACATCTTCTCTCTTGGCTTATTTTTAATATTAATATAATGTCAGTGTTTTTTAAATGCTGAACTTTGTAATGCATGTGTGCTTTGAATTATTTTGTTCAATGTAGAACTGTGGAAAAATTACATGCTTCCTCATGTCACTCAACGGCCTGATCCATCAGAGCTGGAAAAATTACAGTCATCTTGGGTGACTTTGAGTTTCTCCCTTGTTCTTATAAGGCTCACACTCTTCCACACACTAATATTCTCTAACAGCTTCCCACTGGTAATGCGTGTCTGGCTAAGTGACTTCTAGTGAATGTAGCTATTGTTGTGCTTAATTGTCTTTCACTTATTATTCCAGTGGCGTACTACGACATCAAGATAACTTACAAGTCTAATTTACCCACGTGGATATTGCTTTTGTTCTTGACATTGTGCTCTAGAATTTCAAGGCTCTGAAATTATTTTCTACTTTTTAGGGGTCCAAAAGTCAAGTTGTTTTCTGTTATCTTCTTTAATTTTCACAAGTAAATTGTGTTAAGTTGGATGGACCCCTGGTCTTTGGAGAGCTAAGCCCAAGTGGTCACATAAAATCCAGACTATCGAGGCCCCGAGAGGCTAATCCAGAGGTCCCCTCAAGGTGAATGTGTAGCATTAAATTATCAGAGACCTCCTAATAATGCTAATAATGAGAACAATTGTCATTTTGGGGGTGCTTACTAGGTTTGGAACTATATATATTATCCTAAGGTAATAAATTGGGAAGGTAGGATACAGTTCAAACTCCTTTTCTTTCTTTGCATTGAAAGGCTTTCTGCATATCTGTTCTGCTGTCCTCTACTATTAATTTTCTGGTCAGAACAGTCTATTTATAGTTCTCTACAGACATACCTTGCCTTTTTAAAAAAAAACACAGATTTATTCACATATAATTCACATAAGCATGCAATTCACCTCTTTAAAGTGTACAACTCAATGGTTTTTAGTGTATTTATAAAGATGTGCAACTGTCAGCACAAGTTTAGAATATTCTCATCACCTACCCCCCCCCAAAAAGAAACACCCCATATCCATTAGCAGTCACTCCCTTTCTTCCTTCTGCCCACCCTTCTATAAGCTACTAATCTACTATTAGTCTCTATAGAGTAGAGACTATACTCTATAGAGACCACCTATTTTGGTCATGTCAAGTAAATGGAGCCATACCATATGTGGTCTTTTTGTGACAGACTTCTTTCACTTAGCATGATGTTTTCAAAGTTCATCCATATTGTAACATGTGTCAGTACTTCATTTCTTTTTATTGCCAAATAATATTTTATTGTATGAATATGCCATATTTTTTATCCATTTACCAGTTGATGGACATGTGGTTTGTTTCTACTCTTTGGATATTATGAATGTGCTTCTATGACTATTCATGTTCAAGTTTTTGTGTGCATGCATGTTTTTTTTGGGGGGGGGTATATATCAAGGAGTGTTAATCCTGGGTCATATGGTAATTCTGTGTTTAACCTTTTGAGGAAGTACTGGAATGGTTTCCACACCAGCTACAGCACTTTACGTTCTCACCAGCAGTTCCTAAGGGTTCTAATTCCTCCACACTCTTGCCGTTATTATTATCTTGCCCTGTTATTATCTGTTTTTTGATTATATCCATGCTAATGGATGTGAAATGGTATCACACAGTAGTTTTTATTTGTATTTTTCTGATGACTAACGATGGTGAACATCTCTCCATGTGCTTATTGATCTCGTGTATCTTCTTTGGAGACATATCTATGTATACTCTTTTCCCATCTTCAAAATGGGTTTGTGTTTATATTTATATTTATATTATTGAGTTATAAGAATTTTTTTATGTATTCCAGATAAAGTTCCCTTATCAGTTATATGAGTTTCAATATTTTCTCTCCTGTGGGTTGTCATTTCAGTTTTTTAATGATTAACCACAAAAGTTTTAAATTTTGACGAAGTCCAGTATATCTATTTTTTCTTTTTTTTTTTTTGTTTGTGCCTTTGTTTTCATAATTAAAATGACATTGTCTAATCTGAGGTCATGAAGATTTACCCTCCCCTCCCCATTTTCTTCTAAGGGTTTTATAGTTTTATCTCTTACATTTATGTCTTTTATCTGTTTTGAGCTAATTTTTGTATATGGTGTGAGATAGGGATCCGACTTCATTCTTTTGCATAGGTATATCCAATTATTTCAGCACAATCTTGCATTTTTGAACTTTTATTTATTCCCAGAATGCTCTTCTATCTTCTTCTTGGCTATTGAAATCCTTTGAGTCAGCTCACCTTCTGCTTCCTATAAGAGGTCTTTTGACCACCTTAACTTAAAGTGATTTCTCTCCTTTTAACTTGTCATCTTTTCATGGGTATGTACCTTTTCTCTCTGCATAACTAGAGCATGAAACTATATCTTATACCTATCACTTGACCTATGAAGTGTCAATTATCAGTGTCCCCTAATGCCACTGTGAAAGTCAGTGGAAGGCTGGAAGAGTAATAGGTTTTGGCCCTCTAACTCTGACATCCTTAATAGTTTCATATGTGACTATATTTGAGTTGTAGGAGGTAATCAGAGGTGTTATAGCTATATCATGGTGATATTCTATAGATTCTTATGACCTTATCAACAATTATATTAAGTACATTAAAAATTCTAGTATCTACTATACTTTATTTATTTATTTATTTATTTATTTATTTATTTATTTATTTATTTATAAATGTTATTTACTTTTGAAAGGGAGAGAGAGGGAGGGGAGGGACGCAGATAGAATCTCAAGCTCACTGTGGAGCCTGGCACAGGGCTTGATCCCATGACCATGAGATCATGATATGAGCCAAAATCAAAAGTTGGAGGCTTAACTGACTGAATCACACAGTCGCCCCATGTCTACTGCATTTTAAAGAACAACAATATTGATATTATATAAAGTTTTTAGGATTTAGTAAATAATTGTCTAATATTTGCTTTTTGTGTGAAAAGAATTTGGGTATAAGGTCTCTTTTCATCAAAAATTCTCTGTTATTATGAACATCTAATATGCTTTTACCTTAAATGATTCACTGAGATGCAGTTTTTGTAACATTGTAGATCAATGGATATTCTGCAAATTGGTATTTTTTTTTCTGAATTATACATTGGTGACCCTGCTATTTCCAGGTTTAATAGAGAATTGACTGCCATTTGGTTTCTCAGTGAGGATATAATTTTGGGAATAAGGTTATATTTCAGGAGAGATTCTGTAAGTTGTTTTGCATATCTAATATGCTCCCTTTAGTGACTGATAGAATCGGATGTGTCTTATGTAACATATGGCAAATCAGTAGATATTCTACAAGAGTAGATTTTCTATGGTTTATGATACTGAATCATCCACCTATGCAGACATATGAGAACAGGTTTTCCATGAGGTATTGGGAAGGTGGAATCCATGGGTTCTACTTTCCTTTATACTTTTATTTATTTTTTTAATTTTTAAATGTTTTTTTAAATTTATTTTTGAGACAGAGAAAGACAGAGCATGAGCAGGGGAGGGGCAGAGAGAGAGGGAGACACAGAATCTGAAGCAGGCTCCAGGCTCTGAGCTGTCAGCACAGAGCCCGATGCGGGGCTTGAACTCACAGACTGTGAGATCATGACCTGAGCTGAAGTCAGATGCTTAACTGACTGAGCCACCCAGGCGCCCCATTCCTTTATACTTTTAAATCCAATAATCTTACAACTCTGTAATATATAAAATATTCCCAGATATAGCTAGTTCCTTTCCAAATGGCCAGGGAAAGATAGAAGAGCAAGGAGAAGATCTTGAAACAGTCTTTCAACAACTTCACTAGATTTTGCTTAGGAAATTGAAATTGTCTTTTGGTACTATGCTTTCTCATTTGCATTTCTTGTTCTGCTGGAGGTTTCCAGAATATAGTGCGGGGTTAGTAATTGCACATTACTTCTTTCCTTACTCCTTTTCTGAGCTATTAGAATGGTCTGGGTGATCTGATGGCTGTTTTATTATTTTGCAGTGAGTGGCTTAAAAGGATAATTTACACAGAATTACCCTTAAAGTGCATGTGTAAGTTTAATATATGTTGTACTCTGCATTTTTACAGGATGTGTGCAGTGGCAATTTGTACTCTGTAATAGAGAAGAGATATCTAGTTTCTCAAGGCTAGACTCTGAGTTAATTAGGTGGAACTGTCTTCCAGATGTGTCAGATAGTTAGTAACTATTTATAGTTGCTGTTCTTTTGGTACCAGAAGTAACTTTGCTCTCCCCTGAATTCCCTTAGCTTTTATCTGTCCCTTACTGCTCTCATCACCTTCCACCCCCTGTTGTAGGTTAGCTCTAGCTATCTACCTTTTTTTTTTTTATCTCCCTGCTTCCTTTTCACATAGTTTGACTCATGATGTTCATTTAATAGATGTGGTAATACTGGTGTTGGGAAGCAAATATTCCAGCTTTTAGCTCTCTGAGCAGGTGATAAGATCACACCTCCCACCACCTTTGGCTACGTGACTCGCTTTGGCATAGAAGTAATGCATGTCACTTTCAGGGGAAAGTATTTAATAGCCAGTGTTCAACTCCTACTTTTCCTTCCTCTTAACTATGATTGTATCTTGGGATGGAGCCTGAGTCCCTGAATGACTTGGAAGACCAGAGCCCCCTGCTGACCTGCAAAAGACATGTAGCTTAAGTAAGAGATATATTTTTGATGCTTTAAACAGCTGAGATGTTGGGTTATTTTTTTGTGCACATCATAACCTAGCCTGTTCTGACAGATGAAGTAAACCTGCATTTCCAATACGAGAGCCACCAGCCACATGTGGCTATTGAACCCTTGAAATATGGCTAGTCCAGTTGGAGATGTGCCATATGTATAAAACACATACTGGGTTTTGAATACTTAGTATGAAAAAGGTATGTAAAATATTCCATTAGTGATTTTTAAATGTTTACATGTTGAAATGATATTTTGGGCATAGGGGATTAAACAAAATATATTATTAAAATTCATCCCACCTGTTTACTTTAAAAAAAATTATACATGTGATTGCATTATCATTCTGTTGGATAATGCTGCACTGAATGATAAACTTACTGAAGACACGAGCTCTATCTTTCACCCTTATTCTCTTATAGCATCCCATAGTGGTCTGGTATATGGGATATGTTAAATAAATACAAGTTTAATGAGTGAACTATGTCTCCACTTATATTTTGTTTAACATTAAAAAATAATGCAATATTCAACATGAAGCTTATTTGTATTTTTGTGTTTAATAATTTCCTCTTTTAATTCCTTTGGCTAAAGAATAAAATCTCTTTAAATCAGGAAATTTAATGGTATGTTTTAATGTTATGTTTGTGTTATGTTAATGTTTTAAAATGTTGCACACTGCAAAAATGCTGGGCTTCTGGTCATTAAATACATGACCTAATCAAAAACTTAGCATGGTTAATCCCAATGGCTAGCATTTTTTAACATTGCAAAAATAACCAAGAAGTCCCTTTATTTATTTATTTATTGTGACCTTTATTTATTTACCAATGTCATCCATTTTCATTATTTACATTATTGTTTTCCCCTTTGTATGAGGCCTTATGCTACAAATCAAAAGGAAACAGGGAGAAGCAGAGCAACCTTGAGGGCCTTTTGCCACATCAGATGTGGATGACCCCTCATATGAGGAAGCAAGGCTTTCAGGTTCTAGATGAATGAGACAGAAAGCAAAATAAGTGGTGCAAGGAGCCCTGGAAAGTAATATGACTTTAAGAAATAAAGGGTGGAGCATAGGAAATATAGTCAATGGTGTTGTAATAGCGTTGTATGGTGACAGGTGGTAGCTATACTTGTGGTGAGCAGAGCAAAAATTAGATTTAAGCTTAAACGTAGATTTGCGGAGTCACTATGTTGAACATCTGAAACTAACATAACATTGTGTGTTAACTCTACAAACAAACAAACCAAAAGTGAGATGGAACTTTTAGTGAAAAAAAAAAACAAAAACAGGTGGAGAAAACAAAGTAACAAAGATGCTGGAAAAAATTACAAGCACTTAGTAAATTATAGCTATTGGCATAAGAGTAGAGGGAGTTATGGAAGGACATATACTAGGCTGTTCCATTGGCTAAAGAGGCACAGGAGAAGGAGAGATAGACGCCTCCACCAAAAAAGACTGTAGGATAAGCAAGGACATGTCCACACACCAATTTGTCCATAATTTGCACAAAACTCTATGTTATGTGTACATGCATAGAAAGACATATGACACGGTGGTTACCAAAATATTAGTGGTACTTTACTTTCTGGGTCATGGCTGAATTTCAGATAATTTTAATTTCTTTGTTATACATTTGACTTTTTTCCCAAATGGGCATTTTGTATCGTCAGTAAATAACCTGATCAGCATTTTTGCATTTATGAGTAACATTAAGACAGAGTTTAAGGATCCAATCAGAAGTTGTCTATATTATTTGTATTCCATTGAAACAACTGTCAAGTTATTATAAATAAAAAAGAGGAGTAATTAGAAGTGTATTAAGTATATGTGTTCATTTCAATTACCAGAGAATATTTAAATATACCTATTAATAGGTATGGTATACTCTTCTGTGAGTTAGGCTTCAGTTTCCTTCCTAACTGAAAAAGTGAAATAGCTTGTTCAGATTATGGAAGTGTCTTATCTGAAAGTGAACATTTATTCAGAAAGAAAGAAAATGCTTTTATAAGATTATAAAGGATTTGGGAATTATGCCATGAGGGCACATGCTGAGTAATGTCAGTTTTTCAGGCAGGGTGCCAAGTTTTGTCAAAGAAAGGCAAATATGGGATTTATTTTGCAATATCTGGAAAACTTAGAACTCTAATTTCTTGGAAAATCTTTCCAAGATAAATTTAGTGTGACGGCATTCTACTTCAAAAAATTACATATAGCAAGAGGAAAGGAAAAACAAAGTACAACAAGATGTTAGATGAGAAGAGGAGGTTTTTCTTCCCCCAAAGAGATTGTGACCTTGCTGAATTCAATTATGTGTCTGACAGCCTCACAGAAAACATCCTTGTAAGGTTAATTTTGCTGAAACTCCTGAGTAAGGGTAAAGTAAAAAAATGATCTTTTACCATCAGTTCACTTTTCTTCATCTTTAAAAATGTGCAAAAGATGAGGTGTTATGTGTTCAAAAGTGTTCTGAGTCTGTGGGGGATCCTGAACAAGTCATTGAAACTTTCTGGGTCCCATTTTTCTCATTTGTCTAATATTTAGGCTTTGGACTATACAACATTCCATGTTTTCTCCTAGGTTTTATTTTTAAAAATAAAATGAAACTATTTTATGATTTTTGATATGTTTATATACTGTCTGATGTATATCAGTAAACTTCTTTTTTTAAATTAAGGTCTGGTTCTTCTATGATGTAAAAAGGATTGTGGGTGAGTTTATATATAGCATTACCTAGAACTATGACTTCCCCCAAAGTCCCTTTGAGGTTTCCACACACTTTGAAAGCTTGGTTGCCACAAGGGTCATGGTGATTCACAGGGAGAATTCAACTGATACAGGTTCATGTCTGTATCTGTAAGATGGCTGTGCAGACTTGGAGACTTCAAAACATCCTCTCCATTGCAGGATAAGTATCCCTTGCCCTCAAGTCTTCTTGGAGCCATCCTGCTGATGGTGACTCTGCCTGCCTTGGGTGGGACATCTGCTCAGGTTCTCGGACCTTTATTAGGCATGTTCCAGCTGCTCTGAGAGGCTTCTAGACAGAACAGTGCGTGTAAGTGTGAACTATGAAGCTGCAGCAGGCAATGAGTGCATTTTGCTCTGTGACTGTTTCCCTCCATTCCTCCTCATCAGCTTTGGAGTTGGTGGGGGTCAATCCAGCAGGTTTTTTTAAAGTTTATTTATTTATTTTGAGAGAGAGAGAGTGAACAGTGGAGGGATAGAGAGGGAGGGAGAGAGAGAATCCCAAGCAGGGTCCACACTGTCAGCACAGAGCCCAACGCAGGGCTTGATTTCACAAACCAAAATGTGAGAGCATGACCCAAGCTGAGATCAAGAGTTAGACACTTAACCAACTGAGCCACCCAGGTGCCCCAATTCAGGAAATTTTTGAACAACTTTTTTTTTTTTTGATTTTTTTTTTTTGTTTTTTTTGAACAACTTTTTAATTGAAGGTGAATTCTAGATGACCTTGTGACTTGACTGTCCAAAGTACAGTGTTTTAAGCCTATATGATGTGTTTACTATACTCCCAGTGAAGAAAAATTGTGAATGGTTTATTCATTTATTCTACATTTATTGAGTGCCTACCAAATGCCATCTTGGGGACAACAAATATGAAAAAGCAAAATATGATAATGCAGTAAGGACTAGGAGATACTAATTAAGGAACTAATTAAGATTCGGACAACTTCAGTGAGGAGGTATTATTTTCTCCTTGGTGAAAAGAAGGAGCCAGCCATGAAAAGGCCTGGTGTTAGGATATTTGGGGCAGAGGGACTAGTCTCTGGAAATGTGGGGACGAGTTTCATATGTTCAAAGAACAGAAAGAAGGCCAGCATGGCCAGAGTGCAGTGCGTGCTGGAGAGAATGACAGGAGTTGAAGTACAGAGGTGGGTGGGTGTGAGGTCAGGTGAGCCTTGCAGGGAAAAGTTTGGATTTTATTGTAAGAGCAGTAAACTGGAGGGTTTAAGCAAGAGAAGGACACCTTCTGATTTCTGCTTTTCATAATTCCTCCGTTTGGTGGAGAATGGATGGTTGGAAGAGTATGGAGGATTAGGGTATTAGTAATCCAGTATTCCATGGAAGAGATGATAGTGACTCAGACAAGATTAGCAGCGATTGAGAAGGAGAGAAATGTCATGGCTTTGGGACATGTTTTGGGGCAAAGCCCATGAGGTTTATTAATGGATGCTTGTAGGAGAATAAGGAAAAGCATGAATCAGTGATGATTCCTGTGTTGTGGCCTTGAATAACTGGGTGGATGATGTGCCATTTACTGGAGACGGACTGGTCTGGAAGCATATGGAAGAATTCTGTTTTTGCTGTAAAGTTTGAGCTGCCCATTAGATATTGAAAGGGAGATGTTAGAGAGGTCACTTGAGACCTCAATGTAAAGATTCAGACTGGAGATTTAAATTTGGGAATCATTGGCACTGACCTAGTATGAATTGTGAAAAACTAGATAAAATTGTAAACCAGTCCTATAATTTATCTTGAGTGTGTGCTATTTTCCAGTCAGAAAAAAAAATCTTTCATAAAATGATATGGTAATTATTACTTATTACTTAGGCTTTTTGTAGTAGTTGATTATCAGGCAGTTAGAATAACCACATCACTTTTATCTGATAATTAGAGTTAATTTGCAAGTACTGATAATAGGCTGACTCACTGAATAAACAAAATACAGAGCACAAAGTTTGTCTTTTACAATCATGTGTGTGAAGTTCCTTTTCATGTCTTTTAGGCTTGGGTTGCTGAATTCTTGAGAGTTTAATTCAGAATTTTCATTCTTTTTCATTGCCAAGCCAATGGCTTTATTGTTTTGTGTTCTTCTGGTGAAATGCTGCTGGGGAAAATTCTTACTCCTCCCCCCACCCTCATCTGAATGGTACTTTTTATTTAAATTTAATTTATTGTCAAATTGACTAACATACAGTGTGCTCTTGGTTTTGGGGGTAGATTCCCGTGGTTCATCGCTTACATACAACACCCAGTACTCTTTCCAACAAGTGCCTTCCTCAGTCTCAATGCCCATCACCCATTTCCTCCCAGTCTACCCTCAGTTTGTTCTCTGAATTTAAGAGTCTCCCATGGTTTGCCTCCCTCCCTCTGTTTGTAACTATTTTTTTCCCATTCCCTTCCCCCATGGTCTTCTGTTAAGTTTCTCAAGTTCCACATATGAGTGAAAACATATGAATGGTACTTTTGAAAGCTGGTTGCACTGGCAGGCCTCGAAGCTTGGAAGCTAGCTGTGATTATAGAGATGCTTCGCCTTATTGAGAATCTACGGAATGTCTGTCAAGGTGCTGGTTGTTTTGCGTAGATTGTCTTGAAATTTGATTAAGCCCCTTCCAATGTAGGCATTTTTATTTCCATTTTAATGGTGAATAAACAAAAGCTCAAGGTCACCTGGCTAGCAAATGGCAGGGTCAGGACTCACATCTAGGTCTGTCTGGTTCCAAACTCATTTACAGTTTTTATTCTGCCAGGCTGTTAAACTACCAAAATTCCCCTTAGTTTATTCTCCCAGTCCTGTTTTCCCCTATCAATTCTTTTATATCTTTCTGGCCAACTACCCAAGTAGCTACCACCCACATTTCCCGTTTTAAAAATGGTCACGGGAGATGCACATGCCCACCCCCTGATACTTCTGCTTTCTATCTATAGATTTCAGCCCCTGCCATACCTGCCTTCTCCTCAACCATGCCCTTCTACTACTCTTTAGTATTCTATTAGTTAAGCAGACTTCACATTCTTTAACCTTTCCCTTCAACATTTCCCTATACTCTTGCCAAAACTCAGTCTTGGCTTTATTCTAAGTTATAAGTTCCTGAGCCAAATTCGTCACTAGTGGTCAGTTCTTCCACTTTTTCTGGCTCTCAGATTGAGGAACAGAGGTCAGCAAATTTCCTGCTTCCCATCACACCCAGACTATTGTTTTCTCATTGTCTCTCAAGAACTTGTGTTTTGAACTGTCCTCCATCCTTGTATGCCACACTTTTTCCATCTTATCTTCAACTCACACCTTCTGATTGTTTCTCACCCCATTGAGAGTCTGCTTTGGCTGACTGACTTCCTCTCTTTCTTCTAGCATCCCAGGAACCTAAATAACTTATCTACTGTTCCAGTCCCTGTCCTCACAGATCTTTGGCCTCTGGACCTTAAGCAACTTTAACTCTGTGACGTTCTTGCTCCTTATAGGCACTGCCATACTTCTCATCTGAAATGGTCTTCTCAGGTGATATTGCTTATGGTTCTACCTTGTCTCAATCTCCTCTCCTATTAAATCTTGGCTTTATTTTCATTGTCAAAGCTCCTTGCTCCATCTGTTTCCTTGAAATGCCACACTGGCCTCTCCCACCTTCCTATGCATAGGGACTTTTTGGTCCACCATTTAAACTCAGGTCTTGCTAGCTTCATGGCTTTCAGGCTCTGGTCTCATTTTACTTGCTCTGCAAATCTACAATTCTGAGTAGACTCCACCATCTGATTTCTATATTCCTGAGCTAAAAAAAGTCACAAACCCTGATTTTTTTTTACAATAGGAAAATTTATTATAGCATTTTAGCACATAGTCAAAATTCCCATGGTTACTTAAATCAGTAACTCAATAACATCATCAAAGACCTGGGATCTCTCCCCGTCTGTTGCTTCTATTAGGTTAGCTTCAGTCTGACTAGTTATCTTCATGATTGCAGGACAGCTGCTATAGTTCCAAGGACCATACAGAGATAGCACTCAGCAGAAAAATTGGTCTGATTGATCTTGCCACAATTATCAACCCATAATTAGACCTCTGGCTCTATTGCGATCTCATTGCTAATTAGCTCCCACATGTGTTCCCCACTGGGACTAGTCTGAGTTTTTTCAAACCGCAGTCTTATCAAGCCTTACCTACTTCCTTTTTTTGCCTCAATATTTTCTCCCACTTCTGTTCCTATTACCAGTATCCTTTGGTCCCATCCATTCACTCCATATTATCTACCCCTGATAATAATTCTTCCTGAAGCATGGTGCTGAGTATATTACCTTTTGCAACCCACTTGCAGTGGATCCCTCGAGTTTAGACTCCTTTGTGTGACATTCAAGGTCCATCATGGCTTGGCCCTATACCACGTTTCTAATTTTAACTTCCATTATTCCTGTTCGTATACCCAATGAGCCAATCAAACTGAAAATTCCTGGTCATTCCTTCAATGCTCCCAGATTTTCCCACCCCTATTTTTGTTCCTTATTTCTGAAGAGGACGTCTCCTCAACTCTGCAAATGAAATTAGTACATACTTTAAGGTCTAACTCCATTGTTATTTGCTATCAAAGATTTCCTGATTTCTCTCATTCCCAGCAAGAAATTATAGTCTTTTCTGAATTTTGAAGTTGCTTATCTTTGGTCATTCTTTATTTTGTATGATTATTTTTATATACCTCCATATCAGTTGCTCTATAGCGCCAGTGTTCAATATTTCCCACTGATATCATTTGAACAAATCTTTAAGAGTTTGATGGTTTAGTTGTTGTTTAGACTTTTTTTTTCTGGCCTCTGATCCTAGTATCTGTTATGTGCTTCGAGGACATCCGGCTTTGGGGCCCTCTGGGACTGTACATAATTTTGCCTGGAAAAAAAGACCAAACACTATAACAAAAATTGTTCCCCTGGGCATTTAGTTCTATCGATATGAGGTTGATTGTGTCTTTTCAGTTTAACAGAGTGTTTTAATTAAGAAACATAGCAAAAAAGATTTAAACAAGTATCATCAAGTTAACATTGAGGTACCCAGTTTTTAAAAATATCATTTAATTGTATTGATCCTACCTTTTAAGTACCTGTGAAATCTATCTCCTCTCCATTCATATTGCTGGTGCCTCATTTCTGATGCCCACCACCTTTCTTTGCCACTAGATTCTTCCCACTGCTATTTGTCCATAGCAGAGTTGTCTCCATCCCAAACAAATCTTGTGATGCCATTCCTCTGCTTCTACACATTTTCTGATTCTCGTCACTTCTAGGAGTAAGTCCAAATTCACTTGCAGGACTTTAAATTCCCTTTAGATACCCAATTGCCTTCCTCAGGTTCATCTCTTGCTGCTTACTTAGTAGTATTTCCTGTCTCAGCTATTCTGAGAGTTTCACTCTTCTCAGAAAAGCCCATGATTTTCTGAGGCCTGAAATATCCTCATTTCTTACCCTGGCCAATTCCCATTGATCATTTAAGGCCAGTTCAAATACCACCTTGTCTGTGAGACTTTTTCTGCCATCCTCAGAGAATGGATCCTTTTCTGTACTAGTCATTCATTCATTCATTCATTCATGTATTAAAATCCAGGTGGTGAGAAATGCTGGTATACAACACAGAAGTCTTTATTTTAATATTTTAGGTTTTTATTTAAATTCTAGTAATTAACATATAGTGTAGTATTAGTTTCAGGAGTAGAATTTAGTGATTCATCACTTACATATAACACCCAGTCTTTAAATATGGACTGTATGAGGCTATACAAGAAAATCTATATACAAGAAAATGCATATACAAGAAAATGTATAGGGAACTGTACAAGAAAATGACAATATTGAAGGAATGGAGGGGATAAAATTTGAAAAACTCCCAATGCATTAGAAAGAAATACTAAGACTTAATGCCTGATTAGATGGGGTGGAATGCAGAAAGTGGAAGAGAATAGAATAATTCCCAAATTTCTATCTTAAGTGACACAGTAGGTATATGAGCATCCAAAGAGATAAGAAAAAATAGGAAAGAGCATGTCAGGTGGGTAGTATGAGTTTAGTTTTGACATACCTCTAGGATACCTGAGTGGACATGTTCAGCACACAGTGGGATATGTGGATTAGTCAGTGTGGGCTGCCATAACAAAATACCATAGACTAGATGACTTAAACAACAGAAATTTATTTTCTTACTGTTTTGGAGGCTGGAAATCTATGGTTAAGGTGCTAGCAGTTTGGTGTCTGGTGAGAGCTCTCCTTTTGGGTTACAGATGTTTGCCTCAGTATGCTCACATGGTCTTACTTTGGTGTGTGCACATTGATAGAGTGAGCCAGTGAGCTTTTTGGTGTCTTTTCTTACATGGACACTGATCATCTGGGATTGGGGGCTCACCCTTATGATCTCATTTAATCTTAGTTACTTCCTGACTCATTTAATCTTAATTACTTCCTGAAAGGCTCCATCTCCAAATACAGTTACAGTGGAGCTAGGGCTTCAACATAGGAATTTGTAGCGGACAGGGGAGGCATAAACACTCAGTCAATAACATATATAGAAGTCTAAAACTGACAAAGTAAAAAGATAATGAACATTAAGTGGTCCTGTATATTTCTACTATCCTTTTGGCTTCCTATTTCCACTTCCATTGATGCCCACTTTGCAAATTTAAGTGCATAATACCAGAGAATAGTTAGGATTTTGCCAAAGGACAATAGGGAAAGCTATACTTTGAATGGTCTTTAAACTTCACCCATGAAAACAACCTAAATTCAATGGATGAATGAATAAAGAAAATGTGGTATATACATAGGATGGAATACCATTCAGCCTTTGAAAAGAAGGAACTCATGCCATATGTGACAATATGGATGAACCTAGAAGACATTATGCTAAGTGAAATAAGTCACAAAGGACAAATGCTGCAAGATTCCACTTATATAAGGTATCTAAAATAGTTAACTTTGT
Source organism: Lynx rufus (assembly GCF_022079265.1). Taxonomy (NCBI): domain Eukaryota; kingdom Metazoa; phylum Chordata; class Mammalia; order Carnivora; family Felidae; genus Lynx; species Lynx rufus. Next base: position 37,598,614 of record NW_025814834.1, on the reverse strand, counting down.
AGAACAGAGAGTAGAATGGTAGTTACTAGGGGCTGTGGGGAAGGAGCAATGGGGAGTTACTATTCAATGGGTATAAAGTTTCAGTTATACAAAATAAGTTCTAGAGATCTGTTGTACAACACTATGCCTATAGTTAACAGTACTGTATTATGCACTTAAACATTAGTTAGGAAGGCAGATCTCACGTTAACTGTTCTTACCACAATAATAATAAAACTCTCTCTTGTGCTAAGAAATTAAACTTTTTCTATTTTTTATTTCATTTTGTCTGTTTCATCAGGTATTTGGCCAACTCGTGGAATTCTCTCCTGCAGTTTAATCCAAATTTTATAGATCTATAAAATGTAGATACAGTTTATAGTACATAGTCTATAGTTCATAGATCTTAAAAGTTTGAAACCTACTGACCATTCTGGGTAATAATCAGTTATGGGACTCTTACATGTATAAACTTTAATATACCACTTCATATATTAAGTGGACTTTACCATTGCTTTGCTTCCTTTGTGATACGAATGTGAGGTAGCCTGAGCTGTTGAGAAAGTAGCTGTGGTCCAGATGTGAGTTGAGTGACTCACCCAGGATACTACAAACCAGGGTGGGAGCCTGTATGACCTTGCTTCCATCCTTAGCTACAAGCCAACTGGCTTCTCTTAAGAAAAGAAAAGCCACAACAATTTGTTGATCCAAGCCTTTTAAATATCATTATTTCTCCATTAATTGTTTTATTCCTCTAAACTTTAAGGTATGATCTTTCTTTTAGATAAATGCTGCTTAATTTTAAAGAGGAAATTTAAAAAATTGGTTTATAAATTAACCATTCTTGATAGAATAGAGTTTAGTATATCATTTAAATATTTTAAATATTTTCCTTCCTCATTACATTTCTGTTCAAATGAGGAGGTAGGGAGGGGAGTGATTATTTGCAATGCTAAGCTTCTCTCAGGTTTGTAAATTGGCTTGCTGAGGAACTTCTTGCAAGAGTGAACTCATTTCATTTATAGTATGATTATAAATATATAGGTTAATATAGCTTTTCATTTATTTGAAATGTACTTAACAATATCAGGTTGTTTGAGGCTGAAATAAGCATTTTCTGTAAAAGACTTATTAGCACAGAACCTGGCATATGGAGAGGATAGAATTAATGTTAGGTGTTTTTACTATTATGATTGCCAGACTCCGTGTTAGGCACTGAAGATAGAAAGAAGATAAAAGGACACTATAACGAGATTAAAGTCTGGTATGAGGCCTGCAGGGAAGGAATTGGAATTACCATTGTTCTCTGAGAATAGAATTTTGGCTATTTTGTAGGTTAGATCTAGAGCCTTCTGCCAGCTTACACTCCAGGTCTGTGCATCTACTCTCACGAAATAGGCAGATCTGCAAAATGCACAAAGGATTACAGGGGATGAATGAAGCGTAGTATTTTTACATGGCATGGCATTAGACACCAGCATTCTCTAGTTTAAAAGCTCAAGTATGCTTCCCGGGCTTTGATTTCACTTTATCCGTTGCATTTTCCCTGCCCCTTCAAGGGGAGAGAGCATAGCTGAAACACAACTACCAGTTGTTATTTATGTCAAGCTTCATCTCTTTGATTATCAAAGCACAAATCTTGCTTTGCTGAAGAACTTTTTAGATTTGTTTTTATTAGTGTAGTGATTAAGCGGATCTGTGGAAAATGGGTACTTTCCAATTTCTTGGAAGTCTAAACATGTTTTAATGGTTTGTTTCAACATGTTTTACTTTCTATGTTTCAGTAGCTTAAGGCGTGTTACTGATTAGAAGACAAAGAAACTATTTTGAATTACTTTATTAACCTTACATTTACCACTTATGGTAATTTATAGTTAAAAAATTTGGTTATCTTAAAAACATTTGAAACTAATTTTTCTTAGCACCTAAAATGGTAATGTTCAGATGTGTCACAAAACTTTCAATCATAACTGGCTTTGATTTCCTAACAAGTTAAGGTACAATTACCTCCTTAGAAATCAGAGCCAGTAGTTTGGATTTTACAAATGATGAAACTAAAATCTATTGAGAACATTTTCAATATTAAGAAAATAAATTTTAAAAAATCTATTTAAGTATATTTTACCAGATGTTCAATAGAAAGAGTATCATGTTCATGCATTCTTCCTGCTAAATGTTTGGATTTTTAAATAATAGGGTTCTTTCTTTCTAATAGTTGTCTCCTGGGTGGTCCATAATACTGACTTTGTTAGATTTGCAAAATTGATCTGTATTTCAAACTTAAGTGCAGGAAAACGCAAAACATGTTTCTAGTGACAATGTTTATAGAAAGAGAGTGAGAAGGCCCAGTGGAAATTCCAGAAAATGATTTATCTTATCTAGAAAAATTAGAAGTGGTCCTGTTATTACTTCATTGGCTTCTTCTACAAGAGAGTGTGTAAATAAAATTTTGCAGGCCTAATTGAAAATAAAAGGATAGTGAATGGAATTTAGCTCTGGTAGTCCTGTTTTATTAAAGCATGGCTCGTTTCAGCTAAAATTTTAAAAACATCTTCATTATGAACATTCTTTCATGGAAGCTTAATGGAAGAGTATCTATATCTCAGGTTAGCTCAGAAATTTTTGGAGGCATTCAGTAATTCCTAAGTATCCCACATGGACAGCTGCATGCTTTGGTGGAAGGGCGAGGTAGGGTCAGAGAAATCTGGGATGAAGTCCTGGCTCTATCGCCTACCAGCAGTGTCACTCTGACCCAGCTGATTAAGCTTGCTGCATCTCAGTCTCCTCACTTATAAAACGGGGAGCAAAATAACCAACTCCTAAGGTTGTGTTGAGAGGAAAGTGAAATCCATTATGTAGAGCGTCTGGTAGTGTTTTGTTAGTTTTACTTGGCATCTTTTTTCATAAAAATAATTCTCCTTCCAAAGTTTGATATTATCTGATACAGAATATAACTCATAGAATGAAGTGAATGGTCTAAGTCAGGGGTTGGCCAACCATGGCCTTCTGCCTTTTTGGTAAATATAATTTGATTGCAGCATAGCTGCATGCATTCATTCATTTAGTATGTATAGTCCATGACTGCTTTTGCACTACCAAAGCAATGTAGTTGCAACAGAGACCTTGTGGCCCATAAAACCTACAATATTTACTGTCTGACCTTTTACAGAAAGTTTGCCAACCCCTGCTCTAAGTTGTTGTCAAGAGATTGCTTAATTGATATGATGAAGTGTCATGGTTTGGGCAAGTGGGAGGATCCATTTTAAGTGAGGTACCATGGGAGTAGACTACAGTATTACTTAGCTATTCCTAGGGTTAAGAGAAATCTACAGATTATCTGTGATTAGTGCTGAAGTCTCCTGGAATAGTTGGGAATAACAAATGTAAGCCTTATAGAAGGGGATTTGGATGGGACTGAAATTCTTCTCATGATTCAGTTTCAGAGTAGAGAAGAACTAGAGACTGCTATCAGATCTCATCATATGGTGTCCTTTATCAGCCTATTTCTATGAAATTGTTCAGAGCTCTCATTATACAGTTTGGATTCAGTCATTCTCAACATATCCTTGTGTATCATTCTAAGACCTGAATTACAAGATTGAGACCTTGAATTGAGTGGATTTTTCCTGGTTATCGGAGTGGGATTCTCCAAGTGCTGGAGTGGGCCAAAGCAGGTAAGGCTGTGTGTGCTACTTATTACCTGAAGGTTCAAAACTACATTCCACTTAATTCAATAATTTTGATAGATTTAATATCAGAACAATTGTTGACCTCTACTGGAATTTCTGAGAAGTACCTTTCATTTTTCACAGTAAGTTAGATTTGGCTAGTCTCAAAATCTGTTTTTTGTCCTGAGTTGATCTTTGGGAAGTTAGACCATACAATAATCACTCCTGAAAGCTGTTTAGTGCTTTAGAGTTTACCAACGGCTTCCATTTACACAATTTCACTCAAATATCACCATCACCATACAAGTTAGAAGGACTGGAATTATCCTTCTTTTGTAAATGAAGAAAACTTCAGGTTCCAGGAAGTTAAGCCAGTTGCCAAAAGCCATATAGCTCTAAAGGGTGAAGAGGGCCTTGAATTTGTCTTCTGACTTCGTATCCTATGTTTGCTCTACCACGTCATTTTGTCTGATGTTCCCTCTTAGACAAATGTATTGAAAAATGGGTAAAACATAAAATCCCATTACTTTACAAAAGAGACATCTAGAGAAGAGAACATAGTGAATTTCATATTAGAAAGCAAGAAAGATCATCTGAACCTGAGGTTGTAAACTATTGGCCCATAAGTCTTATTTGGTCTGCAGATATGTTTGGCTTAGCCTATATGATATCAGCCTATATATGGTTTTATTAAAAAAAAAAAAAAAAAGACACAGTGGGGCACCTGGGTGGCTCAGTCGGTTAAGCATCCAACTCCTGATTTCAGCTCAGGTCATGATCCCAGGGTTTTGGCATCTAGTCCCTTAGGATTCTCTTTCTCTCTCTTTCCCTCTGCCCCTCTCCCCTGTTTGCACACACTCTGTCTCTAAAAATAAAATAAAAAAAATACATGGAATTAGCTATCGATTAATAGCACAAATAAGTCCTAGCTTCCAGATTGTAGGAAGATCTGGCTGTACTGGGCCCATATTCCTACCTGGCAATAGACTAGATTGAAACACTGAAACCCTTGCCTCCTTTGGAGCCGATCATCTGCTTTCCAGGTTTTGTCAGTCTCTCTCACTCTGTCTTGTCTTCCCAGCCACCCTTTGCTTTCATCATTTGTAATACTTATCTGGCTCATTTAGGCATTTGAATTTGTGACCACTGATAGCATACTCAGTTTATGAAGGAGGAAATTAAATTTGAATAGTAGGGCAATTTGGCGGCACCAAGATTAGACCTTGTTTCTCTCAGATAGAGCCCTTGGGCTCTCTGGCACCATGTCTGTATTATTACTAAATTATTACTAAAGAATAATAGAACAGCAAGGGAATAGTAATTAGTTAAGAAATTATACATACTTTTTAATCCATTAATAATGTTTAATGAAGGTCTACTATATGTTTTATATTTATGTTCTATGAGGTAGATTTCACATTTTTTTTTATATCAGACTATGGTTTGTAGCTTTCAGTTAAAAAAACATGGCCATGCAAATTGCAGGAATGAATTTCATTTTTTTTTTTTTTTTGTATTGGAGGAGTTGGGGAGAGGGTGCATTTTTTTTATTGAAGTATAATGGGCATGTAACATTATATTAGTTTCATGTGTATAACATGTTGGTGTGATATTTGTATACATTGTGAAATTATCACCACAATAACTCTAGTTACCATCTGCAAAGGGTGCATTTTGAATGGATTTGGTGGAGACTAGGTTTCTTTTTTCTTTTTTTTTTTTTTCCACGTTTATTTATTTTTGGGACAGAGAGAGACAGAGCATGAACGGGGGAGGGGCAGAGAGAGAGGGAGACACAGAATCGGAAACAGGCTCCAGGCTCTGAGCCATCAGCCCAGAGCCCTACGCGGGGCTCGAACTCACGGACCGCGAGATCGTGACCTGGCTGAAGTCGGACGCTTAACCGACTGCGCCACCCAGGCGCCCCTTGGTTTCAGTTTTAGAAGCAGAAGTATGTTTTTTCCCTTCTGTGTGATGGAAGCATCATCAGGCATGTAATAAATACCTCCTTAGTGGAAACCCTCAAGATAGACAATAGTGTATGTTAAAGAGAAACAGGGAAGAGAGGCAGCTATAGGTACTGGAATTGTGGGTATGTACTGAGAGACTGGAAAGAGAAGTGCAGGCGGGGGCAGACTGGCACGCTATCACAGGAAGAGTCTTCAGGGGCTGAGAGAGTGTAGGCGGTTTAAAGGAGTTGATGGTGATGTGTACCCAGTGATAAGAAAAGGTGGCAGGTATACAAATGGGTTGAATGAAGCACAGTGTTTATCATTTATTTTTTTCTGAAGTGTAATTTCTAGGGTGGATTATATAGTTTAAATCGAAAGGGATAAATTATATTCTATTGAGTGAAACAACTAACTTGCCAAAGATAACTATAATAAACAATGGATAGTTGACATTCTTGTTTGAATGAACCTTTAAATCCATAAAACAAATGTTAGATGAATATATTTCTGGATAGTTATGATTGCTGTTCTTGTCATTCATTCATTCATTCATTCATTCATTGTTTATGAAAATTTGCTATTTGATAAGTAGTGGGGAATATCCAAAGATGAAATCATTACTCCATGCCTTTGCTCTCAACCTAGCTGGGGAGTTGAGATAGGAAGATAGGAAAAATGTTATATAAGACAAGCCCACATGAGTGCATGTTTTGGCTGTTTAGGGAAAGAGACACCACTTTTCCTGGCTTGATCTGGAGACTTTTTAAGGGATGAGGACTAGGGATTTGAAGTAGACCTTGAAGGATGAGTAGGATTAGAAATGGTAGAAGCTTCTTTAGAGAGGGGTAGTGGAAGAACAAAGGCCAGATGGCAGAGAGCAATAAGGAGACAAACGTGACAGAAGCACGTGAACTTCCTGGCAGATTAGGAGAGAGCTGGACAGGGTGGAAGGTGACAAATTGTAAAGGGTCTTGACTCCCAGGCTAGAAACTTGCATTTTATTTATTTATTTATTATAAATTTTTAAATAAAAATTACTTTATAAAAATAATGTTTTTATCTTTGAGAGAGAAAGTACTAGTGTGGGAGGGGCACAGAGAGAGCAGGCAGAGGATCTGAAGCTGGCTCTGCACTGACAACAGTGAGCCTGATGTGGGGCTCAAAATCAGGAACTAAGAGATCATGACCTGAGCAGACGTTGGATGCTCACCTGACTGAGCCACCCACTTAACCAGCCCAAAACCTTGCATTTTATTTATTTAATTAATTTATTTTTATTATTATTTTTTAATGTTTTTATTTTATTTTATTTTTTGAGAGAGAGAGGGAGAGAGACAGAATGTGAGTTGGGGAGGGGCAGAGAGAGAGAGAGGGAGATGCAGAATCTGAAGCAGGCTCCAGGCTCCCAGCTGTCAGCACAGAGCCTGACACAAGGCTCGAACTCACAGACCGCAAGATCATGACCTGAGCTGAAGTCAGATGCTTAATCCAGTTAGCCACCCAGGCACCCCAAGAAATTGCATTTTATTTTTTTTTATTTTTTTTTAATTTTTTTTTCAACGTTTATTTATTTTTGGGACAGAGAGAGACAGAGCATGAACGGGGGAGGGGCAGAGAGAGAGGGAGACACAGAATCGGAAACAGGCTCCAGGCTCTGAGCCATCAGCCCAGAGCCTGACGCGGGGCTCGAACTCACGGACCGCGAGATCGTGACCTGGCTGAAGTCGGACGCTTAACCGACTGCGCCACCCAGGCGCCCCAAGAAATTGCATTTTAAAGATATGGTTTCCATAGTTGACCAGGGGATCTTGATGCCAAGATTATGGTATATATTAAACAGTGTTTGAAATGGATAACTCTGTAGAGTTTGTAAAATGCCTTTGTTAATAGTTGCAGTTTAGAAGACAGTTTGCTCGAGAGAATCCAAACCTTCCTAAGGAGAAAGAAATCCCCAGACTCTCACTTGGAGTTCACTTGGAGACTCTCCAAGGCATAACATAGGATGTGCAGACTGGTACACCACACCAGGGGGAAATGTACAGAAGAATGTCTGTCAAGAGCAGATTATAGCTGGAGAATCCTATTTTGCTAAAGACAGTATTGAGTCTGGAATGTTGTTTTATTTTTAGTTTCTGTATATGCCTATGGAAGTCACCTTATATTGGAGTCCTTATAAAGCCTCTCATGTTACAGGACACTCACTCAATTATCTCATTTGGAACAGCAAAGTACTATTTGGGGAAGACACATTACACTGCAATGACCTCAATCAGTGCTATTTTTATTTGCTCATAGAGGTATGCTGACATGGTGGGTAAAAAAGGAGGCAAGGAAATTTAATACGCTTTCTGTTATTATTCCTGGAGGCATGAGTTTGCAATGGCAGGTGCCGGATGTAATTCTAAATTGCATTTTAAAGCCATATAGTAGGTATTTATGCTGTGGACACCATGAATATATGCCTCAGGACAAAAGATAAACAGCTCCCTAATTTAATATGACTAGGAACTCATGGCTTGTAATAAAATTTCCAGAAAGGGTAGATTCAGAAAATGTTTCTCTAGCACTGAGGCAGATGTGAAGATGTACTTTTTGGAAAACTGTTTGATGTCTTAAAGTTGGGGTAGAAATGGAGAGTCTGGATAAAATTGTTTCATGAAATTTGCAACATTCCAAAATTAATAGTTAGTTTTATAGGATGTGTTTTAAAATATGAACAATTAATCATACAACCATTAGGCTTGAACAAGTATTATTCACGGAGGGTAATCATAAAGCAACCGAATTTTTAGTCATCCACTGTTCTTTTAAATTTATTCGTGCTCCTACTTATTCTTCTTGGTCTTGTTTGAAGTTTAAATATTGCCTCATGACTCTTCCAGTCATTTCCACTTCCTCTGGAAGTTTATGAAACACAGTCTCTGTTTAGTAACTAGTGTGTCCAATCCAGGTGTTTATCCCAGACCTCAAATTTTCTTGAAGTTAAAGCTTCACCTGTTTTCCCAGTGCAGGGCTGTTGCAGATTGTCCTCTCTAGTGGGAGATGCGCTGAGAAGCTTTTCTCTTTCCCACTCGGTGCTTCTATTTCTTCTCTTCTCCCAGCTTGCTAACTTTGAAGCATAGTGGGGTATGTAATCAAAGAGAAAAGATTGGAACAGAAAAGTACTCATTATCTTCTGTGGGTTCTGGAAATCTTTCCATCACTAGGGATCACTTATCTATAATTTTCTTACATGGTGAAAGCATTTCTTCAGGATGGTCCTTCAAGATGTTTTGGTCATCTTTTAGGCTTCTGGCCATACACCTACAGTTCCTTTTGTTGAGGCCCCTCACCTGCTTATCATCTCAGACATTTTAAGTACACAGTTGTGTGGCTTTAAATACACCCACACTGTGGTACATCTATACCACCATACCTCCCCAGAACTTTTTTAGCTTTCCAAAATGAAACAGTGGACCTATTAAATACTCACTTCCTATTGCCCCCTCCCCCATTTTACCTTCTGTCTCTATGAATTTGATTACTGTAGGTGTCTCATATAAGAAGAACCATACAGTCTTTGGCCTTTTGTGACTAACTTATTTCATTTAGCATCATATCCTCAAGGTTTATTCCTGTTGTAGAATGTGATCGAATTCTCTTCCTTTTTAAGACTGAATAGTATTCTATTGTATGTATATGTCCTATTCTGCTTATCCATTCATATGTTGGTAGACACTTAGGTTGCTTCCACCTTTTGTCTGTTATGAATAATACTGCTATGAATATGGGTATACAAGTATCTCTTCAACTCTCTGCTTTCACTTTTTTGAGTATATGTTCATAAGTTAAATTGCTGGAACATGTGGTAATTCTGTGTTTACTTTTTTTAGGAACTGCCATGTTGTCTTCCACAGTGGCTGCATCATTTTACAGTGTGCACCAGTAATGCACAAGGGGTCCTCACCAACACTTGTTATTTTCCACTTTTATTGTTACTGTGTTTGATAATAGCCTTTTTAACGGATGTGAAGTGGTATCACATTGTGGTTTTGATTTTTGATTTGCATTTCCCTAGTGACTGGTGATGTCAAGCATCTTTTAATGTGCTTATTGGCCATTTGTATAGCCTCTTTGAAAAATGTCTATTCAAGCCCTTGGCTCATTTTTGAATTGGGTTGTTTGTATTTTTGTTGTTGAGCAGCAGCATCCTTGGATAGGATTGAAGGTGACCTATTTTCAGGTCCTGTGTGTTGTATCATCAAAATCTTGAAGGACAGGGTGCCTGGATGGCTCACCTGAGCCATGGCTCACCTGGCTCACCTGGTTGAACACCTGACTTCAGCTCAGGTCATGATCTCACAGTTCGTTCAAGCCTTGTGTCGGGCTCTGTACTGACAGCTCAGAGCCTGGAGCCTGCTTTGGGTTCTGTGTCTCCTTCTCTCTCTGCCCTCCCCTGCTCGTGCTCTGTCTCTCTCTCTCTCAAAAATAAATAAACTTAAAAAAAATTAAAAATAAAGATCTTAGAAGGACATAGATGGCACACTCCAACAGGAGAACTGAGGAAAGTTTGGTGAGGTGTGTGCAGGTTTATAGCACACCAGTAAAGTATGTACAACATCCCTTGTTAACAATTTAGAACCATTATTGCCCCTGGGCCTGGGGGGACAAGGGGGATGAGTAGTGACAGCCTAGAGAGAACCATATCCATGGGAAAGGATGGCCCAGCAGGAGCTATGGGCTTCACTCCAGCCTCCATTAACTTTCAGCCAGCAGGGAGGGAAATGGAGAAATAAATAGCCCATCTTATCCCTCTTCCCTTGCTCTGATCTCTTGCTGTTACCTTTCATTGGCCAGCCCTGTCCTACAGCCTGGTTGATGCAGTCCACAGAGGTCAGCCTTCAGGACATGAAACAGGATGATTAAACGTGGAGGCTGGATCTGAATTGGTAAACAAGACATCCAGTTCATGTGCAGCGTTCCCATTTGGTCCACAGGACCTTCTATCTATCTTTGGAGTACAGTTAGTTCTCAGACAAGAGCCCCTCCTTTGCTGCCCCAGGCTGCTTCAGTCAGCCTCTTGAATTCTCAGGTGTGTGAGTCCATTGCCATTTCACCACCTCCAGGAAACATGTGTTGCTCTAAGTAGTTCTGTTGAAGTTGCTCACCCCAGACTTGAAGTAAGGGGTAAGTCCTACCCTGGCCTCTTTCTCTTGTGGGGAGGATAAGGCTCTCAGCACCCCAACAGCTTTCTCCATATATTCTCCTTTGCTTTCCAATCACCTGCCCTTTTATACCCTCCATGTAGGTGTGGAAAGGGGGTAAAAGCCACGAAAGTGTGGGCCATGCATAGTGATCTGACTCCTCTTTCCAGAATATAACAGCTATGATTTAAGGACTTCAGAACCTGGGACTGAATTAGTTAGCTATATTTTAACATCCTGTTACAAACATCATATTCAATATGTATTCCTAAAAGTTTGTATATTTGGGTTAATGTAAACACATTTTTTTCAAGTCCTCTCAGTGGGAAATGGGGAAGACTGCTTTATATTTGGGATCACTTTATCACTTTATACTTGGGGATATAAGGTATGCTTTATTTGGAAACTTTTCTGGTGTAGAAACACAGATCAATTAAGATAGTTCATAATTTCCATGACATTTACCCTAGTATATACTTAGCTGTAAACAGCTAAATCCAAAATTAAGTAAATCAAAAAAGATTTCAAATTTAGTAAGGTGCACCTAAGTGAAAAATAAGTTTCATTCTAGAAATATTCTTGTTCAGTTCCTGGTAAGTTCAATAAATATCTTCTTTGGAATAAATAGTTTCACATCTGATTTGTTTATACTTTTAATTTGTTCTAACTGTGAAGGCCTAATTTTAATTGATTTTAGAATGAGCTTTAAGCCATTCTTTTTTTCACATTTATGGTCACTCAAAGCAGATGTGTTCTGGGAACTGGTTTCCTTATCTCGGCAGAATAGTAATGGAGAAGAGTATCCAACATCTGTACTCAGAAACAAGGTATTAAGCTGTCATTTCTTAAAGTATTCTCTTAATACTTGCCCCATAATTTTCAGGTTTTAAATGAGTTCAGGAGAACTCTGAAGACTTAACTTGTGACATATATCTATGGCTCTAATAAATTACAAATATTAAATTTTGTCTTCTGGTGCAAACGTGTTGTCACTGTGCTCCGTTTGCACTTGTAACTTTCAGCCTTCTTTATAGTATTGACATAGTTTCATGTGCTATCATTTTAAGTAAAGACTTTCCTGTTTTCTCTTGTGAATCTTCCAAGAATGGACCCAGTGGTTCCTGGGATCTCAAGGGGGAGGGAACAGGGCATTTTTAGGGCAGTGAAACTATTCTGTATGAGACTGTAATGGTGGATATATGACATTATGTATTTGGCAAAATCTAATACAACTATACAATACAAAGAGTGAACCCTAATATAAACTATGGCCTTTGGTTAATAATAATCTATAAATATGGGATTATGTACCACACATTGACAAATGTACTACACTAATGCTAACAACAGGGGAAGCTGTGTGAGGGAAAGGCAGTATATGGGAACTCTGTACTTCCTGAACAATTTTTCTGTAAATCTAAAACTGCTCCCCAAAAGTCTGTTAATTAAAAAAAAATTGCGTGTGAAGATTAGTTACATGCATAGCCACTTTACTTTTGTAGAATCTCTTTGGTGAGCATACTCGTTTCAAGCTTACATAATGTAGTTAAAAAAATGACTTTCTTCTCAAAGAGAAATAATCAGTTGAACAAATCGGTAGTTATCAGAATGCAGTCTGTAGTACATCCTGTTTTTCTAACTTCTCCAATTTAAGTAAAACAATCCAAATTTCACGGAGGAAGGGACGATGCTACTTGGTTTTAAGGCTGCATTAACGCTGTTAGGGTCCCCTCAGAATACGGGAGGAAAGCCTTCAGCACATATACCAGATTCTAGCATTGAGAGAGGGAGAAAGTGAGAGAGAGAGAAAGAGAGAGACCGTTTTATTGCTTATTTTATTACTTGCAGGAGACTCAACTGTAAAATATTCTTAGTGTAGTTATTTGCGCTTGCTGAATACCAAGTAGTCACTGTGTGCCAGGCCATTCCAAATTCCTTCTCTTTTCTGGTCCAGATATGGCAGCTGAGTGGCTTCTTATGGTCTGCTGAGGTCAGCCTCCAATTATCAGAAGAGATAGGTGATGGCTTTCCCTTCTTAGTCTGCAACTGATCTGTGTCCTTTGATATGTCACACGCCTCCAGTTCTGAAACAATGTGTAACAGAAATGGTCATTTGTTAATGGAGCTTGTTCTCAGCACTGGATGTTCTCAGCGCTGATTCACACCCAAGAGAGGCCTTTACTTGGCTGTGCATATGCTGTTTCAGATAGACCATTCTAGTAGGCCAGGGACTTGAATCTTTTCAGTTTTATGTGTGAAGGGAATACCTGGTTTCTTGAATTCAACTAGGTTGGCTTGAATCTGTTACATTGTAGGTTTGAAGAAGCATGCCATTCCTGATGTTCATTTCCCATTTCATGAACCCTCAGAGTAGAGCCATTAAGGAGTGGAAAAAAAAAAAGGAAGAAAGAAAGCCTTCCATTAGTCTGATGAGGTTGTACCCCTCATGCAGTGAAATTTCAGGAGCTGCAAGAAGGGTCTCTTTGCTCCCCCAAAAGTACACTGAAGTCTGGTTCCTTTAATTTTATAATTAATAATGCATTTAGTAACACTAGATCAAGGATGATCTTATGTTAAAATTCAAATATTTCGTGGGTATTACTCTTTTCAGTCATACTCTTTATGGTGAGCTGCTAAGAGCTCAGATACTTGTAAGGCAAAGAGAGGAGAAAGATTGAGGGTTTGGTGGCCTGATTTGGGTGGGAGGAGTGGAGCATGACACTGAGGGACACAGACAATGAAAACTCAGGCCAGAGGATAAATGGTCCTTGTTTATTCGGTTTTCCCTTGGAGTTTTCTTGAGAGGAATTGAGCAGGGTTGGTACATGTTGTATGAGAGATTGTGTGTGTGTGTGTGTGTGTGTGAGAGAGAGAGAGAGAGGTGATATGTTAAGGGTACAGTAGGAAGGTTGGGATAGGAATTGGTATCTTTATTATGGAATAGACTTAAGTGAGACCATTTGTTTTGTCACAGTCATACTTGTAGGTGTGAATTTATAGCTCCATGCCTCTTTAATTTGGACAGATGGAAATGTGCAGAATTCTAATTTCAACTGTACAGAATTCTATAGATTAGATGCATAGGGCATCGCAGCCCTAATGTATTCATAACAAAGAAATACCCACTCTGTTCCTTTGTCAAGTTATACCTCAAATACTGAAAGTATTATTTCCAATAACTTTTGCCCTGTCATTAAATTGATGACAGTTTTATGCTGGAAGTAGAAGCTTTTTGGGCACCTATAGTGTTTCTTAAATTACCTATAAGAAAGGTGGTACCAGAGTAGTTTAAGGAGTGAGGCTTTGGTTTTGTCCCAGTTCAGTACATTATAATTGCAATGCTATGCACTCCACAGATACTAGTGAGTGCAGAGATAAGTGCTTAGCTTAGAGTTTTAGAAGAAAAAGCTAATGAGATTCAATGTAGCATTAGAAATATCTCCTTCTCCCTCAGGCCAACTTTGTGAGCCCCAGGTTGATAAAGTAAAGCTATAATAGGATTATGTACTTTTCAGAAGTACTTTGACATTTAATATCCATTTGTGGGGTCTTTTGTGGTCATAGAGGCCTAATATATTACATTTTTAAGGGATCAGAGGAGTTATATGGTTTAAACCATCACGTTTTGAGTGAGGAAACTGATGCCCCTAGGTGACTTTTTTAAGGTCACAGTACTGGTGAGCTAGAGAACAACCAGCTATCACTTTATTTACTTTGCTCTTATTTTGGAGATTTTATTAAAAAGAACCATTCAAATTTTCTTTTAGGCCCATATTGATGAGGTCTTAGTGTTCTAATTTGGTTATTCATTTGAAAATATTTGTTAATCTTCTATTATGTGCTGGGTACTGAGCTAGGTACAGAATCTATATATATAGTTGTGAAAAAAACATACATGGTTTCTGTTCTCATGGCTGCAACTGACTTATGGATATTTATCCTGTAGAATATAAATCATCATAGTAAATTATTTACTAGTAGCTTACCATCTGCTAGGCACTAAGTTACACAAATATAAAAGTAGGAGTTGAGTGCTATAGGCATCCTCTTAGAATTATTTAACTCGAGGAGAACTTTGTAATAGAGATGTCTCTAACACTAACCATGAGGTGTTGGTGAGATCAGACTCCGCAGGCATGATGGGTTGTACATGGTATGGGGTTAATTTTGCTCTGCAAAGACCATGAACTGAGAGAAGACTGGGGTAGTAATAATTGAGCTACTTAAGCTAACTCAGATAAACTAATTCACATTTTATAGCCTTAAGTTTCCTATAGACCCAGCAAACTTTATTAGTAAAAAGTTGGGCTTTGAAGGTAGAAAGGTGTGGTTTGAGTTCTGGTTTTTCTGTTTACTAGCTGTGTAACTAACTTATAGAGGAATAACAGTCTCCTCGTAGGGTTGTTTAGAGGATAAAAATGAAGTAACCTACATAAAGTCTGTGATGTTTATTCCACTCCTACCACACCTTCCACCACACCCATGTGATTGCCCTGGAGACAGCAATGGGAAGGGATACCATAAACAATGAACCATCAGTGTTATAGTGCTTATTGAGGAGTATTTTTGAAGTGTATGTAGGTATTTTAATATAAGCTTTCTTTGAAACTTAACATGTATGCAGAAAAGTATACACATCATTAGTGTAGAACTCAATGAATTTTTACAAAGTAAACATACCCAGGTAACCAGAACCCAGATGATGAAATAGTACATCCTAGAAGGCCTTGTGGCACCCTCACTACCTCACTACAAAAATGATTATCTTGACTTTTAACTCCATAGATTAGTTTTTCCTATTTTGGAATTTTCAGAATCTGAAGCAGGCTCCTGGCTCTGAGCTGGCAGCACAGAGCCCGATGTGGGGCTCAAACCTATGAACTGTTAGATCATGACGTGAGCCGAAGTTGGATGCTTACCCAACCGAGGAACCCAGGTGCCCCTATATATGCATTCTTTAGTTGATGGACACGAGAATTGTTTCTAATTTTGGGCTTTTAGGAATAGCACTGCCATGATCATTCTTATCTTCTTTTGAGAATATATATGTGCATTTTTGTTGCATATATATCTTGGAGTGAAATTGCTGAGTGACAGGGCATATCTATGTTTGGTTTTAATGAATATTGACAAATAATTTTCCAAAGTGATTGTACTAGTTTGCACTTCCACAAATAAAGTATGTTAACATCAGTAAAACTCTGTTAAATCCATGGTAAGATTTTATAAAAATACAGTTTGAATCATGTGAAAAATGGATATATGTTCTTCTCTTCTGTTGACGTTTTATTTTGTGTTCTTAGATTACGTGGGACAGGATCTCATTTCCATTGACTGAGGTCGTGGGGAGGGGGTTGTTACTGGAAAGCTTCATACACATGTGAAATTGGAGGAATCTGAACTGTGTAGCTTTAGAAATGTCATAAGAATGCACAATGGCCAGGCTTGATTGTTTTACTCTTTGGGCTTTGCTTTCCTGTAAGGTATGCTAGTATCCTGAGGGGCAGTCCATTCTCTCTGGACCTATGTTCAGCAGGGAGTTACCACAAGTACTACTGTGAACTACGTTCATTTTGTTTGGGCATGTGTTCCAGTTGGTAGTTCTCCTGCCTTGTGCTTTGTTAAACATTTGATTACCACCTCTACTTAATGGGAGTTATGCTTTGCAAGCAATTATCAGGATGCCAGCCTTCTATCTGAACTATCTACCGTTCCTAAGCCAATCAGCCTGCTCCAAGGAGCAGGTGTATATACCAGCTAGCCTTCTAGATTTGAGGATTAATGGATAATCTTCATTTATACTAGATACTAGATGAATTACACAGAATCATAAGAAAGTCATAAGATTTTAACAATCATTGCTTTGAACTAACAACATGAAATATTGTTTTTACAATAAACATCTTTTAAAAAAATTAAAGATGTTTATTTTTTTTAAAGTAATGTCTATACCCAACATGAGGCTCAAATTTATAACCTGAGATCAAGAGTCTCCTTCTCTACCAGCTGAGCCAGCCAGGTGTCCCTACAATAAACATCTTAATGCAGACCTCTACTAACACTTACTAATCCTTTTATGGTTCTTTATAGCTTAAAAAACAAGGGGTAGGGCTTGCCATCTTGTGCTAACTTAGTCTCTGCTAATTCAACTAGTCTCTGTCAAGGAAGGTATCTATAATGGGGTGTGGGGGAGTAGGGAAGGTAGGTCTAAACAGTTTTGTACTTAATAGACAAATGAATGAATAATAGAGATGCTCCTTATGGGACCTAGGCATTAAACCCATTCTTCTTGGGGCGCCTGGGTGGCGCAGTCGGTTAAGCATCCGACTTCAGCCAGGTCACGATCTTCGCGGTCCGTGAGTTCGAGCCCCACGTCAGGCTCTGGGCTGATGGCTCGGAGCCTGGAGCCTGTTTCCGATTCTGTGTCTCCCTCTCTCTCTGCCCCTCCCCCGCTCATGCTCTGTCTCTCTCTGTCCCAAAAATAAATAAAAACGTTGAAAAAAAAATTAAAAAAAACAAAAACAAACCATTCTTCTTCTTTTTTTTTTTTAATGTTTATTTATTTATTTTGAGAGATAGAGAGAGAGAGTGAGCAGGGGAGGGACAGAGGAAGAGGGAGAGAAGGAATCCCAAGAAAGCCCCACACTGTCAGCATAGAGCCTGATGTGGAACCCCATCTTGCACATTGTGAGATCATTACCTGAGCCAAAATCAAGAGTCAGACACTTAACTGACTGAGCCACCCAGGCACCCCTGAAAACCATTCCTGAAACTGCCACATCTTGGAGTTATTTTCTGGAATCCTTTATTGGTTCAGTGTGTTTAGTTGTAATGTGGGACGTGATAGCCAAAAATGTATACTCTTGCTTCTAACTTTTAGACTCTCTATTCAAGATTGAAAGAGATCTATTTCACCTCATCTACCTTATAATATTACAGATAATTTCCCCGGGGTATTTTACTGGCCCAACTTATGTTTGATGTTTTTATCTAATGTCCACTCTGTCATCATTGGTGGTTTGCAGAAGAATATATGACCTATGCAAAAAAACTTCTTACTTTACACTCTTTATATAGACCTATACAAGCATTTCCATAGCACTTTTGAACTGGAGATGGAGCCATTACAAAAGTGCTGTGGTTGGGAAAGGTTGGACTTCTGATGAGTTCAAGTGATTCTTCAAGACCTCTTTCTACCACAGGCACACAACTAAAGTCCTCATTAGAGACTCCATTAAAAAGAACTTGACCTAGTCTATGGCTTCATTTATATGTGTGATACTTTTTCTGAAAGTGAAGTGATTAATATTAGTCAGTGCATGCCCGGGACCAGAAAGTCTTGTTCTAATAAGTTATTAAACTAACCGGGTAATTAAAAATTAGAACTAAAATGTCATTTCACTGCTGTATTCCTATAAATTAAATTAAACTTTAAGCATTATTTAAGGCTTCAATGTAATATATTTGGCTTTTTTTTCTAAAGGCATGTCTGGAAGCTGGGCCTATTTCTATAAATGTTCTGCTCAGTAGCCTTTGGTGGAAACAGTAGAATTTAAACATTTGGCTCATTTAAATTACTCTTCTTTTTGCTTTCAAAAAAGATTGAAAAAGGTTAGAGGGAAGTTTAGTGGATTAGTCATTCAATTCCTTGATGGATCATTCACATGTACCAATGCCAGGGAACATTTAACTGATTAAAATGTTCTGAATGAATTTGTCATTTGAGAGTACTCTTTGAATGAATGTCTTTATTATATTGAATGTATCCTACTGATGTTATTTAGGCTTGTTTCCAATATTCATAAGAGGCTCTGGCTGACTTATCCATAGAATTCTATATCCAAGTCAAGTGCATTCTGTATGTGGTTAAAGAACCTTTGTGGCTCTTGAAAGAATTGCAAGGATTTAGTAGTCATTATTGTTTTTAAAATCTAGAGTGGTCATGTTTAAATGATAAATTTAAAAATAAGATGATTAATTTTACAACTTCTTCAATCATTAAGCCTTAAATATTAGAAAGGATAGATTCTTTAAGAAACCCCTAATCCAGGGCGCCTGGGTGGCGCAGTCGGTTAAGCGTCCGACTTCAGCCAGGTCACGATCTCGCGGTCCATGAGTTCGAGCCCCGCGTCGGGCTCTGGGCTGATGGCTCAGAGCCTGGAGCCTGTTTCCGGTTCTGTGTCTCCCTCTCTCTCTGCCCCTCCCCCGTTCATGCTCTGTCTCTCTCTGTCCCAAAAATAAATAAACGTTGAAAAAAAAAAAAAAATTTAAAAAAAAAAAAAAAAAAAAAAAGAAACCCCTAATCCTTAACATCCAAGTATTTAAACATATATCAGCCTTCATCTTATACACAAACAACTAAACTTGCAGCATTGTTTACCAGCAAAAGCCTCTTCTGCATCTTTTTGTATAGGGTTTCTTGAGAGAGAGTAGATTTGCCATGTCAGACTGATTATTTGAAATCAAAGTTCTGTTTCCAATTTCAGATTCGTAAAAAGGTCCAGTGTAGCCAGTGAACATAAAAGTACTTACTGCTCACTTAGCTGTAGAACATGAAAGGAAATCATGAGGCCATTAACACATCTAGAAATAGTCCTATTCTAGCTTTCGGTTCCTAAGATAGCTTAGGATAAAATATTCAGATAAGATAGGGTAGGATGGTGAGTTTAAAAATTATTTTCTTTTTTAAACTTTTCTTCCTTCCCGCCCTCACTTCCACCCCTTCTTTATTTTTCTTTCTCCTTCTCCATCTTCACATTCAAGATCTTCCAAGCACTAAGTTGTGAGAACGGTGAAATACACACTTTATCCTTGCATATGCAATGAGTTAGAAAGATGGGAAATTATAACAAATTCATCAGCAGCTTTCAAAGGTGAAAGTGCCCTTCTTGTACTAGGGTTTGACATGACCTTCAGCAGAATGTGCACACTGTTGATGGGGAAAGGAGAGCTCTCCTTAAGTGGCTGAAATGCAGACTGCACTTTACTTATACCCCGAGAGTCCCTTCAGGCAAGTGCTCAAGAAAGATCTTTATTTCCTTCATTTTTTTTTCTTTATTACAGAATATTTATTGACTGCCTACCTTATGTTAGGTACTGAGCTAGGCCCTGGGGTCCTATCCAAAAGATGAAAATGATGAAGGAGAGGTAGAGGAAGACATTAATTAAAGACTCATGAAAAGAGCGCCTGGGCAGCTTAGTCAGTTGAGTGTCCAACTCTTAATTTTGGCTCACGTCATAATCCCAGGGATCATGGGATTGAACCTTGCATCAGCTCCATGCTGTGCATGGAGTCTGCTTGGGATTCTCTCTCTTTCTCTTTTTCTCTCCCTCCTCCCTCTGCCCCTCTCCCCTGCTCACGCATGCCCTATCTCTCTCTCTAAAAAAAAAGACTCATACAAATATCAAGATACACAATATGATGGAATGTGATGGAAAGTATATGTGATGTCATGAGAATGTGTAACAGGTGTGGGAAGAGGTCAAGGAAGCCTGAATCTGATTAACTGGGCAAAGGAGGCAGAGAAAAAGGCCCCAGGCACATACCCTGAGGAGGGAGAGTCAAGGCTAGTGGCCAGGAAAGTGGACTGTTGCACAAAGCTATGCCAGAAGATGTGGGGGACTGAGGGCCTCTTTTCAGCTGGGCAAATGTTGCAGATTTCTTTAAGACAGACTGTTCCTTTTCTAATACAATGGGAATATTTGCATCTGTATAACACAGCCCATGTGTGTATATAATAGCTGCTTAATAAATATTTATTGAAATAGGAGAGCTGATTAAGGCACTTAGGCCAATGGTTGAAGGATGCTTTACACATTCAGAGATGATTCCTGGGTGACTAGTTTAACAGTTTAAACAGTTTAACAGTTTCTCTCTTTCAAAGGAAGTAACATAAAAAGACTGGGGTTGCTGATAGTGGGAGTGAGATGTCTCATGATAGAAAACATAAGAAAATTAAGTTAGTGATAATATGATTCAGAAGTAAGTTATTAGCATTATTGTTATCAAGGATAATGGCACTGATTTTATGAAGATTGGCCATTCTCTTTTCCTGTTAAGTATCGAGGTGTGTGTGTGTGTGTGTGTGTGTGTGTGTGTGTGTGCGTGTACACGTGTACATGCATACTTGAAGCCAAGGTAAATTTTCGTAAAAGAGGGTGGGGTTGCCAGATTTAGTATATAAAATATTAGATGCCTATACATTTGGATTTCAGGTGAACAAAGAATAACTTTTAGTTTACATATGTCCCAGTTCCCCAACAAGATGGGCAGTTTCCTCTAAGAACTTTGGGGGTGAGCTGTTCCTTTCCCCATATTTTAAGCCATTGAACATACAATATTTATGTTTATTTATTCTCAGCTCATTCCTGCCACATATATTTTTAGAATCTGAATTTTCCCAACAGTCTGGAAACTTTGGTGAGGGTTTAGTAACACAATGAAGGATCCCTTTCCTGGGAAACCTGCTCACTTATAGCTGAGGCTCAGCCTCCTTGCTCTAAGCTTCTGTCTCTCTGGTGTTACTATTTCAAGAACGAGGCTGCAACATTTTACTGAGCGTGATACCCTTTGGATCATTGAAACTGAGGGCTACAAAGGCCCCATGAAATGATCATTAATCTGCCTTTTAGAAACTGAACTGTGACCTTAAAGACTCTTAACCAGTTTGGAAAGACATCTGTTGCTGCTTCTTAGGAAGATATTAGGTAAGCAGTGGGCACCTGCATAGCTCTGCAATACCAAGCAAATAGTTCACTGTGTGTAGATACCATGAAAGAGAAAGAGATCGATGAAGAAAAGATTAGAAGGTAATCTATACAAATGAAAACAACTGTTTCTTTGGATGGCAGGATTTTAAATGTTCCTCAATATTGATAATGATGATGATGTTGATAAATGAAAAAAAAAGGATCTGATTAGGACACATAGAAGCAGCTATCCTATGCAGAAGGGTCTGTTTTTCTAAAGAGGAAAGTAGAAATTTGAAAGCTGGGATGTTGATATGAGGATTGATGTGTCCGATGAAACACTGTCTATAAAAATACTTTAGGAGCTATGACATATTTACACCCCTACAATTTAAAGGCAACACATCATTAGAATTAATAAATGCCCTAAAGTGAGTAAGGTTTTTTGCTTTAAATGTTAGGACATTTCGAATGAAAATGGTAAACCATCAAAGCCAGCAAGTGGTATTAAATTTTTCTGACTCTTATTTTCTTGATGAGGCTCAGAGAAGAGAAATGATTCGTTTTAAGATCACCTACCTGCTAAGAGCCTGGTATAGAATCCAGATTTCCAGATAAAGTCTCTAGTTCTCTTCCTTCACTTCCTTCACCTGCTTCACTTGGCCTTTACCTTCTTCACTTGGGCCTCAAATCTGTGTTGTTGAAATGTTCATGCAAGGAACTGGTTACTTAGCATTTTCACATACAGCACAGATTATAGTCCAAAGGCATTACATGGTATATGAGATTCCTGAGACTGTTGTAACAAATTGTCATAAATTTGGTGACTCAACACAATACTAACTTATTTTCCCAAAGCTCTAGAAGCCAAAATCTGAAATCAAGGTGTCAGCAAATTATACTCCTCCCAGAGGCTCTAGGGGAGTATCTGTTCCTTGTCTCTTCCAGCTTCTGATGGCTGTTTGCATTCCTTGACTTGTGGCTTCATTACCCCAAGCTCTGCCTCTGTCTTCACATTGTCGTCTCTGTGTGTATCTTATCTCCTTCTGCCTCTCTCTTAAAAGGATACTTGTGATGGCATTTGGTCCTGGCAAGATAATCCAGGATGATATCCTCATCTCAAAAACCTTTTATTCACATCTGCAGAAACTACCATATAAGATAATATTATTCATGGCTTCTAGATGACTGACATCTTTTGGTAGTCATCATTCAGTCCACTATATGCAGTAAATAAAGTAAAAGTCCTTGGAAACCTAGAAATTGAACAAAAAAAATTGTCTGAATTCCTCTCATTCACCTCAGTTTACTTCTGATAGCTTACCAACTGCTTAGGTATATTACAAAGTGGTTTTGGAGGTCGAAAACCCATACAGAATAGCTAGAATTACCAGTCACAACAGTAACAACTGATATACATGTATGTAATTCAATACCTGCTAAACTGACAATATTACAGGCAAAACGGAGCCCACTGATAGGAAATTTCAGTGAAATGGTGCAAAGAAAAGATGTTAATTAAATATCAGTATTTCTCAAAGTAAAGAAAACCATTGCATTAGTGGAATGTTAGCCCTCTCTTTTATGAGTCAGTTGTGCCAATTTCATCAAGAACCTTAAAAAATACGTTTAGCACCTGGATGTACTAAGGATTTGTATAACTGTTTTCATCAGGCAGGTGTCTAAAGTTCAGATGGCCCTCATCCTCCACAACCATTGATATTTCCTAATTTATTTATAATTTACACTCTGCCTGCCTCCAAGAACTGTATGAAGTGGCTTATCATGAAAGATGTATGTAGTTAGCAATAAAATTTCAAGCAGTTATAGACAGAAGGGGAAATAAACATGCCTCCTAAACCTACGCTAATACATTCACCGAGAATGAGTGCTAACACTTATTTCTAAGCTTCCTGGCAGCCAAGACAAAAGAGATCTCCAATAATATAACTTAATACTCATTATTTGTTTTTACTTTTACTGCTTCTCCCCATCCCAAGCTGAGATTGTTACAGAAATGTTAGTGATCACCTCCAGTCTTAGTTATTATCTCCAGAAACAAAGTTATTTTTGATTTATAATCACAATGCACTCTTCCAATTTTTGCATACTATATATTACATTTGCTTGAATAATTCTTTGAGCCTGCTTTTAGATTTTATGTGGTAATATTAGAAATCACTAGGTGATAGTAAGGGCTATGCCTGAATGATACCGTCATCATCATCATCCTTTAACTGTGAACATTTTATTAGGATCGGTGCTTTCCCTTCAGGTCTTTCTTTGTTTCCAGTTGAATCCCATTAATTGACTCAAGTCACCCCTTGAGAAAAACTTCTTACCCAGAGACTCTACTTTTGTCTATTGCCATGTACATAAATACTACACTGGCAAGTGGTTTGCTGTTTTATTCAACCATAGCTTAACTGCAAATCTGATGAGTTTCACCAAGAAAATCTGAGGAAGCATTCCATAGGTAGTCTGAACTTAAGGCAAATATGGGCAGTGATTAGACAAACTATAGATAAATGGGTAAGGAAGTTATGAGAATGTGTGGGAGATGAATCATTATTAAATACCAGGAAACCAGCACAGTTGGGGAATTAGACATCTATGTGGGCTTAATGTATCATTTTATATAGCTGAACCAAATTAAAGCTTTGTGTGAGCATTAAACTTTCCTCTCCTAAGGCTGAATACTCTGGGGATTTGACATAATAGAATTACTAATTTTCAGACCAATAGTTCACACTTCTACTGAGATCTTAATGTCATTTGTGGCTAGTTGAGCATGTGAGGCTGTGAAGCAATGAACTCTGCTTTCCTTGTGGCCACAGTTTTTGCCCCTAATTCCTGGCCTATTTCAACCTGTGTGTCACTGCTCCCAGGCTGAATTAGGTGGAACATCACGTCTAGAAAAGCATCTCAGGACATATTTTATATCAATGATTGGTTAACAAAGTAAGCTTTTTATTTTATAGGAAGCAGCACAGTTTAGTATAGTGAACTTATGAGGACATGCTCTGGCTTAACGATTTGTTGGCTGTCTTAGAAAAGTTTGGGTTTGAAAGAAAAGTGGTATTTGTTTCAAAGGAATGGAAATTCTCAGGGTTTAACTATAGTTTATTAGTTAAGAGCTTAACTCTGGCTCAAGTGTGAGACTGCTTGAGTTCAAATTCAAGTTGCTCAATTTACTGTCTATGTGACCGTGGTCAAGTTAGTTCTCTAATCATGAGTTTACTCATCTATCAAATGGGCATAGTGATAGGACCACAATACACTTGGTTCTGATTAGAATATGTGCTACTCTGTGTAAGGCAAGGATGGGAACAGTGCCTGGCATATGAGCAGCTCTCAAAGGTATTAGCTCTTCTTGTTATTTTTGTTGTTAATTTATCTTCATTATTATCATTGGGAAATTTTGTGCTAAATAATAAATGATACTGGTTTTTTTTTGTTTGTTTTGTTTTAGAGAAGTTGTGATAGCATCTGTGGTGAGTACATAAACAATTCTTGCATTTCTCCAAGTGCTTAGTTCATGTAAATGAAAGATTCATGACTCAGTTCAAATGTACAGCAGATTAGTCTTTGCATATAATTCACTTAACACCAGCTCCTATATGTAGCCATTGTCTTAATCTTGATATCTGGGGGCGGGGTGGTGTACAGAGTGAGGGTCTACCTGTCCTAATTGCTTTCCTTTTTATTTCATAGGTTGATTACAGGTGTTTTTTTTCTTCCAAAGATTTTGAACCTCATGAAATTTTATATAGCTATAGCCAGCAAAGTTACCCTTGTTGCTTTCTGTGGGGTAGTCACGAGTCATTTTGTCTTAATGTTTCAGAATTATTGTCTGCTTTATCCTTGGCAGTTACATGTTTGGAGGTTCAGAAGAAATAAAATGAAGGAACTCTTATTCCCACCCCACTAGAAACAGGACAGCCAAAAAGTGACAAAACATATATCTTGTTTTCCTTTTCATTTCATCAAATCTGAAACCTTGGGGAGATTATGGCTCATGTTGGGCATCTTACTGCTCATGCGTGCCTCTCTCTCTCTCTCGTTATCTATCTACTTACCTAATCTATATCATTGTTTTAGGTGCACAAAGAGGAGTTTAATAGGACTACAAAAGTGGAGTGAAAAGGGTCTTTGGAAGGTATATTTACAAGACAGAGAAATAGTAACTACTTAGTAAAAGAAATATAAAACATTATGTCATATAGCATCATTTTTTTACAAATTATTCGCATTTTAAGCAATCATTTGAAAAATCAGAACCCAAAATTTATTTGGCTTTGATCTAGTTTGGTTTTGGTGAGCAATCCGTTAACAGCCGTTAAGAAATAACTAAGTAAGAGATATATAGACTGTGTTTCTTGGTGTGGAAATTATTTATTAAACACATATTTATTGAGCAGGCTGGATACTATTTTAAACACTGGTAATACAAGAGGTGAATAGAATAGTGTATAGTCCAATGGGGGAAACAGACAGTGCTAAGTTAACAAATAAACATATATATATATATTCTCTCTTTGAAGGGAGACTTATCTTATATCTTTACCTGACATGATCTTTCCAAGATTATGATGAATTTTATGTGCTGGAAAACATTTATGTGAAATGTACAAATGAGTCTGACATGTGGATTATTATTATTATTATTATTATTATTATACTTTTGAAATTGCCACTCTTCCATGTAATATCAAGTAGAATAGTGACACAAATGCCTTGCTCAGTGGGGAGGCAGATGCTGCTGGGGAGGAACAGATGAATAGTTCCAGTTGGTAGCAGCACACTTGAAGTTCTGGTTGATCAGTGGAGTCTTTCACTTCTAGGGTCAAGGTGTAACAGTCAATTAATAGGAGCGCAGGCTGGGAAAAGTGTAAAAGATCTACATGCTAGTGTTACTTGTGCTGCTCACGAAAAGCAAACCGGTTTTGTGTGACAAAGTTGTTCTCCCCTGACTTGAAAGCACTAAAGATTTGCTCCCCCTGGAGCTTTCTTGGATACTCCTCCCTTCAAGTCCCACATGGTGATCTTCTTTCTAAGAAAGCCTTTTATAAGCTGCATCTCTCTATGCCATGGTAAGCACCAGAGGCAATGGCCTAGTGGAAATGTGTTGCAGTCATAGGTAGTTCTGAATTTAAATCTCAGTTATGACTCTTTCCAGCTGTGTGACGTAAATAAGTTATTTAACTTCCTGGACTCAGATATAGGGGAGAATAAAACCTTCCTTGTAAGATTTGTGAGGAGTAACAACATGGCCATAAGTAAGGTGTCTTGTACTGTGTCTGGTACTTAGTTGGTTCTGCTTAATACTTGAGGCTTGACTCCAAAAGCAGTTGAGGTTACAAAGCTCTGTATGAGGTTATTTCATGTTGTTTCATCTGTAGGTATCATTTCCCCCGTAGTGTGGTGAGAATCTTGAGGGCAGGAAACATATTTTGTGCTTCCTTTCTACCTTCCATTGCACCTTGCAGAGTTCTCAGCACCAAGTCAGCACTTAATCAATGTTTATATTGCCACTTCTGGATGTCTTTCAAAAAGCTACTTAAAATTAGGGACCCTAAAGTGCTTTTCATAGTATGCTTGTAGATTTTGGTGATGGGGGGGAAATGGGGGGAAGACAATGGCACTACGTGAAATCAACTCTTAAAACCATGATGGGGATAGGAAAAGAAAATGTGCCATATTGTTTGAGAATCTCTATGTGTAGCCAAAATTGCATAATGTATTTTATTATGATTAAAACCACAATGAAATATGTGATATCTATTTAGCATGCTCTAAAATACAATGGGAATTCACCTTCATAAAGAACAATAGTCATGGGGCCAAGACCTTGGATTCTGGCCAATTTTAAACATCTGCTTCCTCCTGAGACAGTCTGGAATTATCTTAAGGGATTCAGCCTTAGAACTGGGCTTGGGAGCAAAGGGCTTAGTTTAGTTTTGTCTGAGGAGACCCAGGTTGGTTGAACATGTAGGATGGCAGTGCCCTTTTTCCACTAAATCTGCACAGGCTGTACTGTGTCCTAAGGTGGAGTTTTTCTAGGCTCTTTGGTCAGCACTTCAGTTATTTACCATAATAAAGGAATCTAAGAAAAAACTTCCACATAGTAGATCCTCTATACCATTTTTAATGAATGAAAGGTGGGGGCGGGGGAAAGATGTTCTCTGTGTATATCTTTATGTAACCCTAAGGTTTTCAAGGTGATTTTTGCCTTTATTCTAACACAGTGTAAAGATAGGGACAGACCCCTGCAGGATGAGGTTATTTCATGTTTCATCTGTAGGTATCATTTCCCCCATAGAGTATTGGCTGTTTTTCTCAGCTCTAAGGAAATTTTTGCTTCTGACAATAGGGATAGATAATAGTGTTCTTCTCTTCAATGCTTTAGCAATAATGTAGTTGTCCAAAATGCTAAATTTTATTCTGCAAAGTTATAATCCAAAATAGATTTTAAAGTTTATATGTATTCTTTGAGCAACACTGGTCAGACATTCATTCATTCAACATTAAACATTTATTTAAGTGCACACATATGCTGGTCTAGGTTGTGTGGAAGTTTTAAGGATCAAAGAGGTTATATCTTTGCCACTTAAGACATTACAATGATATGTAGACGTATAATTTCATTTCTTAAAGCAATTGATGGTGAAGAATTACTGTGAGTGGTAAATGTTTTTTAAAAATTTTATTTATTTATTTATTTATTTATTTATTTATTTATTTATTTTTAGACAGAGAGAGGCAAAGAGAGAGGGAGACAGGGAATCCTAAGCAGGCTCCATACTGTCAGCACAGAGCCCAACCTGGGGCTCCAACCCCCAAACTGTGAGATCATGACCTGAGCTGAAATCAAGAGTTAGATGCTTAACCGGCTGAGCCATCCCGGTGCCCCTCCAATGAGTACTAAATAGTTTTACACTAATATCTCCTTTAGATGGCATCATGAGAAATTCTGAACAGATGGATTTCCCTAATTACATAATTCCATTATTCCTAGAGGCTTTAACATAATTTCTAATGATAGTACCATAAATGATAGGACTACCAAACACAGTTTTCAAGATTTCTTTGTGGTTCTTTTTATTTTTAGGATATTTTCCACTGAGATGTATAGTCAAAATTGTTGGCATTTTAAGTTGAACTTGATATACAATTATATGCGTTTGTTTCAGTTTGTTTTTTATTTCTTTTTTTTTTTATTTTTTTTTAATGTTTATTTATTTTTGAGACAGAGACAGAGCATGAACGGGGGAGGGTCAGAGAGAGAGGGAGACACAGAATCCGAAGCAGGCTCCAGGCTCTGAGCTGTCAGCACAGAGCCCGACGCAGGTCTCAAACTCACAGACTGCGAGATCATGACCTGAGCTGAAGTCAGACGCTTAACCGACTGAGCCACCCAGGCACCCAGTTTGTTTTTTATTTCTAAAGATTGCCTTATTTTTTCCTTTTGATTTAACTTTGTTTTTTAATTATCTAAAAACTTGTACATGGTTCTATAATCAAAATTATAAAACAAGGTACAAATAGAGAAATCATTCTTGTCCACTCTCTATACCTATTTAAAAAACGATTTTTAAAATTAATTTTTATTTTATTTTATTTGTTTAGTTTGTTCCTTTTGATAAATAAAAGCAAATATACACATACATATAAAAATAAAAGATAAGTATATGAATATATATGTATACAAATTCATAAATCCTTTCCCGTTGTTGCACAAATACATTAGACACACTCTTTTGGTCCTTGCTTTTTTCACCTAACAATAGATCCTGAAGATCACTCCATTTCTTTTTACAGCTGCACAGTACCATATTATGTGGTGACTTAATATTTTATTCATTAGGTTGCCTATTGATAGACATATGGCTTGTCATATCAGACTTTAAATAATATTTCCCATGTAGGAAAGGAAATATGCTGATCAGCTGATCAGAATGTCTATCCCATAGGTGGTTATGTTTCTCATTGCCCACAAATACTTAGTATCAATCAGTTTGTATGAGTTTGAATATCATTTTTTCAGTGGCACAACCCTGAGGAAAATACTAGACCCCCAGACTTTTGTATCCAGTGCAACCAGCTACCAAGACACAATGTTCTGCAGAAGACTTATCCCGGATAGCTTGGGAAAATCCAGTGTTAAGTGTTTAGAACCCAGAAGGGAGAATGTTTGGGAGTAGTTATTATCACTTAGGACTTCTCTTTTCTGAAAATCTGAAAACTGCTAGGTTATGAAATTTTAAAATAGGTTTTAATAACCTGCTTAGGTGACGTTTTCATGAGCCATTGGACCAAAGTTTTGTTTAAATTGAAACTTAAGTAGAATTTATCAAATTTGTGATGAGATCATTAGTTGTTTGGTTTTATTTATGAGACTGTCATTATTAGAGTCTTCTTAAAGAAACTCTGCTGGGCAGTGTCTGAGATCTTGGTGGAGGCAACCGTGTGGATGGTGGTGTGTGTGGGTTTCAGGGACTCGTGCAGTACAGTAGACACAGTTGCTGTGTCTAAAGTTTTTCTAACCTCGCTAGCACTCTTAAGAGTAAAAAAATTTGGGGGGCACCTGGGTGGCTCAGTCAGTGAAGTGTCTGACTTTGACTCAGGTCATGATCTCATGGTTCATGGGTTTGAGCTCTGTGCTGACAGCTCAGAGCCTGGAGCCTACTTCAGATTCTGGGTCTCCCTCGCACTCTGCTCCTCCCCTGCTTGTGTGCGCACGTTCTCTTTCTCTCTCTTGCTCAAAAATAAATAAATAAACAAACATTTTTTTGTAAAAAGTCTAAAAAATGTTCTAGGCCGTGTATAATTTCAGTAGAATGAGATCGGGATTGCCGCCGGCTTTCGTTTTTCTACATGAAATTTTAAATGAACGTATACATATCAGATGGTGCTTTCTGTGTTTCAGATGCCTTCTGGTCAAAACCTTGATAGGATTTATCCTGTTTTCAATTTAGTTAAAATAAGAAATTATTTTTATCCTTCAAACAGTTTCTTTTTTCCCCACTCTGAGTATTTCCAATTCCTTATTTCCCCCCCCTGACTAAAGTAAAACTAGTTATCCTTCATGTGACACAAAGAGAGAAAGGTCACAGTCATCTTCTTATTACACAAATCTTCTGTACCTCATAGCACTGTTGACATTTTTCTATTCAGAGAGAAGGATATTAATTGCCTGCTCACCAAGTTTCTAAGCATTTGATGTTCAGAGTTGTTATAAAAGCAAATTTGAAGTTTCATGGAATTGTTTTCTTTGATTGAAGTGATGGGCTCCTAATGTGGCTTCTACCTGGCCTCTTCCTACAAACGGTTCTATCTTGGAACTTGCTTTTACTTTTTACAGAACATACATTTTAAGTCTATTCTAAGAGAAGAGATTGCAAACAAATACACAATGATTTTCAAACATTCTACAATTGGATACAGTTAGGTTTAGAGACATTGAATAAATAAATGAAAAAAGAAACGAATGACAGTTTTTAATTTGGTATATTTACAGCATAGCAATGAAGGAGTAACTAGCTTTACTTCATTATTCACACCATGGTCATGAAATTTCGCTGGTGTTTAACTCTCTGATGTTGAGGCTAAGACTAACTTAATTTCCTAAAGACTTTCTGTCTGGAGGAAGGTGATGCTTCCTGTCTGGCTTTTCTGATGGTCTCACAACTTAATTATTTCTGTCATGTCCCATTGCTTACTGCATGTCATTGTAAACGTCCAGCACTAGAAAGTGCAGATTAATTTTTGTCTGTCTTATCAAGTTTAGGAGATGTAATTGTTTTAGAGTATAATTTAAAAATTCTCACAAGCACATAACAACTCTTCTACTGGCACCATTAGAAATTAAATACTTTCTGTGGCGAGGATGAGAATTACATTAGGTTTGGGATCTAAATTGCTTTGGTGGTAGGCAGTTTTGTGTGTTGTTGTTACTGTACCTTTGAGGAACAATCAGAACACAGGATAAGCAGTATTTTAGACAAATAGAGGGATATCCCTTGTGGGTCAGTAGCTACACTTGGCATTACCAAATGGAGACTTGACATCGACAGATGGAACCCTTTTCTAAGTGTAGGCTAATGGAAGCCCCCTGTAGCCAGTGCTGGAAGGGGACTGTAGCCAGTGCTGGAAAGGGAAGGGGAATACTGCCTGGTGATGGTGATGTCATCTCACTTTGTCCTCCAAAGTTTTGGATTTCAAAATTACTAATATTAAAAGGCTTTCTTCAAACTGGGGGCAGGAAGACAAAAGAAATTCAGAAGAGAGCAAAGAAGGTGGAAACAGAGTTATTAATAGCCTTCCCCTGATTGTATGGGATTCATATGGTTATCGAATGTATATGTACAAATGCAACTTACTAGCAATAATAGGATGATAAAAGTGGTAGTTATCACTTATTGGGCACTTACTATATGCTTGGTGCCCATAGCAACTGTCTTAATTCATTATTGTAGTTAATTTCCTTGACTGCTCTATGAGGAAGTGCACTGTTACTGGAGCTTAGAGAGTTTAGTGCAGCAACATAGCCACATTTATAGAGTTGGTGATTTGCAGAGGCAGAGATCTGAACAAGTGTTTTCTACTCTATCTTCTCTGCTTTGACCCAGGAGGCATGTTAGGTACCTGTACAAGAACTAGTGAGTGTTGTTACAGAGACCATAGACTTGCCATGTTCCTAGGGCACATCTGCCAAAGATTGCCTCTTTTGCTTCATTTCACATTTTGTTCAAGGGTTCAAAATTAACACATTTAAGTAAAATATCAGTTCCTTAATAAGGTACCCTAAAACATGTTTGAATAAAAGCCCACATATAATTAGTTGCTTTAGTAATGTAATGTTAAATAAAATTTTCTACTTTTTGTGATTGCATCATTATTGAATTTTTTTTTTTATATGAAGTTTATTGACAAATTGGTTTCCATACAACACCCAGTGCTCATCCCAAAAGGTGCCCTCCTCAATGCCCATCACCCACCCGCCCCTCCCTCCCACCCCCCATCAACCCTCAGTTTGTTCTCAGTTTTTAACAGTCTCTTATGCTTTGGCTCTCTCCCACACTAACTTCTTTTTTTTTTTTTCTTCCTTCCCCACCCCCATGGGTTTCTGTTAAGTTTCTCAGGATCCACATAAGAGTGAAACCTATCTGTCTTTCTCTGTATGGCTTATGATGAATGGATAAAGAAATTGTGGTTTATATACACAATGGAATACTACGTGGCATCATTATTGAATTTTTAAAAATATAATTTGTTTTTAACATGATTTAACATGATTGGCTCATCTCCTGGGGGTACAGTTATCAGAATCTTTTGAGTAAATGGGTATGTAGTTTCGAACAACATTTTTAGTATTATAATTGGTTGTTTTTAAATTATGATGTCTACTTTATTTAGAAACATCAGGAATGTTAAAGGAAGGGAAAATTTTATATTTATCAACTCTAAGGATTAACTATTCAGCAGTACTTTTCTTTACCTCTTCTTACACAACACTTTTGGTTTCTATTACTGTTACTTATATTTATGTATTATTTTCCCCCTTGAATTGGAAGCTCTTTGAGTTTTGTTTTGTTTTGTTTTGTTTTCATATCATGGGCCCTCGATAAATATTTGTGTCACAGATGGCTGAATGTTTACTTGTTACTATTAAACTTGTGCCTCTCAATATGTTGGGTGACAATCAGAAACTGATGATAATTATTGTATTAAAAACAATCTAAGAGCACATATTCATCCTATGGCATTGTTATGTAAGGACAGAACCGATAGATTTAGGTTCTCTCTCATTCTTTGGGCATGTAAATGGATCTGTAAAACTCAGTGGAAGTGAAGCTTATTTCTGCATGTGTTATTTAGAGAGACAAGATATTGATTCTCCTCCTTGGAAAAAAAAAGAAAAGTTAATGACTAAAATTTTTTTGTGATCTCTATGACAGTTTTATCCCGTATGTCTCCAAAAAAACTAATTATTTTCTAAGAACACATCTTTCTGTGTGCTAACAGAATATGAAAACCTATCAGTTGCTTTTCTTTCCTTTTCTTTTGTCTTCTTTTTTTAAACCAAAAGCTAAAAGAAGTCAGTCTTTAAATATTTGGATGTTTTTCTCTGAGATAGGGCTGTACTAGGCAAATACACTGGCGTTAACATTTCTAAAGCAGGCTCAAAATAAATGAGATTAAGAAAAAACAAAACAAACTCCTTCCTATCTCTATGTGAATTGTCATTTTAATTAAAGCTTCTGTGTGTCATCAGTGACAGGAGATTGCCCCAGAAAGATAAAGTCAGACTGTGTCTGTCTTTGTCTTTCATGAAGGCAAAAGGAATATGAAAGAAACCAAATAGCTAGATAAACTTGCCATTACAATTAAAAAAATAATTTGCTAAGCATGAGGTGAACTGCATTATTAGTTGATTAACATCCTTTTCTTTAGATTATTACATTTCCTAATCTAATTTATGGGTGGATTTCCTGGTTTGGGGGCTTAAGCCAGTTTGTGCTAGACTCCTCTCACAGGCTGTTTTATGGAGATAAAGGAATCTGGAAACGGAAATCACTTTTTTTGTGGCTTTTGATTTGAATTTTTATTTATTCAGGTTAGTACAAGGTTGTGAGATCAAATAAGAACATACTTGAAAGAACTTTATAAAATGTAAAGTATTACTTGTTATTACCTTAATTATTATTATCTGGACAACAAAGTAAAATGCCTGCGTTTATTTATCCCCTCCTTCTGACCCACATTGTTCTCCTAGGAAATTGGGACTTTTCTTTGGTGTGTTTATTTAGAAGCTTAAGAACTGCGACTTGAGGTTTGCTTTTCAAGGAGCCTTAGTCCAAAATCAAACAAATACAGGATCATCAGGTGGCACACAGAGAGCAGCGTCATCATCCTTCTCAGTGCTTGGGCCAAGTTGAAAATGTGCTTTATTGTGGAATAGGTAAAACTTGAATCTTGTTAATGGAGAAGAGAAGAATAATTTTAGTGATGAAGGCAAACCTGAGTCTGAACCTCACAGATCAAATGCAATCAGAGAAGCAATGAGGACTATTCAGTGCACTTAACACACAAAAATACCAGGAGCAGCATTAACATCTTTCTAAGACCTTGTCATAGTTAAACCCAGTCATCTGAAATGACTTCGGTGACTTTTCTCCCCCCACAAGTTCACATTCCCTGCTGCAGGGAGAGCCATATTTTCCAAAGAATTGCCCTGTCACTGGAGAGAACCCAGACAGAAGGGCCTGGAACTAACTGGCTTCAAGACTGCTCCAAATGAGAGCACCGTGAAGATGGAGATTCAGAGATATCAGGTGTTCTTAAATGAGACACATTGTACTGATGTTGTTTCCTCATAGGAGCCACTACAATGTAAGCCCCTTGAAGACGGCATGTGAGTTTCTGTATTTCCATCATACATACCCAAGTTTCTTATATTCACCACATACATATGGTTGAATGAATGAGTACCCCTATGTCCACACTGCCAGCATGTAGAACTCTTTATCCAACCTCATCTTGCTTCCTTTGTGCAACATTGGACAAACACCTTTCTTGTTTGCCACTATTCTTAACTTTCCTGATTGTCCTTTTACATGATGTATTGCTACTTCTTCCTTTCTCTGAGTCCCAGTCCCCACCCCTTCAAGGTGGCTATTGCCTAGGATTCTGTTCCCAGCCCTCTTCTTTAGATTTTTTGTCTGTCTGTGCATTAGAATCACCTACTGCTCTGACCCTGCAATAACACTTGTGCGTGAGTGTGTGCATGCGTGTGTGTGTGTGTGTGTGTGTGTGTGGTGCATACTTTTGTGAAATGTTTGTAAGTTACAGACTTAATGTCCCTTTATACATCAGTGTATATTTCTAAAACCAGAAACATTCTTTCATATAACAATTATCATGATCAGAAAATTAACATCAATAATACTACTATCTAACCTACAGACTTCCTTCAAATTCTGTCACTAGGACACTAATGTCCTTTATAGCAAAAGGAAAAAAAAAGCCACAATTTTTGTGGTCTAGGAATTCAATCCAGGATCACAAGTTGTGTTTTGCTCTCATTTTTTGTAGTCTCTTTTAATTTGGAGTTCTTCAGTATTTCTTTGTTTTTCATGACCTTGACATTTTTGAAGTGTACAGGCCAGTTATTTTGGGTTTGTCTGATGTTTCCTAATGATTAGATTTAGAGTTTACATTTTTGGCAGGAATAGCGCAGAAATGATGTGCTCTTTTTAATGTCTCTCTCAGGGGCACATGATATCTACTTGTGACATTATTTGTGGTCACTTAGTTAATGTGTTGTCTGTCATATCTCTGTGCTGTAAAATTATTCTCTTCCTCTTATATTTAATAGCTATCTTGTGGGGAGATACTTTGAGACTCCAAGAATAAATACATATTGTGGATAATGAAAAGTCAGGTTTCTCATTGTTGGAAAAGGGCAACACGAATGTAGAAAGGTAGATGTTTAGAATGAAGCCATGTGGTGTTGGATTGGATTAGAGACAATAGTATGAACTCCTGGTTTTTATATCTATATAGATATGTCCTCCCATCCATCCTTCTAGCTCTGTCCTCTGAGAGGATAAATAGGTAATAATAACTTAGTAACAATGGGCACAACTAATATTCTATCTTGTTTTCCAAATGCCATTCTCCAATAAAAATTGACCAAGGAAAGAACAAGATAAGCCTGGAACAGCTTGTTTTACCAGAAAGTAAGGAAGTGATCAAGAATGATAGAGGCATGTCAAAAGGCCACAGGAGGGGCGCCTGGGTGGCTCAGTCGGTTGGGCATCCGATTTCAGCTCAGGTCACGATCTCACAGACCGTGAGTTTGAGCCCCACTCTGGGCTGATGGCTCAGAGTCTGGAGCCTGCTTCCGGTTCTGTGTCTCCCTCTCTGTCTGCCCCTCCCCCGCTCATGCTCTGTCTCTCTCTGTTTCAAAAATAAACGTAAAAAAAAATTTAAAAAAAAGGCCACAGGAGCCAGCTTGAAGGGCTACTCCCACTGAACATAAAATAATTGATGGTAAACAGACAGAATAAAATAAGAATTCATGAATCTGAACACAAGCAAACAAATAAATGAGAAAGGAAAGTTATTCCTTACAATAGAATTCCAACAAATAAATGTAGAAGAAATGACTGAATGAAAATCACCACTAGTCAGCTACCATAGTAACTTCTTTGAGGCAAGAATCATCAATGGATTCTTCCCACATTTAATAATGTTAGGTATGCTCTTCCTGACTCCTCCCACCCATTCAGCATACAGTGTTCAGCACACGATTATGTCAAATCTCTTCGTAAGCTGGCCTTCCTTCTGCCCATCCTGTCATGTGCCCGAGTATCTAAGACAAGAAATAAATACCCTGCTTTCTCACTATTGATTAATATCTTATCCCATTCTTTAGGTTTTCCAAGAAAACATTTAGCTTATATCAGTCCATAACAAGATAAGAGCTAGAGAAATTCCCTAGAAACGTCTTCCCCTGACAACTAATGCAACTGTATTTTCAAACACACCATTGGTGAAATATAGAAAGGTAGGAGGGGGCTGTCTGTCTGGAAAGCAGTCAAAAGGGAATCTGTTGGGGGCAAATAAAACTTTTTGGGCCTACTCCCATATCTTAGGATACATTAGTAGGCAATTTCTTTGGCCTTGGAGAAAGGTGTTAAGAACTGATCTAAGATGATGGTCATGCGTAGCCCTTAGTGCTTTTAAAAATTTTGTTTTGTTTTGCTTTTTTCCCCTTGCTTCACAGTCATCAGACACAGAATGTGAAGGAGTTTCAGGAATATTTTAACCAGTTTTTTGCTCATAGTTTCCTTTTTATGTATGCACAACAGTGGTATTTGATAATGTGTCTAAGTAGGTCTAAAAAAGCTTTCTCGAGAAGTATAAAGAAAAATTCTAAGTGATTAGAAAGTGAGCTGTAGTATAGTTGGCAGCCTATCTTATTTTGTAATGGTGCATAAAATAATGGCTTATCTTACAAGTGATGGCATCTTAGATGCTATTAAAGCTGATCTTTGCAGCTTTTGTATGTTGGCTTTTCAGCCAGGGAGAGACGAAAGAGCAGGCAGGAAAGAATATTAAATATATAACAGTAATACTATTTATTGAGTAGCTACTATAGGCCAGTGTTATGCTAAGTGCCTTATGTATATCAATACATGTAATTCTCCCCAAAAAGTCTGAGAGAGAGAGTTATCGGTTCATAATTCAGAAGAGATTTGAGGTATCATCTACTGCAAACTTTGCTACTATATATATAATAAAAGTAAGTCTCAGACTAAATACTTCTATACACAGAAACATTTATTAAATAAACACTTATTAGCAAGCAAGGAAGAAAGAAAAACAAAACAGTTTATATGGCTTGTTTTATGCTTGTTGGGAAGCCCCAGTTCTACTACTTTGCATGAAGCTTACTTCATGCACATAAAGATTCAGAAGCTGATTTCTGTTACCCTTATTACAACTATTGGGCAACCTCAAATCTTTTTAAACCAACAGGTGGATACAAGGTCATGTAGAGATCAAGCCTCAGGTCCATCCCCACGGGGAGAACCTCTATGAATGGTTGGATATATTCTGTTCACACTAGAGTAGAGGGTGTCTCTAAAATATTTTTTGTTACTCCACTATTCTTAACTGTCTTTAATTTTAATTGTAAGAGTCTGTTTCTAGAGTCTAAAAATTAATCAGCCATTAGATTCACCAAGTAAAATACATTGCTAACTTTCATTACATTGATGATCAGAGTCTTAGGTGTTAATATAGATAATAGAAATCCTTAGACTGTAATAAAAATGTGGCTAATAGAAGTTTTTATAGTAGTTGCCTCTAGAGTGTTCTCTTTCCAGTTAGATGTGGGCTGAATGTGGAATCTTACTTAGGGCAACCTACTACTGCAGAGTTAAAAATTGAACTAACTAGCATGTGCACAATATCACACTGCCCATGCAGGAGTTTTGAACATTGAGTACCTACATTGTAATGGAACTAGGGGAGGAGGAGATGGTCTCCTACATCCTAGGATGTACCTAGGAATCCTAGTCCCATGAGGTCCTTGATGAAAACAAAGTCCTTGATCAAATACATTGGGAAAAACCTACATTCTGTAGTACCATTGCAGAAATTAAAAATGCACATTAGCTATTAAGAAGTCACTTTCCTGCAATAAAGGAACCTGCTTAGCTTTGTTTGACCCTGCATTTCCCAAACTTAGTAGACCACAGAGTCCTGTTGTTCATTGCATCCCTGAAATTAGTTTTCCTTGGGGCACACTTTAGAAAATACTGCTCTAGAGATTATAGAAGAAACTTTCTTTCTTCTTTTTTAACATTTACTTTTGAGAGAGAGAGAGAGCATGAGCAGGGAGAGGGAGAGGGGGAGACACAGAATCTGAAGCAGGCTCC
This sequence comes from Lynx rufus, assembly GCF_022079265.1. Taxonomy (NCBI): domain Eukaryota; kingdom Metazoa; phylum Chordata; class Mammalia; order Carnivora; family Felidae; genus Lynx; species Lynx rufus. The sequence goes on along the minus strand of NW_025814834.1, from coordinate 37,559,690 downwards.
AGGCTCTGAGCTATCAGCACAGAGCCCCATGTGGGGCACAAAGCCTGATGTGGGGCACAGAGCTTGCTTGATGTGGGGCTCGAACTTACGAACCATGAGATCATGACCTGAGCCGAAGTCAGATGCTTAACTGCCTGAGCCACCCAGGCACCCCTAGAAGAAAGTTTTCTTAACCAACACCCACTCAACTGACATTCCTTTCCTAAAACTTGAGACAGCAGTCTCCTCTCTAGCATGCTCTCCTATCACTGGAGTTGTTTGCTTACAAAGAGTCAATTGAGTTTTTTTCCAAAACCTAGTTATTCCATTTGTAATTGTAATTACAATTACATAACTTAATTAAATATTACATAATCCTGTGACTTGTGAGTAGAAATATAAAGAGTTAATTGTTTCTCTGAAAAATAAATTGAATGCTTCAGAAAGGGGACTAGTTGCAAGTATTGTTAAATTAGATGATAGGAAGATAACTATTAAAGATTTGGGAAAAAATAATAAAATAATTTTTTTAGATTTTTTTGCAAGTATCTTTTAAGTTACTGATGCATTTTAAAGACTGAAATATATCATTATTCAAGAAAGATTACATGGAGAACATAAATTAGTGGAACCATACTCAAGTGTAAGGCTTTGAGTGTGGTTCCACTATTTATTACATAAATTAAATTTTTATTATTTCCTGATTTTACTGAATTTTTTGATTAAGTGACTAATTACAATTTCTGTAGGTATCAGATAAAAGGGCTGTATCCTAGTGAAAGAGAATTGAAGAGTTTTATATATACCCTATGGTATGTTTTTAAATATTTAAGACAGATTTTGTTCATGTCTCTCAAGCTAGTCTCAGTTGTCTTTAGAACCTTCTTTACTTGCTACCTTTTTTTTTTTTTTTTTTTTTTTTTTGGCTTTATTGCAAGTCCATGGGTTTGCTTAGTGCCCATAATGCTGTTTAAAAATGAGGGTTAAATTTTAATTTCTCTCTGGGAGTTATCCATACATATACACATGTGCATCTTTTTGAATTCTGTCCTCTGTTTTTGGTTTCTGTGGGGACAAATTTTATTTATCTTATTTATGTATTTTTCAGTATTATTTTATAGTCAAAGTTCTTGAAAGAATGTGCAGCAAATTACATTTGATTTCTATCTGGATTCTCTTAGGCTTGGTCCCATGGCAGAGGCTATAATTTAAGTTAGGGTTATGTTGCTATTTAGGAATTTTTAGCATCTGTACTCATATGTGCTATGCAAACAAAACAATTATTCTATTGTGGACCAATTTTTTCTTCTGAAATGCATAACACAACAGTTATTTTTCAAGTTTAATTAGGGCTGTGTTTGTATAAAGATCTACAGTTTATCAAAGCAGTGAAGCAAAGACAATGTGGAAAAGAAAAAGAGAAAGTATTGCCTGATTCTTTCATTAAAGAAAAAAAAAAGGGGAGGATTCAGACAAATTTGGAATTCACTCAGTTTTTTATCTTATGTTTTTTTTCACAAGTACCAGACATGGAGCTGTAAGGTAGTAATTTGTCAAACCACATATTAAGCTGGTATTTGATATGAAAAGGATATTTCTACCCAGTGTAACATTGCTTTTTTAAACATTAAAAACCCTTATATTAGGGTGGTAATTGAGTGAATACTTTACAAAAAACCCTGTGTGCTTCATTATGACACATTTCCTGTGCATTTTTTGGGAGGGCAACCATGTCAGAATGTGAAGGGACCGAATAGAGGTATAGAACCATCTCTTTTCACTCCGAAGAAGAGTAGTAGTTGGCATGAATGTTTTGGTATCTGCAGGTAGTTGTTTTAAACTCAATATGGAAGAATCGGGGTGTCTGGGTGGCTCAGTTGCTTGAGTGTCTAACTCTTGATTTTGGCTCGGGTCATGCATGATCTCATAGTCATAAGATCAAGCTCGGTGTTGGGCTCAGCCCCGGACAGGGAGCCTGCTTGGGATTCTCTCACTCTGTTCTTCACTGCTCACACTTTCTCTCAAAACAAACAACAAACATGGAAAAATTATTTTAAACTGTAGTGATTTCTCTGCCTATACTTCATTGTAAGCAGCATGGATTATTTCCTATCAGAGCCTAGAGACATTTTAGGAGGCTTTTTGATATTATGTTGAAATCTTGTAGTTAGTGATATAATTTTCTATCAAGCCTTTTGTGGAATTGATACATAATGACTTCTCAGAATTTGTTTATTATTGTAACAATTGAATCCTTTCTTGTTTTTCAGTAGACCTCCTTGTACTGTTTTCTTTTCTTTTTTTTTAATTTTTTTTAATGTTTAGTTTTGAGAGAGAGAGAGAGAGAGAGAGAGAGACAAAGAGGGAGATGGAGTGTGAGTGGGGAAGGTCAGAGAGAGAGGGCAGAATCTGAAACAGGCTCCAGGCTCTGAGCTGTCATCACAGAGCCTGACGTGGGTCTCAAACCCATGGACTGCGAGATCATGACCTGAGCAGAAGTTGGATGCTTAACCGACTGAGCCACCCAGGTGCCCCTGTTTTCTTTATTTTGTAAGTCCATGAAGGAGAGATGACTTCTATTTTTGTACCATTGTAACTGAACTCTTGAACCTCCCCTTCTTAGGGGTTTTTAATGTTTCTGATCATTTTGTTGTGGCTACCAGATTTCTTTTTGCTTCTTTAGGGTTGATTTATAGGATCACAATAGTACTTTGAGAAACTTGGGGAGCTTTTATGATGTTAGGAAGAGTAGACATTTTAAATGTTAAATCACATTGCTCATTCACTCATTTGGTAAACATTTATGAGTCAAATAACTGCTAAGAACTAGAGATACTAAGATGAATGAGAGAACTTTCAAAAGTTTGCTCAATATTCCTTTCTCAGTTGCTACTATCTAGAAAATGTATAGTAAGTACTATACAAAAATGTAGTTGAAATGGAGAAACAAGGTTGTTTGCTAGAATGGGCAAATATATCTCTTGGTCTCCACGAAAACCACGAGAGTGACATTGAGATTAGAGTTATGGAGAGGGAATGGACATTGTATCCTAAAGAGTGCTCCAGAAGTAATATTTGCAGTAATATTTCCTTCAGGTGTACCTCCTTTTTTGACTCTTATCTTGTAATAGAAGTCATAAAACATGCTGATGATCCCGGCATTGAGGGCTAATTGAGGAACACAGGGGAAAATAGAGGCAAAATGGGACAGGAATTTTATCGGGTGAACATTAGCTTATTTGAAAAATGGGCTTTTGGGCTTCATGTTTTGGACAATCAGCATAGTGGTTTGTTTCAATGATTATTTCACAGGAGGTAATTTTGCAACTTTTGCTCTCTTGGAGAATGCAACCATTGTAATACTCTGACATGGTGTTGAGGGCAGTAAGTAGGGAAAGGAGGCCTCTTTTCATCTCTGCCCCAAGGTCGGTTATTGGGCCTTCCTTGGTCTGGTGGAGACAGAGGGGAAACAAACAGAACCCTAGTGCCCAGCAATGGTGTAATGCTTTCAGACTACTGCGCCATGGCGGGTGGAATTTCACTTTCTGGCAAGGACCTGAAGAGGTTTATGAGCTTTCCTATGAATTGCTTTCTTTTCCCAACTTCTGAAAGGTTGTCCTCATTGAGGCCAAGAGGAATGAGGCAAAATGTGGCACACCTTTCTATTCTATAGGCTCCATGATGAGTCAAAATGATGAAGCTGCTGGCTTTCTAGTTGGAGATGACATTTTAGGTTGTCCTCTCAGCAAACAGGATAAGGAGAGGGCAACAAGCAGATTATAAGGATTATTTAAAATCCTGGTTGGTAGGGAGTTGGGGGTTTTGTGTCTCTTGCATACGTTGCACCTGGTTTGAAATCTTCTCAGTACACTCCCAAAGCTGCTGTGTGGCTGGCAGCAGTGTCAGGTGGAGATCTCTTAATCCCCACACAGATCAGCATCTCTCCAAAATAAATCACTTGTCTTTTTCCTGCCTAACATTGCAGGGGATGGCTTAGAAGGCTAACCCTCAGATTTGAAAAGTCTGCAGATTGCTTCTCTACTTGACAATCTTGAATTTTACTTTGCTGTGCTGGTCTTCTTAGTTTCCTCCAAGGAAATGGATTATATTTTGCTACTGAAGTGCAAATATAATCATTGTTATTTTCTTGTCTTGTGGAGTATATTTTGACTGGAATAAGTAGATAATGTACTGTTTTCAAAGTACCAACAACAGTGTTTTTTTTTATTTTAACATTAAGTAATTCATGTATTATTCTTTCTAGGCAATTATAGAATTTTTTAGTTGCTCAGTAGTTTACTAAGCACATATATTTTCAGCACTGTGCAAGGAACTGGGGCAGACAAAAGAAATCTGAGGCACAGTTCCTATCTTCATGTAGGATAGTATTTGTAAAGAAGTGAAACTGAGTCAGAGGAAACAAAGAACAATTAAATGGCCAGCTGTGTAGTGCTCTCTATAGGAACCATATGTAATTTAAAAAAAATGAATATAGATGAATGAATGAATGAATGAATGAATTGACAAAAAAGTGTTCGTTCAAGGAAGAAATCATTGTGGACTGCAATCTGTCATGAAGTAGCAGGGATATGAGCAGAGCCACAAACGATGAATAGGATTTGACAAGTAGAGGGAAATGGAGGAAAGATGTTTGAGGTAAAGAGAGCAAAGGTCCGAAGGTAGAGGTGAACATGGCATGTGTTTGGGACAGTGAGAGAAAAGGCCAGGCTGACCGGAGGACAAACATTGTATGGGAGGAATAAAACATAAAAATAAAGTTGGGTGTCTCCCCTTCTTCCTTGGTGAGTGAACCTGAATTTTGTGCCTACCCCCAAGCGATGAATCATGATTGGTCTAATCCACTCATGGAAATTCTATTCCCTACTTTCCCAGTCTCCTTTGCAGATAGGACAGCTCTGTGACCTCACTCTGGCCAAGCTAAAGAATGCTGATGGTATTTCTGGAAATGTTTTTGCTCTCTTGATAAAATGTTGGAACTCTCTTTTCCCCTCTTTCCACCCTTTAATGAAGATGGAAAGCCTAGAGTCATGCAGCAACTAGGTCCCATGAGGAAAGGCTGAGAAGTATTGTCTCTGACACTGCTGAAGTGCTTTACCCAACCAACAGCTGTCTGCTTCTAGACTTCCTGTTATGTGAGAAAAACCAACCTATGTTTGTGTAAAACACTCTAAGTCATGGGTTTTAAAGTTATTTGATATTATTTTAAGAAGGTTAATTGGGAATAGTGTGTAAAGTGAATTGGAAGGGAATAAAAATTGAGGTCATTATCATAACATTATAGACCTGAGGTAAAGAGGTTTTGGACAAGATTTATGGCAAGGGGAGTAGAAGAGAGACAGACATCTCAGAGAAGAAGCAAAAAGATTCAGTACAGATTCAGCAAGGAGATAAGAAGCCACATAACTTTGAAGTTTCTAAACAGGAAGATAAGTGGGATTGCCATACAGCTTTAGGGATAGGCAAATGATGATAAAAATGAATTCTCTTCTAAAGTATGTTGAGTTTTAGTTAATGATGGGACATCCAAGTGGAAATATTTAGAAATATAGCATTTGAGTTCAGGTGAGTCTATAAGGTAGCTATGACCTCAGGCATGGACAGAAAGAAAAACATTCGATGATGCCTCCAGTTATGAATTGAGAGGAAGAAAAGTGGTTAGCTGTATAACATGGAAACAGAAAAAGGAGATAACACAGGGTTAGAAGATTAAGCAGGATGCAGTGCCATCAAAGCCAAGGGCACATAGTGGGCACCAATAAATGCATGTTTCAGGGAGGAATGAGGTTGTCATCAGTATCCAATGCCCTAGAGAGGTCAAGGAAGATGAGTTCTGAGGAGCAAAGTGAATCTAGTAAAAGTAGGACACCAATGATCTCCAAGATTTACAAGACAGGGATTTCTACAGACTTGAGGGCCATATATCATCTGCCCAGATCTGCAAAGAAGATGGGGCAGTGATTGAAGGGAAGGGAGTAGAAGCTCAAGGTGATAGAGAAAGATCATTCATTGAAGAATTTGGGAATTGAGAAGAAGGGCTGATCCTTGCAAGGGTAGTAGACTTAGCAGAAGCACTGAAAACCAAGAGAGAAGAAGTTAGTGGAAAGGTCCAAACACAAAGCAAAAGTAAGGCCATAGGTGGTACTGGAAAGAGGCTCACATGCTCCTCTGAAGTTGGAGGCAAGGACGACAAGGCAGCTGTATAAACTAGTCTGTGGAAGCAAATACACTTTGGTCTGTCTGTCCCCACAGGGTAGGTGAAGTCAGGTGTTAAGAGCTGGGCTGGTGGAGGGAAGAAGTGGAGGGGGGCCCTGGGGAGGGAGGAGGGTGAGAAGGCTAGTGTGCCAGCAAGAGGATCTCCAGAGGACAGAGAACAGATCTGAAGAAAAGTAGGAGAGTAAGGGGTAAGGGGCGGGGGGTGGTGGTCTGAGAAGAGTAAATGCAGATCTCAGACTTGGAGTGGGACCTTGAGATGGTGAGACTCAGGCATTGCCTGTTAGTGGCCAGACATTTGTTACACTTGTAACACTTGTGACTTGTTATAAGTAGAGATTTAATTCTTGTTCTAATATTATCATTTTTTGGAGAAAACACATAAGCAAAATTATATGGGATTTATTCATTATTATTATTTTGTAATGTTTATTTATTTTTGAGAGAGAGAGAGAGGGAGAGAGCACAAGCAGGGCAGGGCCAGAGAGAGAGGGAGACAGAGGATCTAAAGTGGGTTGTGCGCTGATAGCAGCAAGCCCAATGTGGATCTCGAACATGTGAACTGCGAGATCATGACCTGAACCAAAGTTGGATGCTCAACGAACTGAGTCACCTGGGTGCCCCTTATACGTCATTTATTAAAAAATATACTTAGAAATACAATTTATGCTGAGTGTAAGGTACAAATCTAATGGGCTTTATCTCACTTTGGTAAGACTTTCTCAATATGTAATAAAAAGTTATCTGTGTTCCAATCGTGGCAATATTTTGCCCGTCCACATATTCATCTATATTCTTCTTGGGCTCAGCATTGGATTTCTGACAGTGTTTGTTGAAACCTGCCATCCATCCATTCACAGCAGCTTCTCCTAGTAATCTCTGTGAAACACAATTTTTAAACGTCCTTAAAAAAAAAGCATACTACTCTAATGAAATGGCAGATGGTGTGTTGCATGATTTCCTAACCGGTGTGACTTCCACACTGTAATTGAACTATATAAAGAACTTTGCTCTCAACTCAGGAGGAATCCTGTGAAACTCAAGTTTTTGTTAACTTATAAAAGGATCATTTCTGTAATACTGGGATTGACTTTCATATGTATGTGTTCTAGCACTAGTTTTATTATGTAAAACTACACATAAATCGTGAGAGATAAAAATGATGGATACAAATTGTGAGGACTACACAACATACTTTAACATCCTTATTTTCTTCTAATTTTTAAAAGTGGGGCATTATCATGGTAGACAATTGTAAAAATAGAGAAAAGGAGAAAGGAAGTAAAATTTGCTCCAACTTCCTGGAGATAAACACTATTAGCTTATTTTTTGGTGGTGTGAGTACCACTTTTTTCCCCCTGAAACTGGGATCATATTAAGCATACTTCTGTTTTCTACTTCGGTAGATCAATTCACTTCTAATTTTAGTTTCATTTTCTGAAAACTCTCAGGTCAGCAAGAAAAGGTGTTCAAAGGAAGTAGTATGCAACATAAGAGTTAACAGAAGTCACAATTTCTGTGCCTGTGTGTTCAGATAGAGAACCTGACTCATTTGTGACCTTCACTAACTTTCTATCCAAAAACTGTGGTTGCAGTGAGTAAAGTCTCCATTGCCCCTAATCTTCAGAAGATAATGATTTAACCTTTTATGATTTATATTATGTCCTTTTCAGGATTAACTGTAAGTATAGAAAAATCTTAATTTTATACCTTGATTATAGTTATTTACTTACAGCTTAAAATATATGAATTAATTTTTGGTGATAAGTCTTTTTATGTTGTGAGGTTATTTTTCTTTTAATATTTATATATAGTTTTTGCATTACATTTTCCAATGGAAATCAAATGTCTATTAGAGTGAATGAACTGAGTGGTCAAGTCAGATTTGCTTTAATCTTCCAGGGATTTTTTAGTTTTATTTAATACTGTAGTCTTATAAAGGTTATGTGTCATAGGAATGTAGAGAAAATGAAACATACTGCATTCTTTTAGACAGAAAGCTAAACTGTTTGTAATTAGGATATACTATCCTAATTTTTACTACATAGGATATTTTTACTGTTACTTTAACTGTGGTAATATTCAGTTTGTCAATTCATCTTGTTTCATAGACTTTCCATTTTGAAACAGACAATGAAAAGGAATAATTATTTTGCATGAATTTATATTTAATAAAAGCACTTGAGAAGTAACCAGAAGTAGGAGAGAAGGAATATGGATATGCATTCTGGAGTAATGAATTTTAATTACCAGAATTCAGTGGGTCAGTCAAAGACTCAAATGTTAATTTTTTAATAAATAGACATTTATTTAGGAATTGATTTCTTTGGACTCAGAACATAAAAACAATTGAAAGTTGCCAATAGTAGTACATAGTCACCTGTTTGAGTTTAGCTATCATTATTTCCGGAATAAAATACTCAGGAATAAGGTGAGATATAAGGGGGCACAAAATCTTGGAAGTGAGCCCTACCAGAACACAAATGTACCACTTAATTTCACAGAGATCTTTATTGAGGTATATATGTGTTACCACCCTTAATTTCAGTTTAGTGACCAGTCAAAACCTCTTGTTGGGTTGAGTTTGAATTACAGTGGTGACTGGTGGAGTGTTTATATATCATTTGTCTCTTTTGATGTCATATTTTAAGTTTGAGGTCAGCAAACTATGCCCCACAGGCCTAGTCCAGCCTACAGTCAGTTTTTATAAATAAAGCTTTATTAGAACATAGCCACACTCATTTGTTTATGTACTATTTATACTGTAATGGTAGAATTAAGTAGTCTCAACAGAAGCCATATGGATGACAAAGATTAAAATATTGACTATGTAGTTTTTTTATGAAAGCTTGCTAACTCCTAGTTTAAGTCAAACTTTTCCCTTCTAGTATTCTTCATACTTCATACCTGACAGCATACTATTGTTTACTCATCAATATGGAATCAAATTACCAAGATGCTAAGGGAAATTAGAAAAGAAGTGAAAGGTCTGCATCCTGCCTTGAACTTTTCAGACAAGACATGTATGAAATAACCAGAAAAAATATGACTCTTTATAATCAAGAACTAACTTGTGTGATGGTAGCAAAAACCCTCCTACATTCTATAACATAAATATATGTGAATTGAAAGTCATTTAAATCTGGTCAGAGCCAGAGCTTTCAAAATTACAATGTGAGCATGCTAATATATTAGGGTATTTTTTGACTTCGTGACTTAGAAGTGGGAGCACTAACTTTTTGTCACAGTTATGTGGTTGGATGTAGGTTAGTCAGAGTTCCAAAGGAGTCTGTGGCTTTTCTAGAAATTACAGAGTCCAGAAGGATGATGTACTGTAAGGCTTTCTTCAGTATGGACTAGGAAAGAAGTAGTTACTTCTGGATAGTTCTGTGGTCAGTATTTAGGGATGCCCTCACAAGGGGCAGAACATAATTTTAATAAGGATCTAGGTGGAAAGACTTGGGATCAAAACATACCAGATTTCTATCTTCAAAGATTAAATGGAGCTGACAGAAATAACCTGGCACACAAATAAACATATGTGGGAAAAGAGTGAAACTGGAAGGGGCACCAGAAACAATTATAAATTGGTCTGGACTTACGTGCAACCATGAGCAACACAAGATGGTGTAATTATAATTTGTTTCATTTACTTTTAGTTTTGTACCTTGACTCTCTTGCCTTAGGATAAAGCAGGCCCCAGCTTTAGACAGTGAAGTATTTCTGTTCTATATTGAAATGGCTGTTACAGGGAAGTTAAAATCAGAGAGTAAGATACCCACTCAACTTGCATAACTCTTCCATGTGAATGTTGGCAAGATTAAGAACCTTCTATAGTAGAACTACTTTGTCACACTGTACCAACTATAAAATGCCATAGAAATCAAAAGAAAGGAAAGGTCAGTTGGTAGCCTGGACCAGCTGGGAAAAATGTGGTGGAAAACATTGGATTTGATCTCAGTTTTGGAGAAAAGTATGAATTTGGTTTGACAGAGAAACAGGATGGTAACTCTGAGATTTAAAAGAGCATGGTTTGTGTGGAAGAAGAGCTTGGATGGAATGAATGGTTTGTGCCTAGAATTAGTAGATTAGTTGAGTAGTAAGAAAGGTGGGGAGAGGTGAAGGTGGGTGGGTGGCAGATCATACAGGAACTAAGGTGCCATTTTGGTCAGCCTGGTTTCTGTGATTCCATTGCATTATCGGGGTGCATGTTTAGTGCTCAGAAGCATTACCTGAATATAGCAAGAGAGGTCAGGTGGTGTGAGTAGATCTTCGTGGTTTGGGAATCACTGGGATTGTTTTGTCTGCTCCTAGTTGTAACTGATGGCAAATCACATTCCCAGAGAGAAGGAACATCAAGTGACTAAAATACAACAGCATAAATCCTCACTCTTAACAGGAAGCACCTGTAGCTTCTGGTCCTCTGCTGTAAACCTTTTATAGAAGATAGGGTATAAATACTAAGTAAATAAAATTACTTCCTGATTTTATTTTACTGTACACCTCGTTAGACAAAGAGAACAAAAAAAAGATAGAACCCTTTCTCTCATTTTCTCCAGTGGACTTCCCTGATGAGTGTTGCCTTTTTAATGAGATTGATGGCAGAGCAAACTTTTCAATATAGTTTAGCCATAAATTCTCCTAACAGGGAGGGGTGCTGTCCAATACTCCAGGGCATGGTGGCGGAGTTGGCCCAGACTACAGAAGCGGCAGGTGCTTACAGGCCCAGAAATGCCCCACTCATTAGGACTGTTGTAAATCACAGCATCTTTCACGCCTTTTGAGTGAAACTTGGCACCTCCAGTTTACTACTGTGTGGTGGTCACACCGTCCCTGACTGCAAAAATATTAATAGATGGCACCTTCCACACAATGAAACTGGGCATGCCTGCATCAGTAATGATGGATTGGGAGCCTGAAAGATTCTGCAGAGAGGAGAACAAGAGGATACCAAGGAAGCTTTCTTTTCATAACTAAATACTGGTAAATAGAAAGAGTTGATGGGCACATCTATTACCCACAGTGTCACTGTATCCTGGAAGAACTTATATGAAAGTTGTGAGAGAGGCCTTGGCAAGAAGGACTGTCCCAGCACCTGAATCAGCATGGGCCTCGTGGGCTGGGCTGGTTGGGGAGGGCAAGGATTGAGATTTGTGACTCACAGGCTGGCCTCCTGTCGTCTTCAGTCTGTTGTGGAAAAGCTTCTGGCTCACACTGGCTTGGTTGAGCCATGGAAATGATTCTCGCTTAATATTCGGGGCCTCTGTCTGCCAAAGCCTGTTTGTTTTCCTTCTTTTTTCTTCATGGTTGTCATTGTACACAGACAGTGGTAGATGAGATTTGAGACTTAAGGAAATAGACTTTATTAAAAAAGAAAAAGTAACTCTTTTCAGTTCCAATAACATGGCTAATATTACAGAGCCTTTATTCCTCCTGCATCTTGGGAGGTGGTGGGTTGTGAGGAGCAATCGGGGGAGAAAGAAAAAGAAAAGAAAAAAAGATGTCTTATATTTGAATGTATAAAATGAAGATCTAGTAAAGTATCATTTTGGGAACCTTAAGACTGATAAAAAGAAAAGAAGACAACACTTAATAGAACTCTTTCAGTGTAAAGTTGAATTTTAAAGGATTATTTTGTCTGATGTGTGCCATGGGAAGAAACATAAATCTGATAGCATTCCTTGGACTTCTGTGGTATTTAAGTGAAGACTTACATATTCCAAGTATTATTCACTTGTCCAGTTTGGTTGACATGAAGTGATCTCAAACTAAAAATTCCTCTCTCTAGCTCTTCCCCTAAAAAGTCTCTGTCTTCTTGTACCATTTTGCTTTCATTTGCCACTTCTTCCCTAATTCTTCCTTTATTTTCTCTCAGATGCCAACAACATCTGGAAACTCTCTCTTTAGAGGCTTCTGTGATCCTAGATCATGCAGTTTGTTACCCAGTCAACACCTTTGTGAGCTAGTTTTGATTTTGAGAAATTGGTGTTCTTCAAATAGTTTTATTTGAAAGTGCTATGCAATATAATTCTTTGAAGGGGAAGCATTTTAACATGGTACAACCACAATGCAGAGAGTGGAAATTAAGTTGAATGAGTTCTATCTCTTTCAAGTTCAGATTGCTAGATTTTTCTGGCTTGGACACAAAATGAAATCAAAATTAAGGATCAGGGATGACAAGAAAGCTATGAAGAGAAAAAGATGGGCCTTGGGAAGGGCACGGAATAATGGATACCAAGAGGAACAAACAAGACGAGTCTTCACATAGATGGAAAGGCATTCCATATGTAATATGGAGACATTAAACATACAGTAGATTTTTTTAAAATACACTTTCCATTTTGAAAAAGTTTTATTTTTTATTTTTGGGTGTTTTGCGATATTTTTAGCTTAATAGAAAAGTTGCAAAGATAGTGTAGGTAGTTCTTGTATAGACCCTTCACCCAGCTTTCTCTAATGTTAACATCTTATAGTTCTATATTTTTAATGGTTATGATAAACATGAGTCTGTAGTTTATAGATGTCACTATTTTCTTATATTATTAGAAAAAAAATTAGAAGTAAGAAATTTTCTCCTCAAAACATCATATTCTTGTTTACACTTTGAGACTCTGTAATAGCTTCTGGGGCTTCTAGTGACCACAAGGTGTGGTCTGTGAGATTTGGGGAGGGAGAATTGTCTTTCTCACTCCATGACAAATCTTCTGACTTTCCACAAGAGTAAAGTGGTAAAGTTTGTTTCAGGGCTTTTATCATTCTGTTTTGGACCTTTTCCATTTGTTAATGGTAACTCCTCCTCTGTTTTATAATTAGACTGAGGCTCTCAACATCTCTTCTTTCTCCACTGTTAAAACCTGCTCGTAGGAAAGACTCTCAATTGTATTCAGACCAAGACAAGTTAAAAAACAAATGTGACAATAGCTTAAAGAAACTGTCCTCCTTCAGAGCTATTTACATTTTAGCAGGGATGCAAAGTTTTAGGCACAAGCTTCCCAAATTTAGGAATGTTACCATGACATAGTATCCTGGAAAGTTGCTTCTACTAGAACTTTTTTGGGGGGGAAAAATCTCATTTTTATAATAAAATGCACATGAAATTATGGTAGACTATAATGTAAAATTCATGCAGTTTTTAAAGTAAAATTTGTCTTAAATTGGGACTTTTTGGTGGTCTCTGACTTCAGACCCTAGAGATAGTTCACTCTACCTTGAATTATATCTATTATGTTGAAAAGAAAAATTGAAAAGCTACTGCCTTATGCTAACTGATCTAAACTTTGTAAGTGAAATTTTAGCACCAACCAGCACAAATACCCTAGCCTCTAATAACTCCTCTTCCCTTTTGATGAACATTTAAAAATGATATATACACACCCAGAGTCCAATTAACCCTCTCTTATCAGATACCATTGAATGTGTATATTTCTGCATTTGGTAAACATTTTTTAAATAAACAAATGAATGAAAAGTTTGGGAATTATTTTGCAATGTGGGGCCTTTCCTGTTTCCTGAAATCCCACCCTGGAAGCATTCACTTATTCCAAGAAAGCCAGGCCCTGCTAATCAATCCCTCATGTTCTTCTGGGTCTTGGCCTGGCAGGAGAGAATGGATTGACCAGTGCATGAAATGACTTAAGGTGTTGGGGGCCCCTCAGTAAGATGCAGTACTATACTCTTCATTTCTAGTTTTGGAGAAGTTGGGTGCCCTGAGATTAGAGTTATAGTGTCTATTTATTATTTAGAAATAATCAAACACTATATCCCTTTATGGTGTAAATGTTATAGCTGAAGAATAGGCAGCAAGAGAAGGCAGCAACGGGTGGGGAAGAAAAAGGGGTTTAGGGTTGGAAAGATCAAGGCTCAAAACTTGGCTGTACCATTTGCCCCAGGTTATGGTACTTATCCTCATGAGACTTAATTTCCTAGTATGGAAAGTGAAGACTATCAGTTATCCTCTGTGAAAACTAAATATAGTTAGCTCATGAGCTGGTCCTTGGCCTTTTTGCTATTAGAACTATTCCTTGTCTCCCATTCTCCCACTATCTATGACAGAGGCTTCAATTCCTGCAGGCTGATTTCCCAGGTCTGATTCCAGCCAGGCGGAGGTACTGGTTGGAGAGGAGAGAGTGCTGTAGGTGTGTTTGCTTTGTGCCTTCAGCTTCTGCAGGACAGGCCCACTGTGGTTCCAGCTTTTTCCATGACTCTGGCCTTGGTGCTAGGAACACCACCTACTCCATTTGTCCTTCCAGCCAGGAGTATTGCTAATCTCTGGGTTGCCTCATTGTTCACTCTTTGCTTCTCAGCTCTTCCAGCACTTGTGTATCCATTCTCTGTATTAAATTCCCTCATTTTAAACACTTGGAATCGTTTCTGTTTAGCTCAGTAGATGGACCCTTATTGATACAGCCCATTGAAGTAACCTGTGAGCTGAGGGGAGCTTCAGCTAGGCTGGTTGTGATAGGAATAGAACGGAAGGAGAGATGTGCCCGAAGAAGAGGAAGGAAAAAGGGCAAAGCAGTGACCGACTAGGTAGAAGAGGTGAAGATCAGGAGAAATCAGGCAGTTCAGATAATAAAGACTGCCACTGATGGAGACAGGCCATTGGAATGGGAGCTTCTTTTGGGTAGAAGCTGAGGGTTTGGTGTAGAACACGCTAGGGAAGAAACGTCATGATGTCACTGTCTCTGCACTCTGCCTTTCACACTTAAGTGTACTGCAGCTGCAGGGATATTTATGGAGTTGTCTTTCTCTCTTGGGAAAGGGTAAGGGGAGAAGTTCAGAGGGAAGAGAGAAGGGCAGTGTGTGGCCCAGAAGGGAATGCCCTCTGGCACCTTGCTGAGCTTGGAACGTATCTCTCCAACATCGTGACTCCAGCCTCACCACTGTAACCTTTTCAGGGACTAGAACAGGAGACTGGCTGCTTACAACCCATTCTTTGCTAGTTGGGCAGCAGCTCTTCCCCAAAGGGACTTGAGATGAGCAGGCTCTTCCTCTTGCCAGTGCAGCATTTGCAAGAGGAGTGCTGTGGGAGGAGATAAAAATTGACTTCCACATGGCCTGCAGACATCAGGAGACATTTTGGGGACCATTTTTAGGTCCAAACTCAATAATCTAAACAGCAGATACTTGAGTTGTGATTTCCCCATGGGTTAAGATAGTTCATAGTGGGGACAGTCAACATTGCTGCAGCAGGCTGGAATCCACTTCCTTAATGTAGTATGGCATTATGAGAATGATCTCTGAGGGAGAGAACCAAGTTCACATCTTCAGGAACAATGTCTAGATATATTAAGAAATGACCTCAGATGAAAAACAAACAAAATCATTCTGGCAAATCAGAGAGAGCACATTACATGGCATTCATGATGTGTTTTATACGTGCATTGGGAAAGAGGAGAGTCTAATAAATGGAGACAAACAGGAACTCTCTTCTCAAACTTACTTTTCCCAAACTTTCTTCCCAGATACTTTTCAGTCACGTTGTGCAGGTCGAAGGTTCTGGGAAGAAACGGCTAGTACTCTGACCTGCCCTCTGCAAATATAACATTTCCTGTTTTGTAGGAGCTTGAGGCTGAAAAATGCACAAACCAACTGATTTAAACTCTTAAACTCCTAATACACGCAAACCTCAAGGTTGAAAGCTGTGTGTGTGTGTGTGTGTGTGTGTGTGTGTGTGTGTGTGTGAGAGAGAGAGAGAGAGACAGACAGACAGAGAGAGAGAGAGAGGAGGAAGAGGGATTCCAGATGTTCTTGGAGTGTCATATTATATCTAAATTCCAGATAATCTCCAGTTAATTGAATAATTGATTCAATTAAATATTAAATGCATCAATATTTTATATTTCCCCAAACCTTTTATTTTCTATGGCCTTTTTCAATTCTGAGTGAATTTGGTTTGGCTGAAGAAAACCATTCTTGTTATGTCCTTTAAAATGTGGTGAGGTGAAGCAGGGTACTCCTTGGACTGATGTTCACATTAATAAAGCCTTTTATTCACAAGAACTTAGATAATATAAAATTGAAATTAACTGCTGACCTCAGGGAGCAAGCAGATTTTTTGGTAAGGATTCTATAGCCACCTTTACATTTCTTCCTTCCTTTTTAATAAATGATGAAAGCTGCAGTGTTGTCATAAAATCACATTTATTTATAGTGATAAGGATGAAGCTAATCCCTGTTTCATCACTCTGATCAGCGGTCACACAAACACAATGGAACCTGACATGCTGGCAGCCTCTGCTCATTACAGCCTTCCAACCAACCTCCAAGCTCATGGCTGGGAGTCAGATGGGGTGGGCTGCTTCCAAGTAAGAAAGAAAAATAATTGGTTTTGGAGATAAAGGGATTATTAAAATTTCCATATGAAATTTTTACCACCTCTTGGCTTCCAATGGAATAAGACTTATACTAAGATGCCTGTGTTTCAATCCTGAAATTAAAAGTTCAGAAAAATGGAGAATATTATTACAGACAACAACAATCACTTCCATAGCAGTTTCTTGTGTTCATGTTGTTTATCCCAATGACCTACTAATTAAAAACAAAATAACTAGGAAAAGTCTAGTAACAAAGTTTTTCATCAGGGAAGTTTTTTGGCTAAAGCATTGTTTCGTATCCTTACAATTTCAAGCTGTTCTCCCACCCAAAAGGGATTGATTATTTTTTCTAATTGATGTAGACATCAGGGGAAAAGCATAATGCTTTGTTTAAAACAGTGTGGACAAAGGCAACTTTTCTGGCCATCTGGTCTTTAGAAACAAACACTCTGCAGTCCAACAGACTCCGGCTTAACTGTTCAATGATCTCTTCTTTGATCTACAGTTGAATCTCAAGTCATCTCTGCTGTGTGATTGTGGGCAGGTTACTTAATCTCTCTAAGCCTCACTTTCTCCATCTGCAAAATAGGAGTAATGAAAGTACCAGGAGGACCTGTCATGAGGGAAAAATAAGGAAATGCATGTAAAGACCTTCCATATTAGAGAGGCTGGCACATACTAAGATTCAAGCCATACTAGCGGGGTTTTTTTATTTGTTTTTTTAAATTACACGGTCTATTTGCTTTTGTGACTGTTAGCATTTGGCAGTCTGCTCACTGTGTTACTAAATTTTGTCTTTGTAGAGCAGTCCCTGAGTGATGATTGAGATCCGGTTAGATAGAATTGTGAAGTGTTGGGGGTTGCTGACTCTCATTTGGACCCTTGGATATCGCATTAGGTACCTCTATAACTTTAGCAGCAATGACAAAAAATAAATCCCATTTCAATCAGTGTTACAATCCTTGGTTTTGACTTTTTGCATAAAAATAGGATTTTATATTTGAGGTTATAACACCCTTTGAGCTGCTGAGTGAGACTGCACCTGGCTTGTGTGTGTACCATGGTGAAAATCCAGGGGCGAGGTGGGGGTTGCCTTTCATTATATTTTTAATAAAACTTAGCAAGTAGAAGAATTAAGCTTGTGAATCATTTTAACAACTCTTTTTCTTAATGGAGATGAGCCTCTTTATATCTTAGTAGTTAATACTTTGTGGTTCTAAATTAGGATCCTTGATGTGATTGTACTCTTCTCAAACATTATTAAGAAGTCATTTTACAATGGAGAGGCTTGTAATTCAAGCAGTTAGGGGGGCAAGGCATTCTAGGCTTTTGGTGGCATTGAGTTGAAGGAGAGGATGAGCTGGTTGGGATATGGCCAGGACATGCTCCCTAGTGTAGGGACAGGTAGGGAGGAAACTGTCATTTTTTGACTGTGTACTAGAAGCTTTGCCTATATTGTTTCACTTAGTCTTCCCAGTGCTCTTTAAGGCATGCATTATCATGCCCATTTCATATGCTCAGAAAGATAATTTGTCCAAGGTTACATAATAAATAGAAAAGAAGAATTAAAAGAATACCAGTTCTGTTCACACAGTGTATTCTGTGAAAGCCTATGAAGATGTATATTTGTAATTTGTGCACTGTTTTGTGCATATGCCACATACATTTCAATAAAGTTACTTATCAAAACAAATAGGTCTGCCTGGCTCAAAGTCTATGCCCTTTTCTCTCTATTGTGCTGTTTTCAAAGAAGCATGTTGATGGATGGAACCCCAAGGAATTTCCCTCCATCGGTTACAGCTGGTTGTGGCCAGAAATAATGCTACCCTTATTGACTAGAACTGGCTTTAAAGACTTGGATATTTCCAAGGGAAGATACACTCAGAGGAGTGCCGTATCCTAAAATTGAAGATGTGTATGTGTTAGATTTAGAAGAAAATTTCGAATGATGTTCTGAAAATGCACTCAGCTTTTTGCAGAGTCCTTCACAATAGTGAAAAAGCAACAGGAATCTCTGAAATATACATCAAACAGGAGTTAAATAAATAAATACTATGTGGTTTTAAAAACTGCTTATTTTGAATGATATTCATGATATGTGGTGGAGTGAAAAATGATCATGGAACTGCATATATAGTAGGGTGACACTTTTGTAATTTTTTTGTTTATATAAGTGCCTGGAAAGATGTTTGCTAAAATACCAGTAGTGGTATCTCTCTGCATTTTGTAATATTGGTTGAAATTTACTTTCTTTTTTTATGTCTTTCGATATTGTTTGACATTGTTTTCCTACAATTCTATAAAAAATTTGCTTTATTTTTTCTCAATATTTATTTATGTATGTATGTATGTATGTATTTATTTATTTATTTATTTATTTATTTATTTTGAGAGACAGATACAGAGTGTGAGCTGGGGAGGGGCAGAGAGAGAGGGAGACACAGAATCCAAAGCAGGTTCCAGGCTCTGAGCTGTCAGCACAGAGCCCGATGCAGGGCTCGAACCCACGAACTGTGAGTCAGGACCTGAGCTGGAGTCGGAAACTTAACCGACTGAGCCACCGGGCACCCCTTGTTTTAATTTTTAATAAGATGATACTTTAAGCAAAGCCTGCATCCTGAATTAAATATATCCTTTCTCAAGTTGTCACCTTCAGGAGGAAACACTCAATTTACTGTGTGAGTTCTGACACATTAAAGCAATATTATATTACCATATAGTCAAACCAGAGAAGAACATTTTCAGGAGTAAAAAGATCTATTTTGTAAGATCAAACACAACCAGACTGCTTGGCTTGTTTAAGCCTTTACAAACATTAAAATTTATAAAATATTTTAATTATATTCTATGTTCTACTTCCTTCTTGAAAAATAGTTGTTTTACCTACCCAAATATATGTCTTGAAAAGCTCAGGTTTGAAAATTCTCCAATCTCTTTAGATTTTAGTGTAATGATCAAGACACATGATTGCTCTATTTTGTTTTATTCCATTTTACTTCATTCTAGTGATTTTCTTCCTTCAATCAGGCTAATGACAGAATTGAAATCATACAGATTACACATTCATGCAAAAACAGATAAGAGAGCAAGATACGACTTTCCTTTTTGTCCTTTTCTGTACGATTCTCAAGAACTAGCATAAGAGAATCCTGAGTACGTCTCCATGTGTTGTTAATATATGGAAGTTCATTACCTATAAACCCCAACACATATTGTGAGATCTGGCCAAGTGCAGATAATTACTACCCTCTGAACAATTAGCAGTCTCAACAACATTCTCTCCTTTTAGATAAGTAGGTGCACCAAACTGGAATATTCTCCTTCCCACTTATCTGAACCTGGTGAACAGAGACCAGCTTATGCCTTTTGGGCCACAGCAAACTCTCTCTTTTGAACACATATAACTATGAAAATGGGCAATGTGATCTAATAAAATTCTGTTTGTGAATTGATTTGTATGAAAAGACTTAGAACATGTAAAAAGAGGGGTGCCTGGGTGGCTCAGTCGGTTGAGCATCTGACTTTGGAATTTGTGAGTTTGAGCCCCACTTTGGGCTCGCTGCTGTCAGTGAAGAGCAGAACCCGGTTTAGATTCTCTGTCCAACCTCTTTTTCTGCCCCTCTCCCGCTCGCACACACTCTCTCAAAAATGAATAAATATTAAGAAAAAGAATGTGTAAAAAGAAGACCAAAGTTTGTATTTAACAAATTTCACTTATTAAAAAGAATGTATGAAGAATTAGGATTTTTTTTTTCTGGAAAAATCTAGCTGTTTGGCTTTGTACAGTGCCAGTAAAATTGGCTTTTTGGTACTCTTAAAAAAATCATTATCAAAATACAGTTAACACACAATTTTATATTAGCTTCAGGTGTACAACATAGTGATGGGACAATTCTATGCATTAGTGCTACCAAGATAAGGGTAGTCACCATCTGTCACCATACAATGTTATTACAACATTGTTGATTGTATTCTCTATGCTATCGTTTTCATCTCCATGATTTATTTGTTTTAAACTGGAGGTTTGTATCTCTTAATCCCCTTCACCTATTTCAGCCCTCCCCCTCACCCAACTCCTTTTTGGCAATCACCAGTTTGTCTTCTGTATTTTAGAGTGTTTGTTTTTTGCTTATTTGTTTGTTTTGCTTTTTTATATTCTACATATAAGTGAAATCATATGGTATTTGTCTTTCTCTGCCTGACTTATTTCACTTAGCATAATAGCCTCTAGGTCCATCCATGTGGTCACAAATGGCAAGATTTCATTCTTTTTTTAATGGCTGAGTAATATTCCATTGTATATATACACCACATCTTCTTTATTCATTCATTTATCGATGGACACTTGGGTTGCTTCCATATCTTGGCTATTGTAAATAGTGCTGCAATAAACATAGGGGTGCATATATCTTTTTGAACTAGTATTTTCTTTTCCTTTGAGTAAAATACCCAGTAGGGGGATTACTGGATCATATGATAATTCTATTTTTAATTGTTTGAGGAATATCAATACTGTTTTCCATAGTGGTTGTACCAATTTACATTCCCACCAACAGTATCCTTGCTGAAACTTGTAATTTCTTGTCTTATTTATCCAACCTAGCTGTTTGATTTCTGTAGTACCAGTAAAGTTGATTTTTTATTGTATTTTATGTTGTGTTTTTTTACATATCACGAGGTAGGAAAATATCCTTAGATAGAAGTATATGAGAGGCATTTTCTCTTTTGCTTAAATAAGGCATTTTGTTTGGAGAGAAATGAGTATTTTACTTCCCAGAGAAAGAAGAAACCTTAAGAAGTTTATGCATATAGTTGGAAGAAAGTAGCTTTAATTTTGAGGGAGGAGAAATTTGAGAGAGGTCAGGGAGAATGAGGCTGGAGCCAATGAAACAGCTGTCAGTTAATTCCCCTGCTTCCTCTGCCCAGGACACCTACCCTCAGAATCTTAAGTAAAATCATGAAGTTTATTTATGTGTGGATTTCAGAGGAATCTGGGAAAAGTTATGAATTCTTTGTTTTGCATGCAGAGATTTTCTAGAATAGAGGTAACGTAGGCAAACAGAGACAGGAGACAGAAGGATGTGTGAGGGCATTCATGTTGCAGGAATTGAATGTAATATTCAATTAGATATATTCATTTATACATTTAATTATATAATATTCAATATATATATATTTTCATGCTGAAATGCATGTGATCAGGAGATCTTTGGGCTGTCATGGACTGTAGAAATGAATCTAGGCGATCCTAAACCCCATTTCTGAGGGTGTCAGATATGCAGGGCTGGGAAAGAGTGTCTGCTCATGATGTTACAGGTAGGGTATGTATCCTCTCAATGTATACATGCAGGAGTAATGTGCCACTGACAGCTTGCAAGCCTCTGATATCCTACTGGAGTTGAGTATTTTTTCTTTTTTGAGAGAGAGAGAGAGAGAGAGCGCGAGCATGAGTGAGGGAGGGGCAGGGGGGGAAGAGAGAGAGAGAGAGAGAGAGAGAGAGAGAGAGAGAGAGAGAGAATCCTAAGCAGGTTCTACTCCCAGTGTGGAGCCCAACTCAGGGCTTGATCTCACAATTGTGATAGACAGATGCTCAACTGGTTGAACCATCCAGGTGCCCTGGATTTGGAGTCTTTTTAAAAAGACCTCTAGTCAGCTTTTCTTACTCCTCTTTCCTTAAAAATGAAGAAATCAGAGATTACCAGGCAGCTGAAAATGCACAGAAATAAAGGTCAGTTCATTTCCTGCCATCTTTACAACAGAAAAATGTATTAACCTTAAGCAACTAAGGTAAGTATAATGGACTGAAGTTCAATATTCAACAGAAAATTCATTATCTAATTTTGATAAAGATGCATGGATTAGGTAGGGAGTTTAAGTTGTTTCTGTGTAAATAGTCACTACAGATGTTAAATTTAGCATAGACATGGAAACTCCTGGGTTTGGAGAATGCAGAGTATTGTAATGTTAAACACTCCCACTCAAATGAGTTGCTTGTTGAGTTGGTCTCAGATGTATTTTCCTGCTGAGTTGCAACAGTAGCTGTGGATGAGTCGGACAGCACAGTCCTACAGTTCACCATCATGCTGCTCATTTGTCCATGGAGACGGCTTACGAGAATGCATGAACACATATACATGCTCTTGAAATCTTGACGGAGTTCATATTTTTCTTCCTCCTCACTCCCAAATCTTCATAAAAAACTTTTTGTTAACACATTTCAAGTTATGTTTTGAATATAAATAAATTAGGTTTAATTGATAAGAGCTTTGTACCTTTACATTGCTTTTTTTTTTTAAGTTGAATTTATTGTTGTAAGATAGTGGTAGATTTCATTTTCTGAGGTGACTTGAAATTAGTCTTTCTCATGTCACCTTCTTTAAAGTGCCATTAAGTAAAATGAACATAAGATTGTTTCAGGATCATTGTACCAATATTGATGAATCAAACATTAGGGTTATTGGCGGAAAGCATTTATCAACACTATTGGGTATAGAAGACCCAGACCCACTTTTGAAAATACATCGGTAGCTATATGGAACTTTCCATTTAACTTTCTTAGTTAAGCTACTTTGGATTTAAATGAGTATCAGTTGGAAGTATGGACTACAAAGTTGACCTAGTAAGTATAATGATTAGCATTGGAAATGTCCCACTGTGGAATTCTAGTTCCATCTGCTTGTGAAAAAAAAGGTTAGGGGTAATTATAATTAGGAATTCAGTGTGTAGCAGTGGATTAGATGTGAAAGGAATGATTGTCGGAACCCACTGATAATGGGGAGGGGGAATAAATGTGAAAATTTCACCTGTAACCTATACAGTACGCTTTGTTAATTAGTGACTCTTAATGTGTTTATATCCTGCTGGTAGAATTTCTCTTATTCCTTGAATGCTGGGCTGTGAATAATGTTTCCTGGTAGAATTTTTACTATCTACACATCTTTTTTTAAATTTTTTTATTTTTTTAAATTTTTTTTTTCAATGTTTATTTATTTTTGGGACAGAGAGAGACAGAGCATGAACGGGGGAGGGGCAGAGAGAGAGGGAGACACAGCATCGGAAACAGGCTCCAGGCTCTGAGCCATCAGCCCAGAGCCCGACGCGGGGCTCGAACTCACGGACCGCGAGATCGTGACCTGGCTGAAGTCCGACGCTTAACCGACTGCGCCACCCAGGCGCCCCACTATCTACACATCTTAAAGGGATATTACTCATTCACATTCTCTATAATGGCCCCTGACAGTGAAGGATAGTGGGGGTGGGGGGTGAGGAGGGGGGAACCTCCGTCCTATTGCTTTAGGAACCATCAAAACTTTCCTCTATTTCAAATGCATTATTAAGTTAATAGGTATGTTGATTCTTTCTTTTTTCCACCCCATACATATTGTGTGATACTGAGGGAAAAGGTATTCTACCCTCTCTGGCATGACAGTGCTTAGACTTGAATAAGTGACAGCTCCCTTTTTCATCATTTGAGTACATTTAACAGCTACAACCCATTAACCAGAAATTTGAATTATCCAGAACATGGTGAGGCACTGGAGTTTACTGCTTAGGACCTAAAAGCGGAGGTTTAAAGTAAGCCCCAAACAGCCATTCACATTGTATTTATAAGTTTGCCTTAGTTACACAAAACTATATTTTTGTATATGTGAAATGGCAAAGGTTATCCTTTCTGGAAAATTGTGTGCATTACAAAAAAACAAACAAACAAACAACTTTTAGCTACACTGGAAGAGCTCCAGATTTATAGAAGACTGTTGTGGTGAACTTCCTTAAGGCAAGATATCCTTTATAACACAATAAAAACCATTTATTAATTTCTCCGCATTTGAATGGATATTGGGCTTTTCTTAAAGTTGCCTGCAATTATATGTAGCTATTAATGTCTGGAGTCCTGAAATTATGTTAATTGTCTAGAACTGCTTATCTAAAGTAGTATTTACTAACATTTTTCAAATGGTGACTCCCTATTACTTTACTTGATTTTGTAATACCCTTCTTCTTCTTCCTGAACTAATAATAGAATGTAAAATGTTGAAAAAATATGGTTTCAATATACAGATATTTTTAACATGGAACTATCACATAATTATATGTAATATCTACTTTAAAAAAAGTGTACAAAGTTAATATCCTGATTTGGTGCAAATTTCTCTGACCATGAGAATAACTTGGGGGTGGCACTTAGATATCATTTGTTAAAAATATGTATTCCTGGGATCTACCTACCAGCTGAGTCAGATGGGTAGGACCTGGGAATATATTATCTAAATGAACAATCTTAGGTAATTCTTGTGGTCAAGTGAAATTAGGACCAATGATGTTATGTAGGAAAACTTTAGGGTGCATCAGAATCACCCTTGTCTTATTAAAACTGAAATTTCTAGACTCCATCCCAGATTCAGTGGGTCTTGGGTAAAGTCTGAAAATCTGCATTTTTGACAAATTCCCCCGTGGTGCTGTTGCTGCTGGTTCAGGCACCATGCTTTGAGAACCATTGATATAGTGGAAAGAATATAGATTTGAGACCAGATACATTTGGGTTCCAATCACATTTATCAGCTGGGAAGCTTTAGTATAGCTATTTAATAACCCTTGGCTTTTTTCCCCTTCTTTCTCTATTTTCTTTTTTTTTGCATATACTTAAATTTTAATAAATTTATATATACATTAGACACACACACATATAATACTGGGGAAGTATAATATAATTTCACTGGTTAAATATGGAGTACACATAGAAATAAAGAAACAGGCAGAAATGAGAGTAAGAGGAGGCTGATAAGTAGGTAAGAGGGAAGGTGCGTGCTCAGCAAAGTAGTAACAGTATCCTGGAATAACCAAATTCTAGTAAAACAACATAATTTGAGTTCAACTCAAGAATAAAAAGTGAATCTATATTAGAAGTCAAGCTGACCACTTAATTTTATGAGAAGAGAAAGGTCATTTAGCTGTATGAGTTTAATAGCGTTGATTCATTTGAATGCTTTGTCTGAATCATTGCTGTTGAGATTGTGAAGTTCAGATACTGAAGAGAAGAAAATAATGTTGAAATGGAGAAACCAGTCATCTTAGGGCTGTTTCCCGTCAGCTGAGGATAAATCATTGCTACCTGCTCCCCTTATACAAATGAGTCGTGACATATTTGTAAATTCCGTTGTGTTCTAAGAAAGAAATATGGTCATCACATTAAGGGTTCAAACACCATTATTTAAATATGGCTACTTTGTTCCATAGCTTTCCATGGAAGTCAAACATTTAAGAAACATTTTTTTTTCTGATGATATGTGAAATAAAAGCCAATTTGAGTGTCAGAGCCCAATGTCCATGTAGAAGCTATATATGGAGACAGTATTTTCATGGAATTGAACTCCTGGAGAATCTGTTAAGAAAGAAAAAGGGCCCAGGAGTCAGATGTTTGCATTCAAATCTTGCTTCTACCTCTTGGGCAGGGCCCTCAGCACAGTGCCCACACCCTAGTAAATGCTCAATAAGTGAATAATAATCATAGCATGCAGCTATGGAATTTCTATAAGCTTTTATTCAATAAATATCTGTCTAGTGCCTCCACAGTGCCAGGCATTATCCCAGTTACTGAGGACATCTACTCTCAGGGAACTTTGGGAGATGGGCAATGAACTTGTGAATAAGAAAGTTGCTATAATAATATTAGATGCCAAGGATGGAGCAAATGAGCAAAATGAAAATGAAGTCCCTATCTTTGTGAACTTCCATTACAGCACCTTACAATTAAGTTTTGGGCACACTATTCTGGCTCATTATGGGCAGCATAGCTTAGATTTCTTGACTAGAATTTCCTGCTTTAACCAAACCATCAGACTGAGTTCCTTAATTCAATGATTTAACAGAGGTTAGCTTGCAACTTAACAAAAATTGTTCATCTTTGTCTTCTCTTAGGCATTAACAGTTTTGGTCTATGTCACCAGGGCAAGTAATGGTGAATGTCCTATGTTTTTATTCTCTATTTGCTGTAGCTGTAATTTAAGTCAGACACAATTAAAGTATTATAACTAGAAATCTAAAACTTATGTTCATTGTATTAGGAGTTTTATTTGTAATTTAGTAACTTTCACTTTACTGAGGATAGATTTTGATTACAAAATCTAGGAAACTATTGATTCCTACTAACCTCATCATTTTCATGATGTTATGTTTGAAAATTTAAGTGAAATTTGTTTCCTGGGCCAAAAGAAGTGCTATCTTAGTCTTGTCAAAATATGCCAAAATTGTGTTAATTATTAACTGTGACTTTATTTCCTTCTATAAGATTGTAAATAATTCAAAGAAAAAACTGGATGAAAGTCTTTCTTTTTTTTAGACAAGAGAGCAGCCATTTGCCTTCAGGTATGAGTTGTCGGGTCAAATCATTATAAGAGATGTTTGGCAGGGAAGATTATAGAGGCAGAATCATTAATGGGCTGGGCAGATTTCTTTCTGGCCCAAGGATGAACACCAGTTTTTCTGTGACACAAAGAAGACATTGCTGTACAATCTATCCATCTGGAGCATTTTTAGCATGGTAAGTAAAATACTTTAGATGGATAGATTCACTTGTGGACATGAGTGTTGAAAACTGACAGAGCCCCATGGGGGCCCAATCAGAGTGCAAAAGCCAGCATAGTGATCACAGGAAAACACAATATTAAAAACTTTAAAGCTTAACGTAGGTCTGCAAAACTATGATGGAAAGTAATTTAGGGTTGTGATGAGAGTTGGAATAACTCCGTACATAAGTGAGATACAAAACCAGTATCATAAAAGATATGTAACAAGAACTATTCTGTCTAGGAGCCTTGAGACCTCTTCACTATACTTAGTACTGGTGTGATCACTAATGATTTGTCCAAGTAAGTAAAAATGCTTGTTTAGAAAGAACCTGAAAGCTTCAGAAACTAGGAATCATGAGGAAAATGAAAGGCATTAAGCTTTTTGAAATGCAAAATAAAAGTCTGAGGGGCAGCAAAGATTTCTTCTTTCATAACGTATGTGCGCATGCACACTTGCCCGTTATGCGGACCCTGCAGTGTTGGGGAAGAATGGAATGCTCAGAATCCTCCAAGATTAGAAGAGAGAGATACGCTTTCTCATTTGGAGGATGGAGGAAGTGACGCTAGGAGAGAAATTTTGCATCTTCTTCTCTGGTGGTTCTCTCTGGATTGCTTTAAGTGTCACCTTGCAGAAAACCTCTTTAGGAAAATTTCTTAGAAAACTTCTTTAGTTTTAGAGTCTAGGAGTACTCTGAATCCAGGGTTGGTAAGACTCATCACTTTCCTAGTCCAAATGAATAAGAAAGTCAGAAAGAGCTATTTCAAATCCTGATTTCAAATCCTGATAGTGTAATTATTATGGAATTCTCTCTAATAATTACTTGATCAGTGTCAGTTCAATGAAATTGCTTTTATATTTAGAATCTTGGTAAAAAAAAATTCCGTATTTTTCAGAGTAGTATTTATTTAAATATTTTTTATTTAAGTATATATTTAATATTTTTGGGAGAGGCGTGGGGAAGGGCAGAGAGAGAGGGAGACACAGAATCTGAAGCAGGTTCCAGGCTCTGAGCTCTCAGCATAGAGCCCAACATGGGGTTCGAACTCATGGATGGCAAAATCATGACCTGAACTGAAGCCTGAAGCTTAACTGACTGAGCCACCCAGGTGCTCCAGAGTAGTTCTTTCTAAAGCTTCACCAAATATTTGGCTTGTCAATGACTTATTATTTTGTCACCCTATTAATGTATGTTTCCGTTGTCATTCAAAAAAAGGTTGTATTGTTTGACTTGATGCAAGGATGCTGATTGAGCACCTGCAAATGTTTGCTTTATTGGCATTGTGAGAGAAGAGAGAAAATTATTTCTTTCACTGGCAATGAATTACTGCATCTGTTTGTGTCTGTTAAATAATTTAATAGAATTTATAGGGCCTGTTTTCTGTTGGCTGAACTGTAGGCAAGTATCGGTCTCTGCCTCATCTTAGATACACTTAAAAGAAAGCCATTTTCCTAATTTGTCTTTTTGCCAGTTTAGATGTTAAGATACAGAGTGATCTTATGTCATTCTTGCATTTAAGTTGAATGTATCTTTAATTTAAACTTTAGACAAAGGGAAGATTGTTACATAGCAAAAAAGGATGAGGTACAAAGATTTCTCCCACACATGCATAACCTCCCCCACAGACTGGTATATTTGTTACAGTCTATGAACCTACATTGACACATCATCACTCAAAGTCCAGAGTTTACATTAAGATTCACTCTTGGGTGTTGCACATTCTAAGGACTGAGACAGATGTGTGATAATAGGTATCCATCATTATAGTATCACACAGAATCTTTTCACTTCCCTGAAAATCTGTGCTCTGTCTATTCATCCTTCCCCTACCCCCAACTGCTGGCAACCGCTGATCTTTTTACTGTCTTCATAGTGTTGCCTTTTCCAAAACATCATATAGTTGGGATCTTACAGTCTGTAGCTCTTTCAGATTGACTTCTTTCACTTAGTAATATGCCCTTAAAATTCTTCCATGGTTTTTCATGGCCTGATAGCTCATTTCTTTTTAGTGCTGTCTAATACTCCATTGTCTGGATGTATCACAGTTTTTACTTTTCTATTCCTCTACTGAAGGGCATCTTGGTTGCCTCCAACTTTGACAATTATGAATAAAGCTGCCATAAATATCCATGTGCAGGTGTTTCTGTGGGCATAAGTTTTCAACTCCTTTGGGTATTTGCTAAGGGGTATGATCACTAGATCATATGGTAAGAGTATGTTGAGCTTCATAAGAAACTGTCACAATGTCTTCCAAAGTAGCCATACCATTTTGTATTCCCACCAGCAGTGGAATACTGTCACTCTACATCCTTGCCAGCATTTGGTGTTGCCAGTGTTCTGAATTTTGGCCATTCTAATAGGTGTGTAGTAGCATCTCATTGCTGTTTTAATTTGCATTTCTCTTACGACATGTCATGTTGAGCATGTACTTGTGTGCTTGTTTTTCATCTGTGTATCTTTGGTGAGATATCTGTTAAGGTCTTTGGCCCATTTGTAAATAGACTGTGTGTTTTCTCATTGATTTTTAAGAGTTCTTTGTATATTTTGGATAATGGTCCTATATCAGATGTGTCTTTTGCAAACATTTTCCCCCAGACTATATAACTTGTCTTCTCATCCTCTTATATTACTTGTGTGTTTAAATTACCTACTTGTTTTTGTTATATAACAGTAATAATTATATCAAATTGCTAACTGTACTGAGTATTAAAAGATTAGGTATTATTACTGAAAATTTCAAAGAATTTGATTTGTTTAGCAGAAATCCTGAGGTTAGTGATATCAGCATAAATTCATGATAACCAGCAACTGAATGGACCCTTGGCAATGTCTGACAGTCATTTCTCTAGTGAGTTATTCTCCTGCTCACCACAAGGATTTTCACTGTATCAATCAGGATACCTTCGCTTGCAAGGGTCAACAGTCCAACTGGAATACTTACATTCTTTGTATTGGAGGTATTGACTCCGAAAATGATGTCTGGGAGTATCTAGCTGAATTCAGGACAACAAAAAGTCATTGGGACCTCTTTTTCTTTCTATCTTTTAGCTCTGTGTTCTTCAGGTTTGCTTCCCAGATGTGATGAAGGTGGTTCCAGTGGTTCCAGACTTACATCCTACCATGTGAGGAGCCCCAGAGGAAAAAGCGTGCATTTTTTTTTCCTCAGGGGCTTCTTCTTTCCCAGTGGTTTCAATGAAAGTTCTGGGGTTGGGTTTCACTGGGTTCAAGCAATGACTAATGCAAAGGTGATGAATGCTTTAGTTGGCGAGACCTCAGCATTCCCACTCCAGGATCTAGGTTGGTGGTGAAAGTAATGGGGGTGGGAAGGGAGAGGAAACTGGTGTCAGCTCCATCTCAAGATCATACAGTAAGAATGGGGAACAGTGGTTCCCTAAGGAAAACACTGTTAATAGAAATGTGAATGGAGGATGAACCAGTAAAAGCAAATGAAGGTGGCTCTTCTCCACTCTCTTAAAACCTCTGATTTTTAATACTTCCTTCTCTATCCTCAACAAAAGACTTTGCCCTATTCTTTAGAGATAAAATAGAAGCCACCAGATTGGAATTCCTCTTTTTTACCACTACTCATTTCTCCAATCTACTTCTTTCTGTACTCGTCCTCTTTTTCCCTCTTGTTACAATGGAGGAAGGATTTCTACCAGCAAAGCTGTTCCCTTATATGAGCCCTGAATCTGGTTTTCTACCTCTTCTCAGTTATCTTTCCTCCACCCTCACATTTTCCTTATCTTCAATTGTTCTCTCTTTCCACTTAGTACAATAGCAAAAACAAACAAAAACCCCTTTGATTCCTATTTCTCTCCGGCCATTGTTATGTCTCTTTGTTTCCCTCTTCAATCACACTCTTGTATTCTCTACACATTTATTCTTTAATCTACGCTTTCTACTCTCTAGATCCACCAATGATACTGCTCTAGGTATCACATCCATTGGACACCTTTCTTCATCCTGTAAGACTTCTTACTGGCATTCACTACAGCTGACCACCCCTTCCTTCTTGCAATGTTCTGTTCTCTTGGCTATCGTGACAACTTACTCTTCTGGTTTCCTCCTACAGCTTTGGGGTTCATTATCTATCTTCTTTGTAAGCTTTTCTTCTTCTAACTGATCTCAAAATGTACTTTCACAAAGGTCAGTGTTAGATATATTTCTCTTTTTATTCTGCCTTTGTAAGTTATCTCATCTAGTCCTATGGCTTCAGATATCACAGATAATCTGACTGTTCCTGGCACCCAGATTTATATCTTGAAGCCAGATGCCTATCCCGGGATCTAGTCCCATTGTGCAACTGCATTCTCAACACCTCCAGAGCTACTCATAAATCTGTTCCTTCTCTAGGCTTTTCTACTTCTACAAATGGCTCCTATGGCCTCTCAGTTGCTCAGACCAGAGCTCTGGGGGTCATTCATAGTAGCCCCATCTTCTTCCCAGTGCTCCGAGTCCACTGTCAATAAGTCTTCAAATAAAACTGTTTCTCTTGTTCCCACCTCAGGTCATTATACTCTGGTTTCTTCTGTATTCACCATCTGAGAGGCACCTCCTTAAGAGTTCTGTATTCCAAATCCATTCTCTAACAGCTAGAGATATTTTTTTGAGTAGGAACTTTCACCTCTCTGACTTAAAATCTCCACAGAATAAATCCCAGGTTTTTTAGAAATGGCTTTCACAGCCCCACCTGGTCTGCCTTCTGCCTGACCCTCCAGCTTCATTTTATTTTTTCCCTTCTGTCACTGTGCATTTGCTACACAGGCCTGCTGTTGGTGCAGTTTCTTCAGGATCTTTCCTTGTTTTTCTTCTGCACAGAGTGTTCTTCCCACACTATTTGCCTGGCAGTCTGCCTAGTTTAAATGTCAGTTACTCAGGAGACCTATAAGACCCCAGTCCAATCTAAATTAACCCCCCCTACCTAAAATATTTTCTTTCAGTGCATTTCTTATAATCTTTAATTATATGTTTGTGTGGTTGTCCTCTAAAATATCTTTCTATTACAAGTGATCTCATAGTACACCTACTACCTAGCTGAGGCCATACCTGCTCACCTAGATGAGTTCCTGGCACAAAATTATGGCTCTATAAATGTATGTTGAAAGAATTGAAAATATTCCAAAATTATGAAGAATTTTCCATGCCATATCCTCTTTTTTAGGGGCATTGTTGCCAAGTAATATAGCACTGTTGGGAAGAAATAACTAGAATAAGTGACATTCCCCTTTATCCAACACTCAGTGAGAAAAAAATAGCTGGAGTTGTAAAACGTGCATTCCTTACCGTGGCGAAGGGGTGAGAAAATACTCTGCGAACTAGAAAAATATAGTAGTAAAATGCAGAGGTGGTGTGAGCCCATAGATATAAATTCAACCAAGAATAGGAATATCTGGGATTGACATCCAGCTCTGCCACTGATTTGTATGTTTTTGGCAAGGTATTGGGTCTCTTTGTGTCCTGGATTTTCTCATCCTTAAAATCTTGTGGAGACCTCATGAAAAATAAATGTGGAAGCCCTTCGAAAGGTATAAAACTTGTTAGAAATGTGAGATGCTGTTACTCTCCTTATTTTGACTTTCATTTATGAACATAAAGTGACTTTACTTGGAGGTTGTTACAATGATAATGAACTCGGTCACTCTCATAGGTAGGACTATCTATGACTTTCTCTCAATTTATAAAAGTTGTTATGAAGAAACCACCTAGGGATGATAATATGAAAGTAAGTGTTGTGAATTCATTATGGATTTCCTCTGTAATTCTTTGCGTGCTTTCCTGATAGCATGGCTAATTAAATTTAAATATATTGGGGTGTCAAGTCTCTTTTTCTAAGAGATTAATTAGAGATTAGTCTCTAAGCTATTTGTAAATTGCCAAGCTTTTTCATTGTAAAGTGTTTAGTAGAAATGCTGTTTTAGGAAAATGATTATATATTATAAATGATTTTATTTAGTATTTTATTTCTCTGTCATTCTACCAGTTTTATAGTAATAAATGATTTTAATGTCCTTTTTCACTGATAATTTAAATGAGATTTAAGAGATGAAACATTATTTTGAAACAAGTTGAATTTAATTGACCCAGCACAGCTTGGAATTTTTGCTGCCTGCAATCCTTTTATGATTAAATACTAAAGAATCTGTAATGTGAATACTTTTCTTTTCTTTTTTCAACATGGGATTCACACTCCCTAGAATAAAATATCTTATCCTTTTCAGAGAACATTAGTAGACATTTTAGAAATTTATCCTCTTAGGAGTTGTACTTTTCATCAACAAATAGGAATTTGAAGTCCTTTAGTAAAACTGATGACCTAATATAATAATAATAACAACAAACCCCCCCACCCCGCCCAGACCGTTCGCTGTCTTTTAAATATCTTTGTGTTCACACAAACTGATAGCCTAGAGAACAGTATGTGTTAATATATAGAGTCCTGCAAAGGCTGTGATGTTCATCCCATTTTTAAAACCGCTAAGATGAGCAAGTCTAACTATTTCCAATTTTACAGGGTTTTGTAAACTCTAAGTGCCAAGAAAACAAGCCACCTGGCAGTTTTTTAAAAACAGTGAGCCAGTGCTTAAGAATATGCATCAGAATTGTTAGTATTTCAACTGAATTTGGCTCAGATATACATGGGATATGAGAGCATTTCTATTCTAGTTACCATTTTTTAATTTTCTTATGATTATATCCTCATGCTGCAAATTGCATTCTCATGAGGCAGCCATTCTGGTGGTGAGTGAGCAGATTTAGTATGTTTTAATATATTGACAACCAGTATTTTTTCCTGAAAGTGCAAAAATGACTTGGAAAAATACTTATCATTTTAAGTAGCATTCAAGGTAGAATGTTGAGTTCCCTAGTTGAATTTCCTAAGGTTCACAAGTCAAATGTAGAATTACGAATAGTTGGTAGATAAGTGTTTATGTGGCAAGGATAGACAGGCATTACTTAATGTGTTGGCATAAGGAATCTCTATTAAATTATATTCTCGCTATGGAGAATTTTGAAGGCTACCCTTTGTACCTGATGAAAATGGTTGACATTTTTATAATTAGCATGTGTGCTCTGAAAGATTAAAGTTCTTGTAACCTATATGGAGTTCTTGCTGAATCCAATTTCTTCAAAATATATTTAAGTCCTAATTTAATGCAGCAGAATCTCATTATGGATGGAGTGCATTTAATTGAAATCAAATTGATTTAAGCAACTAGTCAAGAAATCCCAGCATAATCGCTTTTCTTCCTCTGGGAACATTCATCTACTTATATGTGTTCTCAAAACTTAGAGGTAGCAGAAGTTTGATGTAAGAAGAGACATACTGTATATTTTCATTTAAATTGTTTAAGTAGTTATGAGATTAATTTTATAGATACATTAGAAAATTCAATTGTGTTTTGGATATTCTTTTCACCAAGGCTAATTAGAGTCAGTAGTTCTAAAATGTAAGATTCTAAAATAATTTCCAAATCACAGATTTATCTTGATACTTAAAGGATATTTTGTTATACTGTAATAGGGATGCATTGACCAGTCTCAAGAATAATACACATTTAAAATATTATATTTAATTATGATAACATTGGTGTAATATTTTAATAAAAATAAGCACATGTACTTTGAAATTGTCACTGTTTTAGTTATACTTCAAGTGAGTCTTAAGTCTGATATCATTAATTATCTCTACAAAGCATAATGTTCTGATAAGTAATGAGGTAATTATAGGTCTAATGCTATGGAAATGTCTTTAACATGTTCTCTCATAATATATGCTAATGTATGTTAATTTTAAGTAATTTGAGCAGTACAGAGAAAACTAATTCCATAATTTTGCTAGAGAAAACTACTTTTACCAATTGGCATATATCCTTCCAGATTTGCCATGTATAAATAATGAGATCTCAGACTGTAAGTACTCTTCTGTAATGCCTACTTTTTAAGTACACACACACAGATTATCCATTTTAAGATTTATAGATCTATGTCATCCATTATTAGTGCTGCATAGAATCCTGTGGCATTAATGTACCATACTTTATTTTGCCAGTCCCTGCTAGAAATAGATGTTATTAGTTTACTAATAATCTTTTTGATATCATCAACAGAGTGGCATTGAACCCCCTGTATTTATATCTGTGCTCATTTGCTCAAATGTTTTCTTAAGATGAGTTTTCAAAAATGATATTGCTAGAACAAAGTAGATGCATCCTTAACATTTTAAAACATATTGCCACATTGCTTTCCAGAAAAGTACCAATTTATGTTCAACATAACATGGAAAATTCCCATTTTCCCATAACTTCACATCTTTAACCTTTGATAGTCTGACAGGAAAAAATAATAGTTTTATTATTTATTTGCTTAATAAAATTTTATTTATTTATAAAATGTGTTTGAACATCCTTTCATATAATTTTGAAGCAGTCATATAATTTTGTAAATCTATCTTTTCCAAAATTAGTTCGGGAACACTTTTGTAAATTAAAAAACATATAGCAAATATTTTCCATTTTGAGGTTTTGTTTGTTTGTTTTTTAATTTGGACAGGGTTTTAAGTTT
Organism: Lynx rufus; assembly: GCF_022079265.1. Lineage (NCBI taxonomy): Eukaryota > Metazoa > Chordata > Mammalia > Carnivora > Felidae > Lynx > Lynx rufus. The sequence goes on along the minus strand of NW_025814834.1, from coordinate 37,524,032 downwards.
TTATGTGGTCAATTTTATGAGTATTTTACTGTGTGTTTTTTGGCCTTGATATATTTGTTAAGAGATTTACCCCCCTGCCAAATAATACAAACAAATGGTTACATTTTTTTTCTAGTACTTATATTTCTTATTTAATCTTTATATAAAGTTATTTTTTGGCTTGGCATAAAGCAGAAATCTATATTTTTTTGTTCAAATGAATAGTGAATTTTTTCAGAATTAATAATTGAATAATACTGTTTCCTTTGTTATTTGAGATGCCACTTCCACCCCTACCTCTTGAAATAATCCGTTTGGGCTTTTTATAATAAGTTCATTGTATTTGTCTGTGAATTAGTGGAATTTTGCCAATGTTATCTTTCTAGTTAGTATTTTTTATATTTTTATTTATTTGATCCTTCTTTTTTGACTTTAAATGAAATAAAAACATATAATTTTTGCACATAACACGTTTATTCTTGGCTTGATTATAATATCTGTTGTTAATTTGAGTGGGAGTTGCCTCACCTCTACCCACCCATGCCATTACATTTGGAAGCAGGCTTGTATATGAGGCAGCTATTAATTTTTTTATTTAAAAAATATTATTTTTTATTGAAATATAACTTTTCAGTGGATCATTTTGGATTTCTAGGTAAATAATCATATTCTCTGCAAGTAGAAATGATCTTTCACCTCTTTTACAATATTTTACACTTTATTTCTTATCCTGGCCTTATTGCTTTGGCTTAAATATCCAATATTATGTTCAAATATAGAGCAGATAATAGGCTTTTTGTTTTGTTTCTTTTTTATTTTAATAAGAATGCTTCTAAATCTTTACCAGTTGGCATGATATTTCCTTTAGGATTCTTGCAAAATAGGATTTTGATCAAGTTAAGGAAGTTTTCTTCTCTTCGCATTTTACAGAGAGTGTTGTTGGAAATTAATGTTGTATTTTATCAATTGCCTTTGGGGAATTTATAGGTATAATCTTATTGTTTTTCTCTCTTAGTCTATTTATTTATTGAAATACATTGATGGCTTGCGTAATGTTGATCCATTCTTACATTCCTGGAATAAACTTGACTTTCTGAAGAATTTCTTGCTCTTTTAATACATTGCAATGTTTTACTTATATTCTTAACTAAGATGTATCGATAATTCTCTGTTTTGGAATTGTATCCTTTTCAAAGTGCTTTAACATGCTTCATTTCCTTTGATCCTTGAGATAGCCCTATGATTCAGGCTAGAAATTATATTCTTTTGACAAATAAAAACATTAGATATAGAACAATAGACATAGAACTTTTTGCATAAATTTATGAACGTAGATGGAGATGGTGAGAGTAAAAACCATTAGTCCCTAATCTAATGCTTTGGAGAGAAGAAATTTAATTATTTCAGTAATTTCTATCAATAAGGTACTTAGGGATACCGAGTTTTATTATCTCAAATAAAAACTATCCTTACATAGTTTCCTTTTACATTTTTCTAAATTTACACAATAATTTGTTCCACTTTGACCATGGTGCCTTCACTGGGTTTTGGGAGGGCATTCACCCCAAGGGTGTCTCTGCAATGCATTCTCTGAGATCTGCCATCTGTTTGTTGCACATGGACAGATGCTGATGTTCAGTTAATCAGAGTCATACAATAAGGATTAAAGTGTTAGATGGTTCTAACCCATTCCGGAAGTTATGGATAAAACTTGAAACCTTTAATCAGATTCATCTTGATGTTCAGGTCAAGTTGTCAATTTGAGCCAAAGCTTTTATATCTCTAAGGTCATTAATCCTGAAAAGCATATTCTATTATTACTGTAGGAGAGAAAAAATATTAAGGATGTGTTTGCACATTGCATTGGGTCATGAGAATTTTTGCTTTATTTGTGATTCAGGGATATACCTTATAAGAAGCTTAGAGATTTCTTTTAGGTATTTATTACAGAAAAATATTCATTTGGGAAGTTTACTGTAATTTAAATGTAAGTTTTAGAATGTATAAAGATTTAATACAAATGCAAGAAGTGGTCCATTTGCTCAAATATACATATGTTTATTAAACAGCAGACTAGACTTCTCCAAGCCCAGAAAAAGTGGAATTAGACTATAAATGAACTGTTTAAGTTTGAATAAAATTTTATTAAGTTGACATTTAATCCCCATGTCCCAAATTGCACAAATTTACAAAATTAAAAAAAAAAATAAATTCATTGTCTTTAAATCTCCTGTAAGATTTTTTTTCTTACTGAGAAACCTATATGTATCTGTTACTATATGGGACAATGCCACTAATTCCATCTCTAAGAATACTATTAATAGTTATATGTTTTATACATACTTTAATTGGAATTTGTAAATGATACATAGAGTCTGAAATCTTGTGCTTACCAAATATTGCACTAAAAACTATGAATTCCTGGAAGTTGACCTTTTTTAATTCTATTTTTGTTACTAAACTTTTATGATCTGAAGCAAGGCTGATTATATCTATTTCCATTTAAGCTTATATAACTCTAAATGGTTTTTTCTTAAATTGAGATATAGTTGACATATAACATTGTTTTAGTTTTAGGTGTACAATGTAATGATTTGATATGTGTATATCTGAAATGATCACTAGAATAAGCATAATTAACATCTATCACCACAGATAGTTACAGTTTTTTTCTTGTGGTGAGAACTTTTAAGATCTACTCTTACTAGCAACCTTCAAATTCTGATTTGTTTTGTTTTTGTAAATCTGTTTCTGAAACTCAGCTCTCCTAGCACCTTATGATAAACAATGGTAGAACTCACAAAGTAATGATATACTTTTTGCTTTTAAATATGCTTTGTTCAGCCTGGGTGGCTCAGTCAGTTGAGCATCTGACTTCAGCTCAGGTCATGATCTCACAGCTCATGAGTTTGAGTCCTGCGTCAGGCTCTGAGCTGAGCCTGTTTCAGATTCTGTGTCTCCTTCTCTCTGCCCCTCCCCCCGGCTCACACTCTGTCTCTCTCAAAAACAAATAAACATAAAAAAAAAAACATGTTTTGTTCAAATTCAGATGATTAGATGTAATTCTGAAGTGACTAAAATCAATGTAAATAATATACTGGTTCTCATATTTGATGGTAAATATTTCCATTAAAAGTTGAGAAGTCGCAATGAAGGAGAAACTATTCTGTGAACTGGTTATTTAGCACCAAAAGGAAAATGGAAAATTTTGTCAGGAACGTTTTTGAAATGAACTCTAAGAATGTTCCACTACTGTTGGTATTTTAATTTTTCAGCTTAAGTAGTTTAAATATGCAACATTAGTTGAAATAAAAAAAATTATGCATGCATAATTATGCATTTAAAATTATGCATAGATTTGAAAGCCTAACTAATTATTTATCAGTTTCTGATGGATATCCTAGTTAAGCATCAAGTTATGTGCTTATACCTATGAAATAATCAGGGCATTGCATTTAATCTCTACAATAAGACACTGAAGGAGATGCATTAGATATACATTTTAAAAGTATACATTTACATATTCTTCATTATAGAGATTTCCTTTCTTTAGGGACCGTGACATACTGCTTTCCATAAAGAGCACCTCCCATTAATCCTCACACCAGAAACAACAAAGTCAGTGCTGGCATAAATTCAGTCAGGATTCTGGGGCCCTGCTGTGTGGGGAGTCTCGAGAGAAAGGACAGAATCCTATGTCAGTCTCCAGGCCCACTTGGTTCTTGGCACCTCTGCTGAGAGCTGCACAGGCTACTGATCAGTTACAAAGGTAGTGTTTTTGAGTATGAGGTGTACATCTGTCTTGGAGGAACAGGACTGAGAGCAGCATGTCATTCCTCAGAGACCATTGAATAATTGTTACATCACCTTTATTGGTGACTACTTCACTTTGTTCATATTGGTGCTTCTAAGGAGCGTAATGTAACATATTCTCCTGGGATTTATAATAGGCAAAACTGTGCATTGTATGCAGCAGTTGGGGTCAGGAAAGAGGTCATGTTTTTGACTAGAAAAATGGGAGTGTTAATGCTCCTTGTAACTGTATACAAAGTTGTGGGCTCGAGGATGCAAGCAGAGATTAGCAAGAGTTAACTGAGAAGCAAGGCCTTTTCCACGAACAGTTAACACTATAAAGGAACATCTATGCTGATGGACTTGAGGGGAAATGAGTTAAGAATAGAAAGTCTGTCAGTCAGTGAGGTTTCACAACAAACAACTGCAGGGTTTGTGCCCTAATGCTGTGAGGGAAAGCAGAAATGGCAGGAATCCATGAAACTACGGAATGAACTGAACGTCTGGAGACATGGGCTTCCAAAGCTGTTATCTGTCTGGTTTCCCTGTGGCCAGGTATCCTCAACTACATGGACTTAATTTCTGTACAGGTGAAAAAAAAGTCCAAACAGGTGAAATAGTCTTTGATTTTACCTGTGAGTGTTGATCTGCAATGAGCTGGCAGTGATTTTTATTAGGTTTTTATGGTCTTGCTTCTTGAATGAATCACAGAGATGAAGCATATAGAGAAAGGTACAGAGAGAGGTGTTTCTTCACCTTTACTCCACTGTTGTTGAATAAACATCGCATAAGAAAGTTTATTTCAGATATTTAATAAACAACATTTTAAATATATAAATCAGGATATGGTGTTCTTAAACTTTTGACTTGGAGAGGATATACTGTTATGCTTACTATTCTTTTGAGTCAATTTCTTCCCAGTTTGTGTTAAAAATTTCAAACCAAAGCCTTTTTAGTCTGAGACAAACATTATTGTTGAGAGGAGGATAAAGAAACCCTTGTCTCAAAACTGAAAATGATAGAATGTGACTCCTTAATCCTGATTTTGCAATTCTGGTTATTTTAGCAGGCATTATAAAATTGTTACTCTACTAAAATCCAGTACTATTCTGGTTAATTAATAATATGCTTGCCAGTGTGACTATTAGAAGTTACAATAGTCTCTCCCTTGTCCATGGGGGATAGATTCAATGGATGCCTGAAACCACAGGTAGTACTGAACCCTATGTATACTTTGTTTTTACCTACACATGCATACTTATGATAAAGTTTAGTTTATAAATTAGTGGGAGATTAGCAACAATAGTTAATAATAAGGCAATTATAACATCATACTATAATGAAAGCTATGTGAATGTGGTCTCTTAAAAGATCTTATTGTGCTATACTTACCTGTCTTCTTCTGTGAGAATGTGAGATAAAAAAACGCCTATATGATTAGATGAAGCAAGGTGAATGATGGAGGCACTGTGATGTAGTGTTAGGCTACTCTTGACCTTGTGACAGTATGTCAGTAGGAGGATCATTTACTTCTATACTGTGGTTAACTGAAACTGTGGAAAACAAAGTTGCAGATAAGGGGACACCCTACTAGAAGAGCATGGCAACAAGACCTTGTCAGTAAGCCCACTGAAGTCATCTTCTGGGTTCCTGCTGAAAACTTGGAACAAGTCTTGGCAAGGTCTTTCTAGCACATCTAGGAGTAACAGAGTTCTAGGTAGAGCTATGTAATTTAGGATTTATTTTCCATGACATATAATATATTGAGGCTCCATGTGGAGGTTGTATTTGTCTTTCTTGTTAAATAGCAATGCTTTTAGCATTATTTTTCCTAATACCATATTATAGATTTTGAACATTTCAGTGCTTAGTTTGCCTCTCATCTGTTTTTAAGTATCTTGGTAAAAGCTCTAGTGTTAAGGATGTAACTTAACTGTACATAATTACTATAGTACTTTTAAAAAATATTATCTTATCTGTTCTAATGCCCCTTTGTGGTCTTGGCTGTCAAACATTCTTAATGTTATTTAGAGCTGTTTATTTATTAAATGTTTGTGGATATTTATTTATTTATTTATTTATTTAGCTCTCTGCCCAATGTGGGGCTCAAACTCACAACCCTGAGATCAGAGTCACATGCTCTACTGACTGAGCCAGCCAGGTGCCCATTTTTATTTATTTAGAATAATTTGTTATAAGCTTTTCTCTAACTATCAAATTTGATAATTTTTGTCATTGTTATACTCACTTCATCATTAATAAGCACCTGTATATTAAAAGAGTGATGGAGCAAAAGCATTTATTCCAACAACATTAGTTTTGTGATTAATGATTTTTCAAAGAACCAGTCACTAGGACAGTGCCTAGCACATAGTAGGTACTCAATCTTTGTATCAGCAAATGTCGTATTTTGAAATAATATATGGGACATGCATAATAAGAGTTATACTTGCAGAAAACTGTGGGTAGAAACCTTGCAGCAAAAGAGCTTAAGATAATTTTTATTGAGCCATTTCTTAATGAGTTCTGAGTGAATGATTTCAGGGATATTTAGCACAGTGGAAATTTCTCTGTTCAACGAAGGAAGTCAATGGTACTAAGAATGTAACCTGAAATGGACTTTCTACACTCTATGCCCATGTTTGCCTATAGAATATCCAATTATTTTTGCTTTCAAGTGAGGAGAGTCATTTAAGAGATGTCATTTTAGAAAATATTTGGATTGTCATTGGCTTCGTATAATTAAGGTAGTTTTCTATCCCGGCCACATTGTATACATATCAGAGTAGGTTTCCTAAAAAAGATGGATTTAGGGTATTTTATTAAATGAATTACCTTTTATAAATGAAATACATGTTAAATACAGACATAAAACATAATTTGGCGAGAGATATGTGCTTGCATACAGTTAGCATTGCCTTTAATTGATTCTGTTGAATTGTGAGGTGTTGTAGAGAATGAATATTTTCTTTATGGATAATAAAATAGCTCTTCAGCTTCTTACCAGCTAGGCTTAGGGAGCCACCAGGGAGAGCTCCCAGGGCTCTCTCATGGGAGAGCCAATGATTCACAGAGCTTGGGTCAGGATTCAGACACTTCTCAGTGGTGATATCAGGACCTCTACCCCCCATTGTACCACATAATGACTTTAGGTGGGTCATATGGTGTTAATCATAAATAAGTCGTGTCACTTGTTGGTAACTTCACATTAAGTAATTCAAGTTTACTCTGAGAAAATGGAAATTTTAATGTGGAATAAATGGTATAATTCTACAGTTGCAGCCTTCCCTTACCTGAAGCTTGAAGGCAACAGATGTGAGGATACCATCTCTCCTACCTCCTTGAATTTTATGTGGAGAGTTAGGCTTTGTATGTGGAGGGTGGGTTTTCTCTAGACTAACTGCCAAACATGGATGTGGATTTGGGCATAGGCCCACTGTATAGGTTATATTAGATATAATGTGTATATTTTACATGGATTCCATTTCTTGAGCTATCACCAATACAAGTTAATAAAGCCAGCATTTTGAGAATAGTCTTCTCCTGGATAATTACTGTTGGCCTCTGTCTGTTGTTCTAGTCTCATTTGGAGCCATTTTACTCCTCAGTTATACTAGAGTCATCCTGGCCTTCTTTCCCACCAAAGAACATTTATACCACCTCCTCTCTGTTCCTTGCAGCCCTTTGCTCTCACCCCTATCACTGTCCTCACCAACTTGAAGGCAACATAAGATGTTCTCTCATCAAAGTTACCAGCAGACATTTTAACAGCTAAATCCAGTAAGCCATCTTAACGGCTTATTTTCCAGCACTCACTCCTTAAAGTCTATTCTTGGACTTCTGTGAGAGGTCATGCTCTTGGTCCTCTTATCCCTCTACCTTTGTATTTTAAGTCTTCTCTGCCAAGTCCTTTCACATAGATGGCCCACAGTCATCTAAAATCCACCATGGCCAAAGTAAATTGTTTTCCTCCCATTTCACCTTGCCTGGTATTCCATATCTCAGCAATATTTCCACTCACCTCTCACTTAAATAAAAAACCTAAGAGTCATTCTAGACCCAGTACAGGACTTTTAATTTTACCACCTATTTTATGATACTTCTCACTTCTCTCCGCTCCTTTTGTTGGTGACCTCAGGCAATTGCCATCTTTCCTTTAATGCTTCAAGTCACCTACTGCTCCAGCTTCAGTTTTGTCCATCTAGTGCACAACTGGAGTGATCTTTCTAAGATAAAAGTTAGGCTTTCTCAGTTTGTTCAAAACTCTACAATGTACTTGTCCCGAGGATGGAGTAGGAATACCTCTTATTGTTTGTTAAATGAATGAACAGAGAATGGAAACCTGAGGCCTCTCAATATCTAAGGTTGAAGCTCATTTGGATTCTAGATTATATTGTCCACAATACTTTGAAGATTTCATGTATCGACCAAATCTTTTGTTTCTGAATTTTGCTTGTAAGTTCATAAAACAAGAACAAATAGAATAGTGTTATAGTTCACAGGTTGTCTATAAGAACAAGATAGAATCCCTGTGGTGAAAACAGGATTTATGTACCTATAGTTCTGCTTATCTTTTAGTTATAATCGATTAAATTTTTGTATAGAAACTTTCTTAAGAGAGCTCTTCAAAAATAAGTGTTTTCCCCCTCGTACTAAAAGAGAGAAATGAATGTCACTTTAGTATCTGCATTCACATACCTGGATTTCCGCAAGATGAAACAAGGATTCCTTCTAAACAGTTTGACAACTGGTGTTTTGATTGCTATTCTTTAAGGTTTATAAATTTGTTCTGTTTTAACAAAGCATCATTTTGAATGTTCACTTAAAAACAACTTGCCGGGGCGCCTTGGTGGCGCAGTCGGTTAAGCGTCCGACTTCAGCCAGGTCACGATCTCGCGGTCCGGAAGTTCGAGCCCCGCGTCGGGCTCTGGGCTGATGGCTCAGAGCCTGGAGCCTGTTTCCGATTCTGTGTCTCCCTCTCTCTCTGCCCCTCCCCCGTTCATGCTCTGTCTCTCTCTGTCCCAAAAAATAAATAAATGTTGAAAAAAAAAATTTAATAAAAAAAAAAAAAAACAACTTGCCAAAAAATGAAAAGAATATGTGATGGTATAATCTCATGTTTAAACATGCTCATCAGATGAGAGGTAGCCAAATGTAGATATGATGTTTTCTTTACTCTTACATTTGTATACAGTACTTTAGTGTACTCTTTTGTGTGGTAAGATGTATATAACATAAAATTTACGACTTTAACCATTTTTAAATGTGCAGTTCTGTGGCATTGGGTACATTTACATTTGTGTGTTGCTTGAGTATACTTTTTTAAAAAATATTATATTGAAATAATTCAATAGTTTCATTATTGAGACCCCAAACTGGTTGCACTGAATAAGCTGAGTTGCTTCTGTGGCTCATCAGTGTGGTGCTGAAGAAAAATGATTTTGTTTGTTGATTGTCTCATAAGGAATCTGCAGTGTATCCAGCCTTGTTGGGGTCAGAGAGCAAATGCCAGTGGAAACTTATGGAAATAAGTGTTGTATTATTTTTTAAAAATATTTTAAAAAATCTATTGTGAGAGAGAATGAGAAAGAGAGAGAGTGTGTGTGCACACACAAGTGGAGGAGGGGCAGAGAGAGAGGGAGAGAAAAAATCCCAAGCAGGCTCTGCACTGTCAGCACAGAGCCTGACATGGGGCTCCATCCCATGAACTGTGAGATCACGACCTGAAACGAAATCAAGAGCTGGATGCTTATCCAGCTGAGCCACCCACGTGTCCCTGTATTATTTTAATAAAAGAATAAAACATTTGCCTATTACCTTGCTAGTTTATGAGACTCTTCTTGATTCTGATAAATCCTTTATATAAAGTATAATTAATTTAAGTAGATCCCAAATATAAAGTTTTATCTGGAAATGTTCAGAGATCATATAAACTCAACTTGGTTTATTGCTTAACTTGTTTAAATGTGTTACCTTCCTGTGAAATGATAATTTGGAAACTTGAACATAGGATATTAAACAATAGAAAGGATTGAGTTCACTGCCTAATTCTTAGCCCCTGCTAGAATAGGAGGCTAAACTTTAATTTAGGGGACAGAGGCGTCATAATGTGCTATTCATCCTAATAAATTTTGTAAGCTGGTCTAAGAGAAATTTGGGGGTTAATAAGTACTTTGGCCTCTTCCTTTCATTGCAGAGTGAGGAAACTTAGCTTTAAAAATAAATGGAGGGGCACCTAGGTGGCTCAGTTGGTTAAGCGTCTGACTTCAGCTCAGGTCATGATCTCGTGGTTCATGAGTTCAAGCCCCAAGTCGGGCTCTGTGCTGACAGCTCAGGGCCTAGAGTCTGCTTCGGATTCTGTGTCTCCCTTGCTCTCTGCCCCTCCCCTGCTTATGCTCTGTCTCTCTCAAAAATGAATAAACATTAAAAAATTTTTAAAAAGTTGGAAAAGTCTTCATTCTTTATAATAATCTCCTTATAATAATGACCTTATGACCATTGGATTCAATTCAGTTATCTAATGAGCTAGAAGATGACAAGTGAACACCTAAGTGACACCAAACTTTGGTTTCTCTTAGAAAGTGTCCAAAGCACCTGTCTTTCATATATATATATATATATATATATATATATATATATATATATATTCCTATGCATATATATATATATATATATATATGCAGTACATTTTCTCTCATTCCATCATCAAATACGTTTTTGTATTTATCAACAGGATGGTCCAATATCAACATTTCAAATTCTTTCATTTGGGGATATCTCCTGACTGTTTACCTGAGTAGTCCCCCCTCTCCACCACCAATCTGCAAAGATCTTATTAAGGGAAACACAAATGTGGGGGTGTAGGGCTTGGCAAAGAGACCATGGTGGTGATGAAGCTCAGAAGGAGATTTGGGGTCATCCATCCTTCCTGTGCTCTTCATACAACTCCTCCCATCCCACACCAAAGCTTTGCAGAGCTACGGCATAGCATGACCACTGAAAATACAGAGTTAAAGAAATATCGGAGTCCTGAGACTTTTCCAGCATATTTTGAATAGAAATAATCTTGGCTGTAGTCAACAGCAGACAAGCTAATTATTTGTTCACATGTGCTTTGGCCAGTGTTTTGCTCATTTGGGGGCTTGTAATAACTTTGGAGTTTGTCCTTCGTGAGATGAGAACCTAAGATGGTATCTTTTCCACTGGTTCCAAGTTATAAGGCATTTTGGGGTAAATTTTGTAACCATGTAGGAATTGGAGGTCAAAGCAGGAAATAAGCGTTTGGAGTGGGTCATTCTTTCCTGGGCTAGATAGAAAACATTTATCTCTTGAAGGCTTATCTTACTAGGAGAGAAAGTCTTGATTTAAGGAGATATCACCACAAAGAGGAGAGGCTTATAGGAGAAAGCTCTTTCCACAGCAGTACTTTTGTTCTCATAAACAGTGGCTCAAGTCAAGAGTGAAGTGTTAATAGTGTTTTGAGGTGTGGAGCCATACCTGGGGTGTAGGAACTATATACATGCATTTTCAGCAACACTGATTTCCCACTGAAGGTTTATTAGAGACTATTAGAGGTTTTATAACTCTGTTGACAATAATCCTGCTTAGAACATGATCTGCTCATATAAAAATATTTTTTTCTGTGAAAGGTCTCATTAGCTTAAAAATCTAGGCAAACGGTAGCTTTAAGAGCTGAGTCACAGTCTACCTTACTATCACAATTCAGTTTCCTACCTTACTATCACAATTCAGTTTCCCTCTATTGTACTTGGTAGATTAGTCCTATCTGAGCAGTGCCATTAGGTGCCTGCCTGCACGGTGTGGAAACACACACACACACACACACACACACACACACACACACACACCTGAAATTTCTGAACATGTGGGTTGTGATGAATTTAAATGTTTTCTAATAGTGCAACTGCATCTAAACAGATGAAGATTTATACTTGTTTTTTAACTTAAGGATGAGGAAATTGACTACTATAGGATAATTAAAAATCACAACTCTCTGAAAAAGCATGAGCTAAGTTGTTAGATGCCAGGGCATCAAGAAACAATATTCTGTAATCTGTACAGATTTTTTTATTCTGTAAATAAATTGGGTAATTTATATCTTTGTCACTTGAACATCAGATAAATATTTGAGTTAATGAATCATCCCACCAACATCCCATAACTAAATCAAATTTTGTTTTCTTTTCACAGGCAAGGCTTTAGTCAATTGAATAATAAATCATCCTGCCTTTTCTTCTGAATCACAGGATAGGGAGGCTCTTACAGACAGGATCACAATTAAATAAGCCCTCAGAGGAGAGATTCTACCCTGTTTTAAAAGAAGGCCAGGGAAGGAGAGAGTCCCGACTATTTTGGTCAGACTTTATAGTGCTTAAAATAGTAATATCATGTGTCTGTTTTTAAATATTTTCAGTTTATCACTGAAGATTTGTCTTAAATGCAGAGGTCAAGAATGAATCAACTTCTTGATAACCCCCAATATCCTGGTCAAGTCCTGCAGTGACCAGGTGTATGAAGAAATGTTCCTCTTCCTTCAAAAAGACTCATCCAATAAGCACCTACAGTTTACAAAGAATATTCATGCACACTCTTCCTTTTGAGTCTCACAACAACACTATTATATGTAAGGATTATTGATTTTTATTTAAAAGCTGAAATTAAGAATCAGGGAGGCTAAGTGACTTACCTAAAGTCATATATTTACTGAGCAGAAAATTATAGCTTGAGACTAGTTATTTTTATGTAAGGACAATGCCTTTTGCATTTGACACTTTGCTGCTGTTTTGCTATGCTTATAAAATCAGTCACTGTAAACATGCATTTAGGTGCTTTTGTGTAATTAGTTCCTGGGAGAATTATATGAATTGGTGATCTGGTTGGGAACATTATCAACTTCAGTCTGTGGTCTGAACAGAGGAAAGTATAAAAAAATATCCAGTTTTAAGTGGCATTGGTCAGATGCTCAGTGTAAAGGAATTGGGAGTGATAGATATAGTGGACAGTCTGGGACTAAGAGGATATCTGTTATGTTACGAATACAAGGATTGGACCTATAATTTGGGAAAGACAATATGTGAGAAGGTCAAGATATATCCAAGAACAAAGCAGCCACAAGAAATAATTAACCTGCTTAAGGCACACTAATCTGAACACAGAAAGTCTGATGCCATCAGCACTGTGGTTCAGGGAAGTGTGGCAAAATGGGCTGAGGATTCTGTGAGACTAAGATGCAGAGACACTTTCAGAAAGAGGTAAAATGCAAGGTGCAAGTGTTCTCTGTGAAATTCTGTGGTGAAAGGCTTGAAAATTTAATTTACATTGGAAGAACCTTAAGAGTTAGTGGAACCATTAGGATTTCTGTTTAGTTCTGAGCTGTGGCTGCTAATAGCTTTATACTGAAACACAGGTGCTGATTCTCATAAAGTTCATCTAAACTGTGTACCTCAGTCTACAAATTTGATCAAGTGAGAGTCATCCGTTTGTCATTGGCTTCCAATCTGACTTTCAAGAAACTTACTTCCTTCAAAATAGTTTGAGGGGAAAAAGCGACTTTTAGTTATGGTATATTGTCAGTCCTGGGGTGCTTGGGTGGCTTAGCGGGTTAAACATCCGACTTAGGTTCAGGTCATGGTCTCACAGAGTCTCTGTGTTAGGCTTTGTGCCAACAGTGTGGAGCCTCTTTGGGATTCTCTCTTTCCCTCTCTCTCTCTCTCTCTGCCCCTCTCCTGCTTGCAGTCACTCGCTCTCTCTCTCTGCCTCTCAAAAATAAAAAAAAATAAACACTTAAAAAAGGCATATTGTCAGTCCTTTTTGATATAAAGCATATTAAGGTGAAAATCTTTTATTTGAACTAGTTGTAAGTTTAAAACTTAAATTGTTGCAAAGTATAAATGAAGAAAACTTTTTAAAGAAATCCAGCATTATTTCTTTCACATATCTATAGGGACTTGAGCTAGTCCCTACATGTAGTGGTTCTTAGGGAATCTGCTTTAATGAACAAATGAGTGATTTGCAGTTAACTTAATAGTTGCTTTTATTTCAAAGAACACCAGGCATTTGAAAAATAAGTTTTTCTTTCTAAAGCTAATAATATCAATTTTCTTGGCAATTTGTCTTTTTCTGGAACTGTGAAAATGTGAATTTAGGCCAGCCTCTGTCCAAATAATCATAATATCTGAATGGAGTCTGAGGAGTTCATAGACTGTTATTGAATTTTGTCTATTTTCTAAGGGAAAATTGATTCCTTATTTTCAACTTATTTTACAGGATCCTTCTAACCAAAAATGTGGCGGAAGAAAGAAAACCGTGTCTTTCAGCAGCATGCCGTCAGAAAAGAAAATCAGCAGTGCGAGCGACTGCATCAGCTTCATGCAAGCTGGCTGCGAACTGAAGAAGGTCCGGCCAAATTCTCGTATTTACAACCGTTTTTTCACTCTGGACACAGACCTCCAAGCTCTTCGCTGGGAACCTTCCAAGAAAGACCTAGAGAAAGCTAAGCTTGACATTTCTGCCATAAAAGAAATCAGACTGGGGAAGAACACGGAAACATTTAGAAACAATGGCCTTGCTGACCAGATTTGTGAGGACTGTGCCTTTTCCATACTCCACGGGGAAAACTACGAGTCTCTGGACCTAGTTGCCAATTCGGCGGATGTAGCGAACATCTGGGTTTCAGGTTTGCGGTACCTGGTTTCTCGAAGTAAGCAGCCCCTTGACTTTATAGAGGGCAACCGGAACACGCCGAGGTTCATGTGGTTGAAAACAGTGTTCGAAGCAGCAGATGTTGACGGCAATGGGATTATGCTGGAAGACACCTCTGTAGAGTTGATAAAACAACTCAACCCTACCCTGAAAGAATCCAAGATCAGGCTAAAGTTTAAAGAAATCCAGAAGAGCAAAGAAAAACTAACCACACGAGTGACAGAAGAGGAATTTTGTGAAGCTTTTTGTGAACTTTGCACCAGGCCGGAAGTGTATTTCTTACTGGTACAGATATCTAAAAATAAAGAATATTTGGATGCTAACGATCTCATGCTCTTTTTAGAAGCTGAACAAGGAGTTGCCCATATTACTGAGGATATGTGCTTAGACATTATTCGAAGATATGAACTTTCTGAAGATGGCCGTCAGAAAGGGTTTCTTGCAATTGATGGCTTTACCCAGTATCTGTTGTCACCAGAATGTGACATTTTTGATCCTGAGCAAAAAAAGGTTGCTCAAGATATGACCCAGCCATTATCTCACTACTACATCAATGCTTCTCACAACACCTATCTCATAGAAGACCAGTTTAGGGGGCCTGCTGATATTAATGGGTATGTTAGAGCTTTGAAAATGGGCTGTCGAAGCATTGAACTCGATGTAAGTGATGGTTCAGACAATGAACCCATCCTTTGTAATCGAAATAATGTGACAACACACCTTTCCTTTCGAAGTGTCATAGAGGTGATAAACAAATTTGCCTTCGTTGCTTCTGAATACCCACTCATTCTTTGCTTGGGAAATCACTGCTCCCTACCCCAGCAGAAGGTAATGGTTCAACAAATGAAAAAGGTCTTTGGCAATAAGCTCTATACTGAGGCACCTTTGCCATCAGAAACCTACCTCCCATCACCAGAAAAATTAAAAAGAATGATTATCGTGAAAGGAAAGAAATTGTCTTCTGACCCAGATGTTTTAGAAGGAGAGGTCACAGATGAAGACGAGGAAGCGGAAATGTCTCGAAGGCTGTCAGTAGATTACAATGGTGAGCAGAAGCAGATCTGGCTGTGTAGGGAGCTCTCTGATTTGGTCTCTATCTGTAAATCTGTTCAATATAGGGATTTTGAACTGTCCATGAAAAGTCAAAACTACTGGGAAATGTGTTCATTTAGTGAAACAGAGGCCAGCCGAATTGCAAATGAATACCCAGAGGATTTTGTAAATTATAATAAGAAGTTCTTATCAAGAATCTATCCAAGTGCCATGAGGATCGACTCCAGTAACTTGAATCCACAGGACTTTTGGAATTGTGGCTGTCAGATTGTGGCAATGAATTTTCAGACTCCCGGTCCAATGATGGATCTTCACACAGGCTGGTTTCTTCAAAACGGAGGATGTGGTTATGTTCTAAGGCCATCCATCATGCGAGATGAAGTTTCTTACTTCAGTGCAAACACAAAGGGCATCGTACCTGGGGTGTCTCCTCTAGCTCTTCATATCAAGATCATCAGTGGTCAGAATTTTCCAAAGCCTAAGGGAGCTTGTGCCAAAGGAGATGTCATAGATCCTTATGTTTGTATAGAGATACACGGAATTCCAGCAGACTGTTCAGAACAAAGAACTAAAACTGTACAGCAAAACAGTGATAACCCTATTTTTGATGAAACTTTTGAGTTTCAAGTAAACCTACCTGAGCTGGCCATGATCCGTTTTGTCGTTCTAGATGATGACTACATTGGGGATGAGTTTATAGGACAATATACAATACCATTTGAATGTTTGCAGCCTGGATATCGGCATGTTCCCCTGCGCTCTTTTGTGGGTGACATCATGGAGCATGTAACCCTTTTTGTCCACATAGCAATAACTAATCGAAGTGGAGGAGGAAAGCCACAGAAGCGCAGCCTGTCAGTGAGAATGGGGAAGAAAGTTCGAGAATATACCATGCTCAGGAATATTGGTCTTAAGACCATAGATGACATCTTTAAAATAGCAGTTCATCCTTTACGAGAAGCCATAGATATGAGAGAAAATATGCAGGTAGGAAAAATCCCAAACTTTCCCCCAACCTGCTCCTACTTCTTCCTACCCTTCTCTTACCAGGGAACATTGTATTTTACTTGTGATCTGATTACAGAAAAAAATTATCAGAAAGGTTGTATAAACTCATAAACCACCAAATTAAGTGCTACCTGTGAAAGCAGATATATTTCATGTATCTGATTATAAATGAATGCTATGTTAAATTTGGCCTGAACTAAACAAGTTAATATAAATGCTTTATACACCCATTAGATATCCCTACCACATAACCAAATAGATACATGGCGTTGTGTATATGAAACAATGTAAAAAGAATAGACTATAAAATATACGTATGTACAATATATAAAATATTATATATACATACAATACTAGTTACAAGTATATATGTAAAATATTTGCAGATATGAACATGAAAGGGAAGTTGAAGTCATATAAACATATATAATGCCTTCAGTTTATTTTAGTTAAGTGTACAACAGCAATAATAAATTACTCCCATTAGAAAACACAACTAAACAAACAATATTCAGCACTTGAACATGTTGAAAACTAGGTAGCCTTCTCTTAGAAATGTGGTTAAATTGAAAGTTGAAAGAACATGGATTCTGGCTTAAACTCTATCCCCTTATGATCTTGAGCGAAGTTTTTCAGATCCCTGATCATCAGTTTTGTCCAAATAAGGTAATGAAAATAGTAATACATCACAGAATTATTATTAGAATTAAATGACAGTATATGTAAATTTCCTGGTGCTGACATGTGGGAATTCAATGTTAGTTTCTTTCCCTTTATTAATGTTGTAACCAGAGATGGTTGCCAATTTCTTTCTTCAGTACCATTGAATGTACTTATTCTAGGCTCATATTACTTAGAAACCATCAAACAACAAATACTGAGTTCCTGCAATACTCAAGGAGGTGTTGGTTAGCAGAAGTAGCAGCCTGAGAGCAGAACAAAAGAGGAATATTTTTCAGTGCACCTAATTTGCTCCTTTAGCTAACATTCTAATAGTAATTCTCACCCAGAAAATCCCTACTTTCAAGACAGAAAACAAGCTAGAAGAAGTTAGGTGATTTCCCAAATAGGAAATGGAAATAGGAAGTAAATAGGAATGTTGGGCTTTAAATCCAGAATTGCTGACTACCAAAAATTGTTCATGGTTTTTAGTCAGGTGATGCTGAACCTCAAATCCATCATTTGGTGAAGACTTTGTTTTTACATTATTTCACAGAGAAATTCAACATAGACTTAAAATCAGTTTAAATAGCTAAAATGGTAGAAAATAGTATGACACATAAATTACATATAAACACTTAGATGGTGAGCATTTATTTGAAGTGGTTGCCTTAGCCACTGTTTTAAAAATAGGCTCCAAATATTAGCATCTTCTACATGACTTTTTCTGACATAATTCAAAGCTACTATAAATCCCTGTTTCAGATTAGTTATGTCATTTCTACATCTTATTTTGTATGTTACAAGTAGATTTTATTTATTTCTATGCAATTCTTAAAAATATATCCTTTCCACATATTATGTTTTTAAAATACATGTTAAGCAGAGTTGGTTATAAATAAAGTTTTTTCAGATAGCATTGATAATTTATATCATCCCAACACATAGTCTTTTGGGTTAAGAATTGTTTTGAGCCTAATCAGTAGAAAAATGAAATACTATCATTGTCACTAAATTCGTTCGACATAGAATAGATTAGGTACTTCTCCCTATTAATAAAACACAAAATAGGCATAATTCCTATTTCAAATGAATTTTAAAAGCCTGTAACATGGACAAATGTAGCTATACATGAAATTTGTTTCAGTATGTGCACCTGTCAGGTGCATTTCTGATGCGACGACAAAGAAATACCTTTGATGGTTAGTCGAATGGAGGATGGTGAGTAATTGCAGCCTGCTACCTTGAGGGGAAAAGCTCACAGAAGATGCACTCCAATGTACAATCATGGACTTATTTTTATGATCATCATGATACAAATCAAGTAAGATATTCACAACCAGCCAATGCTGATTTGTGTGACTATTCCAGTGCTCTGCTTTGAAAAGCACTGTGTAGCCTTGGTTCACAGTCTGCTTTACTTTATGGCATAATGTGGCAGTTGCTAAAAATGAGAAAGATGAGTTGTAATCATGGATTAGCTCTGTGTGTCATCTCTGCACATTACATTTTTGGTTGATTATAATCCAGTTTCCTCCAAACATGTATGCATTAAAGGGTATACTTTTAATGAATATACTTTAGTGTAAACCTAGAAGTGCTGGGGGTGATGTGTCATGTGGTCAGAAGTATAATTCCATGTTTTGTTCCCCACAGAATGCCATAGTGTCTATTAAGGAGTTGTGTGGACTTCCTCCGATTGCCAGTCTGAAGCAGTGTCTGTTGACCTTGTCCTCTCGGCTCATCACCAGTGACAATACTCCCTCAGTCTCTCTTGTGATGAAAGACAACTTTCCTTATCTGGAGCCTCTGGGGGCAATTCCAGATGTGCAGAAAAAAATGTTGGCTGCCTATGATCTGGTAGGAAATTGTGACTCTATATTTCTTACCTAAATGTGTGTGTGTGTGTGGGGGGGGGGAGGAATCATCTGGCAGGGGCTCCTTTGTGTAACTCTGATGAGTAAATAACATTGCAGGTGGCAGACACAGCACACCCACTCAGCTTCCCCTAGGTCCCAGTGAAGACCTCTGAGGCAGTGCTTTGAACCCAGAGTCCCACAGATTACAAATAGAAATTCTCTGCTTTAGCAAGGAATGAATTATTGATAAAGTCTTCAAAAGCACAGTTTATGACCATCTAAATGATGTTAGCCTGCAACATAACCATTTAATTGTATACCTGTAGGAAATGAATTTATGCTTCTCACTGCTGTATGATGTTTGAGACAAAATATTTCTCTGGAATTTATATTTCTAAGATGATACTATTAAATGATTTTTTTCTGACTATATAATGGAATTTATGTAGCAATTAAATGTAAGGATAGTTATATTTTTGCATCTCCTAATTCCATAAAAAACTAAGGAGAAAATGAAAAATTGGAAAAATTTGTAATGTATATACCAGATAAAGTGTAAACTATCCTTAAAAATCAGTGAGAAAAAAATGGGGAAAAAATCTTATGTCAATTAGGTTTAATTTCAGCTTGATAAAACAAACAGTGCAATACAATCATGGCTTAAAAATACAAAGTTTTAGGGGTGCCTGGGTGGCTCAGTTGGTTAAACATTCGACTTTTGATTTTTTGCTCGTAATCTCACGGCTCATGAGTTTGAGCCCTGCATCAGGCTCTGTGCTGACAGTGTGGAGCCTCCTTGGGATTCTCTGTCTTTCTCTCTCTACCTCCTACCCCTCTCTCAAAAATAAATAAATAAATAAACATTAAAAAAAATACAGTTGTACTCCTTCAAATAAAAATCTGGACCCAGCCTTCCAGGATGAAACTTCTATAAAGTTCTTAGGAACTTAGGCTCCCTCTAGCTTTCTGCTCTACCATCCCTGCAGTGTGACCATTATTTTTCTGGTCCAGAATGGCTGCTGAAGCTCCAGCCATAAAATCTGCATTCCAGTCATCACAAATGATGAAGAGGAAAAGAAAGTATATCTTCTGCCTTTAAGGACATTTCTCTGAAATAGCATAGATCATTTCTGCTTATATTTCATGAGCCTAGAGTTAAAACAGACACAATTAGCTGAAGAGGAGAATGGGAAGTATCTATGTCAAGGGGCTATGTGCTCAACTAAAAGTTATCTCTTCTGATACTAAGAAATAGAGGGAGGAGAGTTATTAGGGAATAAAAATAGTCCCTTTTTAATGTTTATTTTGAGAGAGTGCGAGAGTGTGTGTGTGTGCACGTGCATATGCACACGTGCGCACACACACACACACACACACACGAGCAAGTGAGGGAGGGGCAGAGGCAGAGAGAGAAAGAGAGAGAGGGAGAGAGAGAATTCCAAACAGGCTCTAACTGTCAGCACAGATCCTGACGCAGGTATCCCCACAAACCATGAGATCATGACCTGAGCCGAAATCAAAAGTCCACGTGACTGAGCCACCCAGGTGTCCCACAAATATTCTTTACTTCAGAGATGAACAGGCAGTTCCTGTATCTCTTCCTCCTAAAAAAAAAAAAAAAAAAAAAAAGAAAATGAAAACCTAAAACCATATTTAACCTTAAAATGAGTTTTAGGTTAAAGATATTAAAGAAATGTAGTGAGATATTCCCTCTCATTGGCACTAAAAAATATCATACCTCTGATAGAGAATTTAAGATAATGGATACTCTCATCCATCTACCTCTACTGGGAAAACAAATTGATATAATCTTTTGGGAGAAAAATTTAGCAATAGTATTGAAAATGTTTACCTCATTTGATTTATGTATTTCTTTCCTGGGATTTATTCTAAAGCAATAATGATATGCGTAAGCATTTATGTTTAATAATGTCAACATAGAACTATAGTTAAATGAAATATAGTAAACCAAGATGTATGCTCTTGAACCCACTAAAATCATGCATTAGAAGAATATTTAAAGGTATGGAAAACTTCTCATAACATATTTTGTGAAAAAGCCTGGTTATAAAAATATACACTATAGGATTTATATTGTATTTACATGTATACATATCTACAATGTTAGCAAAATATTCATAGTAAGTATTTTTAAATAAAGAGAGTGAACTTTATTTTCTTATTTATGCTTTTCTAATTTTTATTCTCTATTTGCCAAACTCTTTACAAGGAACCCAACTAATTTTCATAATTGAAAAATATTTTATCATTAAAAAACGACTAGAGGAAAAACATTTGGGATACACATCCTATAATTGAAAAAGAAAAAACCCCATAGAATGCATTCTCCTTCTGAATTATCATACCTCTTATAAACTGTATTCCATGACTGCTGGGGGAAAAGTTCACCTATTACCTATATCTCATTTTTCATGAAATCAGTTTTTTCATCATAAAAGCAGGGACTGAAAGCTATTCAGTGAATAGGTATAATTGCCATTTAAGAGGTGAAATTAGGGTACTAGTTGCCATAGAGACAGACAGTGGAAATCACTTATTCCTCCAATTCTCTGTGAAACTAAGAAAGAAAAATCATTCCCTGGGAGGGGAGCCTATTCCCCTGGAGCTGGGCTTGGAAAAGGCAGCTTACAAAAGCACCTGGACTGTGGTTGGCCAGTTTCCATTTCACATCTCCAAGTGTCCGATGCTGTTTTGTTTTCTCAGTTTTATCTGTGGGAGCTAAATCTGAACATCAACCTTTTCTCATTTGTATTTTTAAAATGCAAGTTGTAATTACAGGCTTAGCATGGTTTTCCAAAGCTTAAAGTAAAAGTTGGAGTAGAAAACAGAAATACTTACAATGATATATTCATTTATAGTTCCCCATGGAAATGATTTATGGAAATAATTTTGAGTGTAAATATCCCTATGCCAAATGGCAAACTGGGAAGACCTTGCAAGTAATTGAAAACTCTTTTGACAGCTCTGCTGGGTTATTTCTTTTAGGGAGGAAGTGGGTAGAAACAGATATAAATAATGATGATATTAGCCTCGAATGTGAAAACACCATTTTTACTTTCTAGGATTTGCATTGTATTGGTTGGCACCTTCAAGCTCTTGATATATTTGTGTTAATATTTATTTTAAAGAAGTCTTCTAAGATACTCTGCAGATCCAGAATGATCATTTAAAACACATAAATCTGATCATGTCACTTTCCTGCCTAAAATCCTACATTGGCTTCCCGTTAATATAAAATTGAAACTCCTTACTGTGCTCTATAGGGTCATTTATGATCGTGGTGTATAGGGTCATTTATGATCAGGCCTTGCATACTATCTCACTCCCCTCTCCCAGCCTCCTCTGCCTCTCCCAGCCTCACCCCCACAGTCTTTCTTCTGTTCACTCCCCCCAGCCACATGGGGTTTCTTTCTTTCTTCAATCAGGTCAAGTTTGTTTCCATCTCTGGGTTATTTTATTTGTGGTTCCCTCTGCCTGGAATCTTCTCTTGCATGAATAGTTGCTTCTTATCTCTTAATTTTTAGTTCAAATGTCATATCCTCAGAGAAGTCTTCCCTGGTAACTGTCCCCACTTGTTGCTCTGTCACATAACCTTATATATTTCCATCATCCTACTTAGCAGTAATGAAAAATATTTTGCTTGACTTTTTGTTGAATTTCTGCCCTCCTTTCCCCTTCAATTTGAATGTATACTCCATGAGGGCCCAGACCCTGTGTGTTGCTTCCTACAGTTACCTCCCTCATCGAAAACAGTGCTGGCATGGACTATATTGCCAATTAATGTTAGTTGAATAAAAAACAAATAGAATCATTTATCATTGGTAGAAAGAGTATAGTTCTGATGCCATAATTGGTGGGTTTTATGGCAAATCTTTAAATCTCCTTTGTTTTACCTCTATGACACCACTGTAACCAAACTGTTCCCCATCTTATACTTGTAGTTAAAAAAACCCCTACAGACAAAGACAAAACTATGGAGACTGTAAAAAGATCAAGGGGCTGGAGATGGGCCACAGGGTGGGGTGAGGGAGGGAGGGATGAATAGGTAGAGCACAGAGGATTTTTAGGACACTGAAACTATTCTTTTTTTTTATGTTTATTTATTGTGAGAAAGAGTGAGAGAGCATGAGCAGGGGAGGGGCAGAGAGAGGGAGAATCCCAAGCAGGCTCTGCATTGCCAGTGCAGAGCTCAATGCCGGACTCCAATTCATGAACCGTGAGATCATGACCTGAACTGAAACCAACAGTCGGGTGCTTCACTAACAGAGCCACCCAGGCACCCCCACTGAAACTATTCTATGTGATACTATAATAGTGGATATATATCATTTTACATTTGTCAAAATTAATACAGTGTATAACAGAGTTAACTCTAATGTAAAGTATGGACTTTAATAATACTATATCAATATTGGCTCATCAACCAAAATAAATGTACCACATTAAAGAAAGATGTTAATAGTAGGAAAATGAGGATGGGCTCAGGGCGTTTATAGGAATTCTATGTACTTTCAGCTCAGTTTTTATGTAAACCTAAAACTTTTTGTAAAAATAAAGTCTAAAAAAATCCTTTACAGACTATTAATAAAAAAAAAGTTGGATGACTAAGGCTGAAGATAAATCCTGGGTGGTGGTGGTGGTGGTAGGGGGGCCACGTATTCCAAAATGAACAGCTTGTATGTTCAACTTAGACTCAAATCACTTAAATATTTGGATTTCTCAAAAATGGTAATGAATTATATAGACGCTATCCAAGAGGAAAAGTTGTAACTACTAAAAAAAACATAGAATACATTTACAATAAAAAAAGACCTGAAGTCATTTCTGAACAGATACAAATTTGGCTTATTTCAGTATCAAAAGAAACAAATCAGGCAACAAGTAACCTCCATTTACTGAAAGCCAACCTGAGTGTATCAAACTATCCTATTTATCAACGGGAAATAAAATGAAAATATTTTAGAAAACATTAACCCTGAGTTCCTCTGCATAGATTTTTTCCCCCTAAATTTAGCTTTTCCCTAATGACCTGAGATGGCTCCTTTCCTTATCAAATACTGGCTAATTTAATATTTGGAAATATTTCTTCTTGAGGGTCTTAAAGATTCAGTCTTAAAAGTCATTTTAGTATTAACATTGCAATTATAATTCTATTGTAGTATCTGTGTTGATATCAAGAAATCAAATACCAAATATATCCATAGTAGAGTAGGCTTATTTACATGGTGTAATTTCAGAAGACACCTTTCCTCCCATTCTGTATCTTATTTAAAATATAGGTTTTCTATCTGGTACTTGAAATTCTAAAATTATAATCAATTCCTTTGGGTTAAGACTTTTTATTCTCTTTTAAAATGCCAAAAAAAAGGGGGCACCTGGGTGGCTCAGTCGGTTGAGTGTCCGACTTTGGTTCAGGTCATGCTCTTGTGGTTCACAAGCCTGAGCCCGCGTCAGGCTCTGTGCTGACAGCTCAGAGCCTGGAACCTGCTTTGGATTCTGTGTCTCCCTCTCTCTCTGCCCCTCCCCTGCTAGCACTCTGTCTCTCTCTCCCCAAAATAAATAAACATTAAAAAAATTAAAATGGCAAAAAAATAGCTATGAATAATAATACAGTGGGTTATTAGTAATTTGTGGCTTTGAGTGAACGTAACAGATCCTGTCCTGCAACAAATTTTTACCTGGGAAAAGGAAGAGATCTTAATGACAGAGTGTTCCCCAAGTCTGGGTTAGCTGAGGGTGAGTTTGCTCGAAGAATTACAATTTTTCCTAAGAACAATGCTGTTTACAATATCCTTTAATACTCTGAATAGGGATGTAGCTATAAACATCTGTCTGATATTTGGGGCAGCTGAAGCAGAGGTGATTTTCCTGATAGCAAATACATGTCCCAGCCAGAGGTGGGATGTGACAGCTTCTGAAAAGCACTAAAGCAAACTGGGAACATTATTAATCAATAACTTAGGCAAGTAGAATGGGTTCTAAAAGCTGAAGGTGGAATTGATGCCTCCTTCCTGAACTAAAGATCCACAGTGGAGGGCTATTGGTATTAGGCTTGCTACATTGCCATTTCAGTGGTCCTGTGGTCACCAGGACAGATTTTCAGAAATTGTCCCCAGGATATAATTGAAAGCCAGAGCACCACTTCTAAGTGACCTCTTTATTGCACTGTGATTTTTTAATTAATTAATTTTTTATTTTTTTTGCCCAGGTCTCTGAAAGAGTAAGCTTCACTTGCCCACCCTGGATTTTCTCTTTCTCTAAGAAAATTGGGGCTCCTGGGTGGCTCAGTTGGTTAAGCATCCAACTCTTGATTTTGGCTCAGGTCATGACCTTACTGTTTGGAGACTGAGTCCTGTGTCGAGCTCTGTACTGACAGTGTGCAGCCTGCTTGGGATTCTCTCGATCCCTCTCTCTCTGCTCCTCCCCCACTCATGCTCTCTATCTCTCTCTCTCTGTCTCTATTTGAAAACAAACAAGCAAACAAACAAACAAACAAAATATCCACTGAAGTAGGAAATATAGAGTCGCTGTCAAGTCTTTTAAGGTTGCTAATGCAATATAATTATGTTTTACAAATAAAAATGATGTAAGGTTTTGTTGTTGTTGTTGTTGTTAGGAATAGTCTAATTCTTGGGGCTGTTAAAAAATGGAATTGGTTACCTAAAGAGCTGCCCAGTGTTAGAGCCAAGCATGGAGATATTTAATTTTATAAACATTGACTGAGTTCCTCCCATGTGCAAGCCACTAGTTTGAATGCTCTGGAAGGTATAGCAAGCAGATGCTGTGTTCCAGCAGCTTACAATTAGGGCAGGTGACATGGTAAGGTCCATCCCAGGCCTACGAGTCTGTGGCTGGTGATCTTCTTATGTTCTTTATCATTTAACATGAAGTTGCAACAGTGGGCAATTTCACTGGAAAATACTTTATAATTTCAGTAGGACACTGTCAAAATTAGTTTGTTTTAATAGATAGGACTTTTTTCTTTCTACAATAGTATTTGTATGCATGTCGATTTCATATTATTTTTGAAACCCATCTTTAGCCCCAACCTTAATGTTTTACTCTAGTCACATTGCTACATTTGAATACAGAACATTCTTGGGTGTCTAAAGAACCAACATCAAAAATTTCATAGGTCAAAAACTGGTTGATCTTCTTATTTCCTAGGTATTCATTTACCATTTCCAGACCACTGCAAAAGATACCACCTTGCCAATCATCCTCAGTTCCTCTAAATCATCTCAAATGCTTTCTCTCTATTAACTCCAATAAGGTCTTTTAATTTATAATTCAATATTAATGAGATCCATTGCTTTTTTTACTCATGTTTTTCTCATGTGTCCATTTTCTTTTTTTCTTTTTTGAGGGAGAGAACGAGAAAGAGAGAGAGAGAGAGAGAGGAGAGAGAGAGAGAGAGAGAGAG
The DNA here is from genome assembly GCF_022079265.1 of Lynx rufus. Classification (NCBI taxonomy): domain Eukaryota; kingdom Metazoa; phylum Chordata; class Mammalia; order Carnivora; family Felidae; genus Lynx; species Lynx rufus. The sequence continues at coordinate 37,497,515 of NW_025814834.1, read as the reverse complement.
AGAGAGAGAGAGAGAGAGAGAGAACATCTTAAGCAGGCTCCATGCTCAGTGTAGAGGCTGATGTGGAGCTTGGGATCATGACCTGAGCCAAATTCAAGAGTCTTATGCTTAACCCACTGAGCTACCCAGGTGCCCCATGTATCTATTTTCTTATATTGACTTAGCCAAGGTTCTTACCAGACTCTCTTCTTCTCCTACCTGAATTTTTCAGTAGGTTGACTAGTCCCTCATTTAGTCTCTACCTTTCCCTAATTCAACAATTGGAATAATCATTCTCAAATTCTATTTTTGAGTTTTTACTAGACTTGCAAAATCTTCGCCCACCAGTGCTGGCTGTTTTGCCAATCTCATTTCCCATTTCCTTCTGTTTGAACCCTCTCCTTCAGTTAAGCTGATGTATTTCCCACCTCCTTTTTATTTTCCATCCTTTGTATCTCCTTTCTATACCACCTAGAATGCCTTCTTAGCCTTAGTTCATTCTCCATCAATCTAAGTCCAGCCCTTTGTCCTAACTTCTCACAAAATTGACCTTATTAAGTAAAGAGTCATTTATTGAATTTATTCATAACATTCAGTACATACCAACTATAAAGAACTTTAGTAGATTTTGTACAATACAGAGACGAATAAACAGAGACAGTTATCAGCACAAATAGCTATTTGTAAAGCATGATGGGTCTTTGACTCTTTGACAACAAAAAACAACACTTTCTCTTTCAATATATCATTTTGTATAATCATTAAGCTTTTGATTAGTCAACTCAATAAACAGGTCTTAGATACGTTACTGTGCAAGTTGCTGAGGGGGAGAAATGGTATGAATCAAAATTTATATCCTTGAGGAATAAAAAATCCTGATGAGAAGGCAGGACTTAATGCCTTACAAGGGCAGGAACAGTGGGCTGCCTGGGTGGCTCAGTGGGTTTAGTGTCTGACTTCAGGTCATGATTTCACGGTTTTTGAGTTCAGGCCCTGCGTCAGCTCTGTGCTGACAGCTGGGAGCCTGCTTTGGATTCTGTGTCTCCCTCTCTGCCCCTCCCCACTCACACTCTGTCTCTCTGTCTCTCTCTCTCTCTCTCTCTCTCTCTCTCTCTCAAAAGTAAATAAACATTAAAAAAATTTGAAAAGGGGGGGCATGAATAGAGACATACAACGTCTACATAGTGGAGCAGATGATGTTTTATGTCCTAAAGTGGATGGAGTCTAAGGAACTTAAGTAATACGATGGACTTTTCACAGTGACTTGTAATACACCCCACTCCCATTTCCACTCCATGCTCAACAGAATTTTATTTGCAAAGAATTTTTTTTTGAAAAACGTTCTGTCTCTCTAGAATGTTTTTATTTTCACTCACCTCTCCCTTCTCTAAAGAAGCCCTAGCCTTTCTGTCCAGGGTCTACTCCAGAGCACTGGGGAGGTAATTCAAGGATCTATGGCCCTTGTTACTCATGGGCAACTTATTTGTACATTCTCAGGTTATGATAGAACCTTCGTAAGGAGTAGCAGATACAAATGAGAAGTCCCTATCTGCAACTAATTTTAAAAGAAAAATGCTGTCCAACCTTTATATGATTTTTTTCTTCAGATAGCTGAATTTTTTCTTCTTCTAATGTTCTGACCTGTCTACTTTTTCATGAATCATCAAGAAGTATTTGCTTAACATATTTGGGCTTTTTCAGTGTTTTAAATTAATGTGAAAACTTTTAGGTAATTAATGTTTTGAATACAACATTCAGAGGTGGAATACTTACAGGAGATTGCAACTGAAAAATAAGCCCAAAGTATTCTCTGAAGGTGACTACTGTGCTGAATTATTTAACATTAACATAAAAGTTAAAACTTTACTATGATAAGAGCAACAGATTTTCTGACGATATAAAAGAAAGCAAAAACAATCTTGAGAACGTGGGTCAAGGGTTATTTAATCTTTTACTAAGTCAGTCGGGGGTATCATTTGGAGAGCAGTTGGTTTTGTTAGTATGATCAGGAATCTAGCAAAAAGAACTAATTGCTATCTTTAATTACTCTTGTAATGGAATCAATATGCTTCCAGGTTATCAGTTAAGCGGAACATAATGGGTTGTCAGTGTTATTACAAAGATACATTGAGGCTCAGGAAAGGAAAAAGTTGTGGTATGTCTGCAGTCTCTCAATATAGTTTTACTTATTGAAATCAATTTGAATTGAAATTAGGTAAGTCACAGATACTCTCCTATCACTCTCTCATTGTGAAATTTGTGTAGAACTTTTTATTGGTTTGCTTTTCAAAAAGCTAACTGTATACTAATAGAATGCAAAAAAAAAAAAAAAAGAGCCTGCTGGTAGGTGCTCAAATAGAGCTGCTTATTTAAAAACAAGGTATCATATGCTCAGTGCATTGAAACTTCTACTTGTAGGTGTAGCAATGTCTTCTGATACATTTTTTGCATATTGGGGGAAGTGTCAACATCTTGAAGGTTGACAGCATTTCCACTTGGTACCAGCATTCCAAGGACACTGGACCTCAGAGGTGAATCAATAAGCTGTCTACATCACAGGCTAGATCTCTGTGAAATATTGTGCACGCATCCTCAAAGTGTGCTTTGCATTTCTGAAGACTCAAGTGAAATTCTCGAGTTGGTTCACAATGGTTAGTAACCTGACAATTTTTTTTATGAATGAACTAAAATTTAAAATTTAATCATAGTGGAAACAAAAACAAACATTTCTAATGATTATTCAAGATATAGCTGACAACTATATTATGGAAATAGAACATCTGGAGAAAAGAAAAGGTAAAATGATCCCCCTATGCAGACAGCAGCTCCCTGAAGTAGATCTTATCACTGTCATGGATGTGGAGACAAATGTTTGGCCTGCTCCGTGTGAGTTCTCTTGTCCTGTATCATCATGAATGAGGCTTGAAAATGTAACATAGAGTTAATCCCAGGACAGAGAATACTTTGTTGCATACATCAAATGCAGTGGACTTCCAGTAAGCTTGCAAATGTTCTGGCCTTATATGTGTATCTGTTTCACCGAAATTAACAGTCTCAATAAGATTGACTTTGCTTAAAATCAACAGATGCCAATTTATTAACAATCCATTGGATTTAAAACTTTAAAAGAAATTAAAAATTGAAGGAAGTTGTGTTCATTCTAGTTGGCAAATATATATGTAAATATATATTTGATTTTAAAAGGTATCAAGTTTGATAAAATTTAAGTCTTATTTCAAGTTTTTTTCTTTTTCTTTTCTTTCTTTCTTTCTCTTTCTTTCTTTCTTTCTTTCTTTCTTTCTTTCTTTCTTTCAGTAAGAGAGCCTGAGCGGGGGAGGTGCAGAGAGAGAGGGATAGAGGGAAAAATCCCAAGCAGTCTCCAAACTGTCAGGTCAGAGCCTGACGCAGGGCTCAAACTCACGAACCGGGGCATCATGATCTGAGCCAAAATGGAGTCAGAGGCTTAACTGACTGAGGAACCCAGACGCCCCTCAGTCTTCTTAAGAGGAGAGAACAAAATAGGTCTAGAGCAGATTGGCATATTCTTAAGTGATTAACTTTCCAAATTTGATAACTCCTTCCTGAAAGAGCAGTAGATGCCACTGAGTATATTTCTCTCTAGGTTTGATAGGAAGAATATCTATGTTGGTTGATGCCTGCTGCAAATTAGACGTGGAAGGAGTAGTAGTCAGGGAAACATGTATTTTTATGATACTTTACTTGGTGAATTTTACTTTATTAACATTTATCACAAATTTGTACTTGCAGTGGAAATTCTGCACTTTAATATAACATCAGTATCACAAAGCAACTCATAAGCTTAGATCTGCTCCTCATGAACCTCGGTTCTAGTCTAAACTATTTCACTGACCAGCTGTTTGGTTTTAGGAAAGCCCATGTAGGCTCAATTTTTTCTCTTATAAAATGGTGTTGTCCATGATAGATGGTCCTGAAGGTGACTTGTAAATATAAAGTTCTGTGGTTCTAAGAATTTGAATATACTCAGGAGAAAATTGGAATCTGTGGAAGGTTTATGAGTCATGATATGACAAAAATTGATCTTTTTAGTACCATTCAGTGGTTACATTGACTCTGCAATGATCCCAGGCAATTAAATTCCCTATTTTTAAAAGTTGTTTAAAAATTTATTTTGAAAAAGAGAGAAAGAGAGGGACAGTGTGAGTGGGGGAGGGGCAGAGAGAGGGGATGAGAGAGAATCCCAGGCAGGCTCCACACTGTCAGCTCAGAGCCTGACGTGGGGCTTGAACTCATGAACTGTGGGATCACGACCTGAGCCGAAATCAAGTGTTGGATGCTTAAATGATGGAACTACCCAGGTGCCCCTAAATTCCCTATTGAGAAGAGCTGGAAGCACAGTTTATTCACACAGTAGGACACTTTAGCCCATCCCTGAGTAAAAGCATTACTATCCCCCTTTGGTAAAATTTTTATTTTATTTTATTATTTATTACTTTTTTAATGTTTATTTTTGAGAGAGAAAGAGAGACAGAGCACTAGTGGGGGAGGGGCAAAGAGAGAGGGAGACACAGAATCTGAAGCAGGCTCTAGGCTCTGAGCTGTCAGCACAGAGCTCAACGTGGGGCTCGAACTCACGAACTGCGAGACCATGACCTGAGCTGAAGTCGGACACTCAACTGACTGAGCTGCCCAGTTGCCCCTAAAATTTTTATTTTAAATAAATGATTTTGGTCTTAACTGAAAACACACCGCTGATTAGGACACATCTAATCCTTAAAGAAATGCTAATCTCTGTCTGAATAAGTCTTCTATTCTTTTAGATTCAAAGCCATGGTAAGGAAATAAGATCCATGAGGCGATATTCATGTGACAGAACCAAAGAAAAACTCTTTGTATTACTACAACAGACAGAGGCAACTGGGAGCTGAGGCTGAGACCTCCATGTAAATCCAGGATGCTGCCAGATTCTATCAACTGAGTCAACCTACCTTTGGCTGAATAAGTACACTGACTACCCAGCAAGGAGATTCTATGAGGACATGCTTCTCACCTTCTCTCCTTAGCTTTTGCATTTTACATTTCATTTCTGTCCGGATCTGTAGAGACCTAGGAAGGAGATTAAACTCAAATCAACCATTTTCCCTTCTTTACAACTTAGATATAAAGCCAGGGGGAGAGGTTGAAGTTGTTGATTTAAATTTGGTTTGGAATTATTGGTATATTTTGGCCATCTATCTTATTTGTTTTCCCTACAACTACTAACTGAAAGTTGACTGCAGAAAATAGAATAAAATTATTTTTCTAAATACAATGGAAGCTGTTACCATAGAGAAAATGATCCAAAGCTCTTATGAGAAAAGTCCATATGAGCAATGATATTAAGTTCTGGGAATATTGATGATGAGTATTTTCAGAGTAATAGTTATGACTTTTATTACTAAAGGATTTCAGGTTATCCTGTAGGAATCTCATAGAGATATTCTGTGTGGAAAATTAAATCACACTTGACTATCTCACTACAAAGTGATCTGTTAGACAATGGGAAATACAAACTTCTTACACTATGGGGTGAACAAATATTTATTTGGGGGATTTTTAAGATAACTTGAATCATAGAGTTTATTGAATGTTTTGGTCCTGGTTTATTTTACCTTAAATAAGTAATAATGTTTAAAAATGTATTTTCTAATACTTGAGTAGTGTATTTTCTATAGGTATAATCCTATTAAAAGAATTATTTGAAGGGGAATTCAGAACATATTGGATTATAGAAAAGTGGAGAAGCCTAGAAAAAAAGACTAGAGATAAAGAGAGAGATAAGAGTTTAAAAAGACAATTATAGGTTTGAGAAGTGATCAATAATAAAATACTTTCTTGTGTGTAAATGTGTGGGTAATTGATGTGTAGAAGAAATAAAGATCACAGAGTGAAATAGGGAAAAGGTGATTCTATAAATGAATTGATGTATCTGGAGATATAAAGGTAAATGAGTAAATGATCTACTAGAATTACACTTTACTGGAGAAATGAAGTGTGAGAGATAATGTAAGTAAGCAGTTAATTGTAACTTGATATAGAAAATAAGACATTTTGTTTTTTTTTTAAGAATTTTTTTTTTCAACGTTTATTTATTTTTGGGACAGAGAGAGACAGAGCATGAACGGGGGAGGGTCTCAGAGAGGGAGACACAGAATCGGAAACAGGCTCCAGGCTCTGAGCCATCAGCCCAGAGCCTGACGCGGGGCTCGAACTCACAGACTGCGAGATCGTGACCTGGCTGAAGTCGGACGCTTAACCGACTGCGCCACCCAGGCGCCCCGAAAATAAGACATTTTGTAAACAGACTAACAAAATAGAATGTTCTTGGGATTTGGAGGTGAGAGGTGGAGAGGAAGGGAAATCAGGACACCAGTGGAAGAGGGGGGCACTCGAGTGAGTTTTGAGGCTGATGGGATTTTGACCAAGGGAGGTGGCTTATTCAGAAGACTTCCCTGATAGAAATCTGAGGAAGGAGGAATAGGTGGGGTGTGTTTGGAGAAGTGTGAGCCACACCTGGACCTGGGAGAATTGGGAAGCCATAGGGGAAGAGGCTGCTGAGGCAAATAAGAAGACTCAAACTTGGAGTTAGAAAATTTTATATCATCTAACAGGCAAAGGAGAAAATAACAAATCTAGGAAGTAGCTAGTGCTATGCTTTTGGACGATGATTCTGGAAGTGATATTTGGAGGGAGTGAGGTGGGAAGGACCAGAACCTGCCAGTAGCCAAGAGGGATTCAAAGCCATCTTTGAGTGTCTCCAAGGGAGTTTTGGGCGCATTTGGAGAAAATAGGAGATCTACACTTTTTGGCAGGAGTAGAGGTGGGAATGGGGTGAGGCAGGGAAAGTAAAATGGAGGATAACAGCATTTGAGCTGCCTCTGGAAGGATAATTAGAATTTGAAAGATGGCCCAGAGAGTGAGAATGAAGGCTTAAACCAGGAGTGTTGTGATAAAGAAGGAAGCAAAGGGATAAAAGTGGCAGGTTGGGCAAGACTTGGTGATTGACAGAATGTGGGAGCTCACCTTCTGGATGTAGTGAGGCAGAGTGTGTTGGTGATCTGAACCTGGGTGTCCGGAAGAGACAGAGAATGCTGGAAATTACAGATACAGCTATCTGATAGTAAGCAACTCCACCTTATTTGTTCTCTGCAGAGAGCACACTCAAAGGGGTGACTAAATGAGTAAATGAGGGCTTTGGTTATAAAAGTATGGGTATGGGTTAGTAAAGCATCAGTGGGCGGTGAGCACCACAGGTATAGCAACAGTAGAAAGCTGTCATCACTTGCAGACCTAAAGGAAAAGGGGAAGGAGCCATTCCTGGCACTCAGTAATATGGTACCTGCCAGAACGGGGCCACTTGACAGGAGCTGTGGCCTTGTAGAGAGGAAGCTATGGAGCCACAGTCTGGCAGGGAGGGGATGATCAAGGAGTAACTGCCCTAAACCTCTCTCCTCCCACCTCCTGTCCTGATCCCTTGCCGGTTGGTCCCATTGGCCAATCCTAACAGGAATCAGAGGCAAGGGAGCCTGCTTGATGTTGCCCACAGAGATCAACTTCCCCAGCCCAGAGCATGGCAGAGAGGGGATCTAGAGAGCCGAATAGAGAGGGCCCAGCAACTCCACAGTAAAAATATTTTGAGAATTTATTCGTTCATAAATGATACAAACTCAGTAACATACCAATTCATACAGTATAAAAGAAATCAAGAATAGAAATCAGCGTTGGATTTTAAAAGTTTTACTTATGAATAATAGAAATAAATCTTTTTGCCCTTCCAGTGTGATTGAATATGTTGATCTGATCCGACTGTCATTGTTATCACTTGTCAGTGTTGCTGAGAAAGAAATCATGGCGTGAATAGAACGAGGAGCTGCTCTGCCATCTTCACGTTTTTGCTTGTGCTTATGTAATCTTCATTTTCCTTTCAGGAATGCATATTTGGAAGGCTTAGTTTATCTAGAACAAGAAAATATAAGTGGTACTTACTCTACTACTTTACAGCCATATGTAAGTTGAAATATTCTGGAAGAAACTAATAAATGAGTGCTGTTGTCAGCCCTTACCTAATGTGGAATTACCTTCTTCGTCTTACCTCAGTTCCCACCTTAGAGATACTTGACCTTGATTTGGCAAGGGGGGCAGGATCAATCTGTAAAGCTTAATTTCCTTGCTAGTTTTATGGGTTAAATCAATGTGAATAAAAGTCCTCATTGTTTCTCCTCACACCTCAAAGGATTATCTTGTGCTCCCTGCCCCAGAGTACATGTACCTCCCTACTTTGGAAACCACTGCTATAAACTGTTGGAGGTATGAATCTGGAATTTAGGAGAGAGCTGAGCATTGAAGATGTTGGCTTTGAAGGGATCTGCATGAATACAAATTTCATAGCTCTAAGCACGGATGGAATTGCTAAGAGGAGAGATAATGATGAAAGGAAACAGTGGAGAGCTTAGGCCAGGCAGCTGGGAGGATTCCTACATGTATGGATATAAAAAAGGAGAAAGAGGTAGTACAGAAGTCAAAGAAAGAGCAAAGCATGAAAAGAACCAAGGTCCCAGAAATCAAGGAGGGTTGATCAGAGGTGTCAGCTGCTGAGTTGGGAATGAATGAAGACCAAGGATTGGCCAGGTAGTTGATCATGAGGCCAAGGTTAAACTTTGAAGGTCTTGGTGGAGTCTTGCATGAGTCAAAACAATGAATGTGGGCTAATTTTTAAAGGAAGGGTTAATGAGGACAACCATTCAAAGGCCAATAGAATATTTATTATTGTTTTTGTTTGCTTACTTTAAAGTAGGAGATGTTGTGTGGAGAAGGGAAAAAGGTGGGAGAGAGGTAGAAATTTTGGAAAAAAGAAAAAAGAAGGAATCATTAGAAACAGATTCCTGAGGGAAGCAGTAGAGATGGGTTTGAAAGTCTAGGTAGAAGGGTAGCCATGACAGAGAGGATACTTCCTTCTCAGGTTGTTACAAAGAGGCTATGGTGTTTTTGGATGCAGAAATTATATTCCTTTTATACTCAACACTGAGGAGATACTTAGTAAAATACTGCAAAGAAAACTGGCCACAAATTAATAGTTTCTTAAAATCAAAGAATATGTTCTCTACTGAGAGCAAAACCAAGGGAAATGAGTGTAAGATGTCAATCAAGATTTAATAAAGGAAATTATCAATCCTGTTACTTTTTTGAGTTTTTCTTAAAAAGGGCAAATTTGAATCTGGTTGAAATGGATTGATTATGGGCATGCTCACACATTTTTTTTTTTCTGACAGGCTGGGCCAGGTGACTTTGGAAATGCTATATTTTATTCTCAAAAAGATTGCAAGTATTTGAAGGCATGCATTCTCTCCTGGAGTATGGGCAGGGCAGACAAAATCAGAGGGGTGCTATTTTTTTCATGACAATAAGTGGATGCCAGGAAACTGCAATTTTAATTCCAGCTTGATAATTAATTAGTTCTATTTTTTGGACAAGAATCTTAACTTCTATAACTCTTCACTTTCTTTTTTTCTAAAACCAAAATTAAGGGGGTGGCCATGATATCTAAGATTCTTTTGGTCTTAAAATTAAATGATTCTAAAAATGTATATCATATTACCTCTTTTACTTGTGGTAAAGTCACAAAATATGTCCATTATTTATGAATGTTTCCCTTGCTTGAATTTCATGAAAATATTTTGTCTACTACTTAACTATTGCAGTATATAACTTTTGAAAGTATAATAAAACTCAATTGATGTTGCATGCATGGATGCTAAGCTTAGAAAAGACTGAATCAGATTGCCCTCATATTTAATCTTTTTCTGCTTATCAGTTTCATTCACTTGGAAGCTTTAGTCAGGCTACTATTAGTCATTTCATAAATTGTTATTCACTGGCTTTCCACTTCCTTTTGAGAGTTGAAAGAGTTAATGCAGTTAAAATGTTTGACTCAGTCTAGAACTTCTTGGGTATCTATTTTTATGGTTTTGATGGTCAATTTAACTCTCCAAATAAGTTACTTTCAACTACTACTTTAGGCAGAAAATATGAGTAATTGAATTTTGTTTGGTTGAATTAATTATCCCATTTCATTCATGCATTTGAGTAGATTTCCCTGCTAGACTCTGAGCTCCATGAAGCTAGAGATGTGTCTGTTTTTACTCCTTAATGCATCATATCCCATGTACTTACCACAGTGCTTACATATTTGTGATTCAATATTCTTTTCCATTTAAAATTTGTAATCATAAACCACTTTATATTTGTCAGTGATTATACAAGACTAATCTGTTCAACAGCACTTAATTATGAAAGATGTCTTACCCCAGACCTTCATGTCCACTTTGCATTCTGCCTTAAAGTCCCTTCAGAATATTCAGACACACAAAACACAGAATAGCCAGATGAGATGGGACAGCATTTATTGGGGGTAGAAGAGTGGCTGGAAATTCAAGAAGTGTTAGTTTGCCTCTTGGTTGCCTTTCTTTAGTCACTTCTTCAAAGGGGCCCCCAGGCCTTGTCATCCTGATCACAACTTCTTTACTGATTATCATCTTCCCCCTTCTTCATGTACAGATTTTTCTTTTCTCCATCTCTCCAATAGTTGTCTTATTTCCCCTACTTCATTCAGTAGATTAATTATTCCTTGGACATTTTTGCTTTCTATCCAAACGTAAAGGTCAGGGACAACCATTTCGGTGTTATTGCCTACAAGCTCTGTTGAATAATTGGTGTCTCTGAAATCTGACCCACTCCTCATTCTTGCCAGTGGAACTGGAGCCCTTTTAGAGGGAGGACCAGACCTCCACCATTTTGGGGCCACTCAAATCCAAGCTGCTAACTTCACTGATGTGTTCAGTAGTCCTTTAGCTCATTACTAGGTGATGCCTTATTCTGATTCTTGTTGCTATTGTTCCAGTACCACTTGCCTTATTGTTGCAGTTACGTTTGGAGTGAGGCGATGGAATAGAGGTGTTCCTGAATGTGATCTGGGGCTGAAAGAATGTGTATACATCTATTTAGCAATTACTTATTTGGCACTCATGATGTGCCAAGCATGTTACGTGACTGAAGCAATTATAAGGTAGGTGCCTCTAGTGGTAGTGCTAGAATGAATGGGGGTTGGAGCACACGTTATCCCTCCGTCTCCTACCTCTTGTGGTCAGGGCCATGGTTCCCCATTACTGCCAGCACCAGGAGAGTCTCTCTGTGTGTTGTCTTTCCAATGAGTCAGTTTAAGGACTGCTAACAACCACCTTTTTTTATTTTTGTGACAGATGATTCAAGAGAGCCGGTTTCTCATAGAAATGGCAGATACAGTCCAGGAAAAGATTGTGCAGTGTCAGAAAGCAGGTAATCCCCCCAACTCCTGCCCCATTTCATTTAGAAACTTAATGATAATTCTTGGTAGATTTTTCAAGTTTCCATTTTTACTCTTAAAATTCAAATATTTTATGCCATAGTTTAGCTATAAATTTGAGTTAAACTTAAGTCTTTGTTTAGTACAGAAGAAGTCTTGGTGACAGTAGGTGGGTTGTATGTATATAGGGGGGTAATGTCTGAAAATGTCTACAGAGGTGAGGGGTTCTGAATCTACTTTTGTGGTTTTTACTACACATTGCTCCTTAAGAACCACCTCATTTTTACAATTTGAACCATAATCCTATTAATCTTCTAGGCTTTGGCCTCATTTATTAGTCATCCTTTTAAATTTATTCTTTCTTTAAGGAGAGGATGGATCACATCTCTGTGAGGGTACCCCTTTGTTGATTTATATTCACCTTCATCCATACTCTATACTTTTGTCTTTCTTGGATTTATATTCTCCTTGAGTCCGACGCACAATAATTAGGATGAAGGAGATGACAATAATGACAATTGCTTGATATATTGGCATATGATATACTGTGCAAATACACTATGTTGCTTAGTCCTTACAACAACTCTACAAGGTAATCACCATTATATCCAATTTGTAGATGAACCATCTGAGATTCTGAGAGATTGAGTGAATCACCCAAGATGCCTATTAACACAAGGTAGAGCTGACCTTTGAACCCAGACCAGACTTTAAAAATGGTGTTCTTTGCTGACTTGGTCCACAGACTTAACTGTTTCTGTTGACAAAAAGCACAGAAATAATCCCACGTACTTATATAATGCTCCTATATGTGAGGCAGTACTTTGAGAGCCTTTTATGTGTTGACTCATTGAATCTTCACCACCATCCCTTGAGGTAAACACTCTTGTTATCACCATCTCACCAGTGAGGAAACTGGATCACAGACAGGACTTGTTCATGCTTATGTAGCTAGTAAAGTGGTAGAGCCAGAGGGTAAGCCCGGCTCCACAATCATGCTCTTACCATGTGCTATATTTGTGATGTTAACACTAAGAAGGTTAATGTGGTTTTGGGCTACGTTAATAAAAGTAGAGTAATTAGAATAAAGAGGGTGGTGGGCTACTTCAGCCTTGTGGGCTGCTACCCTACCTTGTGTGGGCTGCTTCAAGCCCACTTTGAATATGATGTTCCTACAAGCTCTTCTGGATGCAATGCAATATGCAATATGCAATCTTCCTGGATGTCATATTTAGAGAAGAGACATTATTAGTAAAGCTGAACCGTGCTAGAATGTTCAATCTGGAGGAGAGAAGACTTCAGTGGACTTTATCTAACATCTTTCTTCAAATATTTAAAGGGCTGCACAGTGGAAAAGAGGTTGGACCTAGCAGGTCTGGATCTAGCTAGCACCAAGGTTCCAGGGAGAGAGACTTTGGCTTGACATAAGGTATAGCTTTCCAAAGATGGCATAAGCTGTCCAGAAGAAAGTGTGATCCCCATCTGTGAGGATAGTGATATCTTTTCTAGTATTCAAGCTTCTTAAGAAATAGTTGAGCTAAACATAATTTTAAGGTCATTCTCAAATATGAAACATTTAGGTATTTCCAGGAACTCTATTTACAAAACATGTTTTTATTTTTACTCAACATTTGTCGGTTAACCTTGTTATCCACATGGGCTCCAGGATCTACTGTCAATCTATGGAGATGGTTTATAGGGAAAAGTAGAATAAGTGCATCTATCACATACGGTTATCAGTTGCACATTACGCTGTTTCATGTAAAAACCAGGTAGAAGACAAACAAGACATATGTACCCTCTTGGAAGAATTTGGTTCTTAACTTCCTTCTTATGTCCTTATCTATGCCTCCTGGCTGTTTCAAAGGTAATTTGGTCTAATGCATCCATTATTGTTAGTTTGCCCCTAAGGACAGCCATTGGTGGGGATGAACAGAATGAGAAGGAGCATTCAATTCAGGGATTTCAAAATTATAAGAGAAGGGCAGGCATGGGAAATAATAACATTTTTCATAATAAAATGTTTTTCTGAAATAGCATCATACTAAGAATCCTTACATGTTCTCTTTTCAAAGGGATGGAATTTCACGAGGAACTTCATAATCTAGGGGCGAAAGAAGGCTTGAAAGGAAGAAAACTCAACAAGGCGACTGAGAGTTTTGCCTGGAACATTACAGTATTGAAGGTAAATGAAATTCCCAGGGACCTTCTTTGCCTTTATTATTCTTCTCCTCATGTCTCCAAAGTGTAGAGAAACATCGGTGGTTAAATGCAGTGATTTGAATTTTTAAGTAATATGTGGCCTAAATCACCAGGTTCATGCTCTAAGTGATGGGGAGATTGACATACTTTTTGCCCTAATAGGGCAAACGAGGTTTGTGGTGGAGACAGAGGACAGCACGACCTAATTCCACTGCCTGGTGGTTGTGCTTGTGTGTTTTTACTCATGGACTCTGCTGTTCATGTCAATATAGCTGTTCTTGTCTGTGGCAAGAATAATGCCAAATGTTGTGGGAGAAGGATCCAGCACAAGTGATTTGGAAGAGCTTTAAACCTCAGAATATCTGGAACCATTTAGGATTATTTTATTTTAAGAACAGTTTCTATAAATATATTTATTTTTGCAAATAGCTTTGGAAGTCAGTTTCTTGAGATTATGATTTGCTCTGCTGAAAATTAATTTTAGGAGTTTGAAGTAAAGATGCCACTTTTCATATTTTCTTATGTGAAAGGACAGATGATTTAGGCAGTTGGAATAATTTATTCCTGACAGTGTGTTGAGAAGAAAATAGCCACAAACGTGATTAATTAAAAAATTAATCGTTGCCAATGTATAAAGAACATCTACTATATGTCATATACTGTTTTACAAGCTTTAATAAACTAACATTTTAATATGCACAACAACCCAATACTACTATTGTTCTCATTTTAGAGGTGAGAAAACCGAGGCATTAAAAGCTTAGGTATATTACCGAAGGTCACTCCACTAACAAACAATGGAGGTGGAGTTTGAACCCAGACAGCTTGGTGCCAAAGAGATATGTTTATGAGGAGGTGCCAGGTGAACTGTAAGACATGTTACAAATGTTTCTTAAAAATTCAGTTCACAAATATTTGCTAACCTCCTACTATGTACTGGACTTTATGCTAGGTATTGAGGGTCCATGGAGAGCAAAAGAGGCACAGACCTTGACCTCATGAATTAACAGTCTGGAGGCAGGAGGTGGGATGAGGGAAAATAGGCATCATTTGCTTAATGAGCAGGGAGGAGCTATAGCATTAATATGAAGAGGGGCTTATTTTATAATATTAGAAGACAACATGTCAGCGTGAACCCTGACTCAAACACTTTCTGATCAGATATTTATGTGGTCTTGTTAATGTGCCAGTCACTGAGAAAGGAGCTATGGATACAAATATCAGAAGAGTAATACCTGGGCCTCCAGGACTGGTGTACCAAGGGAGACAGACATATAACCAATAATGGCCATCAATTATTCAGCACTTAATATGTGACAGGCGCTCACAGCTAAGTAGCTTATATACATTTTCCCTTTCCTCTTTGCAACAAAGGTGTGCCCTTGCAGCAACTCTTGCTGACCCTGGTATGCCTCTATCCATCTCACAGATGAGGACATTGAGGCTTAGCAAGGTTTAAGCTTCTTGCCTTCATCTAGTAAATGGCAAAGCTGAGATTTCAACTCATGTCTGGGGTCTATACTACACTGTCCTTCTGCTCCCCATAAAACTCAATCCATGTGACTGAATCTAGGCAGCCTAGTGCAAGGGTGAGGCAGGCTCTGTGTGCACATTGCCTGATAGCTATGAGGCTTTAACCAAATTGTATGATCCTTCTGAAGGCTGACAATAATATTACAGTGACAATAATATATATATTTTGAAAGTTTATTTTGAGAGAGAGCACGTGCATGCAAGTTGGGGAAGGACAGAGAGAGAAAGAGGGAGAGAGAAAATACCAAACAGGTTCCAAGGTGTCAGCTCAGAGCCCAATGTGGGGCTTGATCCCATGAACTGAACCATGAGATCATGACCTGAGCTGAAACCAAGAGTCAGATGCTCAACAAACTGAGCCTCCTACGGGCCCCTAGAGTGACAATAATATTAATACTCAGGGTTTTGTGAGAATTAAATGAAGTAATATATACAAAATGTCTAAGTCACAGTGCATAAAACTAGACACTGTATACACACATGTGCATATATAAAGTAATAATAATATACATAGTTATATGTATAATATATATGTGTGTGTATATATGTGTGTGTGTGTGTGTGTGTGTGTATATATATATATATATATATGTATGTATGCTATTATTTTTGCCACGCGAAGATGACATTGTAGGAACAAGTTTGTTGTTTGTTTCTTATTTTATTTAGAAGTCTTTTAATAATTAATTTTTAAATTGCGATTTCTTATTTCTGTATTAATCTGTGACTTAAGCCCATTCACTGTTCTGTGTTTATTTGGTTTAGTGACAGGGGCTGGTTGCTAGATCGGGCTGAGCAAATACTATACATGCCATTCTAAGACAGATCTTTTGAAACATGACCAATATTCTACTATTGTAGCTAATGTACTAGCTGCTAGCATTTCAGCTTGAGTGCTAGGAACTTAAACAAGAATAGTGAATTTTTCCAAACTTTTAATGTTTCCTTTCCTTCATTGCATTTGGTGGGCTTGTTAGTCAGGTGCTCTTTCCACAGTGCTGAACAAATGACCTTCTTGGACTTTGAATTTTTAGCTGAGGGACAGAGACTAGGCTCTTTTGGAGACTGTTTAGTTCAATGATGCCTCTCTGAGAAGATCCTCCTCTCTAAGACTCTCCCTTTCTTTTTTTCTTTTTAAGCGTTTATTTATTTATCTGAGAGAGAGAGAGAGAGAGAGAGAGAGAGAGAGAGAGAGAGAGAGAGGAAGCAGGGGAAGGGCAGAGAGAGAGAGAAAGAAAACCCCAGCTGGCTCTGTGCTGTCAGTGCAGAGCCTGATGCAGGGCTCAATCTCCAGAACCACAAGATCATGACCTGAGCAAGTCAAGAGTCAGATGCTTAACTGACTAAGCCACCCAGGCACCCCCTCCCTTTATTTCTTGTATCTTGAATGTGAAACTCTTAATTCCTGCTTTGTTCTCCAGCCTTCCTGTTGATTTTCCAAGCTTCTAAAGTCTTCCAGTAAATCCCCTTTTTCTTAGTTTTCTAGATTCAGTTTACATTGCTTACAACTGGTTGAATAAGCAGTAACCAAACTTTTGAGACATAAACAGTGAATAGGTAGAATATGGCAGGGCCCACTATAAAGTTGTGCATTGCCAACAGAAAAAGTTTCCTTACATGCAATTTATTTAAGTACTCTCTACTAACTAGAGGAAGGGAGTGGGGATTGATGAATATTGGTTGAATATATGGGTTCGTGAAGCTAAAAATATTTAATTCCAATGTACTTTCCAACAAGTAGGGGAGAAGCTGAAAAAAATGAGAAATGTACGTCTAGGAAAAAGGTTGTTGGGACCAAGGAGTGGTGGAAAGGAGCATTGGCTTTAAAGTAAATTGAGCTGAGACTAAAAAAGTAATTCTTTAGTTTATGTTTTCTGAAATTCAGTATTACATTGATACAATATTAATAAATGAAGGGGAAGCTAGAGAAAAATTGGCAGAGACAAAGATAAATAGCTCTATAATAAAATGAATATGAATTATACTTAGTGTCTACACTTTCCAAGCCAGAGATGAGGACTTAGGATCCAGCAAGAAAGCTGAAGTCAAGATGGTCCTGGAAACAATCCATGTTTTTTTTTTTTTCCTTCCATTCATATTTTAGTACCATACATGGGTCCAAAATAGGGAGTTGCTTAGCATATCATTTGCATTTCCCCACACTTTGGCCATATGCCAATAGCCAACTATAATATTTTCCTCCTATCCATTTCTTTCTCTTTCACTGCTGAGCACAGAATCAAATTCTATATATAGCCATTGTATTTATTTGGGGTGATGTGATGATACATGTCTCAATGACTCAGTCTTCAGTATATTTTCTAGATAATCATTGGACCAAGATAGTTGCATCTCATCCTACCATCAGACATTAAGAGTTACTTCCATCTGTCTTTTCCCCATGCTATCCTTCAGAAATGAGTGTTATTTGGTTATTAACATAATATTAAAATCTTACAATGGGAATTTTCCCTGTTCTTTAAGTCTTCCAGAAAGAGATGCTATAATTTCACTGGCTTAGTTAACCTATTGTAGTAAATTGTTATTAATTTTGGAAGTGTTTCACTCATGAGAGTTTTGAAGTTCTTTTGGAAGAGAGATATGAATTTATACTATATGTCTGAGAAAACACAATGTGTTATTATGTGGAATCCATTTAAAGGCTTGGACTCCATCCAGAGTGTCTTGACTCCTCAAGTATAAAAAGAACTTCATTGTAAGGCAGTCACACCTGTAAAACTGAAATTAGAAAGAACCCTTGAGTAGCATTTTAGTGAGCTTTCCCAGTATATATTTTTCTAACTTGGCCTGTTAGGCATTTTAAGGAACTAAATTCAATTATCTTTACATTTTTAAAAGTTTGATGAAAAAATCAATTTTACCAGGCTAGACATGTGTCAAGTAGAAATATATAAAAAATAATATTCAAAAAATATAACTAGTAAACATTTTATTGTAAAGGAAAAATTATGAAGTTAGGTGGTCACTAGAGCTTAAAAAGGAATAAAAATATTAGGAAGTGGCTGACTTCTTATTGCTCATAAATTTCATTGATTACTAGTTGAATGACATGTATTAAATAATGATGAACAATTACTTCATCAATGAGCACTTCTATTAATTGATATGTATTTATACTTTCCCTACATAGATTTACAGCTTGTAATTTAATGCATTCCAGTGTGTGCCACACAAAAAAATCCGTTGGAGCATCTGGGTGGCTCATTTGGTTGAGTACCTGACTCTTGATTTCAGCTCAGGTCATGATTTCTCCCAGGGTCATGGGATTGAGCCTGTGTTGGGCTCTGCACTGAGCATGGAGACTGCTTGAGATTTCCTCTCTCTCTCTCTGTCTAAAATAAAAATAAAAAAAACAGTTCTTTTTTGTAGATTTATATTCAGTAGGTATGACTAATCTTTTCTGCCTGACTTGTTGGCTTTTTATTATTGTTTAAGCCTTTGCTTCTTCTGCTTTTTCTTGGCAACATTTTCATTTTTCTTGGGAAGAGCAGAGGCTGGAGCTTTTCACTTCTCCTTGGGTACTTGTGTTTGTAATGCAGGCAGATTCTCTTATTCAGGCCCCAAATTTCAGGCTGTCACATCTCTGGGAAATATTGCTGAATAAGGGCAATTAAGTGGATGTCAGTGCAGTAATACACTTTCTAACAGAGCCTGCAAAACCACTTGAAGTCTCATTGTTGAGAGACAGGAGAAAGGAAATAAGATGATGGGTTATTGAGAAAAGAAGTATGAGAGGTATCCATCTCTGAAAGACTGAATGATAGCAAGAATGGAGTCACCCTCAACCAAATGACCATTTAAAATCATTCTTTGTGACTGTGTGTGTGTGTGTGTGTGTGTGTGTGTGTGTATGTGTGTGTGTGTATCAAATCAGCCTCTTCTGGTATCCATAGTGACCATATATCCTGGAGGCTTCTCTGAGGTTATATCAAGAAGGGACATGTCCAGTGTCCTCTATGTTGTCTATTGAGAACCTCTCCAATGGTGTTTCTGGTAGCTGTTGGCTCTTGTTGTAGTAGAAGCTAGAGAAAGGCTAGCTTTCCTCCTGAGGCAACTCTTTGAGAAAAGAATGTCAGTTTATGAAGTCTAGAAACAGACTCCCAGTGACAACAATGCATTAATAATAAACTATTCTTCATATTGATAATACTATCAATTGTTAAGTAACCTAAAGCAAAGGAATCAAGAGTACAGACTCTGAAGCCAGATACTTTCTACCTATGTGTCCTTGGAAAAACTTCCTTTTGTCTCTGTGCTTCTGAGTCAATTGGGATATGCTAGATTGTGCTGTGGCAACAAAAATGTGAAAATCCCAGTGACTTAAAACAATAGCTTGTTTCTTGCCTCTACTGTATGTCCATCACAAGACATACACAGCAAGTTTATTTTAGGAACACAGGCTAATAGGAACTGTATCTAATACTTCTACAATCCTAGAGGTAGGGAAAAGCACAAATTGGTTTTAAACACTTCTGCCATATGTTCACTTCTGTCATAGGTCTGCCATATGACACATGGAATCATAGTTTCCTTCTATTTATATTTGAATGGCCAAAACAAGCCACATGGTCAGATCTGAATTCAGTGGAGTGGGGCAAGTGTATACTTCCTCAAGGAAAGGGAACAGATTTTGGTGAATATAATGAGGTTCCTCAATTACACCCACTTCATAGGATTATATGAGGACTAAATTGTAGAGGCCATTTTTAGGCAAACAGCCTTGAGCAATGGAATGTAGAAAGGGCCCACAGTGTTCCCCTGGCTGAATACAGACTTGCCATCAGGTGACCCACCTCAGTATATCCACAGGCCCTAACTGACCAATGGGCTACTTACAACTAGGCACAGCTACCAAAAAAGGGAGAATTCCATATATTGCCATACCTCTTCCTCTTCTCCCTTTAAAACCGAACCCCACCCACTGCCTCTCCTTTGCTGTCCTGCCTGCCATTCCCTTGTGTTGTATTCAATAAACTTCTATCACCTTGTTTTGCTTGAGGTGAATCCTTTTACCTTCTGCATCACCAGCTTCCACCCAATCACCACCCCACATTTTGAAGTCCCCATCTGATTTAAACACCCCATTTAAACACCACGTAAGTGAGTTAAGATATATAAAGTGGTGTATGGCATATAAAAAGTGCTGTATAATTGTTATTTTTATTATTAGTAATTAGCATTCACTGCTTATAATAAGCAGGTAAGTGATTTTCACACAACAGCTTAAGTCATTTTAAGGGTAATGCTGTGAAGTTAGTGGTACTACACCCATTTTGTAGATAAGAAAACTGAGGCTTGAGAGGTTAAGTAACATTCCCATTGGTGTACAGGTACTGAGTGAGGGAGCAAGAATCTAAATCCAGAGCCCATGCTGTCAGCCCACTATGCTATATTGTTGGAATATTAATAGTACCATAATAATGATATATTAACTGAGTGCTTTCTATATATCAAGTATTGTACTAAGTGCTTTATGTCTATTATCTTATAGAGAGTAAGTGTCCTGTCCACATAACATGAGAATTCCAATCACCTTGGCAGTATATTCCCACAGTGCAGAAAGGTACATTGAAAGCGTGTAGCTTTAGACCACCAATTCTCCTTGTTCTGACGTTATACTCACCAAGCAACTCTGTTATCAGTTTGGCTTCCCAGGTATACTTTTCTGGGGGAGACAGAATGGATTGACCAAGTGACAAAACTAGTCCTATCTGCCTGGAGGTCTCATTTGTTTTTGTAAACATGTCAGTTAACTTCCTTCATTACCAGTGCATCTCCTATGAGTTTGGGTAGCACGTGAATTAGCTCCCCAGATGTAATTGAACACTTGGACAGATACCACTGAAATTAGGAAAGGAAAACAAAATAACAAAAATACCAAAGCCGAGGGCCTGACCCTGGACCCAACCCGAGAACCCAGCCAGCCTCCTCTTGTTTCTCTTGGACCAGGTTACTGTTCACTCGATTTCAGTCTAGATGTTGCTAGCCTCCACAACTTGATGAGGTAGAGGAAGTGCCTCCAGCAAGAGCTTTGCAAAGGCTATAATCCTATTCATATTCCTTCCTCAGCCCACTCCTCTACACCCTCAACTCTATCTCTCAGATGTTCACTCTGTCCTTTATCACCTAAGCCATTAGAGCAAAAGTCCTGGAATCTTCTTCCTTTGAATAGCAAACCTGAGATGATTTGGAAATGAGAGGTGAAGTCCTTATAGGTAAGGACTCCTCAGGCTTCACTGAGAAGAAAGGAGCCTGACAGGAATATTGAAGAGGCTGTAAGTCATTAATCTTGAGATGTGGACTTACAAAGAGTTTTCAATAAAGCTTTAATTCTGTTAAGTCTAAGGAAAATATTTTCTAGTAATACATACAAAATAACAAGATTTGGGGCTGTGAGTTCCTGTCTATTTTATCTTAAAATTGATTATCTGAGAGTTTTGACGTATAGGAAGTTGGACATGAGTTTAAAAATCTTCAACTAATATAATTTTTAAACATTAGATTATCTTCTCTGGGGCTAGATTTTCTCACCTAAAGATGGGATCAGGTTTTATGATAGCTAGAGTCCTAAGTCTTCACATTTTATGACTATATATTATTTTCAATCTTTTTCTGTGCTTAACTACATTACATTGCTTAAACACACTGATCCTTTTGTCACTAAACTTATCAATAGTGTAAATCTCTCTACTTACATACCCTCTCTTTTATATCTTACTCCTCCTCCTTTGTTTTATTTTTAACCTATGGCACTATGAAACCCTAATTACACTGCGTTTCTATTCTTACTTCACAATTTCTCACTGTAATCTCTCCCACTGCTATATTTTCCCTTCCTGATTGCGCTTTACAAATAAGATGATCTATTCTTACCATCTTGTTGGGAATTTTTGTTTTCCAAAGTTTTTTTTTTTATTGTGCTAAAATACATAGAACATAAATTTTGCCATCCTAACCATTTTTAAATGAACAGTTCAGTGGTATTAAAATGCATTCATAGTGTTGTGCGACCATCACCAACATCCATCCTGACTCTTTTCTCTTGTAAACCTGAAACTCAGGATCTATTAAACAATAACTCTCCATTCCTCTCCCTCCCCAGCCCCTGACAACCACTGTTTGATTTTATGTTTCTATGATTTTTGACTACTCTAAGTAGTCATATAAGTTACCTCATATAAGTGTGATCATGCACTATTTGTCCTTTTCTGACTGACTTATTTCACTTTGCATAATGTCCTTAAGGTTCAGTGATGTTGTAATAAATTCCTTTATACAGCTAAATAATGTTCTGTTGTATACATTTTGTATGTGTGTTTTACATTTATTTGTATGTTTATTTTTGTTTTATTTTATTTTTATTTTCATTCCAGTATAGTTAACACACAGTGTTGTATTAGTTTTAGGTGTACAATATAAT
Source organism: Lynx rufus (assembly GCF_022079265.1). Lineage (NCBI taxonomy): Eukaryota > Metazoa > Chordata > Mammalia > Carnivora > Felidae > Lynx > Lynx rufus. Next base: position 37,475,004 of record NW_025814834.1, on the reverse strand, counting down.
GATTCAGTAATTATATACATTATTCAGTGCTCATCAGATAAATGTACTCTTTAATCCCCTTTACCTATTTCATCCATCCCACACCCACCTCTCCTAATCATCAGTTTGTTCTCTACAGTTAAGAGTCTGTTTTTTGGTTTGTCTCTTTTTTTTTCCTTTGTTCATATGTTTTGTTTCTTAAATTCCACATATGAGTGAAATCATATGGTATTTGTCTTTCCCTAAATGACTTACTTTGTTTAGCATTATACTCTCTAGATCTATCCATGTTGTTGCAAATGACAAGATTTCATTCTTTTTGGTGGCTAAGTAATATTGCATTCTATGTATGTACCATATCTTCTTTATTAATGAGCACTTGGGCTGCTTCCATATCTTGGTTATTGTAAATAATGCTGCAATAAACATAGGAATGCATATATCTTTTCAAATTAGTGTTTTCATTCTCTTTGGGTAAATGCCCAGAAGTGGAATTATTGGATAATATGGTAGTTCCATTTTTAATTCTTGAGGAAACTCCACACTGTTTTCCACAGTGGCTGCATCAATTTACATTCCCACCAACAGGGCACAAACATTGCTTTTTCTACACATCCTTGTCAAAATTTGTTTCCCATGTTTTTGATTTTAGCCATGCTGACAGGTGTGAGGTAGTGGTATCTCATTATGGTTTTGATTTGTATTTCCCTGATGATCAGTGATGTTGACTATCTTTTCATGTCTCTGTTGGCTTTTTGTATCTTCTTTGGAGAAATGTCTGCTTATGTCTTCTGCTCATTTTTAATTGGATTATTTGTTTCGTGTATGTGTGTTGAATTGTGTAAGTTCTTTATACACTCTGGATACTAACCTTTTATTGGCTATATCGTTTGCAAATATCTTCTCCCTTTCAGCAGGTGATCTTTAGTTTTATTGATTGTTTCCTTTGCTGTGCAAAAGCTTTTTATTTTGATGTAGTCCCACTAATTTATTTTTGCTTTTGTTTCTCTTGCCTCAGAAGACATACCTAGAAAAAATGTTGGTATGGTCAATGTCAGAGAAATTACTGCCTTTGTTCTCTTCTAGGATTTTTATGATTTCAGATCTCACATGTAGGTCCTTAATCCATTTTGTGTTTATTTTTCTGTATGGTATAAGAAAATGGTCCAGTGTCATTCTTTTGCATGTTGCTGTCCAGTTTTCCCAATACCATTTGTTAAAGAGATTGTCTTTTTCCTATTGCATATTGTTGCCTTCTTTGTTGAAGATTAATTGAACATAAATCGTGGGTTTATTCCTGGGCCCTTTATTCTGTCCCATTGATCTGTGTCTATTTTTGTGCTGGTACCATACTATTTAAATTACTATAGATTTGTAGTATATCTTGAAATCTGGGATTGTGATACCTCCAGTTTTGTTTTTCTTTTTCAGTTGCTTTGAGTATTCGGGGTCTTTTGTAGTTCTGTACAAATTTTAGGATTATGTGTTTTAGTTCTGTGAAAATTGCTGTTGGTATTTTCACAAAGATTGCATTAAATCTGTAGATTGCTTTGGATAATGTGAATATTTTAACAGTATTCGTTCTTCTAGTCCATGAGCATGGAGTATCTTTCCATTTGTTTGTGTAGTCTTCAATTTCTTTTATCATTGCTTTATAGTTTTCAGAGTACAGGTCTTTCACCTCCTTAAGTTTATTCCTAGACATTTAATTCTTTTTGATGCAATTGTAAATGGGATTTTTTTCTTAATTTCTCTTTCTGCTACTTCTTATTAGCTTATAGAAATGCAATGTATTTCTGTTTATTAACTTTGTATACCATGACATTACTGAATTCTATCAATTTTAGTAGTTTTTTGGTGGAATCTTTAGGGTTTTCTGTATATAATATCATGGCATCTATAAACAGTGAAAGTTTTACTTCTTCCTTACCAATTTGGATGCCTTTTATTTATTTTTCTTGTCTTATTGCTATGGCTAGGATGTCCAGTACTATGTTGAATGCAAGTGGTGAGAGTAGACCTCCTTATCTTCTTTTCTGATCTTAGGGGAAAGCTCTCAGTTTTTCACCATTGTGTATGATGTTACCTATGGGTATTTCATATATGGCCTTTACTATGTTGAGGTATATTCCCTCTAAATCTACTTTGTTGAGGGTTTTACTATGAATGGATGGTCTACTTTGTCAGATGCTTTTTAAGCTTTTATTGAAATGATCATATGGTTTTTATCCTCTCTTATTGATGTGCGGTATCATGTTGAGTGATTTGCAAATATTGAACCACTCTTGTGTCCCAGGAATAAATCCCAGTTGACTGTGGTGAATGATTATTTGTAAGGTATTGTTGGATTTGGCTTGCTAATATTTTGCTGAGGATTTTTATACCTATGTTCATGAGAGATTGACCTGTACTTTTCTTTTGTTTTTTCTTTTCTTTCTTTTTCTTTTTCCTTTTCTTCTTCTCCTCCTCCTCTTCCCCCTCCCCCTCCCTGTCCTCCTCCCCATCATTCTCCCCCTCCCCCTCCTCCTCCTCTTCCCCCTTCTTCTTCTTCTTCTTCTTCTTCTTCTTCTTCTTCTTCTTCTTCCTCTTCTTCTTTTCATAGTGTCTTTACCTGGCTTTGGTATCATGATAATGCTGCCCTCATAGAATGAATTTGGAAGCTTTCTTTCCTCTTCTATTTTTGGAATAGTTTGAAAAGAATAGGTATCAATTCTCTTTAAATGTTTCATATCATTCACCTGTGAAGCCATTGGTTCTGGATTTTTGTTATTTGGGAGTTTTTTATTACTGTTTCAATTTCAGTTCTGATCATGTCTCTTCAAATTTTCCATTTCTTCCTGACTCAGTTTTGGGAGGTTGGATGTTTCTGGGAATTTATTCACTTTTTTCTAATTTGTTCAATTTGTTGGCATATAATTCCTTATAATGTTCTCTTAAATCCTTGTATTTCTGTTATATTTTTGTTGGTTGTCATTTCTCCTGTTTCATTTATGACTTTGAGTCCTCTCTCTCTCTTTGATGACTCTGGCTAAAGGTTTATCAATTTTATTTATCTCTTAAAAGAACCAGCTCCTTGTTTCATCAATCTATTCTATTGTCATTTTAAGGTTCTTTTATTTAAAAAAAAAGTTTATTTATTTATTTTGAGTGAGAAAGAGAGATACAGTGGGAGAAGGGCAGAGAGAAAGGGAGAGAGAGAATCCCAAGCAGGCTCCATGCTGAAGTGCAGAGCCCAACATGGGGCTTGAACCCATGAACTGTGAGATCATGATCTGAGCCAAAATCAACAGATTATCAGCTGACTGAGCCACTCAGGCATCCCTGTTTTAAGCTTTTATTTCATTTATATCTTTATGTTTTTTCTTCCTTCTACTGGTTTAGGATTTGGCTTGTTCTTCTTTTTCTACCTTCTTTAGGTATAAGGTTAGGTTGTTTATTTGAGATTTTTCTTCTTCTTGAGGTAGGCTTGTATTGCTGTAAACTTCCCTCTTAGAATCACTTTTGCTGCATCTTAAAGATTTTGGACCATAGTGTATTCATTTTCATTTGTCTCCCTGTACTTTTTTATTTCCTCTTTGATTTCTTGCGTGACTTATTCATTGTTTAGTAGCATATTATTTAACCTCCATGTATTTGTACTCTTCCAGATTGTATCCTTATGGATGATTTCTAGTTCCATAGCATGTGGTCGAAAAAGATGCATGGTATGACTTCAATCTTTTTGAATTTGTTGAGACTTATTTTGTGGCCTGATATGTGATCTATTCTTAAGAATTTCCCGTGTGTACTTGAAATGAATGTGTATTTTACTGTTTTAGGATGGAATGTTCTGAAAATACCTGCTAGATCCATTTGGTCCAATGTGTCATTCAAAGTCCCTGTTTCCTTGTTGATTTTCTGTTTGGATGATCTATCCATTGACATAAGTGGGGTGTTAAAATCCCCTAATATTGTATTAATATTATTGTATTACTATCCATTGCTTACTTTATGTTTGTTATTAACTGCTTTATGTATTTGGATGCTTTCATGTTGGTTGCATAAATATTTACAATTGTTATATCTTGTTGGATTGTTCCCTTTATGATTATATAGTGTCCTTCTTTGTCTCTTGCTACAGCTTTTGTTTTAAAGTCTGTCTTGTCCAATATAAGTATTGCTACCCCAAGTTTCTCTCACTGTATTTATATGATAAATGCTTTTCCTTCCCTTCATTTTCAACCTGCATGTATCTAAAGAAGCTTCAAATGAGTCTCTTGTAGGCAGCATATAGTTGGGTCTTGCTTTTTTATACATTCTGTCACCCTTTGTATTTTTATTGGAGCATTTAGTCTATTTACATTCAAAGCAATTATTGATAGGCATGTACTTATTGCCATTTTGTTACTTGTTTTATGGTTGTTTTTGTAGTTCTCTGTTCCTTTCTTCTCTTGCTCTCTTCTCTTACAGTTAGTTGACTTTCTCTAGTGATATATTTGGATTCCTTTCTTTAATTTTTGCATATATATTATTGACTTTGATTTGTGGTTACCATAACATCTTTGCATATAGCAGTATATATTAAGTTGATGGTTGCTTAAGTATGAGCACATTCTTTACTCTTCCCCTCACATTTTAGAATATGGTGTCATACTTTACATCTTTTTATTTTGTGAGACCCTTGACTTATTTGTATAGATATACTTAATTTTACTGCTTTTGTGCTTTGTACTTTTCTTACTCCTGCTTATGGTCTTTCCTTTCCACTCGAAGAATCCCCTTTAACATTTTTTGTGGGTCTGGTTTAGTTTTCATTAATTCCTTTAACTTTTGTTTGTTTGGGAAACTCTTTATCTCTGCTTCAATTCTGAATGAAGGCCCTGCTGAATAAAGTATTATTCGCTGCAGGTTTTTTTTCTTTCAGCACTTTGAATATATCATGTCACTCCCTCTGGCCTGCAAAGTATCTGCTGAAAAATCAGTTTATCACCTTATGAAGTTTCCCTTGAATGGAAATGTTTTTGTTTCTGTTTCTCTTGCAATTAAAAAAAAATTTTAAATGTTTATCTTTGAGAGAAAGAGAGAGAGAGAGCAAGCAGGGGAGGAGCAGAGAGAGGGAGACACAGAATCTGAAACAGGATCCAGGCTCTGAGCCATCAGCACAGAGCCCAACGCGGGACTCAAACTCACAAACCATGAGATCATAACCTGAGTCAAAGTTGAATCTTAACCTACTGAGCCACCCAGCTGCCCCTTTTTTGCTATTTTTAAAATTCTCTTTTTATCATAATTTTTTTTTGCCATTTTAATTACTGTATGTCTTGGTGTAAACCTCCTTGGGTTGATTTTATTGGGGGCTGCTATGCCTCCTGGATCTGGATTTCTGTTCCCTTTCCCAGATTTGGAAAATTTTCAGCAGTGATTTTTTTTTTCAAATAAACTTTCTTCCCTCTTTTCTCTCTCTTTGCTTTCTGGGATCCCCATAATGCAAACGTTATTATGCTTGGGGGTATCGCTGAGTTCCCTAAGTCTGTTGTCATTTTGTATTATTATTTTTTTCTTGCATCTTTTCATCTTGATTGCTTTCCATTTCTCTGTGTTCTAGTTCGCTGATCTGTTCTTCTGCCTCCTCTTATCTACTATTCCATCTAGTGCATTTTTAATTTCAGTTATTGGGTTCTTCATCTCTAATTGGTTCTTTTTTATGCTTTCTCTTTCTTTGCTGAAGGTCTCATTGAGATCCTCCACTCTTTCTTCATGTCCAGGGAGTATCTTTACAAACATTACTTTAAATTCTCTATGAGGCTATTATCTGCATTTTGCTTAAGTCTCTAACTGTGATTTTGTTGTGTTCTTTCATTTGGGACCTATTCCTCTGTCTTCTCATTTTGTCTAACTCTCTGTGTCTGTTTCTTTGTGTTAGGAGAGTCAGTTATATCTTCTGCTCTTAAAAGTAGTGGTCTTATGAGGAAGAAGTTCTTTAGTGCCCTGCACTGTCCCCTGTTAACCAGAACCAGGCACTTCAGGGCTGTCTTCTATGTGTGTTGTGTGCATCCTGCTGTTCAAACTGAGCCACTTTCTCCTTCATTTCAGTCATCTGCAATTGCTCTCTTTGTTATGGGCAGGATTTTGTTGTTGTGTTGTCAATAGGCCAGTCTGGGACTGCCTTGGGCTTGAGCATAGTCAGTATAGGCACTTGGCAAGGATGCAGTAGTGCTTTCCCTGTGTTGTACCTGAGAATCTTTTGTTGGTAGGTGAGACCTGCAGTCAGACCAGATATCTGCCACCAGCCCACTGCTGAAGCTGAAGTCTGACTGGTGAGTGTGGTTATCTTTTCCTTTCCCTGGGGCAGGCATCACATTAGAGTGGTGCTGGCACCTGTCAGGGCTGTTGATAGACTACTAGGCTTGTGGCACTGCTTTGGATGCGTTCAGACCAAAAGCAAATTGGAGGGGATGGAACTGCAGAAGCACACAGGTGCTGGTTGGCAGTGTTAGCAAGGTTTGTGCTGGTGTGCTGTGGGAGGAGACCTGGAGCAAAAGCCTGGCTGGTGGGGGTGTGTCTTCAGGGGATTGCAGGGGCAGGGTACACTGTTAACAAGTTAGGTGGGGAGTATTGGCTCCATAAATAGTTGGGGAAGGAAATGGCCAGCTTCTTTCCTCCTGGAGAATTTTCCCAACATCCCTGCTCCTCTACCACACATTCTGAGATTAATAAACAAATTTCCTTCTTATATACCCCAGGCATTTTTCAAAGTGCTGCTTCTATGCTATATCTCTGTGGAGCTGTTTATTGTACCATCTCTTTAAGGGCAGGGACTCAGTTGACTCTTGCCCTCCCTGCTCTCCTATGATCCTGCTAATTTTTAAAGTTCCAGGTTTTAAGTTCCACTGATTCTAAGAACTTGTGAAATTTGGCCCCTCTGGTTTTCAAAGGCAAATGTTATTCATCATCCTGTGTGGGCTTCCCTGTGTGAGTCTATTTCTCTCCCTTATCTGTGCCTGTGGTTTCCCTCCCTCCTGCAGACAGTCCTGGGGGTCTATTTAGCTGCTGACTACATCTCTGCCCTTCCTACCCTCTTTGATGCAGCTTCTTCTCTATATTTAGCTGTGGAGAGTTTGTTCTGCCAGCCTTCAAGTCTTTTTCTGGTTATTTACATGATGTGAATGTTATCTAGTTGTATCCATGGGAGAAAGCTAGCTTAGGGTCTTTCTGCTTTGCTATCTTCCCTGAAAGTCCTATAAATACTACAGTTTGTTTATCCATTCATCTGTTGATGGATGCTTGGACACTTTCATGTTTTAACTTTTGTGAATAATGCTGCTATAAACATGGATGTACAAATATCTCTTTGAGATCCTGATTTCAGTTCTTTTGGGTATATACCCAGAAGTGAAAATTGTTGGGGGGGTGCCTGGGTGGCACAGTCAGTTGAGCATCCAACTTTGGCTCAGGTCATGATCTCACGGTTCATGAGTTTGAGCCTTGCGTCGGGCTCTGTGCTGACAGCTCAGAGCCTGAACCTGCTTCAGATTCTGTGTCTCCCCCTCTCTCTCTGCCCCTTCCCTGCTCGCACTCTGTCTCTCTCTTTCACACATACATAAATAAAACATCAAAAAAAAAAAGAAAAGAAGTGGAATTGTTGGTAATATGGTAAATCTATGTTTAATAGTTTTGAGGAATCATCATACTATTTTCCACATTGGCTGTACCATTTTACATTCCTACCAGAAGTGCACAAGAGTTCCAATTTATACACATCCATTTTATTTCTTTTCTTTCTCTCTTTTTTTTTCTTTCTTATTTTCATTTCTTTCCTTCTCCTGTCCCCCTCTTGTCCCTCTCCCCCTCCCCTCCCCTACCCCCCCCCTTCCCCTTCTCTTCCCCTTTCTCCTCCTCCTCCTCTACTTCCCCCTCCGCCCCTCCTCCTCCCCCTCCCCCTCCTCCTCTTCTTCTTCTTCTTCTGATAGTAACCATCCTAAAAAGTGTGAGGTTGTATCTCATTGTGTTTTTTTTTTTTTTTGGTTTGTATTTTTCTAATGATTAATGGTGTTGAAAAATTTTTTCATGTAATTATTGGTCATCTGTGTATCTTTTTTGGAAAAATATGTATTCAAATCCTTTGCCCATTTTTGAATTTGATTGTTGCTTTTTTTTCTTTTCATTGTTGAGTTTTAGAAATTCTCTATATATTTGGGATGTTAATCCTTTATCACATACATGACTTGCAAATATTTTATCTCATTCTGTGGGTTGCTTTTTACTTTTAACATATTGTATTTTGATGCACAAAGTTATAAATTTTCATGAAGTCTATTTTGGCTCAGGTCATGATCTCATGGCTCCTGGGATTGAGTCCCACGTTGGGCTCTGCACTGAGAGCATGGGATTGGGTTTCTCTTTCTTTCCCTCTCTCTCTGTCCCTCCACTGCTTCTCTCACTCTCAAAATAAAAAATAAACTTTATAAAAATATTTCATGAAGTCTAATTTGTCTATTTTTTCTTTTGTTGTCTATGCCTTTGATGTCGTATCTAAGAAATCATTACCAAATCCAACCTTGTCAAACTTTGCTCTGTGTTTTTTTCGTAAGACTGTTATAGTTTTAGGTCTTACATTCAGGTCTTTTCCACTTTAATTTAATTTTTGTATGTGGTGCTAGGTAGCTGTCCAACTTAATTCTTTTACATGTGGATATCCAGTTTTCCCAACATGGTTTGCAGCAAAAACTATCTTTTTCCCACTGAATGGTCTTAATATCCTTGTCAAAAATAATTTGTTCATATACACGAGGGTTTATTTCTGGGCTGTCTTTTCTATTCTATTGGTCTGTATGTCTAAGTTAATGCCTGTATCACACTGTTTTGATTACTGTAGATTTGTAGTAAGTTTTAAAATCAGGAAGTTTGAGTCTTCCAGCGTTGTTCTTCTTTTTCAAGATTGTTTTGGCTATTCAGGGTCTCTTGGGATTCCATGTGAATTTTAGGATGGAGTTTTCTATTTGTGTAAAAACATCATTGGGATTTTGATAGGGATTGCTTTGAATATGTAGATTGCTTTTGGTAGTATTGTCATCTTAACCACATTGTCTTCCTGTTGGGAATTTTTGCAAACGGAATGATGTTATCCTTTCTTTCATTTTGCGAGGGCTGCCCTGCAGTGAAAATACTCAGAAAACATTATAGACAGTCTGATTATTAAATTCAGTTTATAATTCACAGAATTCCACTCTGGAAATACGTGGTATAGCTGTTAAACTCTATAAGTAAAGTGCTCTATAATAAAAAGCAAATTGTATAGCAAGGACCACATAAGTAATTACTATCTCAAGACATACCTGTTTGTTCATCTGTCTAGCCAGCTAGCCGGCTGTGCTCAAAATGTTCCTAACAACATAAAGTATTTCTGTACTGTTAGGTTAAGTGTGCCTAATAGCTAATGAAAGGAATATTGTGTATCGGCCTACTCTTTATCTTCTTTAGGCTATATTACTTTAAATTTTTTTCATTTTATTTTTTAGTTTTTTTGCCAATTAAATTTTTAAAAATAATTTTTGAATGTTGGCAAACAGTTATGATATTTGTCATGCTGGAAATATTCGGTGACTGCAGTTGAGAAGGGCAGAATAGCGATGATGCCAACATTGAATGTCTGATTCTAGTGGTAGCTGGTTTAGTCTCACTAAGCCTACCAAGCCACAGACTCATCTGTAATTTCAACCAGATGCCTTACAATTCATGCCATTTATCACCAGGAAGAAGGTGGCAGGTGAGAGAGAATGAATGGATTAGTCCTAAGAAACAACTCTAATTATGTATCAATACCATTATCTTCATTTATAAAAGGAAGTATTATTAGGCCTTATGAAGTGAAGAGTATACATTTAGAAGGCATAGCATCTATTCCTGGGATTTCATAGGCTAAGTTTGATACATTTATACTCAGATTAGGTATTTGAAAAGGTATTTAGGGCACATTTTTTTAGAACCTTGCTATTCTTTGGCTTATTAGGGCAGAATAAAGACTTCTTATTCTATATCAAGAAGTTGATTTAATTTATTTCCACTTTAAAATTTTATAAATAAGAAAGTGCAAAACATAAACAAGTCTTCTAATCCATAAATGAGCAAACTGTAATTTTTGTTTTGGTTCAGTAAGGCCATATTCTTCATCCATCCAGTGCCCTTACTGGGTGTTAAGCTTTGTACCTGAGAATGTACTAGTGAAGAAAAACATGGTCCCCTGGTCTCATGGAACTGATAGTCTGGTGAGAGAGGCACCCATTAATAATCACACACTGCATATTAAATTTTTTACTGTGATAAGTGCCATGAAGGAAAAGTTGCATCGCATACTGAGAGTGTGTTATGGGATTTGACCTAACAGTAGAGGTCAGGAAAGCCTTCCATGAAGAAGTACCATTTAAGCAGAAAGTAAATATCTTTAGCTTTTCATTGATTCCAAAATTCTGCCTGTATCTTGATTCTTGAGTGTGGTTGCCAAAACAAACTGAAAATAATGGTGAAAATAAAACAAATCAAAATAAAGATATGCTACATCTCCTCAACTTGGTCTTGGGAGTTCTAAAATGTCTGCCTCACTCATTTAATTACCACTCATTAGCATCATAGCTAATTAGTTATTATATCAAATCTGGCAATGAGTCATATTGTCAATTTTAAGTGAACTTAATCACTCATTTTCTAAAATAATAATCCACAGCAACATTCTATGTTCATGTGTATCCATAAAATTTATTTGACAGCTTGTAGTTGCTGAGGAGGACGTTGAAAGGTTGGTTTTTGAGAATTTTCTGTTATTTAAAGCTGAAAACCAGAGAGAGGATTATATAGTATACAATATTTGCTGTATTAGTGTTACAAAGAGCAGTATTTTTTAAAGGAGTCTAATTAATGCATCTATAGTAATAAAGTCACAAATGTAAACCATGATTTCAAACAGCTCTTGTCAACAATATAGGACAGTTCAGATGGAATACTAATGCTTCTTAGCAATAAGCAGGCTCGTTCCATGGTGTCCAAATTTCTGCCTTGGGTGGCTGCATCCCAGCTGTGCTGCCCAGGAGTTTAGTAGAGATAAAAGCTAGGCTGTTGACATGATTATGGAAGCACAGACCACTTTACTTGATCTCCAGTGGAACTAAATTTAGTGTCTCTCAGAGGTACATTTTTTTTTCCAGATGAAAGCTGCATTTTATAATGATTTTCAATAATTCAGAAGTGGCAGGATCCTAATGAATAGATGCTTCATAGACCAGAGGACTAGGTTCCAACCTGTGAGGTTGGAACGGTGTTACTTTTCTCACAGGCAAACTTTCTTTGGAGAAAATTTGTTTCTTACACAGTCTTTGTTTAGGGTGAGTTTTAGCTAAGGTGAGTTTGATGGCTACAATGATATAAGTGGGAAAAAAATATTGATAACAAATGTGTTTCATTCTAGTTTCTTTTTAAAATTTTTTTAATGTTTATGTATTCTTGAGAGAGAGAGAGAGACAGAGTGCAAGGGGGGGAGCAGCAGAGAGAGGGAGACGCAGAATCCGAAGCAGGCTTCAGGCTCTGAGCTGTCAGCACAGATCCGGACCAGAGCTCGAACCCATAAACTGTGAGATCATGACCTTAGCCAAAGTCGCTCAACAGACTGAGCCACCCAGATGCCCCCATTCTAGTTTCTTATAGCCCTTTCAGTTTTTCAGACTCAAGCTCTTCTTTCTTTCATGTTACTCTAGGGAGAAGCTGGGATACATCTGTCTAATATCCTTATTCTTAATTCACATCAGAGCAACATGAGCTTACTTCTCTGAATGTGTATGCAAGTGTGGTGTGTAAATTTTCAAGTAAAAACAAATCCAGATTTAGGTAAAGAGAGATTTTATTTGAAAGGATTATTGCAGTAAGGGGAAGGGGACCATTTCAAATAAATAGGGAGAATGTTCCTTCTGTAAAATCTGTAAGCTTCTCAAAGATCAGGCAAAAAGGATTTTTTTTTTTTTTTTTACTGGGAAGAACAAACAAGGCTAGAAAGAACTGGGTATGGGAGAGTGAGTGGCTGGGTATGTGATCCTAAGAGGCTATTAAAGGGCTGTCTGCCAGCTCAGGCTGCAGGAGGGGTAAAGTTCAGGGGCCTGAAGGAAATAGAGAAACCTAATTAAAGTTTGGCCAAGTCAGGGAGGTAGGTATTTTGTCCAGTTTGGTTAGGGGGTACAAACAGTTCAGCTAATCATTTCTGAAAGGGAATCTGGAGGGTCTGTGTTTGACCTTGGGATAAGTAAACAAGGAGGGCACCTATGAGTCTTATCTAACTCATAATGGGGAATGGTAGTTGTTTGCAGTAAACCATTTCCTGGAGTAAACACTAAAGGGTGGGAGATTTCTAAACGACACTGTTTTCCAGGAGCACAGGACTCAGGTAAAGTTTAATATCATCAACATACACACCTACATAGGTAAATATGTATATTAAAATGTTATATGTGTTTGTAGATATATATGTATATATATGCACACACACATATATACATATCTGTAAATGTAAACATGTAAAGAACAAGTTAGGTTAAGAATGATGAAATTAAATGTTACTTTTTAAAATCCATATTGAAAAGAACATGATGGGCAGCAAGAAAATTTCTCTCAATCCAGAGGTGGTTATCTTCCAATTTAATTAGACTTCTCTTATTTCAAGTAGATCCAGTGTGCTCAAATAAACATCATGTATAAGATTACATACCCATAGTAACAGACCAGCAGGGAGGGGGTGGGTGGTGAGGGGAACCTGTTTTTCCTTCTTATGTCCAAATCCTTGTTAAGTGGTTTTGTATTGTTAACTACTCCGCATATATTTGTGATACTTTAAGCATTTATAATAAATTAAAGCACCTATTCACCAAAGCAGAATAATTACAAACAAAATTTTCCTTTTAAAGAAAAATTCATGGCTTTATGAAAAGATTAACTATAGATTTTTTTGAAAAAGAAATCCCTTTGGATTCTTAAAAGTAAGTTCAGATTCATAAAAAAATTTACACATAACTGTTTAGAAAACTATTTGAATAAGTCAAGAAACATTCATCATTATCATCATAATGATATTAATGCTTTGAAATAAAGTAACTTCTGGAAGGAGAAGATATAGAACTGAGTCCCAGACTTTTGCATTATTAGATGATTTCATGGAAAGGTTATCAAGTCATTAGGCAGAAGCCGCTTGCTTTCAGAGGCAAGTAAGAGCATAGGTTTCTTTCTAGCTGAAGAGAATCCTTTGGCATGCAGGAAGATACACTAACCTCTTATGATTTGGTCTGTAAATCTGCCAGGACAAAGCGATGTGTTCTAAAAATAGCCAAACTCTTTGAGTATTTATTTAAAAAATACTATTCTCAATGGACTTTTGAGTCAATGGATTCGGGGATGAAAAGTTCTTAAATTGCTCTACAGTGTATTCCAGGATAAAAAGATTGCAATCCAAATCTCTGAGGCAGTAGCCCTTAATCATCTAGAATATTCTAGATTTCCCAGCTGTCTGCTACTAAGCAGCTGGCATTATGGAACAACTAGAATAAAATTGATTTGTGGACCCTGTTGCCTGAGAGGCATTAATCTCTTGGGGTAACAAGAAGTTCCTTATCAATTACTGGCAAATTTAGTTGCAGAAAGTTGAGCTTTTTTTCTTCAACATGCATTAAGAGATCTATTTCTAATAGACCTTTAAAATATACTAGCTACCCAAAAATTCTGGGCTGGGTTTCAGCACTTAATTCTGATTGCCTTGGGTCAGAAATGTGGGTTTGTCGTGCTGTGATTTTCTGTTTCTCCAGATTTAAATGAACTTCACCTTTTTTTAAGGCAAAAAAATATAAATAAAATAAATACATATATAAATATATAGAGAGGGAAGGTTGAATGTTTTAGAGTATTACTTGTGTTCCCTGGTGGAACATTATTATATCAGTAGTTTATTCCTTCATACTGCATGGGTGAGTACATTTTGAACATCTGATAGAATAGCCATATTGACAGTTGAGAGCTATAGACAATTTATTTGCTGGTGAAATCATGGCTGGTTGCACACCACTTCCTCCATTCCCTTACCTTCCAGATGGTTCTTTACACTTATTATACATAGTGCAGGAAACAGCTCTTTTGTTTATTGTGGATTTGATATCAACTAAGAAACTGACATCCAAAGCTGCTAGAAATGAAGCTGGCATGTAAATGCTTGTGTATGAAAAGTGTATTTTAATAGTAACTATGTCCTAATATTAAATATGAATAAATGAGACTAAAGATTCTTAACAATGTATATTGTGTATTCTCTGAGTCAGCCCACAGAGTGTTTTCATGCAATCTGAAACCAGAGAGGGAAAAAAGCCAGCAACTTCCTTCCTGTTCTCTTTTATCTGTAATACGTTTTTGCCTGGGAGAGGAAGAATGTCATTGAAAGGAACAATTATATGTATATATAGTGTGTGCTTGTATGCTATATTATAACATAGCCCTGGCTCTTATATTAAACAATTCCTTTATTAACCCTACTCATCCTAAGCTTTGCAATAATGCGTGAAGATACAATAACAACATTAAAAGCTATGTCTTCCTCTGAATTTTTTGTTATTAAAACCATTCTCAGTTGTTCTTGGGAAAATCATATAAATGTACAACAATATAATAATTATAAGCACTGCCAGGGTAGAAATTCCATTTCTGAATTCTGGAAAGTACTGTCTCAGCTACTAAATTGCAGTTGTGTCACTCAGACTATGTCATTTCTGGGATCCTTCACTTAATAACCACCAACTTACAGATTATTGGGTTTGTCTCAGAAAGTGTAATTTTGTCCTAAAACTTCCTCCCCGGCCAGAGGGAGAGGGAGCAAATAGTGAAGTGATTACCACTGTTCTTATTCTTTAAATAACTGCTCCTGGGAAGGTCATTTCCTTTGGCTCCTTTGTCAAGGACGCCCAGGAAGGGTTTTCACAGGACACCTTGAACTACAGCTGACCTTGATAATTAATTATGAGACTGTGAATTTCATTGAAGTTAAACACCAACACACCAAAAATGATCTTACTGTAGCTCTTTGATTAGACATTTCTACAGCAGTGCCATTTCTTTTCTTGCAACACGCAGTTGGACAATCTGATCCCTGATTGGGCTGAGCTGCCACATCCTACCATGTGAGCTGTGCACTATGCACTCTAGGGGGTGCCATTTCCTTTGTGTCTGTGCCCTCTGCATTGGTCTTAGAGCCTCCAAGAAGTTGCCAGTCCAAGTATTTTTCTATCTCTCGCCTTCTATTTTCCATGAAGGGTTTGGGAGTGTTTTTAAGTATTTATTACTTATGTTAATTACGATCATTGTCTACCGCAGCGATTTTCCCTGCTGAGGTTTCCACTTAAGAGAAGTCCTCAGTAACTTCAGAAGGATCCATGTGCCGTGCCTAGTCTCCTCGTGAGCCCATCATTGTTTTGGATAGCGGAGCACAGTAGAGAAGCTCAACAATCCAGAGTGTTCTGGATTTCAGAAGAGGAAAATTTCATTTGTAGCTGAGCTTGATCTTAGTTAGATCTTTTTTAAAAAAAATTTATTATTTTATTTAATGAAATTATTTTTCTAATATTTACTTATTTTTGAGAGAGAGAAAGAGACAGAGCACAAGCAGGGCAGGGGCAGAGAGAGACACACACAGAATCCTAAGCAGGTTCAGGCTCTGTGCTGTCAGCACAGAGCCGGACGTGGGGCTCAAACTCACAAACTGCAAGACTTGAGCCAAAGTTGGACGCTTAACCACCTGAGCCACTCAGGCACCCCAATCTTAGTTAGATCTTAACTTTGACTCTTTTCAACAATCAAACTTACTTGATTCAGTTTGTCAACTCCAGATGACGGAAAGAGAAGACGTTGAGAAAGTAACAATCCGATCCACTTTTCAAGTCCAATACAAGCTTCTTGTGAAAGAAAATTTAATTAAGATTTTTTAATATTCAGAAAAAAAAATGCTTAGAAAAGAAAAATTTAAGAGGATTGAAAAACAAATGAATAAACAAACCTTTTTAATAGCCCAAGTAGAGTTGAATGAGAGAAATGTTTTGATGTCTGTCAGCTATAGGAAGTCATTCCAAATTCTTGGCCTGGATAGGTGATCCTCTGTGATGGGCCTTTTTCTTAGCTCTGTACTTTCACATCTCCACATCCACAGTTCTGTGGTTCCTGGCACACATTGGGCAGTTTCCAGATTCTGTGCCTTCGCATATGCTGTGCCTGATGATAGTAAGGTTCTTTGCCTCCTCAGTCACCTAACTAGCCCTCCTCCTTGCTGAAATCTAGCATATGTTATCTATTACCTTTCCAGGGAAGCTTTTTCTGCTCTTTTCTTTCTCTCCATGTACTCCAACCCCCAAATCTCATCAAAACCAGATAATCTCCTTTTCAGTGCAGTGTCTATAACTTATATACAATTTCATCCCTATGGTCCCCACCCTGACTCGCTACAGCATAATGATTTGTTCCCATGTCTTTTTTTTTTTTTTTTTTCATATGAGATTGTGTTCCTTCAGTGTGGGGACTGTGCCTTAGCATGGTGCTGGGCTTAAGCTGTGAAAACAGGATTACAGAAGCTAAACAATTTGTTCGGTGTAGCATAAGTCACTAGTAAGACGCAGAACTAGATGCAAACTTTGATCTGTGTGACCCCAAAGTCTGTACTTCACATCCAGAGTCATGGTGTCCAATGTCACCACTTGAGGCCTGTGTGACACTTGGGAAGATGGGTGCTTCTGTGGTTCTTGGCAGCTGCGTTTTCTCATGGGTTGCCATTTAGTCCTCTTCCTTCCTCCTTCTATCTCTGGGGAGTTTCATTCTCCCTGGCCTAAACTTACCCAGGCTCATCTTTCCTACCAGGATATTCTGTCTTCACAGAACAAGGCAGGCACCTACATGCACTAAATGGTAATTTGGTTTTGACCTTTCCTCTCAGTAGGCCCAATGCCTACCTTTATTTTTTCCATCTTCCCTATTCCTATCTTTTGCCTTTCAGACAGTTAGGGACTATTCACAGGGGAATTTATAAAGTTGCACAGGTTTCCAGACCACTGCCTCAGCTCCCTTTTCAGCCATTGTCCTCAGTTTACACAGTGTGTGTGCCACGTGTGCAAAAGCACACAAATATCCTGAGTATATGTCGTATACAATTTTTGGTGGCCCTGTTCTACATTTTACCATTCTAGTGCCCACATTCAGTTTCTTTATTGTTATAATAGACACTGTATATGGTATGTGCTCAAGGTGTGTTTGTTTAACTGAATTATTTGAATATAAACCTAGAAAAGAATAGTAAAAATTGCCCCGGTGTAGGAACACTTCACTTGTTACTGCTTTTAGTTGCTCATAAGAGGACTGAAAAAGCATTCTTCAGTTGTCTTCAGGTGTCTTATCTTTTTTTCCAACATGGTTCAGATCATTAACATTCCAAGTGGCTGAACTTCAGATATTTTTATACGATCTTTTTAAATAATCTGGGTAACTTTCATCCTTGAGTTCCTGCCTCCCTTTGTGAATCATCACCATCTTCATCACTGTCACTTTTAAAATATTTATCAAGAGCTCATCTTACACTTAGTGCTATAAATATATGAAAATGCCTTGAGAGTTCCCTTTCCTTGCTAAAATTCACTTGCCAAACAGGCAAACCTTATCCCTATGGTCTTAGTTATACTTCTGGAAAAATCTCCTCCTCTTGAGATCATTATTTGTATTCAGTAACTTAGAGAATTATTGAAAAGCAACCTTTGTACACCAAAACAAACTGGGACATTTTAGGGAAAATGAGAATATTCACTGTAAAACTGGAAATCAAGCATATGGGTGATTAGAATTGAGGAATATGATTCTCTTTAAAATATTTTAAATGCAGACTGTACTTTAGCAACAGCAACAAATAATAAGAGCCAACAGATATAAAATGCTTATTCTTTGCTGACACTGTTCCAAGTACTACACGCTTATTAAACCATTTAATTGTAATAGCAACCATATGATGTAGGCCCTATTATTTCTGATTTATACATGAGCAAACTGAGGGACAGAAAGGTTAAGGAATAGCTAACCTTTAAGAAGGCCAACTAGCTAATGAGTGACGGCCAGAATTAAACCCAGGCACTGTGACCTGGAGTCCTCATCCGTAGTATGACAAGACCGTCCCACCTCTTACATGTCTATTTCATATATAATGTATGAAAAAGTGCGTGGTAAAGCCATACTTTATAATGATCATTAAAGTCCTAAGCTTACAAATATATAAATACCGTGGGGGGTCCACAGATGGGCAGAGAAGTGTTTGTCATTCTTAGTACAGTAGGCAAACCATCCCCAGATTTTAAACACAGAGGTTTCTAGTGTGGTTGGACATAGATAATAAGTTATCCTGAGACAGAAATGTTGAGAGAGGGGTGACTGTTATGGGCTGGATTGGGTTTACCCAAAATTCACGTGTTAAAGTCCTAACGCCCAGGATCTCTGAATGTGACTGTATTTGGAGATAGTGTCATTAAAGAGGTAGTTAAGTTACAATGAAGTCATAGTATGGACCTTATCCAACATGACTGGTGTCCTTGTAAAGAAGGGGAGATTAAGCAGACATACACAGAAGAAAGACCATTGAGGACACAAGGGCAAGAAGGCTATCTACAAGCCAGGGAGAGAGATCCCAGAAGAAACCACCTTGTCTACATCTTGTTAACAGACTTCTAGCCTCCAGAATTGTGAGAAAATAAATTTCTGTTGTTTAATCCTCTTGATTATTCCTGTGACTGTTACACTTTGTTATCACAGCCTTAGCAAGCTAATACAGTGACTGTATTAGTTTGGGCTGTTACAACAAGAATACTGTAAAATGGGTGGCCTCATCAACAAACAGTTTGAGGTCAGAGTGTCAGTAGGTCAGGTTCTGGAGACAGCCCTCTTCTTTATTTCCTCTTATGGTGGAGAGAGAGTGAGCTTTAGTTCTTCAGCCCTTAGAATGGCACCAATCCCATCATGGGGGTTATACCCCTATGACCTCATCCATACCTAATTACCTCCCAAAGGCTTCACCTCCACATATCATCACACTGAGGATTAAAATTTCAACATATGAATTTTGAAAGGACACAAACATTCAGTTCATAGCAGTGACCCAGGACAAAAAAAAAAAAAAAAACAAAAAAACTTTTGAAAGCTAAAGTTTAAGGAGCTTTCTAATATAAAACTCATCAGAAAAAAAAATACACATTTTTCTTTCTATTGATTGTTGGCTGATATATATAATTTGATTGCATTTTTTTATGTGAGGGGCGCCTGGGTGGCTCAGTTGTTTGAGCATCTGACTTTTGATTTTACCTTAGGTCATGATCCCAGGGTCATGGGATCAAGCCCTGCTTTGGGCTCTGCACTGAGCATGGAGTCTGCTTAAGATTCTCTCTCTCTGTCTCTCTCTCTCTCTCCTTCCCCCCCCTCCCTTTCCTCTCATTCTCTCTCTGTCTATAAAACAGTATTAAAACAAAACAAAACAACACACACACACACACACACACACACACACACCCCAAAGCACACACACATCAAAAAACAAACAAAAAAAGAATGCATTTTTATGTGAAGTGGAGCGTCCATGGTCACAATGACTTGTTCTCCATGTGGGCAGATAGGACGATCTCCTTAGTGGTTCAGTTGGAAGAATTCTACCAGCCCACATCTTCATCTCTTATCAAATATATACATTATTACTTCACTGGATCCCGCTGCATCCAAGATACACCCATTATTACTCCACTGGCTCCTGCCTCCCCCAGCTATACTTGTTGTCATATTACCTGACCTTGAAATTGCTATTAACATCATGGCCAGTCCTTTGGTTTTTTTTCTTCCAGAAAATTTTATTATAAAAGGGCCTGAGTAAAAGGTAGGGGGCAGTATACATACTGGTTATGAAAAGGTGGGCTAGTTTTGGGGTGAGGTGGTTCTTCCTTGCTAGAATTAAACAGTTGGACAATAAGATTTTGCTGGCGGAGTGGATGGCAGTGGTCCTGGGAAATTCTAGGCTGAGGTGAATGTGTATTCAGTGGCACCCAATTTATTCTTTCATTCAACAAATGCTTTGGATCCCTGTTGAGCAAGACCCTTGCTAAGCTGCTGGGAATATAGCTGTGCACATGATGGAATCAGCCTCTACACTCAAGAAGCATGTGTTCTTGTAGGGGGTACAGATGTTAAAAGGTGCAAGCCATAATTAGTTATTAAGTTGTAATTGTGGCAAGTGCTATGTCAGGAGAAAGGCTGGAGAGAGTGAAAAATAATTTCACTTAATTCATTACATTGCTAAAGGTTGGCATCATTTTTTAGCCTGTGTTGTCTAATGTGGAAAATCTAGCTACAGGTATCTATTAAAATAAAAATAACTAAAATGAAATAAAACTATATATTCAGTCCACCAATGGTACTAGTCACTTTTCAAGTGCTCAGTAGCCACTTGTGCTGGTGACTACCATATTGGACAGCAGAGATGTAGAATAGTTCCATCATTACAGAAAGTTTCTTTGGCAAACACTATCTGGGCCATAGAGGTATACCAGAATTACGAAGTAAAAAAGAGAATTCTTAACTGTTAATTCCTTAGAGACTAGAAGATATATATATATATATATATATATCTACCCAAACAGTCCACTTTTGGCTTCAGGCCACAGTGCAAATCTCATCTTAGTCTGGCCTTCAAAATGAGAAATGGGTCTTCAATTTAAACTATAGGCAGATTTTCTTTTCTCTTCGTATTATGAATGTTGAGGTTTTGCATTCTTTGAGCGTTCATTTTTGTATTTATGAACAATTTGTCCATAGTAACTAGGGGATTTTTCATATTTTTCCTTTTATTTAAGAGAAACCTGACTATATAATATAAACATCCTGTGGTGTGTAGATAGGAAGAGCGCTGGAGACTGTTACTTTACAATAGTGTAGTAGCACTTGCAGTGTTCACAGCTGGGAGAGCTCATCTCAACTTCAGCATAGTCTGTCTCCATTTTTCCAAGGGCAAGAGAAAAGAGGAGAGAATAATATGTGGGCAGAGAAGAAAAAATTAGCTGTGGCGGTTTAATACCCTTGAAGTTGTTGTTACTGGAAAACTTCATGAAAATATGCGACCTGAAGCTGAGGATTAGAACAAATATTATATCATGGTGGGGGATGTGCTTTGGCCGCCACACCTAAAGGTCACCCTTTGAAGACCACTGAGACGGCTGCCAGGATCCATTGATTCCTCTGTAGTACTGAAACATCTCCTGGCAGGTGTCAGCCTGGCTGCTTGAACACATCAATATGGAAAGTTACAGAGTAGGGAAGAGTGGCCCATGGGATCCTACTGGATGGTTAGAATGCTTCAGTGTTTGTTCTGAATAGACATTGTGTGAATTTTTACTTAAGCTGCATTACAAATATAGCCATGTGAAATAAACAAATATTGACAAACATATTTTTCTTACAAGGATATAGCTTTTTTTTTTAAGTCTTTAGGGTAACAAAGTTTTAAAATCCTGTCTGGGTGTATACAGTACCTTTAATTCATGTCTAGTGAGGTTGCTGTCTTGTTAAGTAGGTCATTTCCTTTAATGACGTGCTTTCATTCTTCTTGTATTAGTTGCCACTTACCCCTATGCTCCAGCCACAGCAATCCCTCTGCAGTTCTCCAAGCATCCCCTGGTCTCTCCTGCCTTCTTAGGTGATTTTGCTTAGTGGCTGATATTTTGGATATTTTTTTTCCTCCAAGTTTCTCAGAAAACATGGAAAGATGGAAAAAAGTGGTCGTAAAATGATCTGCTTCCCCAGCCATGAAGATTTCCCAAGGGGCTGCATGAAGGGAGCTGTCTCTTGCTTGGCCCTTCCCTCATTTCCATTTCAGTCCCAAACCTGAGATGTTAGCATTCATTCTGCACTATTAGTAAGTTAAAAATGATAGAACTGTTTCCTAAGAAGGTTAGCAAATGAAGGAAGCTGGTTTTAAGTGTTATTTTGGTAAGTGTGTGTGTGTGTGTGTGTGTGTGTGTGTGTGTGCGCACGCGCACGCATGTGGTCTTGTATTCTTAGTCTCTTTGTATCCTCATAGTTGTAAAACTGACTTTTGTCCTCTCCACTTTTATTTCTGGTGGGTGTTTATGGCACAGCAGGATGGAGAAGGGCTAAGGGAAGTATCTATGGGGTAGACTCTTTCAATTGCCCTTCAACTCATATATCTTCCTTACTGTGAATATTCATAAATGCATAATGGTAACATTTCCCCCATGCTGAATCATTGCTAATAACCCCCATCAAGTAGAGGAAAGATCTTTATGTCTTATAACTATCAACAGATTACTTGAACCTGAGAGCTTTGTCACATTAGATTGAATGGTATGTGTTAACATTTTCAAAACAGCAAGTATAAAGATACTGCCTTATACATATAAGAGGCATTGATATGTTAACCTATTTTTGATTTTATAAAATAAACCTTATTGGACATTTTAGAGTTATAATTTTTTCTCCATTTGCGAAATTGTAAAAGCAAGTGGCTACATTTTTTTGTCTTTGAGGAGGCATGACTAGTTCAGATGTCGCTAAGATACTTTCCTTCTGTGAAAATCATTTTCTACTGTGTGAACATAGTGTTCGCTTCTAATTTAAAAGCTTACTTATACAGGTTAGTGTTACATTAATGTTTTTTGATGACTTTTTAAGTTTTCAGAATGTCTTTGAGGTTACTTTTACATACCTAGAATGATTGAAGTGTGAATTTACATGGAAGCA
This sequence comes from Lynx rufus, assembly GCF_022079265.1. Classification (NCBI taxonomy): domain Eukaryota; kingdom Metazoa; phylum Chordata; class Mammalia; order Carnivora; family Felidae; genus Lynx; species Lynx rufus. Next base: position 37,452,219 of record NW_025814834.1, on the reverse strand, counting down.
GATGAATAAACCAAATAGTTTTCGAGGGACATTTCTAACCATTGGAGCACAAGCTTTTTGTGGACAGACAGGAACTCCCTCCCTAAGCCCAAAACAGGGGAGCCACCTGGTGGACAACATGAAATTCTTCATTTTGTAGAGGTAGTTGTACATGCGTGGACTATGAAATCCTGCTTTTATACTTTTTAATGTAGGTAGATTTACTTATATATTTAAGTTAACATGCTTTATACTTTTAATTGATGAGGGCCTTTCTCACTTCATATAGTTAAAAGGGCCCTAAAATAAGGAGAAAGAATATTAGGATATTATGAAAATCAATTTAGAGGAACAATCAGTTCAAGAAGTAGAGGTTTTTAGTTATTCCATTTCATATTTTGTCTTTTTCCTTTCGCAATTCATTGTTCAGCCAAACTGTGTTTATATATATAAAATGGCTTTTTTGAAAGACTTTCAGCTCCCCTCCGGCTACTCTACTTCCTATCTCTCTCTTCGCCTACACAGCCAAACTTCTTAACAAGGTTGTTTACACTTGCTGAATCCACTTCCTTACCTCCCACACAGTCCTTAGTCAACTTTAATATGTCTTCTCTGCTGACACTCCATTAAATCATTCTCACCAAGGTCACCAGTCACCTTCTTGTCACGAAATCGTGTGAGCAGTTTTTAGCTTTTATTTTCTCTGACTACTTGGGAACATTCTGCATGACTGGTCACTCTTCCTTCTTGCATTTCTGCTTTCCTTGAATTTTGGGACACTGCCCTCTCCCTGTCTTCCTCTTACACCTCTGGCTCTTTCTTTCCAGTGGTTTTTGTAGATTACCCTTCCTCTGTCCTTCTATTAAATGCTGGTGTTTCTTAGCGTTCTAGCCTAGGTGCCCTTCTCACTCCATTCTCTCTCCCTGGGTCACAGTGTCCACGCACATGGTTTTTATTACCCTAGCTCTGCTGTCAAATTCCAAATGTGTATATTTGGTCCACAGGTCTCTCCTAATCTCTAGATGACCTCCATTTGCCACCTTTCCTTCCAAGCTACCTTCAGGCATTGCACTGGGGAGGTCTCTCCACCACAGGGAGGTCAGCATGTCTCAAACTGTGCTCATCTCCATGCACATCTACCACCTGCTCTCAGTGACACCATTGGTATTTCTCCTTGAGTGAATAAATGAATGAATGAATGACAATTCAGAGTTATCCATGCAAGAATCCTGGGAGTTACTCTTGATCTTTCTTCTAAACCTCCACCTCTAAGCAATTACCAAATATTGTTGAGTCAGCCTCTGAAATATATCCCTGAGTGATCTCCATTCTCATAGCTATTGCCTAGTTTTTTCATTCATCACCTGAGTTAGTGAAAAATCTTTCATTTCCCATGTACACTATCCCCCTCTGCAGCACAGCAGCTCAAGTGACCTTCCTAAAACATAAATCTAATTATGGCTAGTCTTTGTGTTTAAAGCCCTTCCAAAGATCCCCATGGGGCCTCCTGCAAACTTCCCAACTCCCTCTAGGGCGCTCTTTGTGACCTCTTTCCTCTCCAGCTTCGTCTCTCACCTCTTCATCTCTCCAGCATCCTCTGCCATGTGCTCCTCTAGCCACACTGAACTTTTTCAAGTTCCTCGATGGCACCAGCTGTGCTCTCATGCCCAGCAGTTATGGGAGCTGTCCCTTCTGCTTCAAAAGAGTGTCTTGTATCCCTGCTTCCGGGGGGGGGGTCCCCACCCTGTTGTTTACACACTGCATCAGGGGCACTTTATCTGTGCTTCAGCTGTTAGCTCAGGTACCCAGTCTTCAGGCTGCCTTCTGATACCTCCTTCTCCAGTCCCTCCATCCTCAGCAGGATTAGGAATCTTTGCCATGTGATTTCCACCATACCCTGCTCTTCCCCATCATAACACTTTAATCACTTCCTTTCCTCTTTCCCACTAGAAGTCTCTTATTTAAAATAATTAAATGATGAATTTTAACACCACAATTTTAATCTGAGCCCTAATTAATAAATGACAGACTTTCAGTATATACGATGAGCTCAAAGAACATCTCCTCCAACCCCCTTCTTTAATAAAAAGGAAAGTGCAGCCATGGGAGTTAGTGGTGATATCCCCAAGGTCACACAGCCGATTCCTAATTTGTTCATCGTTCTTTCCACTGCCGACATCAGTTGCAACCGCTGTCTTTTCTATCCTTGTGACTGATTCTGGCTTTCTCTATCAGAAGCTTAGAGAGCTTTAGCTGGGATGAAAGTGTGGTTTAAACTGTATTGTGCCTTGATCATCAACCAATCAAATGGTGTGGTTCAAATTGTAATGGGCCTATCATTTTTCATTTAAAGTATTTTTTTTTTTACCTGAGTTACAGGGAATAGGGACTCATTCAGGCTTCATCGGGTAAGAAGCATCTATGTGACAAGGCAGGAAACATGTCTTCTGAGAAGAAGAGAAGCCACAGAATGGACAGTCTCACAGGGACTTGGGCTGGAAGACCATTGCATTCCAAGCAGGCTTTAAGGGACCGTATTTTTTTCTTCTCTCAGGAGTAAGAATTGTGGATTTTCTTTCTAGTGCGGTGGCCTTGAAAAGGCTCAGCTCTCTCCTCTTTCTTGCTTTCCTCTATATATTTCCTAGCACTTCTTTCTGACTAAAGCTCTTTAAATTTCCCAGGTCACCTTCTAAGAGAGTTAATCTGATTACTTTAACTAATTGCCATCATTGCTGCCTGGAGTCATGCCAGCCCAGAGGTCACTGGCCAGCTATTAATTGGCCACTCTTGGGCTACATGTGAATGCTCAGTCCAACCAGCTGTGGCCAGAGTGGCAGGCTATAGTGCAGAGTAGGGCCATCCCACCTCAAGGTCAGCCCAGGACTAGTTTCTTTAGCAAGTGTCTGTGCACATGGTCAGGCTCACACAAGGCTTGTTCTGGATTTTCTACATGGTGATAATTCAAAGTTCATCTTTAAAATGTGCACACTTTTTGGTCTGCATATCAACTACTGAACTATTGGAACTGAATATGAATGTTCTCTCCCACTAGTTTCTGACAGTTGATTTTCACAGTCATCTGGGAAGAAACCTAAAGACTAGGCAGGAAGAGCATTTAGGGAGGTATCAGCCTGACACTCATAAAATTGAATGGGTTTGGTGAATATATGATGAATTTTTCCAGGTATATATATGTATAAAGTTGATTTAAAAATGAGAAGGTAAGAATGATGGTATCTGAAATTCAGAAGAAATGTTTTGACAGGTGTATGTGGTGATTTAATGGTGCATTTTCCATAAGGTGGATGGAATGATGCTGTGCAAATGCATGTTGTTCAGAAAAGTGGTACTCACTGCTGTGAACTTGCTGTTGAATTTCTCTGTGAGCTCTGCCATTCATGCTTTTGCTCTACTGTCACAAAGCTGGATCATTATTTTCAGAGGTGCTAATAATGTGTGAACCTTGATTGGATTCTGGATTTTAAAAAGTTGCCTGAGATATTTTGGGACATTTGGGAAAATTTAATATGCATTTCATATCGGATGAAATTGCTGAATGAGTGTTAATTTCATTGGGGTAATAATAGTATGTGGTTATGTCCTTCTTTTCATGATGATATGCCTACTGAGATATTTAGGGTGAAATATATATAGATAGATGGAATAGATAAATTGACTAAGCCAAAATGATATAGTATGAACAGTTGGTAAATATAGATGTTATTATTTCAACTTGTGTCTAGCATAATATACTAGCACAAATATACTTGTGTCTAGTATATTTATTTATTTTGAGAGAGAGAGAGAGAGAGAGAGAGAGAGAGCATATGAGCAGGGGAGGGGCAGAGAGAGAGAATCCCAAGCAGGCTCTGCACTGCTAGTGTGGAGTCCGATGCTGGGCTCGAACTCACAAACCCTGAGATCATGACCTGAGCTGAAATCAAGAGTCGGAGGCTTAACCGACTGAACCACCCAGGTGTCCCCGTGTAACATAATTTTTAAAGTAAACAACACGTTGGAGCAAAATATGTTGCTAGTAGTTTGGTGTTGTGGGTGACTTGAGTTTGAGATCTGAAAGTTGAGTGAGTCTTAGATTAGGGAAAACAGGTCTTGAGATATTGGCATTTCTTTGGCGTAACGGTAGTCTGGTGTTTTAACCAAATGCCCTGCGGGATTTAGGGCACCGACAATGAACACCTCATTACTGACCAAACCTCCAAACATTCCTTGTGTTGGAAGCCAAGTTGGCCGCTCCTCGATTTAACTATTAATAAGAAGTAGCCATTTCATCTGATAGCTGCCTTACCTTCATTAGTTAAAAAACAACCCATTGGGTGGAGGATGCAGGGCAGTTGTCCCTTTAATAGTGTCTTGCTAAAAGCTATTTGGCCACTGCAGTTGACACAACCTAGAATTCCTGCCAGCATAATTGGGTGCCTAACGGGCTGCTGGATGGGCTAGCCCTGCACATGTCATGACACACTCCTAAAGGGGACAGTTTCAGCCTATTTAAAAGTGTTAACGATTTTGCAGAGAATAAAGATGTCTTTGGTAAAAGGACATGTCTAGACCAGATGCGGTATGGCTGTCATTGGGCTGCAGGGAATGCCATGCACATTGAAAGCTGTGTGAATGGTGCCCTTAAAGTTGTGCAGCCCAGGACCAGATGGCACAAAATACCACTTGTGTGCTGAAACCCTCAGGACTGTGGAGGTGGTTAAGCAGCTGAAGCCATTTTGTGATCAGTTCACTGTGGCCCATTGTTATTACATTTACACTCTTATTCTAGCATTTTTGCAGATTTATTTTTTGGATAGATGAAGTAGCCGATAATTTAAGCAATGTAATCAGTAATTTCTTACAGTGAAATTCCAAGCAAATAGAATGCATTTTAAAAGTGTTCTTTTCGTACTAGTAACTATCTCTATAGTCTTTGTCTGCTGTGGGGTTTGGAGTATCCTGCATCTTTCAGGCTGCTGTGAATGATCTTTTTGAAATGGAAATAGTATGAGCTGGGTAAGTAGAGGTTGCTCTAGAAGCTCCTTCTGTGTTTGGCCTACAGCACTCATGACACTATGAATTCGGATTTCAGGGTCATTTACTATCCAATGAAAGTTAATTTGAGGTATCAGGAACTTTCAAACAGCATTTGTTTTTTGTGCTGATGACCATCCATTACTGAAATTTCATTTGAAATGCAATTAATTATCTTTGTCACCTTGCTAAAGGTTGATACTAATCTTCTGTCTTCTCTTATTAGATCTGTTGACACCGAGGCAAATGATCACAATAATGGGAAGGAAAGAGCAGAGAGCAGGAGAGTCAACAGGCAGTGGCTTCTTACTGTTTTATTGAATGGTTCTTTTGTCAAAATGACTGCAAGAGAATTCTCAGTATGCCAGTCTCATCACACAAACCTAAATTCATGAAGTTTTCTGCACTTGAGTCATATTTTTAAAGTTTAGCTCAGGGGTCTCTATTATTCAGCTCACTGGTGTTGAAGCAATTTTGTTGACATTTTCTGTAAGTGGATTAGGCTCACAGTCATTGCCCAAAGCAGACAGATGGCTTCTTACACAGAACACCCTTGCAGGAACCTATCTTATGGTATCTTCAGAAATATAATGGGTCTGTCACAAGAGATAATGTTTGTCATTAATTTCTTTTGGTGACAGATGACTTCAGTTCATTTTTACTTTCTCACCTGCCTTAAACAAATTGGCTGTTTAACATTTTTTTTATTCCAATAGTGAGCAGTGCTTCGATGTTTTACACTGAGCAATGATGTGACCTCTAAATTACAAACAAGGAAATAAGCTTTTGCACGGGAGAGGGTGATACATTCTGTGGTTTCCCAAGGAACATTCCCCCATCAATGGAATTATTACTCTTTTAATTTTAATCATGATGGGGTCTTTCACAGGTTATCAGTCCTGCATTTTATTCTCTGCAACAGATTATTCCCTCTATTTTGCCAACTTGTCTTTTTTAAGTTTCAAAGTGGTTTTTGTTTCCTCTCATTTTGTAAGGTAGAGACAGTACAGTAGATATCTATAACATTGTCATTATTGATAGCAAAATATTGCATTACTGAAACTTTAAAATTTTCTGTTTATAGGATAATTATAATGCTAACATTCATTAGAGTTTGCCACATATTATTCTAAATAACTCACATGTATTGTGAATACAATTCTTAGAGCCATTTTATGGATGAGGAAACTGAGGCACCAAGTGACTTTGCTCAAGGCCAAAAAGCTAATAAGTGGTTGGAGCCCAGGATTTGAATATAGGTAGGCTGACAGTGGCGGTCACACTATATATTCACCTACAGAATAGCAGTATGGTTACAATTCAAAGCCTCTGAGCCAAACTGCTAATATATGAGAGAAATGTGGCATCCCTAGAATCAGATGTATTCTTTCATCACTACTGGAGTTCTGGCTCTGCTCCCCAATTTGTGTGTGCCGCCATCTCGGCCAGCCAACGTATGGGGGAGGTTTTTAGGAGCTCGTGGATACTGCAAGGAGAATCAGTATCCCAGGAAGCTGAGAACTAACAAGTCCTCACATTAATAGCATCCTTTAAAATGTACAGCTAGTGCCTGTAATGAATTTGATTCTCCCATAATCTTCTTTTTTGGATCTGATCATGATGATATCTTTAAAATGAAAACCAATCATCTTCTCCACACTTCTCCCATTCATGAGTCTTCTACCATTGCTTTTATATTTCACTTTTCTGAAAATTTGGCTCAGATTAAAATTATTGAATTCTCGCAAACGCTGTATATACCTTGAAGGCAAAAATCAGATGTCAAAGTATCAGCACAAAGGAAGTATTTATATGTGGGACATTCATGGGGTTTTATCACAGGATTTTTTTTCTTATTTACTTATTTAGGATTTTTTTCATTTTTAAACCAAATCGCTCTTAAGCTATTTTTTTCTTCTCTCCATTTCTAAGATCTATTAGATCACATGTACAACGTATCATGTAATGTACCTCAATGCAAAGAAAATAATACAGTGAAGAAAAAGCATCTGTTGGCCTGGGGAGCAGGCAGTATTAGTTATTTCCTTCATACTTCTTTTCTGTGTGAATTTAGGCAGTATATTTACTTAGTATTCTTCACCTGTAAAGTTGAAAAAAATGATAATTGATCTTCAAATATCTCAAAAATGTGAAGTAGTTGCCAAGAACTCTTACTTAGCAGAGGAAAATGATACTGTCACTAAACGATACTTCATTGAGTGTTTTCCACTTTCATTGTTTTTTCTTCAGTATAAACCCAAGGAAACAAAAAAATTCTACGTTGGTGAAATATAAGGGAAAATGGCATGTATTTGGCCATTTTGGTGCTGTCACAGAGGCAGTATCCTACTAAAGCACTCTCCCATCCTATCTCTCTCTGTGTCAGCAAGACTATAGGAGGATTGAGGACTCAAGGCAGGTATCAAAAGATCCTTATATCATATTTCACTTGTTATAAGATGCCAAAAAAGAAACGAAGATGCTTCTGTGTCTCAAATTGTTGCTCAGATGTGTCTTAAACAGGAAAGACTTGTTTGATCCCCTAGGCTACATGTTCTCACCACATCACCTTCCTGTAAGCGCATGGCACCACTTGTGATTAGACATAATTTTATTTTTGTGGCTTTTGGATTTATGTTTGTATCCCTAACTAGACCTCAATTCTATGCGGGAGGAAAGGGCATCTGTGCTTACCATCTTACCCAGTCTAGCCCTGCAGTTCTTAATGCGTGCAGTACTGCCCTCTAGAGGGCACTTTGGAAAATTGAGGAGGTGATGGAAGAATTCTCTGGAGGTATTTAGTGGGAGCAGCCAGGAATGCTGGGTGTCCTGCACTGTGCAGGACAGGGCAACATAAAGAACAGTTGCCCTCCTCTTGCAAGACTTTAAGTCCTGCCTTACTAAATCATCTAAAATCAGAGTACTTTAGTACACGATATTAATCTTTTTACAAGAAGTTATGTGAAAGGCCCAGTATCCGAGGAAAACATAGTTACTGAGAGGCATGTCTAAATGAATGAAGATATTGTTTCTAAATTATTGAATAATTTATTCACTCTGGGAATTCTGTCTACTTAATTGTATGATTGCTATACAGTAAGCAATTTTGGAACAAACTGGGAAGTGAGTTACTGGTTTTAATTTGATACTTTGTTATTATTGACAATCCATGGTAGACATCCCACAGTGTCCTGTGAAGTAGAAGCTGATATCATCAATCACAAGAAAAATATCCTTTAAGATACCTTTGAAGATTTGGCAGCTCTGGTAGGGTGTATGAATATTATTTATTTGCTCACTTGTGGACTATCAGACTTTTTCCCCATGGTGAGAGTCTGTACTTGTCTTGGTATGTTATCCCTATCTTAAAAAAATTTTTTTTAATGTTTTTATTTTACTTTTGAGAGAGAGACAGAGTGTGGGCCAGTGAGAGACAGAGAGAGAGGGAGACACAGAATCTGAAGCAGGCTCCAGGCTCTGAGCTGTTGGCACAGGGCCTGACACGGGGCTCGAACTCACGGACTGTGAGATCATGACCTGAGCTGAAGTTGGATGCTTAACCGACTGAGCCACCCAGGCACCCCATGTTATCCCTATCTTAATTAAAGTTATTTTCCTTTCTTCTTTTATTATACGCAAATAAGTGTGATCTGTTGCCATTATTTGTTTTTATGCTAGTGTCTATCTGGTGCATCTGCATTGTCATTTTCCTATATTCTTTGTGTGTGTGGAATGGCATCTGATCTCTTTGTTTCTCTGCTGAATTTAATGAATTCATATTAAGTTCAGGCCCCTGCCTACTTCATTATGGTTTCTTGTGTGCCTGCCTGTTTAAATATTATAATACATATTATTTTGTTTTAAATGACCGTTCTTTTATTTCTCTTTACAGTGTAGCTAGGATGCTATTTTTACTTCATTTTTAATGTATATAACCAGCTTATATTAGTTTTGACTTTCATTGTATGATAGTAAAGGGAGCCTTGCAAAATATTCGTTTTAAAGAACCTTGGTTTTGACAGAGCTGGGACCCACAAGTCAAAGACAAAATGCCTTGTGTATAGAATATGTTTAATAAATATTTGCTTAATGAACAAATAGATGAATAAGGCAAAAGTGAAGACGTAAATCTTTGTTGATAGTTAAGGGAGACTACCATGGCTCCTAAATCAAAGGAAGGAGGTGGGTGTGTCTTCGTTCACACACGCATAGCTGAGAACAACATACAGTAGGGACAACAAATGGGAATTGGAGGTATTGAATTCTATACTTCTTAAGTTCTGGTCAACAAGTGCATCTCAGTGCAATAGATTTTATTGAGGAATGTGATGTTACCCATCACAAATGGCATATGTTGTCAGCACTGTTGCTGCTGGATTGTTATTACCATTATTATTATTATTACCACAGTAAGTTAGTTAACACATTTATCAACTCACATAGTTACCTTTTTTTTGTGGTGAGAACTGTTAAGATTTACTTTCCTAGCAACTTCCAAGTATATAATACGGTATTGTTAACTGTCGTCACCATGCTGTATGTTAAATTTCAAGAACTTACTCATCTTGAAAAGGGTATAATTGAAAGGGTATAATTGAAAATTTATACCCTTTGACCACTTTCACCTTTTTTCTCTATCCCTTGCCCCGGGCAGCCATCAAATTACGTTTTGTTTCTATGAATTCTGTTTTTTTTAAGGTTACACATAAAAGTGAGATCATCCGGTATTTGTCTTTCTCTGTCTGACTTACTTCATTTAGTATAATGCCCTTGAAATGTCTCCATCTTGTTGAAAATGGTGGGATTGCCTTCTTTCTCATGGCTGAATAATATTGAATTATATATGCAACATCTTTTGAAATGTCATTAGATGCTATATAGAGTATATGGATAATATATTAAAGAAGATATATATTATATACATATATATTAAAGATACATATATATTAAGGAAGATATATTAAAAATCTATTCGTTTGATGGACACTCAGATTGTTTCCATGTCTTGGGTATTGTAAATAATGCTGTAATGGGCATGATGGTGAGAATATCTTTTCAACATCCTGATTTCATTTCCTTTAACCCAGAAGTGGAATTGCTGGATTATATAGTAGTTCTATTTTTAATATTTTTGAGGAAGCTCCATGCCCTTTTACATAGTGGATGTACCAGTTTACCTTTCCAGCAGTGCACAGATGTTCCCTTGTCTCTATATCCTTGCTGGTGCTTGTTATCGCTTGTCTTTTTGATAATAATTATTTTGATAATAGTTATTGTAACAAGTGTAAGGTAGTTTTGAGTAGCATTTCCCTGATGATTAATGGTGTTGAGCACCTTTTCGTGTACCTTTTGGGCATTTGTATGTCTCCTTTGGAAAAATGTTTATTCAGGTCTGTTGCCCATTTTTCTTTTTTAATTTTTTTTAATGTTTATTTATTTTTGAGACAGAGAGAGAGCATGAACAGGGGAGGGTCAGAGAGAGGGAGACACAGAATCTGAAACAGGCTCCAGGTTCTGAGCTGTCAGCACAGAGCCCGACGCGGGGCTCGAACTCACAGACCGCGAGATCATGACCTGAGCCGAAGTCGGCCGCTTAACCGACTGAGCCACCCAGGCGCCCCTGTTGCCCATTTTTTAATCAGATTATTTTTTTGTTATTGAGTTAAATATTTTGAGTATATATATATATATATATATATATATATATGTATATATATATATAGAGAGAGAGAGAGAGAGAGAGAGAGAGAGAGTTCTTTATGTATTTTGGATATTAACCTCTTATCAGCTGTATGGTTTGCAAATATTTCTCCCACTCAGTAGGTTGCCTTTTCATCTTGTTGATTGTTTCTTTTGCTGTGAATTGCTGTGAAGAGCGTTTTAGTTTGATGTTGTCCCACTTGCTTGTTTTGGCTTTTGTTGCTTGTGCTTTTGGTGCCATACTGTTTTAATTACTGTAGTTTTGTATTATAGCTTAAAATCAGGAAGTGTGATGCCTCCAGCTTTGTTCTTTCTCAGAGTTGCTTTGGCTTTGCAACCTTTTGTGATTCCATGTGAATTTTAGAATTGTTTTTCTTGTTCTTATATTACCATTGGAATTTTGATAGGGATTGCATTGATTCTATAGATGATGTTGGGTAGCATGGGTATTATAATATTAATTCTTCTAACCCATAAACATGAGATATCTTTTCATTCATTTGTGTCTTCTTCAATTTATTTTATCAATATTTGGTAGTTTTCAGTGTGCAGATCTTTCACCTCCTTGGCTAAATTTATTTTTAAGTATTTTATTGTTTTTGATGTTATTGTAAATTGGATTGTTATTTTTATTTCTTTTTCTGATAGTTTATTGTTAACCAATAAACAACTGATTTTTGTGTGTTGATTTTGTATCCTGCAACTTTAATAAATCCATTTATTAGCTCTAACAGTTATTTGGTGTAGTCTTTAGGGTTTTCCATATATAAGATAACGTCTTCTGCAATAAGAGAGAATTTTGCTACTTCCTTTCTGATTTGGATACTCTTTCTTTCTTTCTTTCTTTCTTTCTTTCTTTCTTTCTTCTCTCTCTCTTTCTCTCTCTCTCTCTTTCTGTCTTTCTTTCTAAAGTTTATTTATTTATTTTGAGAGAAAGAGAGAGAGCAGAAGCAGGAGAAGGGCAGAGAGAGAGAGAGAGAGAGAGAATCCCAAGCAGGCTCTGTGTCATCAGGGCAGAGCCCAATGCAGGGCTTGATTTCATGAACTGAGAAATCATAATCTGAGCTGAGACCAAGAGTCAGATGCTCAACTGAGCCACCTAGGCTTGCTTTCTTTCTTTCTTTTTCTCTTTTGTTCTCTTTTTCTTTCTTTCTTTTCTTTTTTTGCCTAACTGCTCTGGCTAGGATTTACAGTACTATGTTGAATAGGACTAGTGGGAATGGGCACCCTTGTCTTGTTCCTGATCTTAAAGGAAAAGCTTTCAACCTTTCACCATTGAGTATGATGTTACTTGTGGTCTTGTCAGATATGGCCTGCGTTATATGGAGGTGTGTTCCTTCTATAGTCAGTTTGTTGAGAGTTTTTAACATGAAAGGATGTTGAATTTTGTCAAAAGATTTTTATGCATCTATTGAGATGATTGTGATTTTTATCTTTCATTCTATTACAGTCATGTAATTAAAATTATTAGTGAGTAGTATTTAAATAATTTCTTCTATATTAAAAACTATTTTTTAAAAAACGTGGCTAATGTAAAGGTCTTATGCTTAAGACACAATTACCATTTTGAAGTAAATAGGGTTCTTCATTCCTTCAACATCCAAGTTAGTCAAGATTTCTTGATGAGAAAGATATTGTAACAATGGAGGATGTTATTTGAAAAAGAAATGTGGAAAAAGATCTTATTTGCTAGGTCTTACATATGCTTTCAAATTTAACTTTCAAATATAATTTTCATTATGTTGAATTAAAACAGATTCTAACTTCAAATTGTTTTGTAGTCTTTTGAATAATTGTGCTTATTAGACATGTCATGCTGCTTTAGTTTGCAATGTTGTCTTCTCTTTGAGAAGTACAAGAGAAATACCTCTGTCATGACATCACCACATTTTTGATCTGCTATTTTAATTTCTCAAATGAAGGAAATTGTAGTACTTATTTCTACCTCATTGGAGCAAAACATTTGACCTCTTCAGATAATACAGAAATTACCCAAAAGCATGGTTTTTGAACTAGTAAGGTGGTAATAGGGCACCACCTACCACTACATGGTTTTGTCCAACAAATGGTAGCTGGAACAAATAAAGAGCTGTTAATTCCACCATACTGTCTATGGTTGACTTTTACGATAGTATTGTTGTCCATGGCTATTGACACTAACTGTAGGTGTGGACCCCCACATGAAAGAATACCAGTGTATTGAGTATGTGCTGAAAAATACCATACAAGTCTGCCAGGAGACAGAGCTACATTTGTTTATGTGTGTGGATGTGTATGTGAGAGCTTCTTTAAATATTTGTGGTGTGCTCTGAGATGACCCACGCATTTCCTTCACACGTGACACGGGCACTAGTCGTGATGTTCTCCTGCTCTTGTATGCACTAATAACACAAGGGATAGTGCAGTTCATGGGAAAAATGGGTGTGGAGGAGTCATGGATGTCTTTGGTAAGTTATTCTGCCAGATTGTAGCCAAAATTATTTTCAAATTAGTGTTGGGGAGGGGGAGGGAGCTGCCTTTCTTAGTAAGATGAGGAATAATACAAATCCTAAATGTCTTTTGAGAAGTAATAAAATACATTCCTAATAGATAACTTACAAACATATAACTACTAAGTTTACTTGCATTTAGAATTCCAGCCCTTTTTATGATTGTGATACAATGAGATAATTTATGCAAATTTGCTTATAGTTCATATACTAAGTGTTCAATAAGTGTTAGCTTCTGTTTTGGATTGTGATGATATTTTATTGTCAACAATAAAGTTATTGGCAGTAATAAAAATTGTAGTGGTATTGTACAGCAGCCCCATTTACAGTTTAAATTGCATCAGATATTTCTTGACTTCCAGGATTTTAATTGCAATCTAATGCAGTTGCAAGGATTTGGTTATGGCTGCTTAATCTCTCTTTTTTAAAAAAAGCTAATTAATCATCACTAATTTTTAGATTCAAAACCTCTATAGTGATCTCTCTATGGTTTTCTGTGATGCCAAGTGTTACTGTTTAAATGTGCTGGGATTTCCATGGACTCTTAATTTTGAGAGCCAAATACATGTGGAGGCTGAATTGTGGCTATTGCCCTTGAGACTTTCGATAGTCCTATTGTCCCATGAGCATCAGTCTGCCTGAGATGCCCTCTATTACTCTTACTTTTCTTTGGGTTAAATCAGTCCTCTTTTTTTCTGAAGCATTCCTAACATCAGAGGAGAGAAACCACAAATTGCCACGAGATCACTAGAATATCCAAACATCAGCAGCAGCTTGACATTTCTTTCAAGTTGAGTGTTCAGTGATCAAATTGTACATTAATTTTACATTTCAGGCCATAACAATCCCAGATTTATTTGAGTATCTAATAATATTCAGTTTATATAATTCCAAGCAAAGTTCTCTTCTCTCCTTTTTCCTCCCCTCCCAAGACCTGTGTTTGAGGAAATATTTTGAGCATATTTCTTTAGAAATGCCTGTTACAATACTCCTTAAATACATACTACACACGAATACCTTCAAATTGATTAGCTGATCTGAATACCTAATACATGTTGTAGGAAATGATACACAGGACAACGATGTTTTGACAGAGGAGATACTGTATAAGCTGGCTAGTTAGAAGTTTGAGAGGGCGTGTAACAGAATAAAGAGAGGGATGCTAGTTGGCCAGGGGAAATTGCTGCACATATAAAGGGAAAAAGCACTAAAAAGCAATGCCAAGTTGGGGGTTGTTAACAATAAACTTCACTCTTTACTACAATAGTAGAAGTCTTTTCTGGTCCTGATATCCTAATAGGGAGGACTCCAGGAGCCGCAGAACAGAAAGGTGACCTTTATTCCCCCTTTTTAAAATAATAGGGGACAGGGGCGCCTGGGTGGCGCAGTCGGTTAAGCGTCCGACTTCAGCCAGGTCACGATCTCGCGGTCCGTGAGTTCGAGCCCCGCGTCAGGCTCTGGGCTGATGGCTCAGAGCCTGGAGCCTGCTTCCGATTCTGTGTCTCCCTCTCTCTGCCCCTCCCCCGTTCATGCTCTGTCTCTCTCTGTCCCAAAAATAAATAAAAACGTTGAAAAAAAATTAAAAAAAAAAATAAAATAATAGGGGACAAAATTTTTATGTAAATATTTAAATGTAAAATCTTTATAACTTGGACTTTCACTTTGTCTTCTTCTGTTAGTTAACAATTAAATTTCTCTTTCTACTTTTTTCTTCTTGTATCATTCAGCCAGGATGTGTCGTCTCCTGGTTTTTAGGAGATGATGTAGTTGTGTTTTCGTGCACTGGCACAAACTGTTTTCTCCAATTGGCCATTGTTTTCTAGAGAGACTGACTTCTGTGTACCAGAACCGGCACAGTCTGGCATTTAGGCCTGGATGCCACCTCTCAGAACTGATGAAATGCCATTCTGGCTGATTAATTAGATACGTTTCACAACCTGTTGCAGGATAAGGGATGTGAGAGCATTCTGCATTAGTAGCTTGAGAATTTTGAGATTTTTCTCCTTCTCTTACAATTAGGAAAGATGCCAATTTTGCTTTTGTTGTAATTTTAAAATGCTTTGTGAAAATTTCAAAACTAAAAGGAAAATGATGTCTTAAAAGTAACACTGAAAATGAGTCTGGATATGATCTCTTCATTAATACAGTTTGGTTTTTAAAGGAATCTTTCAATTTGTAAATCCAGTAGCAATACACATATCTCTGTGAAACAGACTCTTGCAGGTGCATTTAAACATGTTTTTGATGTTTATTTTTGAGGGGGGGGTGTTGCAGAGAGAGAAGGAGACACAGAATCTGAACCAGGCTGAGCTGTCAGCACAGAGCCTGATGCGGGGCTCGAACCCACAAACAGTGAGATCATGACTTGAGCTGAAGTCTGATGTCCAACTGACTGAGCCACCCAGCCGTCCCATTGCAGGTGCATTTTAAGCAAATTAGTCAAATTTATCTGTTAACATATGTACAGTACCAGGGTATTCATTATAGTA
Organism: Lynx rufus; assembly: GCF_022079265.1. Lineage (NCBI taxonomy): Eukaryota > Metazoa > Chordata > Mammalia > Carnivora > Felidae > Lynx > Lynx rufus. The sequence continues at coordinate 37,436,528 of NW_025814834.1, read as the reverse complement.
GTAGACTGCGATACTCGCTCTTTCGTATCACCTTATAGCATAGTTTACTTGTGATTATTTCAATTACAAACAGTTTTTCAACATATTTTCTTTAATCTTTAAAACTGTAAGGAAGGCAGAAGGATATTTTCTTGTTTATAGAAGAGAAAATAGCCCAAGGAGAAATTGTTGGAGCTGAAAGCAAAACTAAGATAATCTGACTTGTGTTCCTGTCAGCGTGTCCTTGGTATACCTGATCTTCCTGACTCCAACTGTCTCTTCTGACTTCTGTCAGACTTGCCACGTGAGCAGTGATTCTCTTTATATCTGTGTTGTTTTCGTGGGTAACAATAAATAGGAGGCTTTCATGTGCTTTGTAGAGTGCGCAATTTTCCTTGAAGAGATGTCATATCATGTAGTGCTTGAGACTGCAGACTTTGGAGGGGCGCCTGGGTGGCTCAGTTGGTTTAGCACCCAACTTCAGCTCAGGTCATGATCTCACAGTTCATAGGTTCAAGCCCCGCGTCGGACTCTGTGCTGACAACTCAGAGCCTGGAGCCTGCTTCAGATTCTGTGTCTCCCTCTCTCTGTGCCCCTCCCCCACTCACACTTTCTCTCTCAAAAATAAATTAAAAAATAAAAAAAAGACTCTAGAGCCCACTGCTGGGCTGTATTTGAACCCCAGCTCTACCACTTAGCAGCTGCATGATGCTGGGAAAGGTGACTGCTCTGGGCCTCAGTGTTTTTTCATCAATAAACCGAGAATAAGAAAAGTGCCTATGTTCTTAGGGATGTTGTGACAGTTGAATGAATGAACATATGTAAAGCATAAAAAAGAGTGCCAGCACAGAGTAAGCACTTCACACATTATTATGATTACTTAAGAATTGCATTTTTTGGAGTGGAGGTGACTTTATTTTGCAGTGTCCAGAGGGGACTCATTATGTCTGCATTAAACAGAACCGACTTCCCAAATTCTGCTTGTGTACTGAATATTTTTCCCTTAGAAAATCCATCTCTATCTGACAGAGTGTTCATTTTCTTGCCTTGGGTCTTAGTCTAAAGTATAAATATGGTGTGTGGAATAGGGCACTGAACCAAGGTACGAGACCGGGACTTTAGTCCCAGCTCATTTACCAGCTGTGACCTTGGGTCAGTCACTAAACCTCCTCAGGCTCAGCCTCTTTTCTCCTCAGAAGAAGGCTAGACTATAAGACTTCCAAGTCCACTTATCAAATCCTTTTCTGTGATTGAGGTGATCGGGGCAAGTTCACTTTAACAAAAATATTAGGCAAAGCCCTCCTTATGCATCCCATTTAGTTAAATCCTGTTATTAGAAGGATTTAGCTATTATTACATAGGTAGTATTGGAAAGTGCCTGTGTAGATTTTGGGGAATGAAATATTCTAAGGCGTTTTTAACACAAGTTTCCTCATATAGCCTAAGGAAAAACCATTCGTCAAATTAAGCAGCGTATCATGGAGCACCTTGGATAAAATAGGTGACGTATCCTTTGGCCGAGTCTCTGCTTTGTGGAGCAATCAGTGTAAACTCCGCTTCTTCCCACATTGTCCTTTGCAGTTCAGGGTCATCTTACCAGGCACTGCAGTGAGAATGGAGAGGAGAAAGAGAAAGGACTCTTTTGTCTGTGCACCGGGGGAAAAGGTGCTGGCTTCCTCACACTTGCTCCTTCAGGCTTCTGAGCCAGCATCAGCTTATACATCGATCATTATAACGAAGAACTAAAATGAGAAATAAAAATAAGGAGAAAAAGTCTTTCTTGAGCAGTGATGTAACTGACAGCTGATGATTTCCTGTGATCCTCCTTTACTTTTTGTTTTGAAGGCCATGCTGAACCTCTGGAGCCTTTTTTCTCCATCAGCCAGATGGGAACACTGTCCTTAAGGACAATGTGGGTAAAGACAGAAGGAATGTGGGTAACTAATAACTTATTAAAAGACAGATTGCAAGGGCAACCCAATATATAAACCCCAGCTCGCCAAGCATGGTGGTGTGTGATTTACGTCACAGAAGATGTTTGGGTTTGTAAACTCTTGTACACTGAGGGGCAACTTTCAGTTCTTTGAGGAAGAGCTTCCTTCCTTGATTTCTCCCAAGCCTAGGAATGCTGGGCCTGGGTGGGACAGGGATTGCAGCAGTGTGCAAAGTCTCAGACCATGGTGAGGGAAGGGTGGATTGTCCTCAGTAATTCAGAGGAGCCCCCCACCCTCGCCCTGAGGTTGCTCCTCAGGAATCTCAAGGGGGTGCTGTCAACCACAGAGCTGATCAGGATCAGGTTGAGGTCCTTGGCTTAAAGAGCAAAGACCCTCAACAGTGCTAGAAAAGAACCTGGGGATAATGCCTTGAAAAAGTGAGCTCTCAGGGTCTGGGTCTGTTTCCTCACTGAGTAATAGCACTAACATATAGAGTGATATCACTCAGGATATGCCTGGTGCATAACTTTCTTCTTTGGTGTATATTTCTACTTGTTTGCAGGGCCAAGGAGATCTGTTGAAGAATGCCAAGAATGAAGCTGTAGAAAACATGAAGCAGATCCAGCTGGCGTGCTTGTCTTGTGGACTTAGTAAGGCACCTAGCAGTTGTGCTGAGGCCAAGAGCAAACGCAGCCTGGAAGCCATAGAGGAGAAGGAAAGTGGCGAGGAGAACGGGAAGCTGTGACCCTGAGCAGTACCGACACACTCAACCATCCTTCCTCTTGAGGACTCTGGTTTTTCTTTCTGGTTTTCTTTCTGTAAGCTTTATAGAAATTCACAAAAAGGTACCCTCTATGGGGTGTTGGACATAGACAGATATTTTCACAATGTCAGTATTTTAATGTAGTTAATTTATCTAAGTTAAAAGCTTTAGTAGCAGTGTTTAAAATTCTGAGATGAGTGTACATACCCATGTGTGGATGTGAGTGGGAGTGTGTGTGTGTGTGTGTATGTGTGTGTGTGTGTGTATGAGAGAGAGAGAGAGAGAAAGAGAAAGAGAGAAAGAGAGAGACAGAAAGTGAAGTGAGAGAGAAAAAGAGAGGGAGAGAGATTGAGATCCTGTGAAAATCTATTCTATGTTGCATTATTCATTTAGTAAGTTATTATGTTATCATTTTGGGACAAATTTGTTAATCTGAAATTCTAAAGAGCACTTACTATAACCTGTTGCTGTGTTTAATTTTACTTCTCTACCTTCTTCATTTAATTTAGAGATCTTAACATAGGTTATTATCAAAGGAAGCCAAATTTACCAGTGCATAGATGTTTTGATAGACTAAATATAGATTAGAAAAATTCCTAAGAATCACAGTAGAAATAAAAGTGAGTGAAAGATTAAAAAATGATCAGAATTTCTAAGAGAATCAGCAAAATCATTTCTTCACTTAGAAACTCTTTAAACTATTTATTAAATAAAATCAAATTTTAGAAAGTTTTTTTGTGGTTGTATATTAAACATGTATGATTTCAGTGGAAAAGCTGATCATAAGTGAATTTACACCCACCTACATGGAACTCTGAAACACAGTGAGAGCTCTGTTGTAATTAGGACTTTGATGTGACCTTATTTTCAGTTATGAAATGTCAAGGTTGAGATCTTTAGGAAGGCCTCATTCTTCCAGACTGGGAGTCTAGCATTCATCTATAACAGATATGAGCAGCTAGGAGGTCTTGGCTTTTATTAAATATAATTTATTGTACTAAATTTAAATTTAAAGACATTGTTCAACCACATCATCATGTTGAATTGACATAAATTCCGTGGGTCAGATAACATCTTTGTGATGATTTAAGAGCTAACTTATTACAAAATATGATATAATTTTAATACATGAACAAAAATATACATACAAAAGAAGCAAACTAATTAGGGTACATTTATAATTGCATCCAGATAATTTTTACCCTTATATCTTCATAAAGAACTTGAGTGTAATATGTTTGTTACTTCCACCAGAACTAAATGTTCTATGGTTATGAAAATATATTTATTTAAAACATTGCTTTTATTTTGAAAAGCTTCTTAATTAATTTGATTAACAAATACGCAAGTTTGGGGGAAACTAGGGAAGATAATTGTTAAAATTTTTGCAATTATAAGCATCTTCTATAGCTACTGTGTTAAGTTTTTTTCTGACTTCTTAACACTATTATGTTCATGTTGCACATTACTGAAAGTAAAGATATGAAACAACACTTTTATGGTTCTCTTTTATTATGAATTCTTTGAAAAGAGAAAAATAATGAAAATGAGTTATTATATTAAAAATATCTCAAAGGGTATGATATTTCCATGAACCAAATGTGAAATTTCTCCTTGGGTTTAAAACTGGGTGTTTAGCGAGGTTCACGAGCTCATTTTAAGGTAGGTTTTCAAGGGTACTATAATCGCCTGAAAAAATTTCTTTACACTCCATTATATTTAACCTGCACAGTAAAAGGAATAGTGGAATGTAGTATCTAACCTCCTTATGATAAAAAAAAAAGAGGTGATAGAGACAAAAACAAAATCCACTTTACATCAGCTAATTAGTTGGTTTCACCGGTGGACCTCTTCACCTCCCTGAAATCTATTCAGAGAAGTACATGCCTTTACTGGTGGTATGGAGAGGTGGGAAGAAAAGACAAAGGGTAAAAACTCTCAAAGAATATTATTAATTTCTTAATTTGAGGCTCAAAACTAATCCTTAAAAGTGGCTTCCCTAGTTTATTCCAATTGTCCTAGAGCTCCACTTACAGGAGCTTATTACTCAAATGTTCTTGGACTATTTTTGTTTTTAGTTTAAATAAATTGAGTCTGGGGGAAAAAAATATTTCTGAGAACATGATATGGGTTCCACCTCATCTAATGCTCCTTCTGGCAATGGGTTGTCTACCAGTCTCTACTCCACTGCATTGGGTCTGATTGCTAGCCAGGGAGTGAAGGGTGGGGCAGGGTGGAGCTTCAGATTTTGAGAATAGAGAAATTACAAGGGAAACCTATTTCCTGTAATGGTCTTGCCTCTGGATGGAATTATAGAAACAAAGCAAACTTCTTACATTATTACATTCTACCAGTGTCTGTCTTCTTTCCAGACTTGCACTGTAGTAGAAAAATCCTCCTTCCACCTGCTTAGCTTTTGATGATGCTAGGAATGTAATGGTATATATTAATTCAATTTTTGTTTATTAGTTTTTACATTACCAATGTGATATGAAGCAGAGATGGTAGGTGTTATCACTGACAGAGCCACTGATAAAGTGAATGGAAGATTTGACTTTAGATTCTGGTCTGTCTGATTTTATATGGAAGAGTATTTGTTCAGTGGTTTTGATTTTTTAATTTAATTCTCAAAATTTTAAATTAAACTATCAACTCTGTCCTTTATAACCACCAATGAAAAGAACTTTATTGTATTCTTTGATAATAAAATACTAATGATCAATATAAAAATGCAACAATACAGATATACAAAAAAATCACCCACTAGTAACATTATGGATTTATATCCATTCAGACACTGTTTAGAGTTTATACATCTAAATGTACTTTAATTTTTAAGGAAATTGAGATCACATTATACAAAGTGTTTTTTGTAACAGCCTTTCCACACAATAAAAACAATACATCATGAATCTCTTTCTATGTCAATGAATATATCTGTACATTGGAGCTCTCAGCCTTTGAATGGAATCTAGTCCACAAATAATGTATGTTATGTGGCTGCTGAATCTTTTTCAAAAAATTTTAAACAATAGACAACTTCTAAAAATCATGAGATTTCACATAAAAATTTAATTTTCTACTTCTAAAAGATTGGGAATTCTGACAACACTAGACGTCCTTCTGCACCTCCCCACATGTTACTTGTCATGAATTAATTGGAGTTGGCCTCTCCAAAAGAGGCATGTGCTGTCCAGTTTGCCAAAGAGCTTCTTCATTCGTTTATGTTACATCTTGCCTCTGTAGATGTCTTAGGTGGTGATTCTTGATCCAAATTAGTATTAGTGTCTAATTATGTGGATTACTATAATATATTAAACAATCCCCTATTGTTGACTTTTCTCTCCTAATTTCTTGTTATGCAAGCATTGCAGTGATGAAAATCATTTTTTCAAAGTGGTATAATTTTTTTCTTTAAGAAAAATTTCTAGAAGTGGAATTTTTGGGTCAAAGGTTATATAGATGATTTTTAGGGATTTTGTGATACATTGCCAAATAGTCTCCAAAAAAACTTGTCCAATTTAAATTCCCACCAGGAGTTTATGAGAGTGCTCAAATCTTGGCTAATACCAAATGTAATTATTGTTATTTATGTCTTTGCCAATCTGCTAGCTTAAAAAAATCTTATTTCTCTTTATCCTCTACTCTCTAGTGAGATTGAACACATATTAGTATATTGATTGACTTCAGATAATTTTATATAGATAGTTATAATTTTTCTGATTGCTTTTGAGTGGGATGGTAACTTTTAATCTGTTTATTATTATTTTTTAAAAGGCATTTACTTAGAATATTAACCCTGTGTTTTTCATATATGTTGCTACTAATGTCTTTTGATATACATATACCTAATTTAATCCAAGCATGATTTTTTTCCTTTATGATTAGCGTTAAGACATCTTTGCCGACCTATGCTTGTGAAAATATTATCCTATATTATCTGCTAGTATCTTTCTTGGTTTACTTTTCACATTTAAACCTATAATCCTCCTAGAATTGCTTTTTGTGTATAGTGTAAGGTAGAGTTCTAATTTCATCTGTTCCCAGAATGGATAATCAGTTGACCCAGTCCATTTACTGTAGATTGTTTTATGTCCATGACTCTGTAATGCCACCCTTGTAAAAATGAAGCACTTATATATGTGTGTGACTCTTTCTGGAATCTCTGTTTGGTTCCATTGGTCTGTGTCTGTCCTGGCAACATTACTGTACTGTCTTAACTGTGATAGTTTTTTTAATGTTTTGATTATCAGAGAGAGTAGGCCTCCCTACTTCTCTACCTCTTCATAATTTTCTCGATTATTTTTGGTTCTTTGAATTTCCATATATCAATTTCTATCAGGTACCTTCTGGAATTTTTATTGGTATTACATGTATATATCATGTATATCAGTCATATATTACACGAATATATCATTTGGGGGAGTTTGGACACTCACATTATTGAGTATTACAGTCCATTCACAGGATGCATTACTCCCTTTATTCAGGTCTTATTTAATTTCTCTTAATACAATTTTATGGATTTCTGTGTGAAGGTCTTGCACAACTTTCAGTAGATTTACTCCTAGGTATTTGATTTTTTTAAGCTATTAGAAATAGTAGAACTTTAAAATTTAAATTTCCAAGTTGTGGTATATAGAAAATATAGTATATTGTTTTGTAATGATCATGTATGGAATGAACTTGATAAACTAATTGTTGATTTTAAATTACCTATTAATTCTTTAAGATTTTTTAGGTACATAATCATGTCATCTGCAAATAATGACAATTTTATTTTTTCTTTTATGATCCTTAAGCATTTTACTTATGTGTCTTATCTGTTTTTCTTGATTTGTCGAACTGGTTAAAACCTCCAGTACAATATTCAATAGAAGTGATGTTAGTAAACATCCTTTCTTATTCCCAATCTCGGAGGAATTTTGCACTATTTCATCGTTATGTATGATGTTTACTCAAGGTTCTGGTAGATTCTGTTGGGTAATTTAAAATTTTTTAAATATAAATTTTGCCATTGATATATAGATAAAGCCATAAAACTCTTAGGAGAAAATATAAGAGAGAATTTTGTGAACTTGAGTTAAGGTTATGAATTTTAGACATGACACCAAGAACACAAGTAACAAAGGAAGAAATAAGATTGAACGTCAGATTTTAAAATTCTGTACTTCAAATGACACCATAAAGAAAGTGAATAGACAATTTGCAGAATGAGTTTGCAACTTGTATATCTGTTAAAGGATTGACATCCAGGATACATAAACAATCACTACAACATCATAAAAAGACAACCCATTCTAAAAAAAAATGGACAAAGGATCTGAATAAACATTTCTTCAGAGAAGATACACAAATGAGCAATAAGCACATGGAAAGATGCTCAATAGCATTGGTCATAAGGAAAATTTAAATTGAAACCACAATGGGGTACCATTTCTCACCTAGCAGGGTAGCTATAATAAAAAGAAGACAGATAGTAACAAGAGCTAGTGAAGATGTAGAGAAATTAGAACTGTTATACACTATTAGAGGAAATGTAAAATGGTCCAGCTTCTTTGGAAAAGAACCTGGCACTTCATTGAAAGATAAAACATAGAGTTACCATGTGACCAGCAGTTCTACTTCTAGGCATATACCCAACAAAAATGAAAATATATGAACATAAATGTTCATAGCAGCATTATTCACAACAGAAAAAAAAGTGGAAACAATCCAAGTGTCCATCAACTGATTAAAGGATAAAAAAGATAGCATATCTTTAAAATGGATTATTCAACAGTAAAAAGAAAGGAGGTACCAATACATGTTACAACATGAATGAAGAAAACATTATGCTAAGTGAAGGAAGCCAGGCACAAAGGCCACATATTGTATAATTCCATTTGTATGAAATGTCCATAGGAAAATCTGTGGAGACAGAAAGTGCACTAGTAGTTGTCAGGAGTTGGGAGAAAGTGGGGTGAGGAGTTACTGCTGATGTGTTTGTGGTTTCTTTTGCGGGTGATGAAAATGTTCTGGAATCAGATAGTGGTGATTGTTGCACCGCCTTGTGAAGGTACTAAAAACTACTATGTAGTGTAAAAGGGTGAGTTTTATCTTATGTAAATTATCAGTGAAAGTGTTCTTTAAAAAGAACAAATATAGAAAAGAGAGTTTACATAATGAATTGAGCACCAGTGAATAGTGAAATAACTCCAAAAGTCTGACATATGAAGTTGGAGTGGAGGAGAAGGGTGGTAGAAAATACAGATCTAAGAACCTTCAAAAAAATCCCCAGGACCAGAAACATGAGGTAAACAACCAAGGCATATTATAATAAAATTATTCAAAAGTAGCGATATTGAGAAAGTCTTAAAAGTAGACAGCAAAATAAGACATGTATGAATAGTACATATAAAATTAGCACATTTTTTTAGTGTAAACCATGTGAGATGACAGTGGAGCAACTTTAAATACTGAAAGAGAAGCCAATGCTTAATCATTCAAAAATAAAAGTGATATGAAGAATTTCAAAAGATGAAAGAATTCATCCCAGCACTCCTGCACTACCAGAAATGTTAAAGGAAGTTATGACTTTGTTAAATGATCATTTATTAGGTAGAGTCCCACAGTGTTGGATGATTCCACAGAAGGCCACAAGGAAATTGAAATAGAGAAGTTTGTTACTCACAAGTCTTGGAGAAAGTATGTGGTATGCCTTAAGGGGCCATGGGGAGGTCAAGGCAGGGAGCAGGCAGAGAGAAAGTGGGGGCACTCAGGGTGCATGCCTTTATTAGGACCTGAGGTGGAGAGCTTTGGGGTTCTTGGGCTAAGTAAGGCTGGATTAGCCAATTCAAAAGGTTTTGGTAAGCTTTGTGGGGGTCTTATCTACAGAGCACACAAGGAGAAGGCCTGGGGAGGTGGAGAGACTATGTGGGGTAGTGATATCAGAAATCTGTGTACTGTGGGCTGCTAACCAGGGTGTACATTCAAGAAAGGGACTGGTATCACATCAAGTCCCCCACAGGCCTCTTGGCCACACAAAATGGGTGCAGAGGTGGCAAAATTATAGAGTAATTTCATTAAACTCTCAACAAAATTCCTCCAGAATGGAAGAGATGATGCCAGATGAAAACATGAATCTACACAAAGGAATAAAGAACACTAGAAACAGGAACTGTAGGGGTAAATACATTAAAAAGTGTATTACTTAAATCTCAAAGAGATAAATGACTGTTTAAACAAAAACAACAAGGCAATGTGGAATTTGTAAACGATATAAAAGGATAAGAATAGCACTAACCTGGAAGGAGAGAAATGTCCCTGTACTAGGTGTAAAATAGTATGATATCACTTGAAGGCAGATTGTGGTAAGTTAGATTATACTCTAAGCCCTCAATCAACCACTAAAACAAGAAAGCAAAGAGCAATAACTAGTAAGCCAACCAAGGAGATAAAATTGAATCAGAAAAATATTTGATTAATCCCAAAGAAGGCATAAATAGAAAAAAAAATAGGAGAGAAGAACAGATAGGAGAAAAAAAAAACAACTAGCAAGATGATCGTCTTAAAGCCTAACTATGGCAATAATCACATTAAAAGTAAACTTTATAAATACTACAGTAAAAGGCAGAAATTATCTGATTGGATAAAATAAGACTAAACAATCTGCTGTCTATAAGAAGTACACCTCAAATAGAAGGGCACAAACAGGTTAAAAGTGAAAAGATGGAGAAGATATATCGCCCTATTATGAATCAAAAGAAAACTGGAATGACTATATTAATATCAGATGAAGTAGCTTTCAGAGCAATTAATGACACCAGTGATAAAGAAGGTCATTTCATAGTGATTGAGGAGTCACTTCATCAAGAAGATGTAACAGTTCTAAATGTGTATGCATCTGATACCAGAACTTGAAAATACATGAAGCAAAAACTGATAGAATTGCCAGAAGAAATGCATAACCATACAGTTATAGTCAGGGTTTTCGATATACCTTTCTCAATAATTGATAGAACAAATAGAAAATAATTATGAATATAGGAGATTTAAATCACATCATCAACCACCTTAACATAATTGGCATTTATACAACACTATACTCAACAACAGTAGCATACACACTTTTTTAATGTGTACAGGAAAATTTACCAAGATAGACCATATTCTGGATCATAAAACACGTCTCAATAAGGAATTTTAAAAGAATTAAAATTATACAAAGTGTGTTCTCTGACTACAAAGGAATCACATGAGAAATCAGTAATAGACCTTTGGAAAATCTCCAAATATTTGAAGACTAAATGAAGCACTTCTATATAATTCATTAGTCAAAGAAGAAATCAAAAAGGAAATCGGGTGTTATTTTGAATATGTGACAAATCATGGAACCACACTAATGCCATTCATAGGTGGAGATTTATAGCAGTTAACATCTGTATTAGAAAAGAAGGGGATATGAAACCTTTAGGCCTACAAATTCTATAACTTCCTTGGAAGACACAAAGTGCCAAATCTCAAAACAATTATATGAGTAAAAGAGGTCAGACAAAAAGTGCATACTGCATATCCAATAATATAAATGTTTGGAAATGCAAACTAATGAATAGTGACAGATCAGTGGTTGTCTGGGGACATTGGGGAGTGTGGGGTTACGAAGTGTGCAAGGAGGATGTGTATGTTCATTATCTTGATTGTGGTGATGGTTTCATATGTTATACATATATCAAAACGTAATCAAATTGTGTGCTTGAAATATGTGGAGTTAATTGTATGATATTGGCTCTACCTCAATAGAGCCCTTAAAGATACATGACGGTATCTCTAAGTTAATGATAATTTTGATTAATAATAATAATAATAAGTAAACTTTACTCCTGCCTGTATGTTTGCTGTTTCTTTTTTTTCTTTGTTCAAGACTTTGCCCCTGTGTATGTAGTGAGTTTGCAGAGTTAGGTGTCTTTTTAGCTTATAAAAACTTTCTTTTTGTATTTTCCAGTGTGTGTGTGTGTATGTGTGTGCCTAGAAACACATTTTCTTTGTGTCACTACTTTAGTTTTTTGAGGTGCAGCATTTGGCCTTATCATCATCATATCTTTCCTTCATATTTTCTGTAATCATGTTATTTTTCTGCACTTGTCTTTGAATCCTGGGGGGTTTTCTTGTGACTTTCCTTTACAACAACATTCCATTTTATATATTGTCAATATTGCTGCTTAATATTCAATCACATTTTTCATTTCAAAGTATTTCTTCTTATCTCATCTGGCTCTTTGTTTAAATTCCTGCTTGCCTCTCAGACAGCTTTTTTCCCTTATGATCTATTTTCTGATCCCATCGTTAGTACCTAGCACTTACCTATCTTCTACGTCCCACATACTGTGCTACATGCTGACATGAATAAGTTCATTTAGTTCTCAAAACAGTCTTACAGATTGCTATTATTGTCTCCATTAAAAACAGGCAACTGGGGCTTAGAGAGTGTTCAGTTACCTATTGCTACATAAGAAATCACCCCCAAACCTACCCTTTTAAAAAATGGAGCCCATTCATTTTGTTCAACTATTTGCAATGTAGGTAGGCTTCAACAGGTGTACCCATCTCTGTTTTACTTGGTGTCAGTTGGGATGATGTGAACGCCAGGGGCTGGAACCATTTGAAGACTTGTTCTTGCCCAGGGCCAGTGGTTGATGCTGGCTGAGACCTAAGCTGGAATCTATAAGTAGCCTCTGCATGTGGACACAGAGTGAGTGTCCCTTGAGAGGGCCAGCCAGGATAAAGCCATATTGCCTTTTATGACCTAACCTTGTAAGTCACACCACACCATTTCTACCACACTATATTCACTGAAGCGATGATAAATGCATACCCGGTATCAAGGAGGAGGGTGTGAAAAACTTTACTGATCAGGTGTGGTAAGGTTCTGAAAGAGCACGTGACCCCCGAAATGTTGCTGTTGTCCTTTTTGGAAATTTTAATCTCTCACAGAGAAGTTAAATGTTTTTCCCAAGGTCATATGATGATAATGAAGGAAAATGACTTCCTAGAAATCTTATTTCATAGAAATTATAATAAATTTCCTTGAGTAAAACTTGATGCTATCTCAAATGTTCTTAAAAATGTATGACCTTCCACGACTTATGGTCATGTCCCTTTATATTTTAGCATTTGTATTATAGTCTTTTATGTTACAAAATACTTTTTTATGTATCCATATTGATTTTCTTTTCTTTCCTAATTACTCTTGTAATATTTTATTCAAACATTTTTTTTCTTAAGAAATGGCATGGGTTTATTCTTGCTAGATTTCACTTTTAGCGTGGATGTTATTAAAACTCTTACTTAAAATTTAAGTGAAGAACTAAATTTTTTATCTTAGTTGCAGGATCTAGTGTTACTTATTTAGTGATCTGGTTACCATGGGGTAAGGATTTGAGACTTAGCAAAATCTCAGGTATTTTAATTCCTAATGAAAAGACAACTTTGTGGTAATAAAAGGGAATGGTTTTACATGGTTTTTACTGATTTCACTCCTAAATGGTACAGTGTTTTGTTTTGCAACAGTTTTATGTTTTGTGATAGGTTTTGTAATCCTCATTTGGCTATGGGGAAACCAAGACATACTGCTTTGTTTGGGGGACCCTAGAAATTATAATTATTGGTTCCCAATTTAGTGACTTTTCATTCCTCTATAGCTATTTTGCAGTCCCTTGTCAATATAAAGGAAACTTGAATAGTAATTCATCCAAAATATGTTAAGTTCATAGTCAATTTCAGCTGAAACCCAGGAAATTCTAAGGATTCAATGGTGAGGTTTTCTTTCTTCACATGTTTTCATCAAGGTGAACATGTTATTGGCATCTTGGTGCCATTATCCATAAATGGACTTCCAGGCTCTAAATCCTTTGTAAATTCTTTAAATTTCCTCAGGCCCTAATTGGAATATATATTTGGATATGTTGGAATATGTAGGTGAATATGTAATATGAATATATATGTATAATATTTTTTTATTTGGAGATTGGTAGATTTGATGCTACTGTATTGACATTTGATGTCTGCACTTGTCTATTTACAAATATGCCATATAAATATTGTCATCTCTTCCATACAATCTCTTTACAAAATATAACGCATGTTTAGTTTTTAGGGTTGCTAAAACAAACAAACATACTAACAGCTCCTGGCACAATGCTTAATAGTCCTTTTTATCTTTATTTTATTTATGCAGTCACAGACTCAAGCATTTCTCAACAAGGAATTCATAATTACTTGTTGGGTAAAACAAACCATTGACATAGGAATGAATAACAATAGCTTTTATAAGAATATTGTACAGCACTTCTTATCTCTAAAGAAAGCAATGTGACACAGCTGAATGGAAAAGAATGCTATTCAAATAAAACCTCAAGGGCATCGTAACTGTTCAATGGTTAGAAATTTTGCTCACTAGCTAATATTAATGTCCTAGATTCTTAAAGTTCCCTTTATCTGTTTTACTTAGATGTAGCTGCTGCTAGTCAGCACATATAGTATAAGTAATTTGACCTTGCAAGCTGAAGAGTCCAGATTTTAGACATTCTGCACAGTGTCCTTCGTCAGTGTATCCATACCCAGGACACCATGTGTGTTGATTTTCCTTTATAAAATACAATACTGTCAGGAGAATGTAAAATCCTAGCACTTCGGCGAGAAGGCCTGAAAAATATATTGGATTTGCAATATTCTAACCTCCTTGTCATCATGTTTGGGTCAAGGCTGTGTATAGTATCGTGAGGGCCTTTATTCCTTTTGGCGGAGCAATATGGCGACACAAGGAAAAAGATCCAGGTTTTTAATCATAACCTTATATTCTGAATTTCCTCTGTCTTTCTGTGCAGTCTTCCTGCTGATTTCTCACCACACCCTGGATGTTTTCCCATGTTTCTATGATCCCATGTTTCATTGGTTCCCCCCGTGCTCAAATTTCAAGTAGCCTCTCAAACAAGAGAAATACTAAGCTTTTTGGAAAAATTTTTAAAAATCTCACTCATAGTTATCACACAAAGATAAATCACCTAATATTCTGGGTTTGCTTCCCCACAAAATCAAATCCACTTTTATCCTTGTATTACTTTCATTTGATTTTGACTGTTTCACCATTCCTCCTTCTAATTGGTTAATTCTATTTTTCAGAGAAGCTGTGTTTCGGAGCCTGTTCTAGAGGCCAGATGTTCCACAGCAGACTACCCTCCATTGTGAAAACAAAGGGCTTTCACACTGAAGCCGTGTATTTTAGCAGTCACCAAATTAGGAGGATTTTCTTCTCCTTTTTTATTCTTGGTTGAAATATCACACTGGATTTCATTACTATCAATTAATTTCTCTTTTTCTCTCAATTCAGTTTAGTTGTGAGGAGGAATTCAACATGACAATTTAAGGAATTGTAAATCTACTGTTTAAAAATCAAATTGTAAAAGAATATGCTTTTAAAATTGGTTTCTATGTTTGTTCAGTTGTTAATAGTGTCAGATTTTACCCTAATTTTTTCATAGAGAACATTTTGACACCTCTGAGATTTAAAATAAATTTTCAAGTAAGAAAATATTATTCATTAATTCTTTGTTTCTTGAACAGTTTCTAAATAATTGTGAAAAATATATTCCACAGATAGAATAAAACTTTATGGATTATGAACTCATTTTTCAGTCAGTGACAAATAGATTATGTTCTTTCCTCAAGGTATGTGCAAGGAATTATAAAATGGCAATACATCTCTGTTGCAATTTACAAAATAATGCTTTATTTTCTTTTATAGTTTTAAACATATGCCTGAGGTTATTTTCTACCATTATAACTAGAAGAAGCTTAAAATATAATTAGCATGTAAAAAAAGTTTTGATTTCTCAACCCCCCACTCCCTTACTGCCTGTTCTTCACTCAGTCTTCTGGCTAGTACAGAACAGCATGGCCGTCTCCCGAGGAGCTTAGCCCCAAATCCCAGAAAGCCATCTCCATTCCGTTCTTTCACACTCTTCTAACCAGTCTATAACCAAATCCTGTTAGCAGCTCCACCTGAATAGATCTGGAATTTTCCTGCCTTCTTTTACCTCTATCACCTACTATCCACCATTGTCTTGCCAGGATTATTGAAATAGCTTCTAACAAGACCCTTTAGTGTATTTTTCTCCAAAGTAGTCAGAATGCGCGAAAAAAATACATGTATGTATATGCCTATATGTGTGCAGATGTATATGTAAGTGTATACTGTATGTGATATACAAATACAATATACATATGTATATACGTATATATATGTATATAATTGTGCCATGTGTCCATTAAAAATCCTCAAACAGATTCTGACTGCACTTAGAATTCAAATCCACAAGCATGATCCTCATGACCTCTCAGGTCTGACTCCTGCCTACTCACTGCCTGCTAGGGACTGCATGTTTATGTCCCCTCAAAATTCATGTGTTGAAACCCTAATTCCCAACGCGATGGTATTAGGAGGTGGGTCTCTGGGAGATAATTAGGTTTAGATGAGATCATAGGGTCGAGCCCCCATGATGGAAATGTTTTTTTTTTTTTTTTTAATTTTTTTTTCAACGTTTATTTATTTTTGGGACAGAGAGAGACAGAGCATGAATGGGGGAGGGGCAGAGAGAGAGGGAGACACAGAATCGGAAACAGGCTCCAGGCTCTGAGCCATCAGCCCAGAGCCCGACGCGGGGCTCGAACTCACGGACCGCGAGATCGTGACCTGGCTGAAGTCGGACGCTTAACCGACTGCGCCACCCAGGCGCCCCATGAAATGTTTTTTTATAAGACAGACTGAAGCTCACTCTTTCCCACCACGTGAGGACATAACAGGAAGACTCCTATAGAGTGGGAAGAGGGCCTCCACCAGGAACCAAATTGGTTAGCACCTCAATCTCGGACTTCCCAGCCTCCAGGACTGTGAGAAATAAATGTCTATTGTTTAAGTCACCCATTACATGGTATTTGTTCTAGTAGCCTGAGCTAAGACCCAGCCCTTATCTTCTGCCCACACCTCTGCCACTATATTCCTACCTCTAATTCACCAAACTTACTGCACTGGATCTTTTCTCTTCCAGTGACTGGTGTTTTTCATGTCATTCTGATCTCAAACATCAACTTTTTATTTATTTATTTTTAATGTTTTTATTTTATTAAAAATACTTTTTTTTACCATTTATTATTTTTGAGAGACGAAGAGAAACACAGCACAACCAGTGAAAGAACAGAGAGGGAGACGGAATCTGAAGCAGGCTCCAGGCTCTGTGCTGCCAGCACAGAGCCTGACGTGCGGCTCAAACCCACAAACCATGAGATCATGACCCGAGTTGAAGTTGTACACTTAAATGACTGAGCCACCCAGGTGCCCCTCAAACGTCAACTTTTTAGAAAGACCTTCCCTGACCACATAATCTGAAGTAGTGTCCCCAGATATTCTCCAACCCATCACTGTTCACATTTTTTGAGGACTGTGTTTATTTGTTGATTTCTTTGTTATTATCAACCTTCTCCAACAGGGATCTCACTTGTCTTATTCACCATTATATGCCTGGCTTCTAGCACAGTGTCTGGTGCATAGGAAGCACCCTATAAAATATCTGTTTCATAAAGGCTATAAAGCAACTGGCACAACATAATAAATTAACAGAAATTGCATAGGGAAATTATGTATCATTTGCTTCAGGAAAATCTTTGAATGCTACTCAAGGATTCATACTGAAATTCCTTTATCTTCCCTGAGATCTTTTATTCAGGCCCAATAATTCTGCCTCTTAAAATTGAACTTCTTAAATACACCTGCTGTTTCTATATAGCCTATCTCTATGAAAAGAGAGCTGATCCCTTATGATATGATTTCAATACAGTGGAGTGTACCTTCTATAATAAGAGTAGCTGGTGTTTTTCACATTTATTTAAGCAAACTAATATAATCTCCTTTCTCTTGTTTTTGGACGTGGTGCCTTGAAAAAATGGCTCATGTTAGCAAATTAATTTATTTTAATTGGCTCTAAGAGTTAGCTCTGAGCTTCCAGATAACTTGGGCAAAAAGTATGGCAGAGTGAATAATAAAGCTCTCATATAAAGCAGAGAAAGATAATTCATTAGTAGAAAAAATTCAGAGCTCTGAACCAAAGTCTTAATTCAATATTATTTTGAACATTTATTATGTATTAAGTACATTTATTGAGCACATTATTGAACACCTATACTGTATTACTAGGTATCATTATTTCACTGATGTGAAATAAATTATAAATTATAAGACACAGCATAATTTTATGTATCATTTAGGAATTTAAAAATTCTGTCAATTCAATAATAGGATAACATCAATTAAAAGGCACATCCTGATTAAAAAGTAGATGGGGCGCCTGGGTGGCGCAGTTGGTTAGGCGTCCGACTTCAGCCAGGTCACGATCTCGCGGTCCGTGGGTTCGAGCCCCGCATCGGGCTCTGGGCTGATGGCTCAGAGCCTGGAGCCCGTTTCCGATTCTGTGTCTCCCTCTCTCTCTGCCCCTCCCCCGTTCATGCTCTGTCTCTCTCTGTCCCAAAAATAAATAAACGCTGAAAAAAAAATTTAAAAAGTAGATATTATGGGCAAAGATATCATCGGAGAGTTTACAGTCAAATAGGGGAAGCAGACATATAGTTAAGTAAGGTCATATACTGTTTGGTAAGGCAGCAATAAAAATATACACAAAGAACTTTTTCTTCTTGGTGGTTCACTTCTCTTCCCTGGAATCAGCTTCTAAATAAACTACCTACACACAATTCCTATCTTAGGCACTGATTTTCAGAGAGCCTAAAATAAGCTAGTTGATATCAGGATTAGCTCTAGAAAGTAGACTTTTAGGATGTGATTCTAGAACAATCACTACTCGTCAAATAGTAAGAAGTACCTATTGCTGGTAGTAATAACCAGCAATGATTCCTCATGATAACCTATGGCATCTTGAAGGATCACAGCAAAAAAAAGTCACCTGCTATAGATTTGGATGGGTTACAGATGGGAGGTGAAGTAGTTGTTCATGTAATAGTTCGCACCTGAATGTTAAGGGGTATTGGTCATTCAAAGGATTATAGCACTGGCTGTGGAAATCTTCAAGAAAAAACACGACAGGCTCAGTTCAGCCAACTGTTAACTCAGAGTAAACCATAAAAGCCAAAGTTTCTTCATGGCAGCACTTAAAGAGATTCTTTTCTCATGGGGTCACAGAAAAGACTAAGTTGAAAATCATGCCTACTCAGTGCCTACTCATACCTAGTTAGGAGAGCTAACAAGAGACTGAATGCACACGTGTGATGGGTTTCCTATGCAAAAATGTGATTCCTGATAAGGACCACTTGGGGTGGGATCATTTGGTTGGATGAGATCTAAAAAGCTTGAAATTCAAGATCCTCTAAAGGGGCTAGTGTCGATAGCCTCTTCCCCTTGGTATAGGGTGAAAGAAAGCAGTCATCCCTTCTCAGAGTCTATTCCTCAAAGACCTGACCTGAGGATGATGTCTTGAAAGGAAACACTTGCCACCCTCCTGAGAGCCACCCTCACCTTGCCTCATTCCTCTAGAAAAGTAAGTAAAGTAAGGTCTTATTGTAGCCCAAGAGGGGAAGTGAGTTAGTTCTCCAGGAGAATATAGTTTACTCACTGAAAAAATTGGCCAACATACACCAGAAGAACTCATGTGGAATTGAGTCTTAAAAGTATCAGATCAGGGAGAACAGAACATAAGGCTTGACAGGAAGGTTTACATTCTTGTGGCAGACTTCTCCCATAACACAGGTTTCCTGTAAAGGGAAGGACTTGGAGATGGTCAAAATATGCTGCTGGATGGTTCCTTGAAGCATGGGTACATCAATTCCTACAAATATGGCAGAAATGTCTGGTGGGGTCAGAAGTGTCAGGGAGTCACTGGCTTTCTCTTAGTTCAACCAGAGCAGCTCTGCTCCAACTGCGTTATCAGTAGAACTTCCACAGAAAATTTCATTTGATAAGAGAATTCCTACTGCTGTAAAAAAAAAAAAAAAAAGGAAAAGCACTAGATTAGATGTATTTTGCACTCTAACACGCCATAGGATCCTGGTAGGTTGAGCTGTGGAGTCTGACGACCTAAGGCCAAATTCATGGCTCTATCTTTTCTTGGCTGTAAGACCTAGGGCAAGATGTTTCACCTGATTCAGCCTCAAACTGATCTGTAAAATGGAGGTAATGATGCTATCTACTTAATATAGTTGTTGTTTTAATATAGAAAAAAAATCATGGGGGCGCCTGGGTGGCTCAGTTGGTTAAGCATCTGACTTCAGGTCATGATCTCATGGTTCATGAGTTCGAGCCCCAAGTCAAGCTCTGTGCTGACAGTGTGGAGCCTGCTTTGGATTCTGTGTCTCCCTCTCTCTCTGCCCCTTCCCCACTTGCTCTCTCTCTCTCTCTCTCAAAAATAACACTAAAAAAATTTAAAAAGAAAGAAAAAAAGCATGATATTTAGCACAGTACCTAGTACATAGCAAATACTTGATACTTACAGAAATATAGGAATATCTAAGAAATAAATTCCTTTAGCCAGATTAGATCAAACATAGCTAGGTGATGTAGTTCTAGCTATACATATTTAAATACATTTTAAACCATGTAGTATTTTTATATCAAAGTATTTAATATCTGCATTGTAAGTAGAGCCTTGTAGAATAATAATAATAATAATAATAATACATTAGATTGACTGTAAGCACTTGTCATTTTTATAAGTTAGAAATGGCTGAAGATTGGAAGTTTGGGTTGTTTGTACATAATATCTGGAAAGGATGAACTTTGCTAAGGCTCAGGTTCATGGTGTGGGGGAGAGTTAGCCAATGATAACCCAGTCGCATGAACAAAGCCATCCCTTCATGATGATCTCTTGCACAGCCCCCATGGGCTATGGAGCAGGCCAGCTTTCATCTTGATTTAGGAACATGGTTCCATGGTAAAGAACAGAGACAAAGCAAGCCAGAATGGCTTCCTGGTTCAGTTTCTATTGCAGCATAACCAGTCAGCTAAGTCCTTGGATGCTTATTTAAAACCCAAATAGGACAAAATGTGCAAGCAGGTAGGCAATGGTGTCACTACTCTGGTACCTACAGGTTCTGTGATCGTGTGAACTACAAGGTTTAGTGTCACATTGCTTGGGGCAGAGTTAGTGACATGCAAAGGAGAAGTCTCCTGGCATCTTAAATGACAGTTCTGTTATCCCTGTTGTACTTCAGGATTTAATGGTATTAAAATTTAGGTGATCTGTTGTTAATTTCTCTCATTTTGCTTTTCTGCAGTTTGTGTACCAGCTAAAAATAACAATTTTCAGATAGAGATCTTATAATGCCTGAGCCACATAATGGAGTACTCATATATTCTTTTCATCTTGCATTTTCCCTTACCTAGAGTTTTACCAAGTAAAAACATGAAAATGAGGTTTTTGTCTAAAAGACATCCTTTCCACTAAGCTCATGTGGTCCCAGGAAATGTCATAGAATCTTTGTATTCATTCCCATGGCAACAGGCAACCCTATCACCAAGGACACTACTAGCTTTTTTTCTTTAAGAAGGTTTTCTCTATATTGGAGATTGAGAGCTATCTTCTTTATTAGTATTTATTTTTGGATGCATTGTGATGCCTTATGAATACTGAAATGACTTTGTTAGGTATACTTGAGATGGGAAGGCAATCAATACCTCTTCACTTATGAAGCAAACTATGATTAAATTAAAGGACTTTAATACTATGTGATTGGAAGTTTTTGTGTGGTGAGGTAGAAGAGACACAAAAGGAATGGAGAAAGAAAAAATCAGATTAGGCACTGCTGACTGCAATGCACACATAGATACAAACCTACACACATATGCTCACACACACACATCAACAACAAAATAGACACCGGAGGATAATAAATGGCTACTCTGTATATTTAAGCTTTGAAACCGAAGGGTTTATTTTCAGTCATCTTGACTGTGAAATTTGTGTTGGAGATGAAAGCCATCATCAGTGGCATCTTTTCCACCAAGTGCCTGCACTATTAGGGATACTGGCAAGGGTCCTTGGGGTATGACTGTTTTTATGTCTCTGGATCCTCATTATTTTATCACATTTCTCTGATGTGACATGAGGGAAGTAAATTACTGGAGACATCGCTAGATATAATATATTAAAAGATTCTATTCCATAGCTTGTGAAATGGAAATGAATTACGAAAGGTGTACAAAGGAGAGCCTTAAAATACCAATGCCTCTCCCCTCCCCCCAACTCCCAGAGACTGGTCTAGGGTAGGACTCCTTTAAAAAAAAATCTATAAGATTTCAATGTGTGACCAAGCCTGACTAGCTTAATCACCTTAGAGACCATTAGCATTTTATGTGACAAAAAATGTTTCATTTTGCATCATATCACTCTGATATATGGTGCTACGTTCCAGTTTTAATCAAGACACACAGGATGTTTTTAAATATTTCAAATTATATATGTAAAGTCTCACTAAGTATTCTGAATTAGCTTGGTTAATAGGAGAGGTTCTACTTCCCCTTGACAGAAAGGAAAAGTGAGTCATTGTGTAACTCAGTGACTCCATCAAGTTTGTCACACACAAAATGATAACTAATATTTTAAGTTTTCCATATCATCTGTATCAACATCAGGCAAGCAGATCCTGTTCCAGAAACCTGGTAGCAAACAGGTTAGGTATAGGTGGCAGAATGTGAAGAGCAAGTTTGGGCCTGTTAAGGTTGACTATCTTTCCACATACTGTTTCCCAAGGCTGCTGTAACAAAATACTACAAATTGGGAGGCTTAAAACAACAGACATGTACTCGTTTGCAGTTCTGGAGGCTAGAGGTTTGAAATCAAGGCTTCTAGCCCTCTCTGGCATTCCTTGGCTTGTACCTGTATCTCTTTGCCTTTGTCTTGATGTAGCCTCCTCCTTTGTGCCTCCTCTGTGTCTCTGTTCCAAATTTTCTTATTTCTCTTATAAAGACACCAGTCATTGGATTTAGGTCCCACTATAAATGTGGCATGACTTCATCTCATGATCCTTAACTAATGACATCTGTGAAGATCCTGTTTCCAAATAAGCTCACATTCTGAGGTTACAGGTGGACATGAAAATTGGGAGACATTATTCAATCAATCTATTCTGCAACTGACATTTGGAGACACAAGTCCTTTCTCAGTGAGAAAACTGTCCCATGTGTCTTGAGAAAAGATTGGCACAGGACAGTGGGAACAGGCAGTTAAGAGGCAGCCTTTCTGGGAGCCCTGACAAAACACAGGCAGATCCCGAGGAAGGTTTTTGGGAGAACTTCTGTGGGATTCTGAGTGAGAAACAGAAGTTAGAGAAAACTCTTTCTCTCGAGGCAATTAGTCAATTATGTATAATAGTATAAGAAGGCTTGTTTTCCCACCTGTGCAAGTTGGTTCACTAGGAGTTTATTGGATGCTTTTCATAAGCATAATGCCTACAAGCTTTGGGTCCATCAGAAAAAAGCTGTAAGCTCCAACTGGATGAGTTGACCACCTGGAGTGTGAAGTAAGCTTGTCTCCTGCCAGAGAAGCTAGAAAGGCTTACAGGAACACCTGTTTACTTGTCAGCTAATGACAAGGGTTTTAAACAAAAAGAACCAATACACAAAGGAAACAGGCAAAGATTTTGACCAGGCAAAGAGAAACACCCCAAGGAGTTGAGCTTTACAGTTAGTTGGAGGAGGTTCTTTCTATAAAGGATAGACCGCATGGAGAAATGATAGCCCTTGCTCTGTAGCATATAGGAAAGACTCACAGGTGTTGGTAGGTGGGAAGAAATCTGTTACTATTCCCACGAAGAGCTGCTCCATACAGACAAGTGTTCGCTGGAAGGTAATGGACGTGGAGAAGGTGGAATTGCCTTGGCTAGTTGGAAGCACAGAGTCTGCCACAGAATTGATAGTACAGAGACAAACTCAACAATGCATAATTTCACCAACTGGCAACTGAGGTTAGGTAACTAACTGCAGCAATGTTTCAGAGGGAGTTGTAGTAGCTTATCTGGTCTAGTAGAGCTCAGATACATATCAAGTGTGTCTGGGTCCAATGCTCGAAAATTTTACTTTTAAAAGTTTTTAGAAAGAAAAAATAAGAATGCAATTTTTTTTTAGAAATATCTTGTTCTTCTATTTGGTTATCTAGAAGTCAAGCAAAATAGATTGTTTCTATGTACCTGTGATAGTATCCTCAATTTCAAGTCATTTGAAGTTAAGAAGATCTCCTAATCTATCCATGTGTACCATGGTTCCCAACGTATTTCTCTTCATACCTCCTATCTCCTTATATTTTTGTGCTTGGACTATACAGCTTTTGCTGAGCTGATTCATTTGTACACAAGTTCCCATTTGCCTATAATGGCCTTCTTGTTAGAGAGGAGACTAAACCAAATGAAATAGCTTAAGATAATGGTGTTAGTTTGGACAGTACAGGTTTTTCCACTAATGTATTTAATTACCATATCAAGATTCAGAGTTGGTAGTGATTATATTTTATTCCTAATTAAAATAAGCTCAGGGAAAGTATATTGAAAGGATTTGGTCCAATTCACTTTGGAAGTTTTCTGTTGAATAACCTCAAAAGACTTTCTAACTATTGAATATGCAAGGTGGGGGCACTTTGAAGTTTGAATATGCCTGGTGGGGGTACTTTGGTTTCTTCCTACTCTAGTCTGTTGGATTGTCTATAGATGTCAGGCTTCCTCAGCTTATGGGTACAAATGGAGGCCACTATAGTGAAACAATCCATCTCTTTCTGCCTATTGCCCTCTCCGTTGACATAGGATCTATAGTCCTACTTTGAAAACCTCAGTTATTTCTGAGCACCTCAGAGAGTTTCACACATGCTCACAAACATCTTTTTCATGTGGTCCCCCATTCTGACCCTTCTCCAAGAATTTGTTCTTTGAGAATACCATGTGACCTAGTCATTGGAATAATAGCACTGTCACAGTAGTGCATACAGTGGTTGTATCTATTGGGTATGGATTTCCTTCTGGACCAAAACTTAGTTTGTGTGGCATGGGCTACAGTAGAAGTTGATATTTTTCTATCCAAAAGTATTTTGGCTAGTTAAAGAAATAAGCATTATATGCTGTAAGGTGCTACACATTTGTATGAATTTCTTAAGCTCAGTAATTCATTCAGTATTTGATACTTTCATATTTAAACTTGGGGCACCTGGGAGGTTCAGTTGGTTAAGTGTTGGATTCTTGATTTCAGCTCAGGTCATGATGTCATGGTTTGTGAGATCAAGCCCCAGGTTGGGTTCTGTACTGATGATGCAGAGTTTGCTTGGGATTCTCATTCTCTCTCTCCCTCCCTCTCTCTCCCTCCCTCTCTCTCCCTCCCTCCCTCTCTCTCCCTCCCTCTCTCTCCCTCCCTCTCTCTCCCTCCCTCTCTCTCCCTCCCTCTCTCTCCCTCCCTCTCTCTCCCTCCCTCTCTCTCCCTCCCTCTCTCTCCCTCCCTCTCTCTCCCTCCCTCTCTCTCCCTCTCTCTCCCTCCCTCTCTCTCCCTCCCTTTTCCTCCCTCTCCCTGACCCTCCCCTGCTTGAACATGCATGTGCTCTCTCAAAATAAACATTTAAAAAATACTACTAAAAGAAAAACTTACTTAAATTTAAAATAAAAAGAATAAATTCAACCTTTAAGATATGGTGGTATCTGAAGCCAGGTTGAATTCATGTCTGGAGGAAAGCAGAATAGCTAAAAATCCAGCTGTTGATTCTTCTCCCGGTATTTCTCAGCTCTCCTCTTACAATTCAGTTGACAACTTTCCTTTATGCTACTAAAGGGATTTCTAGAGCTGTGATGTTAGATTGTAAATTTTCTCTTACAAAGTCACTTTATTTATATTTGATCTTTATTATGTTCTTCTGGAATAGAGCAGGCCATGAGTATTAGCCTTCTTTTGTATTTGATGACACAGGAAGGCACTTGACTGTCCAAGATGATACAGCTCTCATGAGGTGAAGTCAGGTTTTGCATACAGATCTCCTGTCTCCAAATCTGACACATTCCCTTAGGTGGCTTTTAGTGGGTGGGAACAAGTGTCCTTTTTCCTTTGTACTCAGGGATACATTCACCCCTCTGTTTATAGCAGCATTTTTCACAATAGCCAAGATACAGAAGCAGTGCAAGTGTCTGTCAATTGATGAATGAATAAAGATGTGGGGTGTGTGTGTGTGTGTGTGTGTGTGTGTGTATACACACACACATATACAATGGACTATTATTCAGCCATAAAAAAGAAAGAAATCTGTCCATTTGCAATGACATGGATGGAGCTAGAGAGTAAAATGCTAAGTGAAATAAGTCAGAAAGACAAATACCGTATAATTTCACTCATGTGGAATTTAAGAAACAAAACACATGAGCAAAGGAAAAAGAGTGAGAGACAAACAAAAAACAGACTCTTCACTATAGAGAACAAACTGATGGTTACCAGAGGGGAGGTGCTTCAGGGGATGGGTCAAGTAGGTGATAGAGATTAAGGAGTGCTCTTGCTGTGATGAACACTGGGTGATATATGGAATTGTTGAATCATTATATTGTACACCTGAAACTAATAAAGCACTGTGGGTTAGCCATAAAAAACTAACTTTGAGAGCCTACCATGTGCCAAACATCAAACAGTTCTCCACAGCTGCCCTATAAAGTAGATACACTCACTATTTTTTATAGATGAATTACAGATTCAAATAGGTTTAGTAACTTGCCCAAGGCCTCATCTGGGGAGTACAAAAGTCACAACTGAGATCCAGGTCTTCTTGGTCTTTCCACTACGTCACAGTTGCCTCCTACATGTGTTTAGAGGGACTTGGACAATAAAAGGAGATAGGATACAAGTCATCGGAAAAAAATGCTGTCCTCAAGATAAGAGTAGATAGTAGGGTCCTCATGTGTGTATGTAAAGGTAGACCCTGGGCAGGCCTGATTCCTAGTTGGAAGGGTCATTACCTACATTGTGTGACTTAGGAATTCCTGACAGATTCCTAAACAGACTTAAAAATGTTTCCCCCACAAGCATTCTGGCAACTGTGTCTTGGAATCCTTTTAAAAATCCATATGCTTCTGGAAGCATATTACATGTTAGGGTTAATTTGCTTAACTAGAGATTAGGAAAGGGACGGCTCTCTGCCATGCACTCTCCCTTAAGGTGGTCAAGTTTAAAAACCACACAGCAGGTGTATCGGAAAGGGTTGGACCAAGGGCAGCCTAGGTGAATCAGGCCCAACAGAGGAAGAGAAGCCATTAACCCCTGGGGCCCCAAGGCCCTGTGTGAGGCTGTGGAAGAGGCGAATGAAGAAAGGGGGTGGGTATGAGAGGCCATTTTGCCTATTTTACCATTTATTCTGCTGCCAGCCCCATATACACTTGTCCCCAGACTAAATTTCCATGAAAATTCCAAAACTTTTCCTTCATCATTAAAAGCAATGCATTTTATTTTCACAGACCAGAATTTCAAACATTCTGTGGATTCTGATTCATTATTTCTCCACACTCAATAAACAGTATCACTCAACAGCAAAACATTATCGCTTGATTAATAAAAGCACACTCCTGACAGTTCATTTTTGAGAAATACCAACTCCTAATTGTTATTTTTTTCCTTGCCTCTGTAGCATACTAACATTTTGCTATTGATATTTGGCAGAATCTTACTACTGCTGCAACTGTTCCCCGAAATTCTCCTATTGTTAATCACAGAGCTGGCAGCCCCCTCTCCTCCTGCTGCTTCTGCAGACACTCATTTTAAGCTTGCGGCACCATAAATAGGATTCTCAGCCCCTGCTGGCTGCCTCATTATCTTCTTCCAGTTTCTTACTGTGTTACACCTACAACTGGTCAAGCATTCCCATAATTAATGTATAGTTCCCTACTTTCTCTTTCTGAATACAATATGTAGTTTCTTCCTGATGGGTCAGGTATGTGGTTTTCCTTTGTACTTTAATTTTTAGCTCGTCTTAAATCTGCCACTCTACATCAACATGCACAAAGTGACAAAGCTTTGAAACCTTGGCCAGCACATGAGAAACAAAAAAAGATAAATTAGTGAAGTTGATCTGTTTGTAATTAAGGGACTCAATTTCTTTCCCCCAAACATGGGTTTCCTGCCTAGGAAATGGCAGAAGAGACAAAACTTATATTTTGTATCCTGATTTTTTTTTCATAAAATTAAAAAAATTGTTTTAATGCTTATTATTTTTGAGAGAGAGAGAGAGAGACAGGCAGTGCAGGGAAATGGCAGAGAGAGAGGAATACACAGAATCCAAAGCAGGCTTCAGCCTCTGAGCTGTCAGCACAGAGCCTGATGTAGGACTTGAACTCTCAAACCATGAGATCATGACCTGAGCTGAGGACAGACGCTCAACTGACTGAGCCACCCAGGTGCCCCTAAAAATTTTTTTTAATGCGAAATAAGTATACGTAACTATTCTAAGTTATGCTGACTCTACAAGGATCAGGTTGTGGACACGACAGCAGCATACCGAGCCATTAGCTCATTCAGGGTTAGCTTTAGTTTTGGAGATGCCAGCCCATGTCACACCCTTTCCTGATCAGCCTGCAGCTAATGACTGAGCCAGCAGGAGGAGAAATTACCAACCATCTGGACCTGACTTGGGACCTCTCTGAAGCAGGGATGCTCACTCTAGAGCACTCTTCCAAGTTGGCCAAGGTTTTTCAGGGTCTCCATCACGTTTGATTATCCCCCTGCCCAGTCCTGTCTCTTTGCCTTTTCTTTCACAGCTGTTGATCTCAGTACCTGCTTCCCAAGACCCCGGCCTATGACAGACACTATTTATTATAAATAAGTGTACATGCTTCTGGCTTTTTGGAGTTTCAGAGATGACCAGGCCTCTAACTGTATTCTGACAAGCTCCACTGAGGCCAGGCAAGGTACTCAGGGTCTAATGGAGCAGCTGAGGCCAGATGGGGGCAACCACTGTAGGCCCATTGATGGGGAGGCCTGTGGAATCTGGCTCTGCTGTCTGCTAAAGAGTCCTGTGAAGAGGCAGCTTGTGTCTCCCTAACTAGCTCCACCCTAGAGATTAGAGCCTGAAGATGAAAGGACTGCAGGCTATTTACAGCCTGGTGTCACTGGTGGGGGCTTTTTTTTTTTTTTTTTTTGGGTGTTGAGTTTGATAAGTTCTTTATAGATTTTGGATACTAACTATCTGATATGTGTTTTGCAAATATCTTCTCCCATTCCATTGGTTGCCTTTTAGTTTTCCTTCGCTGTGTGAAAGCTTTTTATTTTGATGAGGTCCCAATAGTTCATTTTTTCTTTTGTTTCCCTTGTCTCTGGAGATGTGTAGAGTAAGAAGTTCCTGTGGCCAAGGTCAAAGAGGTTTTTGCCTGCTTTCTCCTTGAGGATTTTGATGGTTTCTTGTCTTACATTTAGGTCTTTCGTCTATCTGGAGTTTATTTTTGTGTATGGTGTAAGAAAGTGGTCCAGGTTTATTTTTCTGCATGTTGCTGTCCAGTTTTCCCAGCACCACTTGCTGAAGAGATTATATTTATTACACTGGATATTCTTTCCTCCTTTGTCAAAGATTGGTTGGCCATACGTTTGTGGGTCCATTTGTGGGTTTTCTATTCTGTTACATTGATCTGAGTGCCTGTTTTTATGCCAGTACCATACTGTCTTGATGATTACAGCTTTGTAATACAGTTTGAAGTCCGGTATTGTGATGTCTCATGCTTTGGTTTTCTTTCTGAAGATTGCTTTGGCTATTCAGAGTCTTTTCTGGTTCCATACAAATTTTAGGATTGTTTGTTCTAGTCTGTGAAGAATGTTGGTGTTATTTTGACAGGTATTGCATTGAATATGTAGATTGCTTTGGGTAGTTTTGACATTTTAACAGTATTTGTTCTTCCTATCCAGGAGCATGGAATCTTTTTCCATTTTTTTGTGTCTTCTTCAATGTCTTTCATAAGCTTTCCATAGTTTTTAGCATATAGATTTTTCACCTCTTTGGTTAGATTTATTCCTAGGTATTTTATGGTTTTTTATGCAATTATAAATGAGATGGATTCCTTGATTTCTCTTTCTGTTGCTTCATTATTGGTGTATAGGAATGTAATTAACTGATTTCTGTGCATTGTTTTTATATCCTGCAACTTTGCTGAAGTCATGACAATCTAGACTATAAAATAAAGAGTGTAACAAGAGATGAAGAAGGGCATTATATCATAATTAAGGGGTCTATCCACCAAGAAGACCTAACAATTGTAAACATTTATGCTCCAAATGTGAAAGCACCCAAATATATAAATCATTTAATCACAAACATAAAGAAACTCATCGATAATAATACCATATTAGTAGGGGACTTCAACGCCCTACTTACGGCAATAGACAGATTATCTAAACAGAAAACCAACAAGGAAACAGTGGCTTTGAATGACACATTGGACACATGGACTTAACAGATATATTCAGATATATTCAGAACATTTCATCTTGAAGCAACAGAATATACATACTTCTCCAGTGCACATGGAACGTTCTCCAGAATAGATCACATACTGGGACACAAATAAGCCCTCCACAAGTACAAAAAGATCGAGATCATACCATGCATATTTTGAGAACACAACACTGTGAAACTCGAAATCAACCACAAGGAAAAATGTGGAAAGATAACAAATACTTGGAGACTAAAGAACATCCTATTAAAGAATGAATGGGCTAACCAAGAGGTTAAAGAGGAAATTAAAAAGTACATGGAAATCAATGAAAATGATAACACCACAGCCCAAAACCTCTGGGACACAGCAAAGGCGGTCATAAGAGGAAAGTATATAGCAATCCAGGCCTTCCTAAAGCAGGAAGAAAGTTCTCAGGTACGTAACATAACCTTACACCTCAAAGAGATAGAAAAAGAACAGCAAATAAAACCCAAAACCAGCAGAAGACAAGAAATAATAAAGATTAGAGCAGAAATCAATGCTATTGAAACCAAAAAAACAGAACAGATCAATGAAACCAGAAGCTACTGAAGAAATTTAATTAGTAATCAAAAATCTCCTAAAAGACAAGAGTCCAGGGCCAGATGGCTTTCCAGGGGAATTCTACCAAACATTTAAGGAAGAGTTAAAACCTATTCTCTTGAAGCTGTACCAAAAAATATAAATGGAAGGAAAAGTTCCAAATTCTTTCTATGAAGCCAGCATTACCTTGATTCCAAAACCAGGCAAAGACCCTACTAAAAAGGAAAACTATAGACCAATTTCCCTGATGAACATGGACACAAAAAATCCTCGACAAGATATTAGCCAACCAATCCAACAATACATTAAAAAAATTATTCACCAAGACCAAGTGGGATTTATACCTGGGATGCAGGGCTGATTCAGTATCTGCAAAAACAATCAACGTGATTCATCCCATCAATAAAGAAAGGACAAGAACCACATGATCCTCTCAATAGATGTGGAGAAAGCTTTTGAAAAAATATAACATCCTTTCTTGATAAAAACCCCCAAGAAAGTAGGGATAGAAGGATCATACCTCAAGATCATAAAAGCCATACATGAAAGCCCCAACACTACTATCATCCTCAATAGGGAAAAACTGAGAGCTTTCCCTCTAAGATCAGGAACAAGACAGGGATGTCCACTCTCACCACTGTTATTCTCCTTACATATCTTTTAAAATCTGTATTCTTTTAAGATTTCTCCTTACCACTGATTTTGAGAATTTGATTATGATGTGTCTTATTAAAAGTTTCTTCAGGCTTCTTGTGCTTGAGATTTTTTGAGCTTCTTGATCTGTGAGTTATAGTTTCCTCAAACGTGGAAAAATTTCAGGGTGCCTGGGTGGCTCAGTCAGTTAAGTTACTGACTTTGGCTCAGGTCATGATCTCCTAGCTTGTGAGTTTGAGCCCCGTGTTGGGCTCTGTCCTGACAGTTTGGAGCCTGGAGTCTGCTTCAGATTCTGTGTCTCTGGCTCTCTCTGCCCCTCCCCTGATAGTGCTCTGTCTCTCTCTCTCGCAAAAATAAATAACCATTAAAAAAAAGTGAAAAAAATTTTGACTGTTATGTCTTAAAATATTTTCTCTCTTTCTGCCCTTTTAGGACATTAATTATCCATATATTTAGCTCCTTGAAGTAGCCCCATGGTTCACAGATGCTCTGGTCTTTTTCTTTTCAGTCTTTTTTTTTTCCTTGTATTTCATTTTGGATAGTTTATATTGCTATGTCTTCAAGTTCACTAATTTTTGTCTTGCAGCGTCTAATCTGATGTTAATGCCATCAGTGTTTTTCATGTCAGATATCTCTTAAATGTTCAAATGCATCATCTTTACATCTTCCATGTCTTTATTTAACATGTTTAATCTTTCCTCTAATTTACTGGATATATGGAATACAGTTACAATAACAGTTACAGTGCAGTTACAATAATAATACAATGATGTTGTTTTACTATCCTTATCTGCTATTTACTGTTTATATAATTTCTGAATTAGTTTTGATTTTTTTTTTACTGTGGTTGTAGTTTTTGCTTCTTTACATGACTGGCTTTTTGTTGTTGTTTGTTTGTTTGTTTGTTTTTTTGAGCGAGAGAAAGAGAGAGTGAGAGTCATCACATGACTTGACCTCAGCACTGTCAGATCATGACCTGAGCTGAAATCAAGTGTCAGATGCTTAACAGACTGAGCCACCCAGACATAGCCAATAAAATACTAAAGAAGTTAAAGGGACTTGAGCTAACCTGGGGAAAAATTGTGCCCAAATATTTCTTTGTGTAATTCTTCATGAAAATATTGCTTTTCTATTTATTGTCCTCTTGTGATATGATCAACACACAGACACACCCCTATCATCATAACTGTAAGCACCCTGAGTTCTTCTTTTTCAAATAACATTTAAAAAAAAACATTTGTTTATTTTTGAGAGACAGAGAGAGAGAGCAGGGGAGGGGCAGAGAGGGAGGGAGACCCAGAATCTGACACAGGCTCTGTACTCTAAACTGTTAGCACAGAGCCCCAGTGTAGGACTCGAACTCACAAACGTTAAGATCATGACCTGAGCCAAAGTCAGACATGTAACCAACTGAGCCACCCAGGTGCCTCAAGCAACCTGAATTTTTTTTTTTTTAAAGTTTTTTTTTTTTTTCCAACGTTTATTTATTTTTGGGACAGAGAGAGACAGAGCATGAATGGGGGAGGGGCAGAGAGAGAGGGAGACACAGAATCGGAAACAGGCTCCAGGCTCTGAGCCATCAGCCCAGAGCCCGACGCGGGGCTCGAACTCCCGGACCGCGAGATCGTGACCTGGCTGAAGTCGGACGCTTAACCGACTGCGCCACCCAGGCGCCCCAAGCAACCTGAATTCTTAAAGCACAGTCCCTTCTATCCTCTATAGGACAACATCTCAACTACTGTGAGACTGTCCTTCATAACAGTAATAAAAAATGGTAATTAGCATTTGTATATGGTTATGAAAAGGGATTGCATACATTTTTCACATAGTCCCATTTGAGCCCCTGGGAGGCAGGCAGTGTGAGTGATTTTATCCCCAAAGTAGGGATGAGGAATGGAGTGTCTTGGTCAGTGAGTTGCAGTGCCAGATCAAGTACAAGCTCTTCTGATTCCAGTCACAATGACTTCCCCATGGGGGTGTTTTTTCTGTGAGAGAATAAGGAGTTATAACTTCCATATTATTTTGCTCTCTCTCTACTGTAAGAAACTGTGGTTGAATGATGGTACCTCTGGAAATGATCCTTTTAAAATTGCTGTCAGTTTTTGTTAAATGTTACTACTTCAAATTGGCATGTTAATCTATCAATACAAAACCTACTTTCATGTTTAGCTGATTGTGTTTAATATGTAATGTGCTGAGCCTAGGATGGTTTTATCCTTTTGGAAAGATTGAATTTATGAGATGGACACACAGGACAATTTTATGCTGTGTAGTATATTTTGCTTTTTAATGCAATAGTCACTTTTAAGTATCACCTTTTTTTTTTTTTTTTTTTAGGAATACTGCTTTTTCAGGTCTATTAATTATCTTGATATGAACTGAAATACTGTTCATTTGAAGAGAAGGCTAGGCTATAAATTAGGAAAATCTTTTCTGTGAACTTTTTACCTTCATTTCTTTCCTCTGATCTATCATTTCATCATTTTAGTTAGGAAACAATTTATATGTACTGCAGGAATTCAGAATGATTTTTTTTTCTCCGTGGACTAGAATACCAAATTCTGCTTTCTCTAATACCATGTGCAAGAGGGAGAACTATTAGCAAAAGTAAATTAAAACCTGGTTTTTGCCTTCCTGTGGATTATCTCCTTTCACTTCCCATCACCCATCCCAAGAACGAGAGACCTCATGGAGGTTGAGCCCCCTCCCTTCCCCTGTCCCCACCTCACCTTCAGTTTGCTGGATGGAGTGACTCAGTCAGAGAATACAACTCTTGATCATGGGTTGTAAGTTCAAGCCTCACATTGGGTGTAGAGATTACTTAAAAATAAAATCTTTAAAACCTAAATCAAAACAAAACCAGTTTAAGTGTTTCTAGTTCATTGAGATGAATTAGCATGGATTTTCCCAAAAGTAGATGGGTTTGATGATTGGATGAGGTAGAAGTGGAGAGACCCAAGAGACAGATAGTCGCCTTCAGAGAATAGGGAGGTGATATGGGCTGGGGGTTTCCTTGAGCGGTAGCACCATGCTCAACTTGCATACAGTGGTCTCATAAGGGATGGCTGTGGCACTGGACACTAAGTGCTGAGTTCCTGAGGGCAGCAGTGAGGGTCTCTATGGCCAAGCCTGCTGTTGAGGAGAAGGCTGTGGGAAGCAGTGCTACAGTCCTCAGATCATAGGACTTGAGGGATAGGAACAGGCCAGGCACAACACAGCAGTATTGGGGAGCAGAGGGAATGGCAGCACTAATGACAACCACCATGAATTACCAAGTCCCAGTTCTGTTATGTCATATTCATTCATTCATTTATTGCCCCCTAGTTAATTTCTCATTATTTGTTGTGTGTATAATGAATGGTTTAATCAGTTTGTCTGGGGGCTATTATTAAATCTCCCAGATTCTTACATGATACCAAAGAGGACTCCAAAGCATGTCCAGTTCCAATTTCCTGCCACTCTGTGCTTCCTGTTTGTGTATCAAACATTAGCAGCAGCATCTTTTTCTGTTGTTGTTTTCTAGCAGATACCTGCGTACAAAGAAATTTGTTCATAGCTTCTAGATATCTGTGCAATTTGGAATGCTTTTGGCCATGTTCTGGTTTTCTATTTCTGCTTAACAAAAATAGAAAATCAGAAAACTTTGTGTTCTTATTTTTTTAATGTTTATTCATTTATTTTGAGAGTGAGAGAGTGCACATGCAGGGGTGGGGAGGGGGAGAAAGAGAATCCCAAGCTGTCAGCATGAAGCCCAATGCAGGGCTTGAACTCATGAACTATGAGATCATGACCTGAGCTGAAATCAAGATTTGGATGCTTAATGGACTGAGTCACTCAGGCTCCCCAGAAAACTTGATGTTTTAAGACAATTTATTATCTAGTTGATGGGATTCAGCTGGGTGCTTCTTGTTTAAGATTTTTCATGTGGTTACACTGAGATGATTACTTTGGCTGGAGTCATCTAAAGCTTGATGACTAAGCAGTAGGAAACTGATACAAGAAAGAAACAAATAAGTAATTAAAATACACAGTAGGGGCTCCTGGGTGGCTCAGTTGGTTGAGTGTCCGACTCCAGCTCAGGGCATGATCTCACAGTTCGTGGGTTCGAACCCCGCATCAGGATCTGTGCTGACCGCTTGCTCAGAGCCTGGAGCCTGCTTGGGATTCTGTGTCTCCTTCTCTCTCTTCCCCTCCCCCGCTCACACTTTGTCTCAAAAATAAATAAATGTAAATAAAATAAAATACACAGTAGAAAAAATGATGTAACAATTTTAGAACACTTTACATGTAGTTCAAAGTCCTTTCCATATCTGTTATCTCATACAACAATACATTAACTCTACTCTGAGTTTTAATTAGACAACTAGGCAAGCGTAGATGGTGGCTAGATTAAGACAGACATTTATAGGAGAGGCTATTATGAAGGAAGAATGTGATTTCTATGAATGTAAAAGAGGAGGAAGGACTCTTACTCTGAGAGAACAGCACGGGCAAAAATTCCAGACAATGAGTGTATGGTAAGGGGGTCTAGCAACTAGAAGAAGGGGTACCTGGAATACTGTATAAGGGAGATAGTTTATGAAATAGAAGTGAAGTTTTATGAGACTTACTCATTGGAGAAAGACATAAACTCATTTACTCACAATTAGGAAGTCCTGGCTAAATCTGACTTGTTCAGAGGAACATAATGGACTACAAACCATGTCATCATACATGTGCCATTTATCGTGTTACTGAGTTGACAATTTGACTGGTTATTCAAAGTATCAACAACTGCTCCTGGCTGGAAAAAGTTGCTTTTTCTCAATTCATCAGGAACAGGTTCTTAAGTAATATAACAGTGTCACATGTTATTAGAGACCTAGGATTAGATACTAAGCCCAGCACAGGAGGTGAAAATCCTGAAGTGTCAAATAATCTTTGAAAATCCCTTCAGAAGTTCTCATGGTGGAGATCAACATACTATCTTTTATAGATCCAACAAAATGTTTCTATAATTGAGAAGCAGATAACGCATCTGTTTAGATGACTTACTCCGAAAACAAAACAAAATCTTAAATGTTTGAATAGAACAGCTCATCAAAATGTTCATATTGTGAGAGGCATGTGAGTACCAAGTGGCTAAGGGAACAACAGATTCACATTTCCCTCTTGGGGAAGCTCAGTAGGTGGAAAACTATTTGGCTATTTCTCATTCTTGTTCTCACACTTCCTCCTACCCCCCGCATTTCCTCTTCCTCCACCCGACTTACTCCTTGTTGTGGAGCAGAAATAGGTGAATGTGTGGATGTTAAGCACGTACACTATTGTCCATGTGCTGGTTATAGAACCCTGACAGGGCCCCCAGCTATCTCTTCTGTTTGGAGAGCCTGGGCCTAATATCTCGAGGAAAATCTTGGAAGACTCTTCATCTCCCTGCCTCTTGAGTCTGACAGGCAGCTAGCTTCTCTTTCTTTCTGTCCCACTCTGGTTCTTCTCCAGAACCAACAATGACTGGCAGACTGATGGTATCTTTAGGCCCCAAATGGGCCTCCAGCTGCTAAAGTGGCCACAAGAGACCCTAAAGTGCCTTTGCAGTCAACAAGCGCTTTCTGAACTCTTGGTGGTGCTGTGCTGTGTGTTGTGTGACAAGGACATTGTGGAAAACAAGATTTAGTCACAAACCACATCCAGTCTAAAAACTAAGAGTTTAAACCCTGTCACCCAGTCTCTTCACCTTAGTACACACATAAAAAGTTATATTTGTCTCACATACTTGGAGCTGTGCTATGTGGTAGCTTTCTATAGATAGGTTTAATAAAAATCTGTCAGCAAAATAAGAATTCATGAAGCTAGGAAATGTGCAAAACGACCGTGGCAAAAACATTTGTCAAGCATAGTTTTAAATGTTATACGTTTGGGGCTGCACTAGGAGCGGTGAAGGCTTGAGGAGCCACCACCCGGTTGGGCCGGCTCGGTCTGCCTCCTGCCTGCAGCTGCCACAGGTCCGGCCGGGGTGCACAAGCAGTTCCCCAGAGTTATCCAGGTAAGGCTCGGGACAGCGTTGGGGAGAAGTGGAGAGGGCCGCACTCTGTGCTCTGAGTGGCCGGGAGGACCCTGGCCCACGTGAGCCCACCCAGTTAGGCCCCCCACTGCCTGCCTCTGGGCCTTGTGTACTGGGAGCCCGCCCCCCACCCCCAAGTTCTCTGCCCATTGCCTGACTTGGTGCAGCGCTGCAGGTCCTCCCAAGTCCCCGGTGTCAAGCCTCATGGCACGTGCGCTGCCGCGTGCAGGCTGCACCATCGCCTGAGTGTGTAGGCACCCAGGTGGTGTGGCAGGAGATTAAGTAAAGTCATTTCTTCCTTGAGGATCTTGCAGTGTCAGTGTGCCCTGCTTGACCAGCAGTCTGGATAAGTAACTACATAGTGTTTACCACTCAGCTTAACCCCATGTAGATCCCACGGTAGGTATGTTTATACCTGTTTTACTGATGGAGAAACAAGGCACAGAGAAGGTAAGTAAGTTATCCAAAGTAGTAAAGCCATTAGTTAATGGTGGAGGAAGAATTGGACACTGGCAATTCATCCTTAGGATCTTAGAATAGATTTTAAATCCATCATTTAATAATTCATGTATTAGGGTAATGCTGGCTTCATAACATGAGTTTGGAAGTGTTCTATCTCTCCCCTTCAATTTTTTTTGGATATTTTTAGGAAAAGCATTACATTATATTTGCATGTTTGGTGGAATTTACCAGTGAAACTGTCTAGTCTTGAGCTTTGGTTTGTTGAAGGGTTTTGGTTACAGATTCAGTCTCCTTACTGGAAGTTGGTATATTTAGATTTGCTATTTCTTCATGATTCAGTCTTCGAAGATTGTTTCTAGGAATTTATCCATTTTTGTCTAGGTTGTCCAATTTGTTGTAGTTTTATTGTAGATTCCAACCAAAATGAATCACTGTTCTTTCCAAAGCAATCGAGTGACCATCCCTTGAAGGATGGTGCCATATTGGGAACTTAGCATAAGTTTCTGTTGATGGCAGCTGGACATTTGGCAGCAGCAGTAGCTAATGCATCCTTGGAGCCCATGTTATTGGGCCTAATTATAGCATCTATTCCTGCCATTGTGACTCCTCTGTTCATGTACCGATTGTGGCAGTACTCAGGTGACCAATGAAAGGAACTAACCAGAGCCAACTGGGCAAGTCATTTTGCTTATTGTGAATTTAGCCCCTAGTCTGTAGACCAATGAAAGATGCCCATCTCCTAGTGTGCCCCATACCCCTGGGCTCCTAGAAAAATTCATCGTTCTGTCAAGTTCTTGAATCTTCAGAGTTTATCTTTTATCCTAAGGTATATATATATCTTACCAAGATGTCTGGGACACTTTCCACTTTTTGCTCTGTTTGATTGACCTGGTGTATTTATATAGTGGACTAATGTGATATTCATGCTCATATCTAGGCAGACTATATTTTGACTCATGGTCCACTATATGGTCCATTCTGGTGTACATTGCATATACATTTGAAAAGAACATGCATTTTACAATTATTTATACAATATTAAGCCAAATATATTGTAATCAAGTAATATGATTGCATGTTCAATTGCAAATCACTATGTATGACTATATCTTTTATATCTATATATCACTATTGCTATTTTTTCTAGTTCTCTATTCATTACTAGAAACAGGGTGTTAATATTTGCAACTGTGAATCTGCATTGGTCTATTTTTCCATCTCATGTATCCATGTTTTTCTTAATGTATCATACAGTTCTTAGATTCATAGCCATTTAAGATTTATATATTGAAGAATTAATGATTTTATGATTCTGATATGTTCCTATTTATCTTGTGTTATATTCTTTAAGCCAACTATGTCTGCTATTAAGATAACATACCATACATCTTATGCTTAGTGTTTGCTTATTATTCAGTTCCATCTTTTTTACAACCTAGCTGTGTCTTTGTATAAAATGCAGACTCTTGAGACCACAGAATAGTTGCATCTTACTTTTTTACTTAGACAGTCTCTGCCTTTTACTTAGAATGTTTAGTCCATTTATATTTAATGTCACTATCTATATAGTTTGGTTTGATTCACCTATTTGCAATGTGTTCTGTAATGGTACTGCCTGGTTTTGATTTTCTCTTCCTCCTTTTCCTGACTGCTTTGGAGCCAATCAGATATGTTTTATTATCTGACTTCTTCATAGACTTTTTAACTATATCTTCTTTTATTATTTTGTAGTAGTTTTTCTAGGGATGATGATGTGCATATTAACTTAGCAAGTTTGCTTAGATTCAGTATTTTTCAATTGCAAATGAGATGTTAGCACAATAGTGAAATTTCATTTATCCCCTATCCCTGGTGGTATTGTTTTCATATATTTTATATGTGTTTATTAAATCACCCTACAATATAATGTTATTTTAAAATGTTATAAATTTTTAAATGTTTTAAAATAATTTAAATTTGTCATCACTCTAAAAAACGTGCAATCATAAGTATATTGTGGCACATCCACTACCTATTTACGTGGTTGCATCCTTAGACTTTCTTCTAAAATTACACCTACAATTCTGTGAATTTTGGAGAAACACAGAGGATTCATACCACCCTCAGCCTCCAGTCTGGGCATTGTCCTGAAGCCCCCTGTTGCCCATCTCTATGGTGGGCTTTGGTGTTTGTCATCTTTATGGGTTGTTTACTTTTAATTCTTTTAACCTTCTACTGGTAGGGCTGATGAAGCCAGCTCAGGCACACCCCAGGCTCTCCTGTCTGCATCTCACCTTCACCTCTGTCCCCTTCCCTGCTGCAGGGTTTCAGCCCTCACCTATTTCTGCTACTTTGTAGGACCCGTGACCATAGTGGTGGGTGCACATACTGGTGCGGGATTGAGCATGGGAAGATTAATGTCTGTGTGAGTAGGAAGGTATTAGGAGCTGTCAGAATCCTTTATTTTCCATTTCCTTCCATGACAATAAAGACATTGGATTCCACTGTTGCAAGCCAAGACTACTTCAGTGTTTTCATCTACCTTTCTTAGAGCACTTGCTTTTGGAAATGAGGAAA
Organism: Lynx rufus; assembly: GCF_022079265.1. Taxonomy (NCBI): domain Eukaryota; kingdom Metazoa; phylum Chordata; class Mammalia; order Carnivora; family Felidae; genus Lynx; species Lynx rufus. Next base: position 37,396,099 of record NW_025814834.1, on the reverse strand, counting down.
TGGCTGAGATTCTCCTTCAGTCATTCATGTCCATTTCCATTAATGCTATAGTCTGAGCAATAAATAACTCTTGGCTGTTGTCTCTGTCAGCTTTTCCAATATCCTCTGGCTTTTAGCACATCTACAGTTGCCTCTGGTCCAAGTTACTAGAAAGAGATTTCCTCAGCATTCTATTTCCCCCTCAGTGTTTATTCTTACTTTAAAGTCATACACCTGATGCTGCTGCTATAGTTGACTATATCATACTTTCTTATATGGATTATTGTAGTAGTTTTCTATGTGATCCTCTCCCTCTCATTAGCCTTAACTTTCTCTCTCTGTACCAAGCCATCAGCCAAATTTGGCTTTCAGAAAAGGAAATCTGATCTAGTCATATCCATGTTTGTAAGATAAAGGCTTCCCTCATTTAAATCTTTGTTCAAATGCCCTGTCAGAAAGGCCTTTTCTTACTACCCAATCTCAAATAGCACCAGTCCCTCATTCTATGTCTCCTTATACTGGCTTATGTTCCTTCTTACCACTATATGCCACATAACATATGTTTGTCTGTCAACCCCCACTAGGACATGAGCTCCATGAAAGGTTTCTGTCTTTCTACTGCTGTGTGCCGGCATGTAGTATGTGTTCAGTAAATAGTTGTTGGTTGATATATGTAGAGTGAATATAAGATAAAAACAATTTTCACAATCGATTTGCCACTAATATTGAGTGTCTCTAGTCCTGCTGCATTCCACCATGCCCCCCCCCCCCATACTTCCTACCTTCTGCATACAGAATATGCCATGCCTTTTTGGATATCTGTAGTGTAGGGTAAATTTCCTTTTTGCCTGGGCTTGTCTTCCCTTCCTCAACATCCCCAGTCAAACAAATTTGGAATCCCTTCCCATCATTCAAAATGAAGCCCAAACATCACCTCACCTCTAAACACCTTCCTCAGCCTGCTCCACAGCCCCAGCCAAACACTGTCATTTCTCCCACCCTGGCAGAATTCTCCTCTAATTCTCCTTTCTTGGTCTTCCTTTGGCACTTGGAACAGAGTTCTCCTTTGATAGGGAACACTGTAGTTATCCGTTTATTTAGAAGGCAGCAGAGAGTTCTGGTTATATGAGTATGGGATCTAGACTTTGCATTGCTAAGGTGTAAATGATGGCTTCATGCTTTACTGTGACTTTAGGCTTATTGCTTAATTTCTAAGTGTGTTCATCTATTAAATGAGAAGAATAATGGTAGCTATAGATAGAGAAGGGCCCGGTACATAGTAAGCACTCAATTACTGTCACCGTTGATAATGATGGTGTTATTCTCCTCTGTGACTGTGAGTGCATTGTGGGCAAAATATTTTCTCTCCTGGTGTTTAGTAAAGCCTCTGTCTTCAAGGAAACTAATTAATACTCTTTGTTTCTATTTTTATCTCCTTCTCCCTCCCTTCTCCCACCCCCCCTTTTCTTTTTAGCACAAACTATTATTGAGTATCTGTTAGGGTCATCCACCAAGCTAGATATTATTCACATAGGTTTAAAAGGAATTCTATTATGGTGCAAAAGTTATGTTGAAAGAGGTAGAAACAAAATTTGGTGCTTTGGGAATTGTCTGTGGATGTGATACCACATGAGCTAAGTTTTGAAGCACAACTAGAATACTGACTGAAATCATTTAGAAAGTGATAACTATATTATTTTGTAATAACAGTTTAAAGGGCATATTTAACATAAGGGAGTAAAAATACCATAGGCAAATAAAATTTCATGTTCAATATCTTTGGTCTCTAAGGAAATATAATATTATTGTAATTTAATTCCCACTGGTTCTGCGTATGTGTGAGAATTTATTTTTGATTCTAGTTATGGCTAATGTCACACAAACTTTTCAGCAGCTGAAGGATGAACTGGAGCTTCTGTTTTTTTCTTCCTCCCCTTTTCTTTGTCCTTGTACCTATTCTTAGTCCCCAAAAGCTCTCAACTTAATTTACCCAAGTACTTTTTTCATCTTTAGAAAATACATTCTGCAGTCTCCTTATTTATTAAAATATTTAATAATTCGTATATTTATTTCTCATCTTCATTAAGTACACATAATTTTTAAATATGTGGACTCTTCTGTATAATGGGAATATCTTTTGTGTATGTTATAGAAAAAGCACAGACAGGAATGTGTCTGTCACATATTTGCAGTTTGTTATGGACAAATACATTGACCTCTCTGAACACTGATTTCCTTATTTGAAAATTGAGGCTACTCATACTTACCTCACAGAGTTCGTTTTTTAGAGAATAAATCTACTCATAAACATGAAGTCCTTTACGTACCTAAGCCCTTAACCTGTGGGATTTAATGCTATCAATAGGTAGATAATATCAGAATTGAGTTGAATTGCGGGAGAATCACTTGGTGGGGCAGGGGGAGGGGACAAAACCTGCATGTTGTAATTGGTGGGCAGAATCATAATACCCTTAAATATTTTTTTATTTTAATGTTTATTTTGAGAGAGAGAGCATAAGCAGGGCAGGGGCAGAGAGAGGGGCACAGAGTATCCAAAGCAGGGGTCATCGCTGACAGCAGTGAGCCTGATGTAAGGCTTGAACGTGCGAACTGCAAGACCTGTGAGAACATGACCTGAGCTGAAGTTGGACACCCAACCAACTGAGCCACCCAGGTGCCCCCATAATACCCTTTATAATAGTATTAAATAGTAATAAATCTAACAGAATTTACTCAGCCCTCTATTTTTATTCTCCATTTGCAGTGTTTTATATGGATCTAGAGAGCTTTGATTTATAGAACGGTACACAACTTAGGTTGGCTCAAACAGAACCAGTATGTAAATGTTGTGGAATCTTTGGAAAAGAATGCCTCTTTCTTGGAGGATAACAGAGATTGTTGATATAAGCTTGGAGCTCCATGCCCTGAGTAGAAGACTTTACAAAGTTAATACAGAAGAAGCAGAGCTAAAGGACAGACAGAGAGAGAGAGAGAGAGAGAGAGAGAGAGAGAGAAAGACTTGTTAAACTAAAACCTGATATTTGAGCTGAAACCTGGATCCATCCAGCTACAAACTACTCTTGAGTTGTTCAGTAACACAGGTCAATACATTGATTTTATTTCCCCTTAAGCTGATTTGAATCAAACTTCTGCCACTTGTAATCAAAAGATGTTCACCTATAAGTGCATCAATAAGCTTTGCTGGATATAAAGGACAAAGATTGGAAAGGAATGTTTGTCCTCCTGAGGAGAATTACTCTTGCTTGCTCTGTGTATTGCCAGTGTAGGTTAATTTTAAAGAACAACAAAAATCACCTTTCACTTTCAAATTATCTGTATTATAGCCCATTTTGGATACATGATATCCTATGATTAGGAGTTTATTACTATTATTTATTATTCTTTGTTTTTAGGTTGTACTTCCCAAATTTATTTATTATATTTTTATTTGATTTCACTATTGTATTTTGTTAGTTTATATTATTCATTTGGGTTTCTGTTTTATTCATTATGTTATTTATATTTTAATGGATGACGTATCTTGAAATTAACCTGCATAGGACTCTAGTGTGTAAAATAAATGAGAAGAGAGGTACTTTGGTGACTGAGAGAATGGTGGGGCCTAAAACACCTCCATCTAGACCTGGAGCTCCACTAGACATTGTTTGAAAAATACTGGTTTAAGGCTCTGAAATCTTCAGTTTGTTCCTCCCCTTTCTCCCTATCCTTTCTCCCCTCCCCTTCTCCCTCCTACCCCCTCCTCCTCCCCTTTGTCTGAGTCAGATAACCATATGTTTTTAAAAGTCATGTAGAGGGGCGCCTGGGTGGCTCAGTTGGTTAAGCGTCCGACTTCAGCTCAGGTCATGATCTCGTGGTCCATGAGTTCGAGCCCCGTGTCGGGCTCTGTGCTGACAGCTCAGAGCCTGGAGCCTGTTTCGGATTCTGTGTGTTTCTCTCTCTGACCCTCCCCCGTTCATGCTCTGTCTCTCTGTGTCTCAAGAATAAATAAACGTTAACAAAAAATTAAAAAAAAAAGTCATGTAGAATTTAAAGATATGCTTTAAATGATGATTAATATATTAAAGCTAAAAATAAGTTTGAAATCAATGAGAAAATTACTATTACTACCTTCCCGAGAAGCCATTCCTGGCTCGACTCTGCCACACTCCTGGTCCTATTCCCTAATGAAGAATAAACCACTTGCAACATTTTTAGCTGTTGCTATTGATACTACTTCCACATTTCTAAATGAAATGCTTGAATTGCCACTTCTTTTAATTGTTCATTCTAGATACCATGCATTGAATTGTAGTAGACAAGAATTTAGCTTTTATGTAAGTATCACTTCCAATTATTTTCTATGCATCTTCCCAATGTAGTTACAACACAATTATTCAATAGCCAGGATTTATTTGAGTTATTTTGGCTATTTAATGGTATTCTCTGCTAGTCAGAAACTGCATTATTATTATATATTTTTTATAACTCTTTCCTTTTCCTGGACTTGTTCAAATTTTTTCATTTGCTTGGTTTTCAAAATATACCTATTACTAGTTATCCCCAAATTCAAATAGATCTGTCAGTCCCTGTCAATACAATTTTCCAAATGGTCAATTAAAATAATCTTTCAGTTTTTTCTCCTTTATACTCTCCTACCCCATGATCTATCCCTCCAGAGTCTTCTCTTCTTTTCCATTGTATAGTGGATTCTTTTATGATTTGCTTCACAGTTATCCTGAAATTTCTCTCACCATCATTTTAGAATTTATCTCTCTGTTCACATGTGCTGGATCGCTTATACACTGAATCTTTCATTTTTGCCCTTCTATATTTATTCTATTTGCTGCACAGATTCCTGGTAGTTTTCTGTAAGAAGTGCACAGAAATTAACTTACAAAATGTTTTGCATGTCTCAAGTTACTTTTGTTCTGTTATTTAATTGATAATTTGGCTAAGTTTAGAACTTTAAATTGAAAATAATTCCCCTAAGACTTTTTGCATTGCTTCTAGGGTTGGTACTTAAAAGTTTGAATAGACTTGCTCTTTCCTTGTGGAAATATTTAGAATCTTGTCTCTATTTCTTATTGTTGGTAGGTAATTGTCCATGGATCTCTAGCATTTCTGCATGCATGTCTTGTGAACTAAGGCATTGATAGCCTTTCATTGCAACTATTCTTTCAAAGATGTGTGTATAGACAACAGCCTTGGAAGATAAAGTGTATCTTTAACAGAGGGCCTGTTTGGTTTTTATCCAGCATAATAAAACAGTGTCTCCCTTGGGTGCAAAGTTCGGGCAGGTTTCTTTGAAGCCTACTATAAAAGAATGGGGTTTCCCAAGCTCAAGTTTTTTTTTTAATTTTTTAAATGTTTTTATTTATTTTTGAGACAGAGACAGACAGAGCATGAGCAGGGGAGGGGCAGAGACAGAGGGAGACACAGAATCCAAAGCAGGCCCCAGGCTCTGAGCTGTCAGCACAGAGACCGACGCGGGGCTTCAACTCACAGACTGTGAGATCATGACCTGAGCTGAAGTCAGACGCTTAACTGACTGAGCCACCCAGGCGCCCCCCAAGCTCAGGTTTTCTTAGCTGTGACACGAACTCAAAGCATGTGCAGCATCCACCTGGATGCTCTGCATTGTCCCCTTGGGACTTGGGGAGCAAGGAGAACCATGTGACTATGAAGCTTATGTTGTTTGCTGTGTTGTAATAAAGCTCCTTGTCTCTAACCCAGAAGTCTCATGTCTTTTGCCAGAATCTATGAAACTGTGGCAGGCAATCTTGTTTGCTTGCAGTAACCAAGAACCTTCATGGTTATTGACAGTGATAATTGGCTGTGAGCCTTTTACTTTATTTTAAGGACACTCGGAGCTTTTATATTAGGGTTCTCCAGAAAAGCATAACCAAAAGCACCATTGGGTGGTGACCGGAGTGGCTGGGGAAATAGGCCAACTAGTATCCAAAGAACAGGTCATCCCAATTTCTTCATTGGTAAAATCATCCTTTGCTGATGTCCATTTGTGTGCATTCATGTGGGATACACATACCTTTATGTTTTTGCCTTTTCTGAGAGGTCTGTCTTTACCAGATTTTCTTGTCACCACTTTTCTAACCATGTTCCTTCCATGTCCCCGACCACTTAGCCAAACTATGTGCTAAAGCCCATGAATTGGCATATAATCACACATATGGCCATTTCTCCTTCCAAGTGAAGTGAGCAATTTCTGCCAAGAAGATTTTCCCTTACCACTGTTCTTCAGTGATGTCCTGGGAATGGGCTATAGTGCTGCAGCTCTCTACTTTCGAGTGGCGCCTGCATATCCTGCACACCTGTATACCTGTAAACCTTCTCTTCCTCTGTCAACCTCTCACAGGGAACCCCACAAAAAGCCATAGGTGCAGGCTGTGAGAGAGAAAGCAGGAGTGGGGATCATGGAAATTTGGGCCATTTCTTCATGTAACTTGTCTCTTCAGGGCTTGCTCAGACCTGATTGGTTCTCCAATTTTTCTTTTTAATTTAATGTATCCTATTTACATGTCTTTGTCTTTATGTCCCATTTTCTAGGTTTCTTTGAATTGATCTTTCAGTACTTCTTTATTTTATAAGTTAAGCTTTTTATTTTGAGATCATTGTAGATTCATGTCCAATTATAAGAATTAATACAGAGAGATCCTGTGTACTCTTTACCCACTTTTCCTCAGTGATAATATTTGCACAAATTGTAGTACAATCTTATAACTAAGGTATTAAAAGAGTTAAGTGGAGAACTTTTCCATCACTTCCTAGTCTCCAACCTACAAGCCTCCCTAGTCTGGGCCTTTTATAGCCACGCCCACTTTCCTTCTCCACCTCATCCCTAATCCTTGGCAACCACTGATCTGTTCACCACTTGTATAATTTTGTCATTTCAAGAACTAATAAATGGAATCATATGGTATATAACCTTTTGGAATTGGCTTCTTTAAATTAGCAAAATTCCCTCAAGGTTCATTATCAGTTGTCTGTTCCGTTTGAGACCTGAGTAATATTACATAGCTTGTTTGTTTAACCATTCAACTGTTGAAGGACATCCAGGTTGTTTCCAGTGTTTGGCTGTTAAGAATAAAGTTGCTGTGAAAATTCATGAACAGATTCTTGTGTGACCATAACTTTTTTATGTTTGGGGTACAAATGCACGAGAGTGCTATTGCAAGATTGTATGGTAGTTGCGTGTTTAGTTTCATAACAAACTATTAAACTGTTTTCCAGAGTGATGTACCATTATGTTTCCATCCATGGTACTGAATGAGTGGTTGAGCTTTTCTGCATCCTCATCAGTCTTTGATATTGTCGTTATTTTTTACTTAATCCATTCTGATAGATGTATAATGACATCTCATTGTGGTTTTAATTTATATTTACCTGATGTTGAATGATGTTGAATATCTTTTCATGTGCTTCTTTGCCATCTGTATATCTGCTTTAGTGAAATGTCTGTTCCTGTCTTTTGCCCATGTTCTAACTGAATTGTTTTTTGTTTTTGTTTTTTTTTTTTTTACCATCAAGTTTTGACCAGTATGTATTTTGAACTTTTTATTTTGGCTTTCTCTATTTTGAAGAGATCCTTCTCATCTGATTCTAATAATGAGATCTTGATCTTTTTCAATGGATACAATGGATCTTTATCTTTCTGAGTATTAATTACACAGAATTTTTTAAAAGAGTTTGCCATCTGAATTTTTTTTATCTTTGATATTCCTTTCATTTTTTTACTTCTTCATTTCCCTATTGAGGCTTTCTTCAGATATCCACTGATTTGTGGTTTAGGCCTGTCCCTCATACTGTGGGGCCTGCCACAAGACTGTAAGTGGAAGCCTATATACCATATATCTAAATAATTAGAAATTGTAACTCCAGCTAACAAACTGTTCAATTCTCCTACCTTGATAAGTATACTTTCAAAATTGTGACAATAATAATTTTGTAAGTATGTAAAGCTGGTTTTCATTTGACTGGAAGTCATTAAAACAACAAAGATGATTGAAGTTAATTATTATGGTTCATGTATGGGTGTTCTATAGATCTGTAGATGTCTGGACAAGTAATTAAATAAAAACATAACTTGTGAATTATTATATATTCTTCAAACTATTTTTTTTGCTTTTATTTCAGCAAACATACTAATTATGTTGTTATAGTGAAAATTTTTGCATAATTTGTTTTTGCCAGTAATGATCTAAAAGAATTGAAAATAGTCATAATTGTATTCAAAGTGTATACAATCTGAACATATTTTCATCAGAAAATGTAAGTTAATGTAAGAAAGTAAAAATTTAATTTCTCATGTATATTGCCAAATTCATTTTTATTCAAGATATGTAGGATGCAGATGTTTATAGTTTACTGCACTGGCTCTGAGATAAGTCTAAAGTGAGAGGCATCATGTGTTCTTTAATACATTGAGTTTTTTGTGCTTATGATACGTGGGGATCTTTAAATGGAAGGCTAGGGAAGAGGCCACAGAGCTACTCTTTTAATGAATGGAAAACCACTCTGGTTTTCCGTCTGTTACTTGAGAAAGGCACTAAAAAGACATTTTTCTGTGTGTAATAGTGGGACTTTTCAACTTGTAAGTTTCCCTTTGTAGAGAACAAGCATAAATCTGGCCTTTTGTTGGATTCTCAATGGTCATTACTTAGATGTCTTCTCTATGGGTAGGTCATTTTCTCAGAGGAGAATTCTCCAATCCCTTCTGGCTGTTAGAATTCTTAAGTAGAATAAGTGAAAGATCTGGGATTTGGGGGTGGAAAGAAGTCTTATTCAGACTCCCTCACAATCCTCCTGAGTTCCACACTTTACATACCCATCTTTCACAATGTTTATTTATTTTTGAAAGAGATAGAGACAGACAGGCAGAGCATGAGCTGGAGAGGGGCAGAGAGAGAAGGAGACACAGAATATGAAGGAGGCTCCAGGCTCTGAGCTGGCACAGAGCCCAACTTGGGGCTCGAACTCATGAACTATGAGATCATGACCTGAGATGAAGTCGGTTGCTTAACGAACTGAGCCACATCAGTGCACCACACAATTTCTGACTACATTTCTTAGAGCAAAACCTGGTTAGTGGAGAATGAGAACTGGAGAATCAAACTTCATATATACAGGCTTTCAACCAGTCCTTCTGGTTAGGGACATATCTCTTTCTCTACCCCTTTCTTGGTACTCTAAGTCCTTAGCTTTTCAGGGGTGTGGGTAAGGGAATCAGTTTGCCTTTTGGTATTCTCTGCTAGACTGGTTTCCTGAACTCTGGTAAGTTGGTCGTCACTCCATTTATTTAGTATTTTGTAAACCCCACTGCTATCTCTAGTTCATTTTTACCTTCTTTCTGATTTTGTGAATTGATCCACTTTGAATGTTTTTACTCTGGTATTCAATGGAATTTTGGAAAGAAAGGAGATAAGTCTACCATGTTTACCTGAAAGTGGTATCACCTTTTGGAATTTTAAATCCCCCCGTAAAGGGTAGCATATTTTAGTCATGTTTGTTTGCAAGTGCCATCATCCAATCATGACTCACTTAAGCAAATACTATTATTGCTAGTAACAGGAGAATTTACTGGAAAGTCTCAGGATTCTAGCAGGAAATAGAATTCATTGAGGTAGCTCAAGAGGAAGGAATGCTTACTGAGATATGGGCAGGGCTAAAGAAATGAGGGACGGTTGAGATACCCAGAGACCAGTAACAGAGGGAAACCAGTACCACTTCTAGGGCTAAAGAGAAAAGGGAGAAAATAGTGTTACTAGCACCTGCTGAGAGTTGAAACCTTAAGGGAGGGATTACCTAGGAGGAATTGTAGTCATGGAGGGATGTAGCTACTAGTAGAAAACACAGAAGCATAAAGGAAAACAGTAGAGAAGAAATACTCTAGCTTTTCTTATCTCTACCCTTTGTAGATCTGCAGATGCTTCCACAGGCCAACTCTAATGGAAGTCAGGCATCAAGACAACCAGAGTGATGCACTGTGTCTTGGTGAGCTCCTGGAGCCCAGGTCAGGTAAGAGAAGGCAGGAAAGATCTGGGGAAAAGTAGAGTAGGTGGAGTATAACCAGTACCAAAGGACAATAGAGTACCTTATAGAACAAAGCTGCTCTACCTCAGAAAGCTCAACAAGGTTGAGTACCTCAACAAAAGCTGCTATACCTCAAAAAGAGTGGGAATCCAGCCAGTTTCAGCAAATTTAGAGCTTCACTGAACTTTATCGCTAATGCTTTTTATTGATATGATACAGTTCCCAATACTCTTAGTCTCCATATCTCTTAATTAAAATTCTTGACAAAGTTTTTTTGGCCATGAGTCAGCCAGTCTAGTCTCTTTCCCTTGTCAAATACCACCTATGATCTAATTAACTATGCCCAGGAGCTTATATCTTATAGTATGGATATGGAGGTAATGGTCCAAAACTAAGAAGGCAGTGTTAGAGAGAAGACTATGGCTGGAAATGTACCCCAAAAGGTATCAACTACTCAAATGTAGGAGTAGTTACCCTATATTTGCAGGAAGTCATTAGCATAGTATCAGAGCTCTCCTCTTAGGACAGAGGGGGAAGATAGTTAATTTTAGGCACTGTAACTAATGGTCAGGAAAAAAAGAAAGTACTAAATGTATGTGTGGAAGTGGTGGAACTATTGTCTAATTCTCAACCTTGATTATTGTTAAGGGCATGTAGGCAGTACATAGTGGGCCTTCAGGCAACAATGTGGGTGGTACTCCCCTGGAATTTTGCAAAGTGGCAACCTTGCTTTCAACTTTGCCAAAGGAATTATTCTACCATAAAATCACTTGCGTGGCATTCTATAGATTTTGTGCTTCGAGGCTGGAGCTATCCTGGAACAAAGTTGTATCTCCCTCCATGTTCACAATCCATGGAAAGTGGAGGAGCAAAACAGAGCCTGAAGTAGCTTGGTAGGGGGGGAATGTCCATAAAGAAACACCAAAAGGTCATAGAACATATTCAAGAGGTTTCAAGACCCAGCAATTTGGGAAAAGCACAATACTATCGAAATATCAATTGAGAGCTTTCCTATGATGGGATGAAACGCTGTTGTACTCCAAGCTATTTGTTACATACGACCTGTAGGAAAGATAGAAAATTCACAAAGGTTATTTGGTGACCGATAATTTTAGCCAAGTGATGTGGGAAGATCTGTTTTCCTTATCTGACTCTTACAGTGATAATGGGATTTAAAAAATACTGTAGAGCAGTGGTTTTTAATGCGTGGCCCCCAGACCAATAGCAACAGCATTACTTGGTAACTTAGACATGCAAATTCCTCGACTGGTAAGAGTTTGATAACCACTGCATCAGAATCCCTGATGGATTTGTCAAAACTCAGCTTGTCACATGCCCTGCCCCGCTCCCCAAGAGTTGCTGACTTAGCAGGTCTGGCCTGGGGCTTACAGATACACTACTATTGAGGAGAAAGTTTTCTTAAAAAATGGTTTCCAGGGGCGCCTGGGTGGCTCAGTCGGTTGAGTGTCTGACTTCAGCTCAGGTCATGATCTCACAGCTTGTGAGTTCAAGCCCTGCGTCAGGCTCTGTGCTGACAGCTCAGAGCCTGGAGCCTGCTTTAGATTCTGTGTCTCCCTCTCTCTCTGCCCTTAACCCACTCGCATTCTATCTCTGTCTCTCTCAAAAATAAACATTAAAAAAAAAGTTTCCACACTAAGATTGGTAAATATATTAGAAAAAGGTTTTTGGACTAGTGAAACAGCATGTGTTTCATATAATCCTTAGGAGGACACTTCCCAGACAGTTAGATTGTCTACATCAAAATACAAAGATTTTAAATTTGGCAAGGATAATGTTATTTGCTTTGGGATAGTGAAGTCTTAAGAAATATTTTATAAGATCTTAACCCAGAAATAGCTTCAAGAGTTCAGAGAGTGTATTTTGAATTTAGAAGAAAAAACAAATAAGACCCTGTGTATTACATATGTAAATAGTATTCTAATTAACTGAATTTGAAAAGTGATTTCTAATGAGCATAAAATAAATAAACAAGTTCATACTTCAGTGTCATTTGAGAATCTGTCAGAATCCTAGAAAAAGAACTGATTTTTCTTATGAAATTGTCCATTATTTAATGTTTTAAAGCTGTTCATAGGCCCACAACTTGCTATCTGTATGCATTAGAGGGCTGTGTAGTTACTAACACAGATGTACCAAGCCAGTGAAACGACTTTGGAAAAACATCAGTGAGTCTTAGGACATTGGGTATTACCACAGCATCCATTACTAAATGGCTCTAATATCATGGTAGATAGAAGATTTATGTTTTGTAGTCAACGAGAACAGCCATGACACACATTTTCCTCCCTTTCATAACTTAATTACTGTCACCACATATTATTACCAGCCATTACCACAGATTCCAGAATATGGAAAGTTGCTGGAGCTGGAGCAAAGGAGCCAAGTAAAACACCTGCAAGGGATTTCAAAAGTGATTACAGTTTCGTTGCTATATTTTTAGTGAAAAATACAGATGATGAAGCAAAGAAGCATCTGTTCTTTTTTCTCCTGGCTCTGTGCGATGCTGTCTCGTGCATTTGCCTTGTAACTTCAATCAGCCCCCCTCCTGCAGAGCATGCTGTACTTCATACATATGGTCACTCAACAAATGCTTAGGACTTATAAATATTTACTAAAGAAAGTATGATCAATGTCTGTTAGCAACAGTTTTTGGAGCAGATGCTGTTTTCGGAACGTGGCAGTCATCACAGAGATGACAAGAATGTAACATTTCTGTGCTAACACCTGACAATTGTATGCTTCTTCTCCAGTTTTTAAGGAGTTTTGTGTATAATATTTTATGTCACCCTAGCCCCAGTCCTGGGATTAGAACAGAAAACAATGATCTCCACAGTAAAACAACAGAAACCTGTACTGAGTGTCTTGACCAAGGTCTCAGAGCTAATTAGTTGCAGGGGGGTGGAAGGGGTGGCATTTATATGCAGGCTTTTTATTCTCCAGGTCAACATTTAAGATTTAAAGCAAATATTGAAAGCAATGCATTTAGGGTTTGGTATTATCACTTTTTTCTTTCTAGAATCGTGAGTTAAACTTTTCCCTTTTCCACTTGGCAATGAGAACAGAATTTTTTTTCAAATAACTTTCCAAAAGCACAGCTAGCTGCCACATTAAGGATTGAGGTGAGAGAAGCCTAGCCCAAAGTCCAGGTCCATTTCAGATGTTGGGACCGCTGGACGGTAGATACGGTACTTGGTGAACTATAGCCGTTCTGTGGGGCCCTTCTTCCACTGGCTTCTTGGTTCTCTTCTCTAGTCCCTTCTTCTCCAGCCCTGGCCTGGACAGCCTACCAGGGATGTGCTCTTTCCAGAAAACAATGTGCTCTTTTTGTGAAACTAACTTTAAATGCTGCTGCCTTCTTCCTTAGATGTTGAAAATTGCTATCTCTATATGAAAAGGGACTGTAGAAAATACCTTGGAAGAATAACAACACAGCACATATCCCACAGAGCAGCATGGCTGCTGGTCTTGCTGGAGAGGAACCTGAGAAACTTCCGTAAGATTCCTGGAGTTCCATTGTTAGTTTCACATAAGCTAAAGTAAAATTGGGCAAACAAAGAGAGCGTATTCAATTTTAGCTTGGGCTATAAAGTAAAACAGAAATAAACGGACATGATTCAAGTTTTCCCTCGAGGTGCCTGCAAGTCTTGCACAAAGTATATTGGTATAAATAAAGTCATACTTGTGCCTGGTGATGTAGATAGGTTATATTTCTAAACATTTTGTGTATATAGCTCATAGGAGATATTATTGCAAGTTTATTTTTAAGAAGCTTTATTTTTAACACCAGATTTACTGACCATGAAACATGCTAGACACTAAAGTTCTGTTGTAAGCAAAAGAAGAGGGGGAAAAAAGCCAAAACACTGCCCTAAATTGTTTATTCCACTACAGAAATGCAGATTGCTCTTCACAGGTCCTGACAAGCTCTATCCAAGGCATTCTTTTCAAGGTAGACAGTGATGTGGCATTTTTGATCTTGGCAGGGGAGAGAAATTCTTCTATTTAGTTTAAGAGTAAATGGGTTTGTTACAGGTTAATAAACAGTTTGTAGAATTGCTAATAAGGTTAAAAATTGAGGCTTGAAGAATTGTTTTAATAGCCAGAGGTCAACAAGACACTATGGAATCGTAAAGCTGCTGGTGCCAAAAATCAAGGTGTCCTGTCACAACCAGGGGGCCGGTGTGGTCATGCAGCACTGACAGCAGAAACAGGCATCTTCAGGACACGACTTGCTGAAGAACCAGTGGAAGCAGCAGAATCCCAGGCTCCACCTTCTTGCTGCCTTCCACACGTCATGAAAGTCCATCTGACAGTAGACTTGGTCACATCCAGAGTGCTAGCTGCAAGGGAGTCTGGGAGATGTTTCTTTTTTTAAGGTTTCTAGCATAAAAAGAACATTATTCCATCAATTTTACCTATCTGCTCCCTTATATGGGCTCTGAGATTGCTTTCTTTCTTCAGCTGCAAAACTTCAGTGAAACTTCTTCTGGACTATATGATATTTTCTCTGAGATATATACCTAGAGGTGGGAACACATGGTTGTAGTATGTAGGCACACTTTTTTTAATGTTCACTTTGTTTTGAGAGAGGGAGAGGCAGAGTGCACGTGGGGAAGGGGCAGAGAGAGAGAGGGAGACACAGAATTGGAAGTAGGCTCCAGGCTCTGAGCCGTCAGCATAGATCCCAATGTGGGGCTTGAACCCATGAACCATGAGACCATGGCCTAAACTGAAGCGAGACACTCAACTGACTCAGCCACCTAGGCACCCTGAGGCATGCTTTTTTTTTAAACCGAGTACTGCCTTAATATTACTGTGAGAATGATTCCACTAGTCCTGCAAAAGTTTAATGTATAAATAACTTGACATTTGTACATACTATTATCAAAAATGAAGTTTCTACTTTCAAGCTTATTTATTTATAAAGACAAACAGTAGATTTTTATTTTTTAACTATTTTGGCTGAAACAGTATAAAAGAAGATAAATCAGTAGGAATGCTTTGTTGAAATTTTACTTGCTTACATAAAAATGGGAAGTAGTGTGGGCCAGTAGAGAACACTCTAGGCCCCATGTCAGGTGAAACTTAGATCCTGCACGTAGGACATGGGGCAAGCTCCTTAACTCTCTCTGAGCCTAATTTCTTTGAGCACCCCCAAATGGTGGTCATGATAATAAGGAAATTGTTGAAGAATTGGAGTTAATTGGTAAGAAGCAATCAGGACATGGGGTGCCTGGTGGGTCAGTCAGTTCAGTATTCGACTTCGGGTCAGGTCATGATTTCATGGTTCATGGGTTGGAGCCCCACACTGAGCTCTGCACTGACAACTCTGAGCTTTGGATTCTGTGTCTCCCTCTCTCTCCACCCCTTCCCTGCTTGTATTCTGTCTCTCTCTTAAAAATAAGCATTAAAAAAAAATAAGCATTAAAAAATTGTAAAAAATCAGATCAATGCCTGGCACATACTCCTTGGACAGGAGATGTTAATTATTCCAGTGAGCGCCCATGGACTTCTCCCTACAGCAGCTCATCTACATGTCCCATGTAAGTGAATTTTGTGGCAAACAGAGGCCTAGATTGTTGACTGCCAGAAACTAAGTTCCCAGAGGCTAGGTGCTCGTCAGTGCTGGAAGAGTACAGAGTGAAAGATAAGACAAAATCTGCCTTTGAGGACCTCAGAATGCAAAGGAGATAGAACACACATGTGCCTTTTGTTTTTTTGACTGTGTGGTTGACCACGGGGAAACACGTAAAGAGGAGAGCAGGTGCAGGTGTAATGCTTGATAGTGCAGGCTTCCAATCTCGCAGTGGGGACTTGAGGCCTGAACCAGCCCTTCCCCAGCCTGATTTCATGCACGGGTGTGTTGTGTCCTCTCGGCTGTCCTGACAGTTCCTCTCGGGGCTAAGTGACCCTCTTTTCATTTTCCCATACCAAACTGCATTTCCTTTTAACATAGCTTACCATACCGTACTGTAATCTATGTTTTTATCTTAGGAATGATTAAATAGATTTGCTCAGTTATTTGGCCTTGCCCGAGCTTGAATTTCAGGTGGCACTTTTTTGGTCACATGATTTCTGTATCAGTTCAGATACCGTCAGCAGGCAGAGACCCAAGCAGCTATTTGAACAGAGTGAATTTAATGTAGAGAATAGTTAACTAGGTATAAAGTTATAAACTGTAACTGATGAGGCAAGAAAAGAATACCCATGTATCTTAGAGTGGCAGCTGTGGGAAGCCACTCCCATCCCTAGCTAAAGCGGGGGCCAGAGTCATGAGGTTGAAATTCCTAAAAGGCAGAAACTCAGAGAAGGGGCCTGTGGAGGTGCAACTCATGTGGCTGGAAGGGGGCTGTTCAGCAGTTGGTGTTGGTGTTCCCCAGAGGAGTATGATGAGGTTGGCCCTGCAAGTGTTAGAAAAACTGCCAACCTCATTCAGCTGCTGGTACAGCACTGGAAGGAAGTGCCTGGCCAGGTGAAGAACGTGGCTGGGGTGCATTGGAACTGCAAACGCACAAAAGCAGTAAGAATCAGGAAGGCACAAGTTCTTACCTCCTTCTCCAGCCTGGCCTGCGCCATCTAGCGGCCCCTGTTGACAGAGCCTAGCAGGGAGTCGGGGGTAAAGCAGAAATTGGATTTATAGTCACCACTCCATTTGCCTGAATCACTATAAAAGGATGGGTTTGGAGCTGAATGACAAGAGCATAATAATGGACCTATTTCTTAAAACACTTTGTGTTACATTTAAAAAACCAGGACCCATATCCATATGTCTTCCACAGATAAATGGATACACAAAATGTAGTATATACATTTAGCAGAACATTGTTCAGCCTTTAAAAAAAGGGATGGAAATCTTGCCATGGGCTACAACATGGCTGAACTTTGGGGACATTTTGCTAAGTGAAATGAGCCAGTCACAAAAGGACAAAGACTGTTAGGATTCCACTTTTATTAAGTATCTAAAGTAGTCAAACACAGAAACAAAGAATGGTAATTGCTGGGAATTGGGGAAAGGGGGAAATTGGGAGTTGTTTACTAGATATAGAGTTTGTTTTACAGAGATTAAAATGTTCTCAAGGTCTGTTGCAGAGGAATGTGAATATACTTAACATTACTGAACTGTACACTTAAAAATGGGTAAGATGGTAAATCTATGTAGTTTTTGCCACAAATTAAAACGAATATTAAAAATTAGGATCCATTAAATACTGGCTGTTTCTAAGACATTTTAGGTCTCTTCATGAATTTCTCAGCCTTATTTTAATGTTTTTCCACATTACTTTGTGAAAAATCCTCGATCCTTATCCCATATTGCTATGGGATAATCTTTGATCTCTTCTTTATTGTTATTTGAATAATATTCAGGGTACAAATGATAAAAGAGAGCAACTGTTTATGAAATGTAGTTGCAAAATAAGACCATCATCTTGCAAAAATAGCTCTGTTCTACAGCTGCTTTTAAGATTCTGTATCAATAGAATGGTCCAAAGTAGAACAAATTGTTTAGGAAACCAGCACAAACATTTTAGTTAGGTTTACAGGACACAATGAAATTTCTTTGTTGAAATCTTGTGTAGTGGAGCCAGGTTTATGCTTTTCCATGCTCCATTCTCTGTTACATTGCCTGCTGGAGCCAATCTTTGTCACACTGCCTCATAAACCTTTACAGTAAATATTCCATTATTGGACACTGGGGTGGAGAGTGATGGAAGGGAATGTAATTGTTTTAGCTTTAAATTTACCCTTCAAATTTGTCTTTGACATACAGCACAAGAGCAGCCTGTAAGTCATGAAGATGTTCACATCTCTGGAGGCTGGATTGCATTTAAACCATTCCAGATGGATGAGGGAAGTGCCTTAGGAGAAGGAAGAAGCAATCCCACAACCCCTCTTAGTAACTCATCCCCTGTTTGACAAATCTTGCCACTGGGTCTTTGTAGTTAGTCCCACTTATCTGCTGCGATCCCCACCCCCAACTTCTGGTTTCATCATTAGTGGAGATTGGAACCAGCTGGCCTCCCTCTTCTGTGTAAGGGGTTTTTATAGATGTGAAAATGATTATTCAGTTTTTCTTAAACTACTCTGCTGAATAATACTGTCCACCAACTTTGCCCCATAAATTTTATTTTTCAGATCTTTCAGTGATCTTTCCGATGCTTCTCTAAATCTTTTGTAACTTATCATACTGGCTCTCAACTTGTGGAATTCTAGTTCTCATGGAACTCTAATACATTTCTAAGCATTTTTGAGATTAATGGAAGGACTACTCATTCTTATACAATAGTCACTTAAAAAATAAATATCCTTATTAAATCGTTTTCTAAATCTTTGTGGTTTTCCTGACAAAAATGAAAAAATACTCTCACCGCTTTGTGCCAAGCTGTTAGCCCTCATCAGTTCAGGTAGAAAGCTTCTTTTTGAGAGATTTTTAATCTATATGGAAAATAAGAAAGATCATAAAAAATATAGAAATATATATTGGTGGAAATGAGGATCAACTGGGATGGACATAAGTGTGAGAGGCTTTCCCCATATCATGAAGATTCTTTTTGCTATTTTCTTATTTTCTTTATAATAAATGCAAAGAAAAAAGTTAAAAACACCTAAAATCACATCATTTTGAGGCATGAGGATTGGACATATTAATGACCATCTTTTTGTGTTTATTTTCACGTACTTATACTTTATCTTAAATGTGATCATGTTATTTTTCTTTGTCCCTTTTAAAAATTTTTCTGTATGCATTCTTATCTTCACATGCTCTTCCTTCTCTCCCAAATACCTCTTTTATCCCTCCAGTCCTTTTTCACTGACACGTAATCATATTTGAGTATGTATTTAAAGGCTTATCGTTGTTTGTCTTAGAGAAAATTATCTAGTCCTTCATACACCTTGTTTTTCTCACTAAACAAATCATTATGGAAATTCCTGCCAGGCAACCCATACAGATTTAACTCATTTATTTTCATGGCTGCATAATGGTATGGCTGTAACTCAGTTGAGCCCCTCCTCCATGCATGTTTGTAAGATTCTTAGCTGCTATATCAGGTTAGATCTCCAGAATGTGGTTCCATAGCCAGTAATATATCAGAACAGGACAACAGAAGGCATTAAATGATAGTAAATTTTCCACCTTACACATAAATCTAGAGAAAAAAAATTACAAAAACTAAAAAAAAAAAACAGGAAAAGATTAAAAATAAAAACAAACAAAAAATAAAAAGGGAAAACTAATAAACCCAAAAACTGGTTCTCTGGGGGAAAAAATCAGGAAAATTGACAAACCATTGGCCAAACTGACACAGAAAATAAAGAAAAAACTTAAATACACAAAATTGGAAGTCACAAAATAAAGGTTCAGAAAGAGAAAGCTTTAAAAATTATAAAAGACTACTTTGCACAACTCTCTGCAAATAAATTTAAAATGGATGAATTTCTGGTGTAATATGATTTTCCAGTAGAAATGGAATATCTAAATAGACCAATTAACAGAGATGAAATAGAAAAATCAAAGAGCACTCCACTGTGAAGCCCAGATAACTTGACACAAGAATTTACTAAAACTTTAAAGATTAGTTTATCCTAATAGTACTTAAACTATTCCAGAACGTGGTTTAAAAATAAATCTTGCAAATTCTTTCTATGAAGTAAATTGATCTCAAAACTCAACAAAGTTTTGTGTACTTGAAATTAACATAGCCTTGTGCGTCAACTATCCTCAAGAAATCAACTGACAGAATTTGTACCCCAAAATAAAACTACTGGTTAGTCTCATGACCATCAAGTTAAAATGCTCCAAATAAAAATTAGGAATTTATTAGCCCATTAATAAAGACATGACTAAATGAAGTTGTTTTCCTGCAATGTAAAAGCTCAACATTAGAAGATCAGCTGATATCATTTTAGTAGAAATAAGGAGAAAAATAGATGCAGAAACATTATTTGACAAAATTCAAAGTTCAATAAAAGAGAAAATGGTGGATAACTTCTGTACAAGGTAAAATATGTATACCTCCACCTAAAGCCAGTTTAACTCCATGGGTGAGCATTATAGGATTTCCTGCTAAAGTCACAAGCCAGGCAAACATCTCCACACTGTATTTG
Source organism: Lynx rufus (assembly GCF_022079265.1). Taxonomy (NCBI): domain Eukaryota; kingdom Metazoa; phylum Chordata; class Mammalia; order Carnivora; family Felidae; genus Lynx; species Lynx rufus. The sequence goes on along the minus strand of NW_025814834.1, from coordinate 37,375,948 downwards.
AGGTGGTAAGCCACGAATTTAGATATCACAAAGTAATTAGCAGTATAAGAATTGAAACAAAAAAGTAAAATTACCTCTATTTGCAGATGATATGATTATATATCTGGAGAGCCCCAAAGAATCAATAGGAAAGTTACTATAAACAAAAAGAATTTAATAAAGTAGTAACTTATGTTGCCATCACATAAAAATTAAACTAAAGTTAACTCTACAGGAAAATATATATTAATGTTCAATAGCATTCATCTTACTAGTGCCTCTCCAGATTCTAGAAAGCCTCATTTCTTAGAAGAGTTTTCAGCAAGTGCTGATGGGAGTAATATTCATTCTGTTATTACATGTCCACAATAGATTTTCTTTGGACTTTGTACTTCAAGGTCAGTTTGGATATAAATTACATGGCTCTCATTTTCTTGAGCAATTTAGATATGTTACTCAGTTGTCTCCTGGTATAAAGTATTGGTGTTGAAAAGTATAATGTCAATCTGATCTTTTCTTCCCTTTTAAGTGACGTAGTCTATTTGCCTACACACCCTCCCTTTTCTTTCTTAAATGTCCAATAGTTTTATTAGACAACATTTTGATATTGACTGCTTGGTTTGATTTTTTTTTTGCAGGTATGCAAAATGCCCTTTAAATATGTAGATTGAATTTTTCTTCTGTTTCAGGAAACTTTCATTGAATTGCAGATCATTTGGGGACTCCTATTGCATATATGCTGAAGTTTCTTTGCCTTTCTTCTATATCTGTCTGTCAAATCCTTTAAAAAACTTTTTTTTCCTTTTCTTTTTGGTTTTTAAAATTTTCTTTCTACTCTGTTATTTCTTATGTGGCATTATTATTTGCTTCTGTGTATGTCTTAATTCTTGACATGCTTTGTTATTATTTCTCATTTTTCTTCTGTCAGCTCTCTTTTGTCCGACTATCTCATTTCTGAGATAAAAAAAACTATGATTTATGCTGTTATTTTATGGTTTCTATAATTGTCTTAAATTCTTTTGCTGCTTTAAAAGTTATAAATACATTTGATTTGTGCATGTATTTGGGAATACCTTTATTGTTTGCTGCAGTATTGTTCTGCTCTTACCTCATGTTCTGCTTATAATAACTTTATAGGGAAATGAATTACAATTTTTTTTCTAGTGTTTTAGTGAGATGTGGTTTCCCGAGTTTCTCAGGAAGGAAGGACAAGGAGTCAGTATAGTTAGGCTAGATACTTCAAGGCTCTCTTTTGTTCTTATCGTGAAGCATTTAACATATTACAGTCTTGTACTGAGACCTGTCATCCGTCCCCCTTTCTTCCCTTTACACCTCTCCACTTGCTGCATCTACTGTTGGTGTGTCCCCCGCTGTTGTAACCCACTCGTTGTTCTGGCTTGGGCCATGGACCAAGCCAACCAAGGTTCTTGGTGGGGCTGTAAGTTCCCCCAAGATTTAGCTATGACTCTCATTTAAACCTTGATTTGAATGGTCAGTCCCTTAGCTCTCTGCTGGAGGGTCACTTTGCCCCCCCATTCAGTGACCTATTCCTCTCCATAAATAGGCCACCAGCACTCAGCTGTCTTCTCAGTGCCTGCTGACCCCATGCTCCTCGGGGGCTGATGGAGACAGGTTGGGTTGGGAGTGGCATGGGTAACTTTCTTAGTTCCTCTGTTGACAGCTGCCCTCATTGCCCTGGGGAATCTGGGTGCTTCTCTTGATGCACTGCCCCCTCTCCAATATCTGTGTTTTAACTGTTGAAATAGTCTTTTTAGATAACTGCCTGTGTCTGATTCTCTTTTGACCATATTTTTTCTGTGTATGTAAATACTGTATTTTGAATTTTTTTTGTATTCCCCAGATTGTCAAACTTTGTGTTCAACAGCTTTTTGGTCTTTTAAAAGGCCTCCTTCTTACAATAGAAGGTCTGGCTTTTGTACTTTAACTTCACTATGATTGCTAGGCATTTAATAATAACATTTAGAAATTTGTCTTCCTGATTTTTTGCTTGCTGTATCTCTCTTCCCTCTAGAGCAGCACATATGAAAAACTGTCATTGTGTTTGCCTAAATGCTTGCAGAAAGGATAATGAATATTCAAAAGTGTGTCATGGAGGTTGTAAAAGAAAATTGTCCCAAATCTGATCTGATCTGGGACAGATCTTTTGTGTGATGTAGTTCACAGAGAGAAAAAAAATAACATTTCTGATAAAATGTGTAACCTATTTTCCAAGGAGCTTTAATGGAATTAAAATTTATTCTGAGAACCCAGTCACCTACATACTCAGCTGATACCTGTTAAGAATTTAATAAATTTTACCAACTATTCTTTTCTTTTTGACTTGAGCCAACCAATGATAATGTGACCCTATATTTTTCAGAGAGGGGCAAATTTGGCCCCTAGGGAACATTCGGCAATGTGTGGGAACATTTTTTTGGTTGTCACAACAAGGTGAGGGGAATGGGGATTGCTACTGGCATCTAGTGTGTAGAACCCAATGATGCTGCACAGGACAGCCTCCCTCTCCCCCCCCCCCCCACCCCCATGAATTGTCAGGTCCAAAATATCGGTAGTGTTAAGCTTGAGAAACACGGATCTAGCCATTCTTTTTTCCAATAAATTTGTTAATGAATTTCTTTTTTTTAAATGTTTGTTTATTTTTGAGAGAGAATGGGGGAGGGGCAGAAAGAAAGAAGGAGACCCAGAATCCCAAGTAGGCTCTGAGCTACCAGTACGGAGCCCCACTTGGGACTCGAACTCACTAATTGTGAGATCATGATCTGAGCCAAAATTAAGAGCTGCACGCTTAACTGACTGAGCCACCCAGATACCCCAACTCTTAATGAATTTCTTTTTCTTTTTTTTTTTTTTAATTTTTTAACGTTTATTTACTTTTGAGATAGAGAGAGACAGAGCATGAACGGGGGGAGGGTCAGAGAGAGAGGGAGACACAGAATCCGAAGCAGGCTCCAGGCTCTGTGCCGTCAGCACAGAGCCCGATGCGGGGCTTGAACTCACTGACTGTGAGATCATGACCTGAGCCGAAATCGGCCGCCCAACCGACTGAGCCACCCAGGTGCCCCTTAATGAATTTCTTAATGAATCTTTGAGTTGGTATGTTGTATGCCTTTCCTCTTGGAACAAGATTTAGTAAAATTTTTATATATTCTCATGACTAATTTGCTTTAAGATTTTTGTGTGATTTTAAACAAGAGATTGGGGGACAAACTTCACTTAAATTCCTAAAAATGTTATCCTACTACACTCAGGCAGCTGAGACATGATCTGGGGTTAACGGATACATAATTCCCAGGCGAGGCAGGAAACCTCAGTCTTTTGCTTTAAGCAGGGACTTCTGGGGTCAGAGCTGATCATAAACTGGCACAGACCTGATTTGCTGTGCAGATGTTGACTGTTGAGACTAAGCCCAGAAGCATGTTCACTACTATCTCCTAATTCTTAAGTTCCTAATTCAGCTTGGCCCATAGCCCATTGACTTGCCTCCTGGTTGCCTTGGTGCTCAAATGTAATTTTTGTTCTCAAGAACTTTGTTTTCAACAGCATCTCTCAGTTGCCTGTCCCTCCTGTCACCAAGGAGACACTGCTCTGTGGACACTGCCTTTCTTTCTGACCAAATCTTGTGCTTGTAGAAATGAGCCTTCCTTGCCTCTCCTACCCCCAGGAAGGTCAAAGAGGAAAGTCAGATGGTGGGGTGGGGAGTGGGAAAACCCAAGTGCATGCTCATCTTGCCTGTGGGGGATGTAGAGAACACGCAAGATGGCTTGTGAAAAAGCACAGTCTTCTCTCTGAGTTTTGCCAAATACCTAGGAGAGGAGTGAGTGTACCAGATCTTCAGTTTTGCAAGGCAGATGGAGGTATTGGTAGTAACACCTGGGTTCACAAGAGGAAAAAGGCAAGAAGAGAAAGAAAATTCTACAGAGTTTGAAAGAGACTTTGGAGGGTCTTTTTTGTCTATATTTTCATGGGAAATAGAAAATGTTTTTTAAAGACACAGTTCATGTAGCAGAGACCCTGCGTCTAAAGAAAACCAATGCAGTTTTCTTTCTGGAAAAAAAAAGAGGAAGAAAATAAGAGCTGAATATTCTTGTATTCAAGGGTACATAAAGCTGATATGGAAGCTAGAGGAAAACATTTTCACAAGAAAATACTTTCCTTTAAAATCATGGCTTAAATGTACTTTTGCTTTCCTTGAGGAAAAGTGAGGACATTAGGAAAAAGTATGAGATTCTGAAAATATCCATTCCTTTAGACATCTTCTTCCACATGACTCTTAAATGAAAAATTAGGCACATTTCTAGGTATTCATGATTAGTACTTTGTGCTGTTGGCTCACATCTTGTATTTTATTTTTTTAGTAATAACAGGCTGCTGATTTTCTTCCAAGCACTCTCAAACCAGTAAGTGTTCAAATCCCAGCCAAACTGCCTGTAATAATCTAAAAATTCTCCTTTGTCCCAGCCAGCAGGCTCCCCTTCAATTTGCCTCTGATGCCTCTGCTCACTTCTCAACACTCTTCCCTTCACATTGCCTTTTTTTTTTTTAAGAATAAAAATCTTAGTAATTCTTTCTGACACACCAATTTGGGCTACATTCTGAAGTCTTAATTATGTTAGAATTTTTAAAAGAAATTATTATATCTGGTCCAAACTTCCAAGTCACCTGTGCAGGTGTTATCATGCATAATATAGCAGTGGCATGGATTTGAAGGAGTGAATGTTCCTATCACATTTCTTAAGGTGGAAGATATTTTTGTAACAGATAAATTAGGATATCTGATTCCATTCATGCAAACAATGGCAGCCACCAGACCAAAATGAAATAAGGGCCATTATCTCCCCTAAAATCCCCTAAAATATGGTACAGTACCTGACACTGGGATAGAATGGTGAACAAGAGAGTGTAGCATCTGCTCTCAGGGGACTTGCATCTAACGGGTAACACCAGGATATTTAACAGTGTGGAATGTGGTCTGAAAGAGGAAGTAGAGTGAATGATGGGACTTTACAATAAGGGCTTTAACCTACTTGTAGGGGAAGTGGGACTCTTTTTTGAGAGAAGAAACATCTAAGCTGAACACCAAAGGAAACACCCTTCTCTGTTTGTCCATCCAAATGAGGAAAGTAATGTAGCTAAGGGCTATTGTGCAAAGCAGAACTTGGGCTAAGACCAGAAGATTTATCTGTGTTGTGTGTATCTGTATGTGACTAAATTTTAATATGTAGATGTCTTAATGGGAATTAATAATTAACAAAACTATAAGGCAAAATCACTGTAGAGAAGTGGATAAATGGTTTACCCTTCTTGAACCCCACACTCTTCTCATGTGGGACAAAATCTTTTCCTCCTGCTCAGCAGCAGACCAAGTAGACCTGGCTTCCTTCAGTCTCCCTTTTGAGTGGCGATTATTATTAATCAAAATTGACTTTTTTAAGGTGTCTAAAGTTAACAACTAGAAAATTCCTATTAGTCTTTGCATTGAAGAGAGGCAGAGAACCTGTGATACCATTCCCACTTGGGATTTGTGTGTGTGTGTGTGTGTGTGTGTGTGTGTGTGTGTATGTGTGTATGTTTAAAATTTTAATTTCAATATAGTTAATATACTGTGTTGTATTAGTTTTTGGTGTACAATGTAGTGTGCACGAAATAATTTTATATATTACTCAGTGCTCATCATGATAAGTGTACTCTTAATCCCTTTCACCTATTTCACTCATCTCCTCTCCACGCCTCCCCTCTGGTAACCATCAGTTCTGTGTAGTTAAATGTCTGGTTTTTGTTTGTTTCTTTTTTTGTTTGTTTCTTAAATTCCATATAGGAATGAAATCAAAAGGTGATTGCCTTTCTCTGACTTATTTCACTTAGTATTAGACCCACTAGAGACATCTATGTTATTGCAAATGGCAAGATTTCATTCTTGTTTGATGACTAATATTCCGTTGTATATACTACATCTGTTTTATCCGTTCATGTATTGATGGACACTTGGGTTGCTTCTATAACTTGGCTATTGTAAATAATGCTGCAATAAATATGCATATATCTTTTCAAATTAGTGTTTTCATTTTCTTTGGGTAAATACCCAGTAGTGGAATTACTGGATCATATGGTAATTATATTTTTAATTTTTTGAGGAACTTCCATACCATTTTCCACAGTGGCTGCACTTTGAATTCCTACCAACAGTGCATGATGGTTCCTTTTCTCCACATCCTTGCCAACACTTGTTGATTCCTGTGTTTTTGATTTTAGCTATTCTGACAAATGTGATATGGCATTTCATGGTAGTTTTGATTTACGTTTCCCTGATGATGAGTGATTTTGAGCATATTTTCGTGTGTCTCTTGGTCACCTGTATGTCTTCTTTAAAGAAATGTCTGTTGATGTCTTCTGCCCATTTTTTAAAAATGTTTATTTATTTTTGAGATACAGAGAGTGAGCAGGGAAGGTACAGAGAGAGAGGGAGACACAGAATCTGAAGCAGGCTCCAGGTTCTGTGCCGTTAGCACAAAACCCAATGTGGGGCTTGAACTCATGACCCAGTGAGATCATGAACTGAGCTGAAGTCAGATGCTTAACCGACTGAGCCACCCAGGTGGTACTTCTGCCCATTTTTAATTGGATTATTTGGGGTTATTTTTGTAGTCAGTAGTATAAGTTCTTTATATATTTTGGATACTAACCCTTTATCATACATGCCATTTGTTAATATATTCTCCCATTCAGTAAGTTGTCTTTTAGATTTGTTGATTGTTTTCTTTGCCGTGCAGAAGCTTCTTATTTTGATAGTTTATTTTTTCTTTTGTTTCTCTTGCCTCAGGAGACATACTAAGAAAAGTTTTGTTATGGGCAATGTCAGAGAAATTACTGCTTGTGCTCTCTTCTAGGATTTTTATGGTTTCAGGTCTCACATTTAGGTCTTTAATCCATTTTGAGTTTATTTTTGTAAATGTTTAAAAATTTTGTAAATATTATGGTGTAAAAAAGTGGTACAGTTTCATAGTTTTGCATATAGCTGTCTAATTCTCCAGCACCATTTGTTGAAGAGACTGTCTTTTTCTCATTGTATATTCTTGCCTCCTTTGTTGAAGATTAATTGAACATATGATTGTGGGTTTATTTCTGGGCTCTGTATTCTGTTCTATTGATTTGTGTCTGTTTTTGTGTCAGTATCATACTATTTTGATAAATATAGCTTTTTACTATATCTTGAAATCTAGGATTGTGATACCTCCAGTTTTGTTCTTCTTTTTCAAGATTGTTTTGGCTCTTTGGGGTCTTTTGTGATTCCATACAAATTTTAGAATTGTGTGTTTTAGTTCTGTAAAAATGCTGGTGGTATTTTGAAAAGGATTGCATTAAATCTGTAGATTGTTTTGGGAAGTATGGACATTTTAACAATATTTGTTATCCCAGTCCATGAGCATGGAATGAATACTTTCTATTTGTATCATCTTCAATTCCTTCATCAATGTTTTATGGTTTTCAGAGTGCTATTCTTTCACCTCCTTGGTTAAGTTTATTCCTAGGTGTTTAATTCATTTTGGTGCAGTTGTAAATAAGATTGTTTTCTTAATTTCCCTTTCTGCTACTTTATTATTAATTTTATAGAAATGCAATGAATTTCTGTATATTGACTTTGTATCCTGTGACTATCTGAATTCTATCAGTTCTAGTAGTTTTTGATGGAGTCTTTAGGGTATTTTGTATGTAATATGTCATTTGCAAACAGTGAAAATTTTACTTGTTCCTTACCAATTTGGATGCCTTTTATTTCTTTTTCTTGTCTGATTGCTATAGCTAGGATATCTAGTACTATGTTGAATGCAAATGGTGAGAGTAGACATCCTTGTCTTGTTCGTGATCTTAGGGAAAAGCTCTGTTTTCCACCATTGGGTATGATGCTAGTTGTGGGTTTTTCATATATGGCCTTGATTACGCTGAGGTATGTTTTCTCTAAATCTACTTTGTTTTAGGTTTTTTTTTTTAAATCATGAATAGATGTTGTATTTTGTCAAACGCTTTTTCTGCATTTACTGAAATGATCATATGGTTTTTATCCTTTCTCTTATTGATGTGATGGATCATGTTTATTGGTTTGCAGATATTGAATCACCCTTGCATCCAAGGAATAAATCCCACTGATAATAGTGAATGATTACTTTTAAGGTATTGTTGGATTTGGTTTGCTAATATTTTGCTGAGGATTTTTGTACTTATGTTAATGAGAGAGATTGGCCTGTACTTTTCTTTCTTTCTTTCTTTCTTTCTTTCTTTCTTTCTTTCTTTCTTTCTTTCTTTCTTCTTTTGTAGTGCTATTTTACTTGGTTTTGGTATCAGCGTAATGCTGGCCTCATAGAATGAATTTGGAAGCTTTCCTTTCTCCTCTGTTTTTTTGGAATAGTTTGAGAAGAGTAGGTATTAACTCTCCTTAAATGAATTTACCTGTGAAGTCATCTAGTCCTGGACTTTTACTAGTTGGGAGGTTTTTATTACTACTGAAATTTCATTGCTGGCAATAGGTCTGTTCAAATTTTCTTTTTCTTTCTAATTCAGTTTGGGGAGGTTGTATGTTTCTAGGAATTTATCTACTTCTTCTAGGTTGTCTAATTTTTTGGCATACAATTTTTTTATAATATTTTCTTATAATCCTTTGTATTTTGTGGTGTCAGTTGTTATTTCTCCTCTTTAATTTATTATTGTGTTTATTTGAATCCTATATCATGTTTTTTTGATGAGTCTGTCTAAATGTATATCAATTTTGTTGACCTTTTCAAAAAACATCTGGTTTCACTAATCTGTTCTATTTTCTTAGTTTCTATTTCATTGTTTCTTCTCTAATCTTTATTGTCTTCCTTCTACTGTTTTGGGACTTGGTTTGCTCTTTTACTAGCTTCTTTAGGTGTAGGATTAAGGTGTTTTTTTTTTGAAATTTTTCTTATTTCTTAGGTAAGCCTGTATTGGTATAAACTTCCTCTTAGAACCAATTTTACTGCATCCCAAAGATTTTGGACCTTAGTGTTTTCATTTTCATCTGTCTCCATGTATTTTTTTAAATTTCTTCTTTGATTTCTTGCTTGACCCATTCATTATTTAGTAACATTATTTAACCTCCTTATATTTGTGCTCATTCCAGATTTTTTCTTGTGGATGATTTCTAGTTTCATTGTGTGTGATCAGAAAAGTTGCATGGTATGACTTCAATTTTTTTTAATTTGTTGAGACTTGTTTTGTGGTCTAATATGTGATTTATTCTGGAGAATGTTCCATGAGCACTTAAAAGAATGTGTATCTTGCTGTTTTAGGCTGGAACATTCTGAATATATCTGTTAAGCCAATCTGGCCCAGTGTGTCATTCAAAGCCCCTGTTTCCTTGTTGATTGTCTGTTTGGATGATCTGTCCATTAATCTAAGTGGGATGTCAAAGTCTACTATTATTGTATTGCTATCAATTCTGTTGTTAGGTTTTCACTGTTCTGTGTATTTGGGTGCTTTATTGTTGGGTGCATAAATATTTACAGTTGTTATATCTTCTTGTTGGGTTGTTCCCTTTATGACTATATGGTGTCTTTCTTTGTCTCTTGTTATAGTCTTTGTTTTAAAGTCTATTTTGTCCAATGTAAGTATTGCTACCTCAAGTTTCTTTCACTTGAATTTGCATTATAAATGCTTTTCCATCCCTTCACTTTTATTCTGCATATGTCTAAAGGGTCTCAAATGAGTCTCTTGTAGGCAGCATATAGATGGGTTTTGCTTTTTTATTCATTCCATAATCCTATGTCTTTTGATTGGAGTTTTTAGTCCATTTACATTCAAATTAATTATTGATAGATATGTATATATTGTTAGTTTGTTATTGTTTTGTGGTTGTTTTTTGTACTTTCTCTCCAGTCCTTTCCTCTCTTGCTGTTTTTCATGGTTTGTTGGCTTTTTTTAGTGACATACATAGATTCCTTTCTCTTTATTCTTTGCATATCTATCAGTGGGTTTTTGATTTGTGGTTACCATTCAGTTTATATATAATATCTTCTGTATATAGCAGTCAATATTAAGTTGATGACTGCTTAATTGTGAACCCATTCTTTAGTCCTCTCACCCTCCACATTTTAGGATATTGTATCCTGTTTTACATCCTTTTTATTTTGTGAGTCCCTTGACTGATTTTTACAGATATGCTTATTTTTACCATTTTTGTGCTTGCAACTTTTTCTACTCTCAGTTATGGTCTTTGCACTTGAAAAGTCCCCTTTAATATTTCTTGTAGGGCTGGTTTAATGGTCATGAAGTCCTTTAGTTTTTGTTTGTCTGAGAAACTTTTTATCTCTATTCTGAATGATAGCCTGGCTGGATAGAATATTCTTGGCTGCAGACTCTTCCCACTCAGCACTTTGAATAGATCATGCCACTCCCTTCTGGGCAATAAAGTTTTGCCTGAAAAATCCACTGATAGCCTTACAGGGTTTCACTTGTATGTAACTGTCTTCTCCTGCATTAATTTTTTTTTATCATGACTTTTTGCCATTTTAATTACTGTGTGTTTTGGTGTGGACCGCCTTGGGTTGATTTTTTTGGGGGGGGGTCTCTGTGCCTCCTGGATCTAGATTTATGCTTTATTTCCCAGATTAGGGAAGTTTTCAGCTGTTATTTCTTCAAATAAAATTTTAGTCCCCCTTTTTCTCTCTTCTTTCTGTGATCCTTGTCATGCAAATGTTACTGTGCTTGATGGAGTCACTGAGTTCTTTAAATCTATTCCCATTTTGCATAATTCCTTTTTCTTTCATTTGCTCAGCTTGATTACTTTCCATTATTCTGTCTTCCAGGTCATTATTTTGTTCCACTGTTTCCTCTAGCCTGCCATTTATTCCATCAAGTGTATTTTTAATTTCATTTATTTTGTTCTTCATCTCTGATTGGTTCTTTTTTTTATCTCTTTATAATGGTCTCACTGATCTCCTCCACTCTTTTCTCAAGTCCAGTGAGTATCTTATGATCATTACTTTAAATTCTCTATTGGGAATATTACTTGTATCTGTTTCACTTAGATCTCTTACTATGGTTTTGTCCTGTTCTTTCATTTGGGACATATTCCTCCATCTCTTCATATTGTCTACCTCTCTGTGTCTGTTTCTATGTGTTAGGAAAGTCAGCTTTGTCTCCTGTTCTTGAAGGTAACGGCTTTATGAGGAAGATATCCTGTAGTGCCCTGCACTGCAGTGTCTCCTGTTCCCCAGGACCTAGCATTTCAGAGAGTGTCTCCTATGTGTGCTGTCTGTGCCCTGCTGTTGAGTCCTGGCTACTTTTTTCTTTAGTCCATTTGTCTGCCATGGCTCTCTATGCTTGTTGTGGGCAGTGTTTGGTCCCCAGCCAGGTGGGGCACATTTTAATAAAGTGTGCTCTGGTCTGTTTGGAAATGAGGATTGTCATTTACAAAACTGAGGTCCAGTAAAACACACGGGCCAGGAAATGAGGTGTTGGTAGGGTTCCACTGGTCTTCTGGGGGAAGGGGTTTGCAGCACCAGGGAAAGCATGACTGGGAAGGGTAGATCTGCTGAAGTGTGGGGCCAGGCCTTGGTGTACAAGTTAGGTAGTGAATGTTGACACTGCACTGGTTCCTGCAGGTGTCCACGTGTTTATACTGGGGGCTGGGGGAGGAAAACAGTGCCACCAGTTCCTTTTCTGGAGGGGTCTCCCCAGATGCCTGCCTCTCTGGGGCATGCTCTAAGATGAGTAAATGACTTTCTCTCCAGTCTGTCCTACACATTTTTCACATTTTATTTTATTTTATTTTATTTTATTTTATTTTATTTATTTTTAAATGTTTATTTATTTATTTTGAGAGAGAGCACACATACAAGCAGGGGACGAGCAGAGAGAGAGAGGGAGAGGGTGAGAGAGAGAGAGAGAGAGAGAAAGAGAGAGAGAGAAAGAGAGAGAGAGAGAGAGAATGAATGAATTCCAAGCAAGCTCCATGCTTAGCATGGAGCCTGATGCAGGGCTCAATCTCATGACCCTGGGACCATGACCTGAGCTGAAATCAAGAGTCAGATGGTTAACCAATTGAGCCACACAAGTGCCTCTGCCCCAGACATTTTTCAAACTGCTTTATCTCTTCTGGCTCTTTGTCATGCTATCTCTTTAAGGGTGAGAACTCCACTTCTTAATGCCATCCAGGTTCTCCCAGAGTAGAACCCTTCAATTTTTAAAATTCCAGCCTTTGTCTCACTGGTTGTAAGAATTCATGAGATTTGGTCCCTCTTGCTTTCCAAGATAAACGTTATAGGGATTCATCTTCCCATTCAGTATCCCCAGTGAAAATCTGTTTTTCACCTTTCTCTGCACTATTGGCTCCCTCCCCACTGTGGATGGATACAGTCTGTTTCACTCCCAAATCTCATCTTCACCTTTCTTACTTTCTTCGATGTGGCCTTTTCTCTACCTTTAGTTGTGGAGTTTGTTCTGCCAGTCTTGGGGTCATATTCTGGGTTATTTATGCCAATGTGAATGTTATCTAGTTGTATGAGATGAGGCAAGTTTAGGATTCTCCTACTCCACCATCTTCCCTGCCTCCTCCAGCCCATCTAGTGTATTTCTTGTCTCGGTTATTGAGTTCTTTGTCTCTGACTGGTTCTTTTTATGTTTTATGTCTCTTTGTTAAGGGTTTCACTGCGGTCCTCCACTCTTTTCTCAAGTCCAGTGAGTATCTTTATGACCTTTACTTTAAATTTTCTATCAGAGATATTACTTATCTACATTGTTTAGGTCTCTTGCTGTGATATTTGGGACATAATCCTCTGTCTCCTCATTTTATCTAGCTCTCTGTTTCTATGTATTAGAGTAGTCAGCTACATCTTCTGCAGTGCACTGTCCCCTGTTCACTACAATCTGGTGTTTCAGGGATGTCTCTTATGCGTTGCATGAGTACCCTACTATTGTGGCTGAGCCGCTTTTGCCTTCATCCCTGTTGTCTGCAGTGGCTCTCTTTGCCTGTTGTGGGCAACATTTGGTCCCTGTGTTGTCAGTAAGTCATCATGAGTTTGAATTGAGTCAGACCAGGCATTTGCCTGAGATGTGTGGCACCAAACTACGGGGTGCTTTCCCTGTGTTGTGCCCTGAGAAGTTTTGTTGGTGGGTGCAGCCTGAAGTCGGACCACATGTCTGCCCCCAGCCCACTAGTGGGGCCTCAGTTGGACTGGTGTGTGTGTGTCATGTGTTGTTATCCTCCCTTCTCTCCAGGGTAGGAGTTACTTTGGAGTGGTGCTGGCCCCTTTCAGGGCTGCTTGTACCCTGCCAGGCTTGTGGCACTGCTTTGGATAAACTCTAGCCAATGTCCTATTGGAGGGGCAGGTCTTCAGGAGACACAGGGACCAAAGCATGCCAGGTTGGAAGGCGCAGATCTGCAGAAGCACACAGAGCAGACTAAGTGGTGTTAGCAAGTTAGATGGACGGTTTTGTTGCTTGGCTGGTTACCACAGGGGTCTATGTGTTTAGGTGATGGTAGGAAGTGGAGATAAATGGCATTTGCCAGCTCCTTTTTTCCTGGAGAAGTCTCCCAAAGATCTTTGCCCCTCCAGCACGTGCTCTGAGATTAGTGAACAAATTTCTTTCCTGTATACCCCAGGCATTTTCGGAAGTGCTCCTCCTATGCTGTATCTCCATGGGGCTGTTTGTTGTACTATCTCTTTAAAGTCAGGGACTTAGTTTCCTCTCACCCTCTCTGCTTTCCCAGAGCTGAGCCTGCTGATTTTTAAAGTTCAAGATGTTAAGCCCTACTGATTATAAAAGCCCATGAAATTCAGCTCCTCTGGTTTTCAAAGCCAAATGTTATGGGGATTTGTCTTCTCCCTGTAGGCTCTCCATGCCTGGGATGCCTGGAGTGGCTCTCTCCCCTTTCCATACCTGTGGTATCTCTCCTTCCTATAGACGGCCCCATGGGTCCATTTAGCTCCTGGCCACATCTCTGCCCTTCCTACCCTCTTTGATATGGCTCTTCTATACATTGAGCTGTGGAGAGTCTGTTCTTTCCCTCTTTGGGTTGTTTTCTGTTTTTTTTACATCGATATGGGTGTTATCTAGTTGTATCTGTGGCATGAGGTGAGCTTAGGATCCTCCTACTCTACCATCTTCCCAGGAAGACTTCCATATATATATTAAGAAGCACTTTCAGAAATAACTCCTGGTAGATCTGGGCCTGGTTCTCTCTGGGTTGTGATCTTCAACTCTGGCTGTAACTAACAAGTGTGTAAAACTGCAGCTGCTCTAGTTCACACAAGACTCATCTACTCACAATTTCTAGGCATGAGGCTCTGGTATTGGTAATAAAAACACTCCCCAGGTAATTTTAATGGCAGCAAAGTTTGATGTACATTGTATCAGGGGGTGGGATGCCAGGAAAATTTAAGTTCATCTGGTCTCTTAGCCTCGACAGGCAAACAGGGGGCCAGAATCTGCAGGTATTAGGCAGGACCATGCAATTATAAAAAATCTGTGAGGATGGCAAGATCTCCCTCAAAGAGCCCACTGGATTCCATCCTGTCTTCCCTCCTGTGTATCATGGAGGTATTCATGGGCATTTGGAAGCTTGGACATGCTGCTGTGTAATTCCCTATCTCTGTCTTCCTGTGCAGTGAGGTGTCTTCTTTAAGTACATTAAAGGAATTTTGTCCACCACCTTTCTGTCACTTGCACACTGTCACAGATAGAGAAAATATTTGAAACACTAGAACTGTGACAGAATGAGATTTTCTTTCCTTTACTCACTTCTTTACTTCTACTCCTTACCCCTGTAGGATATGGGAGCCTTGCTAAAAGTAAGGAGTTGATTGTTAGCACAATAATATATTTATGTTTTGTTGTGAGAGGCAGCTAACAATAGCAAAAAGAAGAATTGTTTGTCCTTATAAACATTCCACTCTGAAGACTCTGACTTTATTTCTTATGATGGATTACATGTACATGCCCTCCAGACAACACGGACATGAATAACAATATTGAAGATTTATGAAAGCAACAGTGATTTGTTGGCTAAATGTTTCCAATAATTACTTCCATTTTTAATACATGTTCTTAAAAATAACTTGTAACATTAAAAAAATAACTTTAATAATGCATACTTACTGAAGGAAAATCAGAAAATACAATAGAAAAAAACGCTATAATCAGAAAAAAATGGTTAATATTCTTCCATGTTGAGAGCCTTCTAGAAGCATCTTTGCAAATGTACATTTGCATACATGTTTATTGACAGGTTCTCTGTACCAGGCCTGAATTATTTTCAACCAGCTATATTCCTTCTTCTCTCTATATATGAAGGATGGGATGTCCAGTGCAGACAGCACTTCCTGTGTTCCCCCATTGCCATATCATCTAGCTTTCATCAAGGCTTGGCCAATGAGAAACCTTCATGAGTTTGGAGGCAGGAAGAAAAGGAGAAGCCAGGATGTTTTAGCCCCTTCTCTCTGCCTTGAGCAACACCTCCTCCAGTTTCTGTGTCACAGGACTGATAATGTCCTAATTTCCATCAGCCGACCTTGGTCTTTGGGCTATACTATTACCACCTTCCCTTTGTCCTTATAGCCTAGGGTCTGGGTAGTGGTTTCCTGCTCTTGCTAATATGTCATCTCATTTCCCCCTAATTTCTCAACTATTTCACCACCTGCATATCCAGTTCTCTGATTTAAATTTAAATTCTTTTAAATGCTAGTGTGATTCCTGTGCACCTGGATGGATATTGATGGCCATAGGTTGATAGTGATATAAAAGGAACATTACACTTATATAAGGAAATATCACAATTGAATTCTGTATTTAATCACAACTGGCTCTGACTAGTTGAAGTTCATTAAAGACTATGAACTTTGACCCTGGAACTAATTGAAGACCCTGATCAGTGAGCTGTGGGGTTTGTTGTTATCGATTGTTTACAGGCAGTGGACTCATTTTCAGTGCTTATTCAGTAGATTTTTTTTTTTTTGCATTTAAAACACCTCATTCTCCCCTGTCAACACACTGCTCAATTGCTCAATGATTTCTTTACTACCTTAGGATCCCCTGCCTGGGAAGATTATAGATACAACTTGTTTTTTGTTTTTTTGTTTTTCTTTTAAGGCTCTGGTAGTCTTTGTTTTATTGTTTGACACTAAAATCCTATTTTACAATATGCCTTTTCCTCTGTTCAGTATTTTATGACTTACCACATCAAATGTATTTGTAACATTTCAATGCTATAATTTCCACATTGCTAAACATTTAGTTTGTTTCAAGTTTTTTTGCTTGCTCTGATTAACACGTTCACAGTTAAGTATCTGAAACTATTTTCAATTATTCAAGTTGTAAACTTTTTGAGCAACTTTCTACTAAAGGGTTCAAAAGACTTCTCCTTTGAGATGCAAGCTCAGAGAGAGTAAGAACTGACTGACAGAAAAGCTAAATGGAAAATAAACAGTAGTGGTTATCTTCAGTGATCTTTTATTATTCATCTACTCCCTTATCCCTTTGTTAAGGTGTCCAACCATGCTCGACTCAGTCGACATGTCTCAGTGGAAGCTGATTTCACCCAAGCTCCAGGGTAGGTCTGTGTTTAAACCTACCCCCCTTGCCTAAGATTGGTTTAGAAATTGTCATATGACTCAATCTGTGCCAATAAGCATCCAGGAGAGGTTTGCTGAAGATGATGGGGAAAGTGCATTCTTCCTAATCTGGGAGTTTTCTGTTTTCTTCTGGTTGTTGTGTGGCCCAGAAGTTCTGTAGTCATTTCATATCCAGCCTCAGTAGGAAGCCACACATACCAGAGGGAGAACAGCAGGGAGCCAGAGACACAGATAATGTCAACTCTGAAATCTGTTCAGTCTTCTAGACTTCCAGTCATGCAAGCCAGGAGACTTTCTTAACATTTGAAGACAGGTTGAATTTTTCTGGTATTTCTTGATCAAAGAATCCAAATCTGTAAAGTAAATTAGCAAAATAAGTACTAAAGATAAGTGCTAGTGCTAATATTTAAAAATGAAGAGAAAGAAAATGAAGAAAAGAATCTAAGTGATTATATGTCAACTAATTTTAAGCATTATTTTTATATCTGACCAAAAAATTAGAGACACATTGATTCAGAATGGATATATTTATTTTTAACAAGTGTGGTTCTGGCATATCTGTCTGTTGATATTTTTTTAAATAATTTTTTTCATGTGTATTTATTTTTGAGAGACAGAGAGAGCATGAGTGGAGAAGGGGCAGAGAGAGAGGGAGACACAGAATCTGAAGCAGGCTTTGAGCTGTCAGTACAGAGGCCGATGCGGGGCTCAAAACCTTGAACTGTGAAATCATGACCTGAGCTGAAGTCAGACGCTTAAACTGTCTGAGCCACCCAGGTGCCCTTATGTCTGTTGATATTTTTATATATGTTGGCAAATAAGATGAAAGTGAAACAGCTTTGATGTATATTAGAACTTCGTTGGTTCATCAAAGGGATGAGAGACTTTTTGCTTAATTGGATGATACTTTTAGAATACTAGAATAATATTTCCTCAATTTTGTGTGTATGTGTTCTTTACAATGTAATGGCTACATTATGTTATGATATGCCTTTAAATTTGATGTATGTTAACATTTTATCTATCATGTTAAGTCTAGACCTCAGGTTCTGGCTATTCCTATTGTTGTAAATAATTTTATTGAAACACAGCTGTGTCATTTATTTACATACTGTCTGTGTCTGCTTTCTCACTGTCACAGCAGTGTTGAATAGTTGCAACAGAGATCTTGTCCTGTAAAGTCTAAAATAGTGCTTACTATCTGACCTTTTATAGAAAATGTTTGCCAAATACTGGTCTTGGATGATCAACAAAAGAGTAAATCAAACCCTGATTTACCTAGTAGAACAGCTGAAGTCAATAGCCACATTGGCCAACTCCTGGGTTAGTGTCCTTCCTTTGTCTCACACCAGCCCCCTCCCCCTGCCCTGTTGTCCCTTCCTATGCTGATCAGTTGACACTGGTTAAATCTGGGGCTTGGAGGAAGAAGGGGAAACATTTTTCAACTCCAACTTTGTCTGTTTAAAAGACATTTGCTTTAATGCAGTTCTTCTAGTGTTGCAAGTGCTTCCTATTTTACTATTTTATCACTATGATTTCATACTTTTGTAAATAAAATACTTATTTTTAATATCTCTTTATTTCTTTCTGAATAAATAAATATAAACTTAGTTGGCTGTGAGCCACACTATATGTCAGATATGGACAGATATGGTCCAACATGAGTTCCAAAGATTTATGATTTTAACAAGAGTAGTATTGTGAAGCTATGTGTAACAAGAGATATTTGGGCTATTGAACCCACAAGTAGCTTGCTGTCCCTGGAGAGACCACTGACTTGACCAACGACTTGACCTTCATTATCCCAGTGTGTCTCACCTGCATAGAGTTACCAAGGGTATTTGTTAAAATGGATTTTACACATAAAATGTAGATTTACAAAGGCTCATTGAATCAGAACTTGTGGGACATAGGGCCTATGAACTTGTAGCAAGTATGTTTAATCAAATATTAAGAAATCATCGTGACTTTCCATGTGACATTGGATAGTCTTTGGGCCTCATTTTATAAAATGAAGGGTTTAGGTTCTATGATTTTATGTAATATATTAAGATTGGTTGTTTTTTCATAGTGCAGGAGACTCTAACATGAAGGGGGCAGAAACAATAATTATTCCTTTAACTCTGTTGTTTGTTTAAAAATACACGCACACATCCCTTTGTGCTGAAAGCATTCTAATGCACGCACTTCTCTTGCCATGTTTTTGGCAATGGGAGTCATTTATGGCAGGACTCCTGTTTATACACAAACTCTTGGGCATCAAATGGAGCATCCAAACATGTTCTAGATGAACGCATCCACCCTGTACCTGCTGCATTAGCTGGTGCAATAGTGGGAAAGCCTCATGGGACACCATAAAGATGGAGTGTGCTATCTGATGGGCGCTGCAGATGTGCTCAAGGTTGTCACAGTGAACCATGCAGGTGGCTTGCTTCAACTGAGTACACCAGATGCATATCCTTACAAAAGGTTTCTGCTACCAGCGATGAGTCAGATTGGTGACATGGGAAATAAACAACACCAAGACTCTCACTCAGCTTGTGTTTACTGACCAGTTTCCACTCTCTCTCTCTCTCTCTCTTTTCTACAGGAACTCCACAAGTTGCTTGGTGGCCAAAAGTTTGGTAGTTTCTATAAATACTTTAAGATCAGAAAGTGTAGGAAGATATCCACAAATTAATGGCATGGTAGCTAGCTAAGAAGCAAAAGTTGAACTACAGAAATTATGTTCCCATTATAATATTTCCAAATAGATAAAATTGCCTCTTTAATGTCTTTGTAGTACAATGTGGGTCATCTTGCTAAACCGTCTTTTATAGAATGTTTACTTTTCATGTTTCACTTCTTGCTGCTTAGGCCTGTACAACCTCTTCTTCTATGCCTGCTGTTTTCCTGGATGTTTTAGCAGGAACACCTTAACTCAAATATGACAAAACCTCTGTCTGCCTGCCAATGGAAAATCAGTTGCCACAAGGCAGACATGTGGTAAAAGGAAGGCAGAAAAGAACTTGGACTCCTGGGTTGCTCTTAAATTACTGCCAGCTTGCACTCAAACTTTTCCAGGAACAGACTGTGGAAAAGACTTGGTGTGTGTTCTTGCCGATGAGCATTTCACAACATAGTCTCCATGTACCAAGCCTGCTTCCATGCAGATCGAAGCAGAGTCTGGTGGCGAATGGGGAGTTGGCGACCTCTCCTCTGTCCACATGAGTACTCCTCACTGCCCTCTTCATTAAGATTCAGAGAATCCAAGATGAAGGAAGATGGAATGAATTCTGAGATCCTAAAAAAGAATTTTCCAGATAGAAAAAGATTTCTAAGGTACTGTTAAAATTAGGAACATTTTCTAAGTAATAATACCTAAAACAAATTAGGTACATTAGTTTGCTAGGGCTGCCATACCAAATACCACGGACTAAATGGCTTAGCAACAGGAATTTCTCACAGTTGTGGAGGCTTTGAAGTCCACAGTCAAGGTGTCAGGTTTGGTGTCTCCTGAGACCTGTGTCCTCAACTCGCAGATAGATGCTTGTCTACTCTGTGTGTCCTCACATGGTCATTCCTCTGTGCAAGTGCATCCTTGTTGTTTTCTCTTTTTGGGTGTCCAAATTTCCTTCTCTCATAAGGACACCAGTTACATGGGGTTAGAGCCCAGTCCATTGGCCTCATTCTAACTTAATCACCAATTTGAAGGCCCAATCTCCAAATATAGTCACGTTTAGAGGTACTAGAGGCTAGGGCTTCAACACATGAATTTTGGGGGATAAAATTTAGCTCATTACACTAACCCAGATTACTAGTAGCCCATGAAAAAGATCTAGCACAGAATGATCTTGACTTTCTAATAATACCCAATTTGGTTTTGGCTTTTCTAATAAGCCAAATGTACAGGATTTGAAAACTCAGCCTTAATTTTTCTTTTTTTTTTACTCTGACTCCATGGGCTGCATTTGTTGATAAACTTCCGCCTTGCCCTGTTTATTTGATGAGTTTCCTTTTTGCAGCTTTCCTAGAGTAACTGGAAGTGACACACTTGCATCCACTGACTGTTCTTTTGTCCTACCTCAGCTGTCTTTCCTGTGGTCACACCTGTGACCTCATCCACAACAGGAATAGATACTGCTGAAATCTTGACTCCTCACATCCACTAGTCTATTATAGACATCTCATTCAGTGATTCTTTGACCTTATTGAGATCTTTAGCCCATTGGCCTTACTCATTAACAGTCCTCCCTTCCACCTCCACCAGGTTTCTCTTCCTTTCCTATCTGGCTTAAGATTCTAAGATCCATCGCTAGAACTACTGTTGTTCCCTTTCTCTCTCCAGGGTTGATAGAATTACAATACTGGTAAAACCAAATCCTCTGTTTCCTGCTTCCCTTTCCCCCCCTAGCAGCTATAGAAAAGTGAAATTTTTTTTTTTTTTTTTTTTTTACTGTTCTCACTTCAGAGTCCTAGCATGTAGAAAGAATAATCCTCTCCACCAAAGATGTCCATGTCTCAAATCAGAGAAGGTGATGTGATGTGATGACTGAGGCATGGCAGAGTAGGAGACGTGGCAGTGAAAATAGGTCAAAGATTTGATGCTACACTGTTAGCTTTGAAGGGGGGGTGGGGGGAGGGATCATGATCAAAGAATTCAGGCAGCCTCTAGAAGCTGGAAAATGTAAGGAAATAGATTTTCTCCTAGAGCTTCCAGAAGGAGTGTGGTTTTGCTGACATGTTGATTTTAGCCCAGTAAAACCCATTTCAGAGTTTTGACCTCTAGCATTTAAGATAATAAATTTGTGTTTAGCTACTATGTAATTTGTTACAGCAGCAATAAGAAACCAGTTCAAAGGACAAACCTCAAATGGCCACTGAACACCGTGTGACATTTGTACCTTCCAGTATGCTTGGTTTTCTATTCTCCAAAATAGAGTTCTTTTCTATTCTCCAAAATAGGAGTTCTTCCCACCTTAGCAGCTAACATTGCCTTGTATTTCATTGAGAACCTGACTCCCATTATAACTGATACATGTATTTACTTGCTCAACTCCTTGTATATATAATCAGTATCCCAACCTCATTGCCACATCCTTTATCCTGCCACATTTTTGGCCCCTGGCCATGCCACTATCTTCAAGGAAAAGGGATGGAAGAAGAAGAGGAAAATCAACATTCTATTTAAAAAAAACTAATTTAGCTTAATTTAATTTAATTTAATTTTAGAGAGCATGAGCAGGGGAGAGGGGCAGAAGGAGAGAGAGAGAGAGAGAGAGAGAGAGAGAGAGAGAATCTCAAGCAGGCTCCATGCTGATTGTGGAAGCTTGATCCCAGGACCCTGGGATCATGACCTGAGCTGAAATCAAGAGTCAGAGGCTCAATCAGCTGAGCCACCCAGGCACCTCAACATCCTACTCTTCAATGTTAATTGAGTGTCTGCCTGTGTTATAACATATCTGTAGTATATAAACCCAAGCTTCTTCATATCTGTATGCAAAGAACAATTCCTGCTTTAATATTAAAACTTATTTTTTTAATTATAGTCCAAAGAAGTAGTGCTTTTGTGTAAAAGAATTACTTCCTGAACAAAGACATTACAAAAAATATGAATATAACAAATTCTTTCCTTTCGGGCCCTCACAGATTATGGTGTTGCCATGGGTCACTGCCCTGTCTGGTATTACTGGTATAGTACAAACAAGTCATATCCAAAGTCTCACTTCTGCAGAGATATACCTGATGTGAAGATCTACATCTTTGATATGGAATGGAAGAAGGCAAAAGTGATGAGTTTTTACACCATGGCCACATGGTGTCAGATGAATATGAACAGCTCTCTCTTTTGAAGCCCTGGAGGCTTCCTCTGTGCCAACAAGTACATGGTGAAAAGTTGTGAAAAGATGGCTTTCACATTCAAGCACGCCTCCACCCCTTCCAAGTCATCCATATCAACAAGATGTCGTCTCCTGCTGGGACCATGCAGACAAGTATGTGGGGTGCCTTCAGAAACCCCCAGGGCAGAGTAGCTAGAGTCCATATTGATCAAGTCATTATGTCCATCCTTACCAAGCTGAAGAATAAGGAACATGTGGTTGAGACCCTACATAGGGCCAAATGCAAGTTCCCTGGCTGCCAGAAAAATCACATCACCAAGAAGTGGGGCTTTACTAAATTTAATGTAGATGAATTTGAAGACATGATGGCTGAAAAGTGGCTCATCCCAGATGACTTTGGGGTCAAATACATCCCTCATGATGGCTTCCTGGACAGATGGGAGGCCCTGCACTCATGGGAAACTTGGCACTGCCCCCTTATTCATGCCCACAGATAAATCCTATTTCCTGTTAAAAAAAAAAAAAGGATATATCCAACGATAATCAGTGACTTGAACTCTTTACCATAATGACAAGCATAAGTCAACATAATACCTGTGCCTGTTACATTAATTTTGGGGTTTTTTATTGCTTTTAATAATAATTTAAAAAATTTATTAATGATTTTTTATAGAGTATATAAGTGCATATATGTAGTTTGAAAAGCAACAGATGAACACATGTATATATAACTGTACATATACATATATATGTATATATTAAAAAATTAATAAATATGTATATGTGTGTATGTGTATACACACACACACATCTAGTTTAAGAGAGAAATTTTGAAGATTCCCTGTGTTTCTACCTCATGGCAACCTCACTTCATCCAGGTTAACCACTGTCCTGAAATTTGTGTTAATATTTTCCTTTTCTTTATAGTTTTACCACCTGTACAAAATGTGACCAGACATCTAGTTCACCTAAGACAATCCTGGTTTAAGAATGCTATCCCTGAGTAATTATTAACAGTATTCCTTTTTACTGTCAAACATCCTGTTTTGGATGATCTAAATTATATATGGACACAGACTTTATGTGTAGATTGCTATACAGTGGGTTACTTAGTTTAGAAACTCAGTGGCAAAGAAGAAATCTAATTTTGTAAGAAAAGGGCATTATTTCCATAGTTAGATAAAGACTCCCAGAGAGTCTTGAGGTCATGATTTGGCTTCAGTGTGTATGAAATTTCAGAAGTGCATCTTTTGGAGAAGTCAGTGGAAAAAGCAGTTAGTTACTTTTGAGGAACACAGGGCTTATCATTGTCTAGGCATTTCCTAGGCTAAGTGCGGGTCAGGTTGTTAATCATATTTTTAAATTCTCTTTTAAAATTATTTTTAATATGTATTGAGGAATAATATATCTACCATAAACTACATGTATCTTAAATATATACCTGAGGAATTTTAATATCCAACATATTCCTGTATCCATCACCCAGATCAAGATATAGACACTTCTAGCCCCAGAAGACTCCCTCATGCCTCCTCCCACTCAGTAGCCCCTCTCAAAGATGGCTATTATGCTTATAAGCAGTGATTAGTTTTATCTGTTTTTGAAATTCATATAAATGAATTTGTCTAGCTGCTTTTGCTCACTGATCACATCTTTGAGACTCATGTACTAGATATCAGTTTATTCTTTTTCTTGCTGTGTAGTATTCCATTGTATGACTACACCACAATTTTTTTTAATGCATTCTACTGTTGATGGGCTTTTATTTTTAGTATTTCCAACTTGTTCACTCTCATAAATGAGTACCAATTTCAGTACATCATCAGCAAAAAAAGAATTCCAACTCTTCTATATCCTCATTTTATTTTGTATTGTCACTCTTAATTTTAACCACTCATAATTTTTTCAACATTGATATCTCAAAAGCCCAGTGAATTATAAAATTCATAAAAGGAGTTCCTTAAAACAAAATGAATCCCTCAAATGTTGTTAGTCACATTATCAATTATTTTCAAAATTTTACTGTTTCAGAAATTTTGATCAAAATTTTGAGAATTATATATAAAGATATTTACTAGAAAGGAAGAATAAATAAAGGAATAATGTGTTTGCTGAGTTTGAATCATAACTTTTTTATAAGCCTATGTTAATCTATGGACCACGTTGTGTCCCCCCAAGATTCATATATTGAAGTTCTAACCTCCAGTGTAACAGTATTTGGAGATGGGACCTTTGGGAGATAATTAGGTTTAGATAGGTCTGGAGGGAAGGGCCTTCATGATGAGATTAGAGCTCTTATAAGAAGAGACACCAGAAGGCTTGCTCTCCCTCTCTCTCTGTCATGTGAAGACACAGTGAGAAGGCAGTTGTATGTAGCCAGGAAGAGAGCTCTCACCTGTAACTGAATCTGCTGGAACCTTGATCTTGGACTTCCCAGCCCCCAGCACTGTGAAGAATGTCTGTTTCTTAAACCACCAAGCCTGTAGTATTTTGTTCTAGCAATCCAAACTAATACATTAAAAACTGATGTTCTACCACATGACTTCATATAAGATGTTGCATAGACAAATATGTTTAGAATTTTCTCATATAACAGGTATGATTATTTCCAAATGATCCATCATTAACAGGAGTGTGAAGAAGCATTTCTCTTTCCAATTTCTTGATTATACTGAATTCTACTTGGCCACAGACAAAAAGGTAATTCCATAGTATTTAAAAGTAGGCCAAGAGAAGGTAACATTCCTGTGACAGATCGTTAGGCCAAGGAGTCTGTCTCAGGGAAAGAAATGTAAACAATAATTGACTGTAGAAAAATAAATACTAATGTTTTTAGAAAAGAAAAAGTTGGAGAAAAATTGGGAGACCAGCAGTTTTGATTGTCTTGCAGAAAAATCATTTAGCAAAGTCTTGGGAGTGAATTCAAGAAAGCTCAGAATGGCTGTGAGCCCAATGAAAAGATACTATTTCTGTGTAATCAGATTAAGCTTGTTACTATTTCAGTGCAAATTCTGAAATGGGAAACTAAAAGGATTTCTATTTGAGACATCAAGTGCTGGCAATGGAAGCTGAACTAATCTCAAGCGGAGTAACTATAGAAAGTCATTCTGAAAAAGGATTTATTTTCTCACTGAAAAGATGTGCTGAAAGAGAGGACCTGCCTTTGACTAGGGATATAAACAGAGAAAATGTAGATAAAAATTCAGGAGATAATTATACTATTTAAATCAAGACCACTGTATTTAATTAATTGACATAGCACACATTGATAATCTACCATGTGCCAAGTATTGTGCTATGTAATAAGGTATATGTGTTTAGAATCATTGGATGATTAACTCAGGTGCTTAAAGTTACTTGAGAATATGTACTACATTCCCTGGGAGACCTCCATTCATCCTCAGAGTCAGACATATCTACACCTATTTGCAATACTTGTGGGGGACCTGATCAAGCATAGAGTTACATGAGTGATCAAATTGCTGAGGTTAGCATTGATTGTTTCTCCAGGGTACTGCTTCATATGTTTATTCAAATAAATAAAGCATATGTAAAGTACCCTAGATGTGGCTAGTAAATGCTCACATTATATGTGTGAGTAGTAATCTGTATGAATAGTCATGAATGATCAGCGGATTTTTTGATGGATTACCAAAGAGAACATTATTAACCAGTAGCTGGTGATAGAAACTGTCATGTTAAGGACCCCCAGTTATTCCATTATAGGCTTTTATGCCTATAATTCATGACTAAAATTTAGTTACCTATTTTAAATAACTCATTAAGCCAACATTCACTGAGCCCTTTCTGGTTACTGTGTTGAAGGTCAGGGATACAGAGATCCATAAGAGGTGTCATTTTTGGAGGAGATCAGAGTCTAATGGTAGCAGCTATGTGGGAAGATAATTATTGTATAATGTGATAAGTCCTTAAAGAAAGTAAAAGCAGAAGTGGAACTGCAGAGGAGGAAGTGGCCAATTGCCCAGGATATCAGAAAATAATTTAAATAGGAGGGGATATTTTGATGATGAAACTGAGGCTGAGCACATCCCAGTGAGCAGGTGTGCTGAACTCCAAGTCAAGTGCTTGAGGGTTTTCTTTTCTTTTTTTCTTTTCTTTTCTTTTCTTTTCTTTTCTTTTCTTTTCTTTTCTTTTCTTTCTTTCTTTCTTTTTTTTTTTTAGCATCTTTACTAAAGATGAGCAGAATCTGTACTCAGAGCTCTCAAATAGTGAACTTTTTTTTTTTTTGAAGTGCACTAGCCTGACCAACTGTTCGGAGGTCACCAAAGTTCACTGTGAATTTTAGAAAATGGTTGTAATTAGTCCCTCTTTCCACCTCTCTTGATTCTTACCTGCTAGATACGTAAATATATTTAGGGAGAGAGTATAAATTACATTATGGGCATGCTTCTGGACTCAAGCAGAATTATATCCATATTTCAGTTCAAAATAGGAGAAAGTGTACTTTTAAATCTGCTGCTTGGCTACATTAACATTTAATAAGTGTGTATCAATTCCCATTTATGTATATATATATATATATATATATATATATATATATATATATTCTAAACAAGTTTAGGACTATAGTACAATTTTCAATTTGGAATAAAAGGACAGATGTAAGTGTTTCAAGTCTAACATAAAAAGAGCAATCATGGGAACAAGAAGACAATCATTAGGTCACGAGGTGTAAGTAATCTAAGATGGGTTGGTGTTGGCCGTAAATTGACTGGCAATTATTCTCTCAGTTTTTGCTTATCTGAGAGTCTCTTAAAATTTCTCCCTCATTTTTGAATAGTAGTTATGAAGATATGAATTACTGGTGGACAGTTTTTTTTTCCTTTCAGCACTTTGAATATGCCATTTCTTTCTAGACTCAGTGGATCTTGTTGAGAATCCTGGTCTATAATAACTTCTCTCTTGCTGCTTTCAGGATTCTCTTTTTGTCTTTTTGGAAATTTGAGTATAATGTGTGTATGTATGGATCTCTTTGAGTTTAATTCTACATGGGTTTGTTGAACTCCTTGGATGTGCAGATTAATAGTTTTCATCAAATTTGGGTATTTTTTTTTTTTTTTACTATTTCTCCAAGTATTCTTTCTGCCTCTTTCTCTCCTTTTCCTTCTGGGACTCCCATTTTGCATACATTGGTATATTTGATGGTGTCCCACAGATTTCTGAAGCATTATTCATTTTTCTTTATCCTTTTTCTTTTCTGTTCAGCAGGCTGAATAATCTTATTTAACCTGTATGAAAATGTTTTGATTCTTTCTTCTGTCAGTTCATGTATTGTTAAGTTCCTCTAGTGAATTTTTCATTTCAGCTATTGTATTTTCAACTCCAGAATTTTTATATAATTTTTTTCTTTCTCTTCCCTATTTGGTAAGGTATTGTTTTCACACTTTCCTTTAGTATTTTAGACATGGTTTAGGTTTTTTTTTATGTTTAAGATAGCAGATTGAAGTGTTTTTCTTGTAAGTTCAATGCCTGTGTTTTGTTAGGGGTAGTTTTTACTGACTCCCTCCCCACCATCCATGGGCTGTAATTTCCTGAAGCCTCTGTGTGTGTGTATGTATGCCTGTTTTATAATATTTTTTTTTGTTAAAAATGAGACACTTAATATAATGTGGCAACTCTAAAAATCAGATTATTGCCCTTTCCTTTTGTTGTTGCTGTTTGTTTGTTTAGTGACTTTCTTAAGCTGATTCTGTGGTCTGTAGTCTTTGTCATGTGCAGCCACTGAAGTCTCCAGTTGATTTTCTTAGTGGTCAGCTAAGGATGGGACAGAGATTTCTTTAAGTGCTGTGAATCAGAAAGTCTCTCAGCCTTTGCTGAGGAACTCTGTATGTGTGTTAGGGCATGACTTCAGTACTTTATAGGCAGTTTACAACTCTCCCTTAGCCTTCACTTCCTGCTTGTGAATAGCCTCAATGCATGTTAGTTGTGAAAGATGAGAGTTTTCCCAAGTCTATCCTGGGCATTCACATATCTCCTAAATGTGGGTATGACCTTCTAGAATCCCAGAAATATATAGGAGTTTTTCAAAGTTCTCTGTGCATATCACATTTCCCAGTTTTTCCTTTCAAGTTTTGTGGTCAACGCTTGTTATCCCCAGCTGGAAATGCTGCCTCAGGAGCTGTGATGTTATATAATTGCTGCTGATTGTTTTCATCAAATACCGCAGGGTTAGAGCTGGTCTCACAGGCTAAACAAGAACAGTCTTGAGAATGGAGCTTTTCAGTAAGCTCCCAGACCAGTCAAATCATGACAGTTCCCTGGGGATGGGGTTGTTAAGGAGTTTCAAGTATGTTCTCTTCCCTCCAGGGGCTGGTAGGCTGTTGGTACTTATAGCTATTGTAAATACCAGTAACCAAACAACCCATGCTATTGTTTTTCAAGGATATCATGAAGCTGGAGAAAGGCAGACAGGATTACAGCAAGTTAAAATGACACAAAACTCACAGTTCTTTCTGAGATTCAGCCATTTTTTCTTGACTAAAACTCCTTGGATTGTTGCAAGTCTTTAATTAATAACCAGAATTCTGAACAGGTTGATTTTGATAATTTTTGCCACTGCTTTCATTGTGTTTATAAAAGAGCAGATTTTCAGGAAGTTCTTACTCTACCATTCTCAAAGTCATCCATCAGGCTATAACCTTTAAGCTAGATTTTACTATAAGTTTGGATATAATCAAAAGGAAGTTTAACACACACACACACACACAGTGTACAAATGCTACTGGGTGGGATGACTTTCATAATCTACAGATCCAGACTTCTTCTACTAGGAAGTCTTACCAGGACTTACATACTTAACACTGTAAAGATAGGGTTGTTCCCCAGCCTGTTCCCATGTAGCTGACAATGGCTTGATCCTCATTACCAGGAAAGTAACAGAATTTGTCTTTTACTTGTAGGTTTATTAAAAATAGCTATGAGGCAAGGAATGGGTAAGAAAATTTTGCCCTCACCAAAGTCCAAGGGTTCCCTCTCCTGTCCCTAGAACTACCTTTTCTCAAGTGGTTGACAGTGGGAAATCCACTGCCTTCAAGGAAATGCCCAACCTTACTTGCAGGATGTGGGTGTGGCCGCCTCAGTAAATTAATCATCTCAGAACATAATGGTGCAAAATCAGGTATTACTCAAAGTCTAGGTTGTCTCATGTAAAACAGCACAAGAACATTAACAGTCTGTTCCTGCTTGGAAGTCATTAGGTTCTTTCCATTTTATTTTAGGTCTTTTTTCTTTTCTTTTTCTTTTTTTTTTTTAACGTTTATTTATTTTTGAGACAGAGAGAGACAGAGCATGAACGGGGGAGGGTCAGAGAGAGAGGGAGACACAGAATCTGAAACAGGCTCCAGGCTCTGAGCTGTCAGCACAGAGCCCGACGCGGGTCTCGAACTCACGGACCGTGAGATCATGACCTGAGCCGAAGTCGGACGCTTAACCGACCAAGCCACCCGACCTTTAGGTCTTTTTTCTAATTTGACTTGAAGGAACCTCTTTTCTTGGTTTCAACTCTTCATCTAAGAGTTTTTGCCCAAATAGGAATACAACTTCCTATAAACCAGGGACAATTTTTAGGCACAGAGCACACTAAATTTCAAAGGAAAAAGAAACATTTTTCTCAACTCCATTGGCTGCCCAACAAAAAAGCAACAATGTCTTCCGAGACACTAATCCAGTTTATATAGGCAATACGACTGATAGTTGCTCATTCGTAATGCCAGCATATGGGTTTATGGGGCTTCTGATTTGTCCTTCAAAGAGAATAGATTCGAATTTATTTTTTTGTTTTTTGTATAGCTAAGAGTGGCCATTTGGTCATAAGAACAAAGAAATTAGCAAGTCTCAGGATAGAACCAGTTAACTATATCCTGCAAGATGAAATATTTTTGCAGGTTTGAAATGTCAGTTTTCAGTTTCTTTACAGCTTCTACCCATAAGAATTTCAAAATTCTTAAGGATCTGGATTTTAAAAGGTCATCTTGTTGCACATGCACTATTTTCAAAAAGCTAATCTAAACACAACACAAACACAAGAAGCATGGTGACCCTTGGTTGAAAATAAAATACTGAGGAATTTATCCCAAATCACAAAGACCACTCTTTGCAAGACTGTGATTTAATGGGAGAAAAAAAAAAAAACAACACTATCTCTCTTGCCTCCATTTGGAGAGAATTCAGTTTCCCTATGACTGTAAATTCTAGGTTGAGTGTTTGATATTATAAAGACTTAAATACCTGACAGATGGAGACAGAAGTATGAACTACTGCAATACAAGTTGAAGTCTTGGTATCCAGGCAACAATCCTATAAGGTTCCCTTTAAAAAGAACAGAGAAACCCTGACTTTGAACTTACTAGGAGAGACTATAACAATGCATTTGTGTATGTAGTTGAGGTCAGTCTGCTTGTGAGTAAACAGGTGATGTCACCTTTTATAGCAATAGCAGGGTTACAAGGACAAATTGAACACAACCCTGTCTGCCATGACTCCATCTTCTTCCTGTCCCAATGATTTAAAATTTGGGACTTCTTGTCCTAAATGGTTAGAGAGAAGCTCCAACAAAGGCATTAAGTGAAAACACAAAAAACATAATTTTAGAATTGAGAGATACCAGTTACATTTTTGCTTTACTCTGTAACCTACTTCACATAAACGGAATGGAAAGTTTTGTTCTGATTCTATCAAGAGTGATGAAGTGCTTTGTTTCTGGACTCATCTTCACAATTCCTGCTGATCCATCTATCATTTCTGGGACCATCACTAAAATTAGTTATGCCATGCTAGTGTTCTCAATCACAAAATGGAAATTAATATCTGATATATATGCATTTGAAGATTAAGTAAATAAACCAGATATGCAAGTCTTACAGAAAACACTCTTTGTTTTCTATGAGATTCTTCAGTTGTCTGAATTAAGGAAATAAAATACATAGATCATAAATACATGGTATTTCTGACCATGGTTGTAGAGATTAAGCCAGGGTAAATACTTAATAAAATCTGCTGAATGAATAAATGGAATAAATATCAAATCATTGCTTTTCTAATTGCAATTGTAGTTCACATAGGATTCAGACATGTCTTTCCTAAGGAAAAAAAATCACAAAATACCCTCAAATTCTTGACCCAGAATAATCCTTGTTTTTGTAATGGACCCCAAGAGTTGGCCATCTCTCTTGTTATTACTGTGAAAAGTCTCTGGCAAATGAATCTCTTGAGGAATTTTTAAAATAATTTACTTTCAAAGCAATATACTCAATTTGCTGCAATCAATGACACTAGAAATCTTGTGAAAAATGTGACCTGAAGTAAATTTGGGACAGTTAATTTTCTCACCAATTAGTTTATTTGTCCTCTACAGGATATATAGGGTGTTTATGTGTTGGGTTGTACTGGTGACAGTTGTTGGCAGAAGGGTGTTGATTTACTCTTGCCAGTGAAAACAAGCTGTTACTTTATTTTTTGAGCAATGACAGCCCGTGGCACTGAGCACAGCTTTTGTAACTCATGAACAGTCAGGGACAGAATATAAAAAACTACAAAGAGTAGGGAAATTTTATTTGTGAATGCTGTAAGTAGTCTTCAGGGAATGGTTCACCTTCTTATTAAGAATTAGCAGTGATAGGATATTGAAAATCTGAAAAATTTCATTGAATTTTCTTGGCATTTCATATTATCTTCTTCTAGAGACAAAAGATTAATTAGAATAGATTAATGTAAAGGGTTATCAAGAAAAATGTTGTGTAATTCTCCAGAGTCAACCAACTGTAGGCTTCTCAATGATCTTTCCATCCCCATTGCCCTGGCCTTCCATCTTGCACTTTGACGCTCTTTCCTGCCTACAGGGCCTTTACATATAATTTTATTACTCTTCCTGCCTCTCTTCAGGTCTTTCAGGAAAGATTTTTTTTAAGTGCCTAAATGATCTTATAACACCATGTTCTTCTTATCATAGTTTAATTTACATTTGTGATATTAATACCTGACTTGCCATGAGACTTCATGCTCATGAGGGGAAGATATGATGTCTGTTTTGACTTCACATTGTATCCCCACCATAGTACTTGAAATGAGTCCTCTACAAAGAGAGACAAATGATTAATTCTGCCTGGGAGCCAGCAAGAGATGAAATAAGCATGAAGCATAACACAGATAGCCATAGATATCAGTTAGCATAGATATCAGTTTAGCCCGACAGATCATGATATGCCAGATAAGGAAGGTATTGCAATTGTGGGAACCACATAAGCAAAAGAATAGAGACAAATAAATACATGGTGTTATTCATAAGTCAGAACATGGGTGTAGAGGAGGGACTGAGTAGAGATGAGGTTACAGGGGCAGATTGGGATCAGATTGTTTAGAGCCTTGGGATTTTAAGGAATTTGGACATTTTCTAGGCATTGAGGAGCCATTTGAAGACTATTAAGGAGTAGAATAACACAATCCCATCTGTGTTCTGATATCACTCTGGCAGCAGTGTGGAAGGCAGTGGAACTAAAAATAGGATTATAAGTAATGTGCTCATTGCTTTTCCCCTATTTGCACAGTAACCCAATTTTAGCCTTGACATACATCCTGTTTGTACAGGAAAATCCCTACGCCTGAAGAAGTATCTCCTTATGCTATCTGGAGGAGAGTTTTGTTATAAAGCCAAAGGGCAATGTGGCCATCAGCCATCATATTGTGTCTTGTGCCAGTGAAGGTGTTTAATAACGAAGACATTTAACAAAAATAATTAACTTAATACATGGAACTGTAAAATTCTGGCATTGTTCAGACAATCTCAGAAACTGACATGTAAGAAACTGTGCAGAAAAACAGCAGAGGGAATAAATTTTATACATCTTCTAACACAGCAGGAAGGTCAACTAATTCTAAGAAAGTGATCAGCAGTTCTCTAGAAATACGTTATGGGAAAAAAAAAAACAGGTTATGGAAACCCATAATATAACTTGATGTTACTAGACATCTTGAAAAATGTTAACATTTACATGCTAGGGACATAGTAATATTTATTGAGAACTATTATATACCAGATGCTGTTCTTTTTTTTTTTTAATTTTTTTTAACGTTTATTTATTTTTGAGACAGAGACAGAGCATGAACAGGGGAGGGGCAGAGAGAGAGGGAGACACAGAATCTGAAACAGGCTCCAGGCTCTGAGCTGTCAGCACAGAGCCCGACGCGGGGCTCAAACTCACGGACGGTGAGATCATGACCTGAGCCGAAGTTGGACGCCCAACCGACCAAGCCACCCAGGCGCCCCTACCAGATGCTGTTCTAAATTGATTAGCCCATGTAATCCTCACAACTTTATGGGTGTTACCAGCTCTATTTTATGTGGGGAAAAGGAGATTCAGTGAGTGTAGATAGTACACTCCTAGGTAGTAATGACATGGTGGAGGTGGATTCAGGCCAGGGAGTCTTACTCCTTATCCCTGTGCTTTGCACACTTCCCACTCTGCCTCATCTTACAGAGCTGTGCTCAGTTTTGGAAAGGCCCCTCTTTCCTCTTTATGGTCCTATCCTTACTCATTCTTTATTTTTTTTTTCAATCAAAGAGAAAGCATCAATTTAGTATCAGTTTCATCTGTCTTTCACATAAGATCACATGGATTTTGTAAACACCTGGTTTTGATGGTGACCATTTAAAAAAATTGGTTCAGGCTGGTCCTGGCTGAGGAGATAAGAAATACTAGAAATACAGGCTGTTAGAAATCTGATTCACAAGATGTCTGTAGAGGGCCACAGCTCTAACACAGAACCCTAATTGTTCTATCTCTGGGGTGTTGTTTTAGAGTTGATTATATCTTAAAATTTTTTTGGGGGGGGAAGTACACAATTAAGTTATTTTTTTCCTAGTACTCTGTTCCTCGAGTTTATAATGTCAAAATCACAAATAACTCTACATTTCCTTTTGCTTTGCTTTCTTCCATCTTGAAAAACCTCTTATAGTAGATGTCAACTAGGTTTTAGGCAGTATTCTTTCTTGGTGTTGTATTTGAAAGTATTCTTGTAAAAATCCTGACGACTCTTGGTGGCTTTGACACAGTAATGTTCAGAGTTACTGTAGTAAAGGAAAAACAATTAGAATCCTAAGTGGCATGAGCCATTTTAATAGAGCCCATATAAGTTCAATAATGAGAATATTTGAAACAGTTAAATGCTAGTAACATTTATGATTTCAAAACTATTGTCATGTGATGAAACCCTCTTGATCATAATAGCCTCCTAATTTTATGTAAGCCTTCGTTGACTAAAAGGACTAAATGTAGTCTGAGGAAATCAATAGGAGGTACCAGATACACTGTATTTTTAACTTATAGAGTTCTAGGCTCTCAGGGGTAATGTAGTTTGGCTTCCTACCCCTCCTTGACCGCTGTCGTTTTCCACACACACACAAATCCACCTGTAATCGGGTGACAGCTACTCCAGGCTTTATAAACTTAAATGCCTATAGAAATCAGACCATGATATAAATGAATAAAGCAGGCCAAGATCCCTCTCTCCTCTTTCTCGAAATCAGCCATACTGTCTGCTATCTTATATTTTTCTACTTTCAATACAGATGTGGGTACAGGGAAAAGGTTCTCTACTATGAGGAAAACCATAGTGCAAATAAGATGATAAAAGGCAGTTGATACTTTGCCTTTAGTTAGGGACCAACAACTTCCATGCTGGAACGTTGGGCTCCATGCTGCCTTCTGCTGGTCCTCTTCCGCTCATCCCAGTCTACCTTTTAGGTCTCTCATTCTTAATACCAAACTCTTTATCAGTTTTGAGTGCTTTGAGTTGCAAGTAATAGAAAATATCATTAAACTGGCTTAAAATAACAAAGTAGTTACATGGTTTACAAAACTAAGGGTTACATTTTAGAGGTTGACAGGGCTCAGGTGAGGTTTGATCATGGCTCCATCTCCATGTCTCTATTTTGTTTGCCTCTGTCCTTCTTCATCTTGACTACGTCATCTTGATAATTTCTCTTGGGTAAATGGCTGCAGCAGCTTCAAGTGTCATGTAGATACACCACACTGTCCAGGACAAGAGCAGCCCTTATTTACCTCAGCTGTCAAACAGAAGTCCTGCACATTCTGCTAATGGAACCAGTCACTGTGGCCAGGATGATCAGATTACACTTACGCCACTTTGGGTCCATCTGTGAAGTTGGGGCTAGGCCAATATCACAAAACTATGGCTCGTACTTAACTGAGAGAGAGTGTAAGGATGTGGAAGAGGTCTAGGCTTCAAGGTTTTCTCAGGTCGCAGCCCCACAGAGAAGATAAACAGTCAACAGTTGGCTTTACTTGGAGATTTGATCTTGTCTGACCCCATTTGGCCCTTGGACCAATGGCAGTTCAGAAGATCATGACTGGCAAACCTTGGATCTCTTTCTCACTCACGTGGCTGGCAGGAAAGGCCCTGTAATTTACAGTTCCTTCCATGTCATATGGATCAGGGAGGAACATTTTCACAATGGAAAGAGGGCAGCTAATGTGTAAAAATAACATGTTCCTTATTTCCTTATTCCAGTTTTATTGGAATATCTTATTTCCCAGTTTTCTGCCCTTCAACGAGTCATCGACATCTCCCAGAGATGATACTACATTCCCAGGCACTGGTTTTAAGGACAGACTCATAATGTGCACTAGTGTGTTTTTAAAACACTGTGAGAACAACACATGGAATTTATGTCTAAGTGTATCTGGCAATTAATACTGTTTGGATATATTATATACTACAAGCTTGCTGCGTACAATCCATGAATCACTCTGTGGTATACATCTTCCTTAGCATATGTCCAAATTTTAGTTCTTAGCACAGTGTTTCATCACACTCTTTTTCCCTCCATGCATATAAACAAAGAGCTTATCAGAGAATCAAGAGAAAGAAACGGGCCTTAAGAATTTCTCTTTGCCCGGAATGAAGGGTGAGTACCTTTCAGGCTCTGGTCATTGGTTCATATTAACCAATCCCTAGAGATCCCCCAGGTAATCTTGATAATTACCTATTTTTGGAAACCTCTGAAAAAGGATGTACTATGTTCTCTTCACTGAAATATTTAGAGCCCAGTGGATACAGACATAGTGCTAGCCTCTTCAGTCTGAGCAGTTAAGGAGTCTTTTATGGAAAACGCTTGGAAAAATCCCTTTTGATGGGGGCCTGTGTTTTTTTTTAGCATCATTATGTGACCATTTCTGCTTCTAATAGAAGGGGGTGCCATTGACTGACTATAGAGCTGGTCTACCCTTCTCTGGCCACAGATTGGATCTGTGTCAAGGAGGAACACATGTGACTTTGGCAGAATTCCTACCTAAACCTTCCTCTTTGTTTAGGGATCATGCTCATTTGCTTTTTAAGCTTCTAAAAAAAAGAAGCCTGTTCCTCCCCTTAATGTCCCAGCTGATGTAATTGATAGGATGTCATAAAGGGGCCATAGTTACTTTCCCATGAAAAGTAATAAGAAAGGTTAGAGCAACTCCCTTCTCCTCACATTGAACAATGCCCAGGAATGTTTGTTGTTCATGTAGGCTCTGCTGCAAGTTGTGGGCAGTTCTTCTGACCTATGTTCTAAAAAACTAACTGATAAGTTCAGCACTGTGGGTGGTTGAAAGAATCCCACCTGCAGGGGCAGGGCAGGGGTAGGAGGAGTGAGTCTAGATTAGCGCTGTCCAATGGAGATATAATGCAAGCCACCAATGTCAGCCACAGTAATTTTACATTTTCTAATAACTACACTAAAAAAGTGAACAAACATTACTTGTCATTGGATTTAATAGAGATTAAAGGGAAAGTGCAATCTTTTGACT
Source organism: Lynx rufus (assembly GCF_022079265.1). Classification (NCBI taxonomy): domain Eukaryota; kingdom Metazoa; phylum Chordata; class Mammalia; order Carnivora; family Felidae; genus Lynx; species Lynx rufus. The sequence continues at coordinate 37,338,724 of NW_025814834.1, read as the reverse complement.
GATACCTTTTTTGTGATTTCTTGCGATGTTTGCTTCACTTTGATGAGACAAAAGAAAAAAAAATATACAGAAATGTTCTGGTCTGGAGAAAGGAAGCAAATCTAAGTATGAAAGATGCTAACACAGAGCCTCGGTACCCCCTACAAGAGCAAAACTACAGAGGGGAACAGACTGTACGTTGTTTCTATAGCTCGCTGTGAAGACTGCTATAGGGCAATTCACTAGTGAATTCCCATCATAGGGAAGAAATAAGTTACACAGATCTGAAAGTTAAGATCCACAAAATATTTATTTTATAAAACTGAGATGTAGGAGATTAAATAATGTTTGGAATATCATACATTTGTATTATTAGGGCATGGTCAGATAAAAATACTTGTTTTCAACTCTAAGTGACATTGAAGATTATTTTTTAAGGATTTAAATCTACATACACAAGGAGAAACAGCCTCCCTGCACAGTTAAGCATAAAAAGAACAATCTCTTTGCCATGATATTATCCCTGTCATACTTTTTGGGTGGTAAATTGAAAGTCTAGATTTGTATAAATTAGTATACTCAACAAAGATTTACATGAATTCAAAAGCCAACCTCAATTAAAATGAAGTATTGAGCTCAATACTGATTCAAACATCTAGAAATTGCAATAAACTTAGGCAGTGATGGCTGTATTTCCAAGTGTCATTGAAAGTGAACATGACAAAATGTACCTCTACTTTCGTAAAGGGAGATTTGGCAAAAAAAAAAAAAAAAAAAAAATTAGGTATTTCTTAAATTGAACAAAAAATTCCAGAAATTATCTGCCTCTTCAGGGACAATATGAAAATGGATTAGGTTCAAATTTATTGCTAAAGTTACTATAGGATAAAAGGAAATTGAATGCTGAGCCTTAGCATGATTAATTTTCTCACACCTCTTTTTGTTGTTATAGGGCTGTGTAATCTGGGAGATTTAGAGAAATAAAAAAGTTAAATAAATGGCATAATATATTACATTGGATTTTCCCAGTATTTAATGATTAGAATGCTGGCTAATGTGAAGGCATTTTGCTTTAAATAAATGCTCACATGGTATTAAATAACATCATCTTCTGATAGCTGTTATTCACATGCTCATTTAGTAAACAGGTGCAGACATTCTGAGGTACCATTCCATTTCTGCTCTTCTCTAATGCCTACATTTGCTGTGAATGAGGTATTAGAGGGTCGATGCTCCCTATTTCCCACCCCAAACTCTGGCATAGATTGGTATGTATATAATACACAGCATTTCCATTTTATTAAGTGGAAATATTTCGTTTATTCTTCTCACTCAGCTTACTTACTGAGCACCTACTATGGATCAGGAACCAGCTAGGTGCTGGAGGATACAAAAATGAATAAGATAAAGCTTACACTTGACTGGTTGAGGGCAAAACATAGACAAGTCATAATTACAATGTGAGGTGAAATGTGTAATAGCAAAGGACTTTGGAAACATTTCATACCAGTCAGCACCAACTACTGTTCTTATTAGAATACTTTAAGGTGTTAGCATCATGTTTCTTCAGTACTCTATTTTAAAACCCCATTGTGCAGTAACTTTTATGAGTTGACAACTGAAAGAAGGAAGTGGACATGATAGGAATCCATACCTATTTGTGGAGAAGAACAATTTGGGGACATCAGGAATCATATAATGAAGCAGGATTTGAAGGGATGATGGTACAGACAAACTATGGCAGGCAAGTGGTGCCTTTTATTTATTTAAATAGCATTTATTTTTATAGCAGTTTTATGTTCACAGAAATATTGAGCATAACGTATCAAGACTTTCCATATACTCCTTCCCGTATACCGCCCCCCCCCATAATGTATAACCTCCCCTGTTATCAACATCCCCTACCAGAGTGGTTCATTTGTTAAAATTGATGAAACTACATTGATACACCATTATCACCCAGAGCCCATATTTTACATTAGAGTTGCTCTTGGTGTTGTCCACCAAATAGTGTTTTAAGGGAGCAAAAATTAGGGAGAATAGCCAGGCAGGGTGTTGAACAGAGAAGCAAGGAGGCATCTGTTTCACATTAACTAAGACTGGTCGTGACTTAGTTATTTTGCTTTGTTTTCCTCCCACATGCTCTTCGAGCATAAAGAGAAGGTTAATAGAGTCAGGAAACAGGTCTTGTAGACAGCAATGAGTTCAGTGGCTGCACACTCATTAATATTCATGGCCAATGTGATGATGAATATGGCATATCTGGAGTCTTCTAGGTTGACTAAGAACAAGTGGAGCCAGGGCGCAGCTCATTACTCTGAAATTTGATAATTAAAGGAAAAGAACTAAGTATTCATATTGACTTTCTGGTGTAAACTATTTTTCAGTGTAATCAAATGGTATTAGTAGATGAGGGAAAGTTTTTCTGTACAGAAGCATCCCAGCTAATAAATGCAGAAGGAAAAATAGAATTGGAAAAAATTACCATTTTGCAAGCTCTAATGAAATAACTGACGCAGATAATGGTCATCAACAGATGCACAAACCATTAGTTGAAGTGTTGATGTGGAGTATTGAATACTCTGATCAATCCTAGCATCACTAAAAGTGAAAACACCAGGCCAGAAGTGACTCCTGATATGCAGGTTGAAATACATGGCACAGTTAGAGGGTATAGATGTCAAAAATTCAAACCTGAGATTAATTAACATTAATTAGGTTATTGAATTAGGAATCTAACTTTTGACTCATAGGAGATACTGAGGATAGAGCCAGCTAAGCAACATCTGGTGAAGGCCATTAACCAGAACGAGGCTGTAAGATTTTTTCGATGTTAACTGACCGAGTCTCAAGTTTTAAATAGACTTTTCCCAGACGATGACCATTTGGAGTAAACAGACTTTAGGAAATCTGACTTTGCTCTCATAGGTGTGTGTATTTAAGAAATTGTTGGTGATGGAACGCCAAGGTAAACTCCAAGTTTTATAAGTGGAAATTAGTAAATTACAGATTCTGAAATTATGGGCAGATTCATCTGCTAATGGATGAAACCATGGAGATTATGCTCACAAACTGGCTTTTGGATTTCTGGTTTCAGATCAGAAATCAGTGTTGGGACAAGGAAGAAACTTTTTTTAATGTTTATTTTGGGGAGAGAGAGACAGAGTGTGAGCAGGGGAGGGGCAGAGAGAGAGAGGGAGACACAGAATCTGAAACAGGCTCCAGGCTCTGAGCTATCAGCACAGAGCTTGATACAGGACTCAAACTCAGGAAAGATGAGAGCATGAATTGAGCCAAAGTCAGATGCTTAACCGACTGAGCCACCCAGGTGCCCCTGGACAAGGAAGAAACTTGATGCATGTCCTGCATGCATTGATTATTCTGTCCTTTGACCAGATTAGTCTCCTGTCAAGTTATTAACCTAATATCTCTGGTAATATTTCAGCAAGTAAAATAAAGAGACTGAAACAAACTGCTTAAAAATGTCAAAAAAAGTTAAAACAAATATTCAAACTTAATATTTGATCTTGACACTAAAGCTCATGCCCAATGGAGTCTATCAATTAGGACATGTTTTAACTATAGTGATTGAGAAATAACAGTAGTTTAAACAAAGTAAGGTCTATTTTTCTCTCAGAAATATGAGGTCTGGAGTTAGGCAACTCAGGGCTATTATAGCAGCTCCCTGGTCATCAACATCCTGGTCTCCTTCTTTTATGTCTTATGTTGGTTTGAAGCTTTGAGAGTTCCCTGGATGAAATTCCCAAGTGGCCTTTATACATGGAGGGCAGCCCCAAGAAAAGGCTGACCATTCCAGTTTGATAGGTGTCAGTTCTAATAAGGAAGGGAACTTACATAGAAGGCTTGTCTTGGGTGGCTGCAAGATGGATAGATCTTTGTACTTGCCTGCCAGAATCTTAAAAGTTTATGTAGAAGCCTGAATAGGTTCAATATTGTACATAGTCCAAATGGTCTCAACAGCACAATACTCTTCCAAGGCTGGGTACTTGGGGCAGTTTCTAGAGTAGGAACAGTGGGCAGAATGCACGTTCCAAGGACAGAGGTAGAGGTAAGGAGCCTCTGATTGCCCCAGTGTAACTCTCTGGTCAACTGGCAGTCCCATCATCTTAATGACCTCCTCCAACACCCCCTACCCTAGCTGCATCTCTGTCCATTCTGTCTGTGATCCAGGCAGCTGGAAAGAAGAAGGGAGAAAGGACAAAGCTTCTTCCTCCTAGCTGAGTGTATTCCCTTTAAGCAGGTTTTCTAGGAGTTCCACATAGTTCTACTTACATTGCACTGAACATTGGGAAACATGGCCATGTCCAGATTCAAGGAAGCCTGGAACTACAGCCTTTGAGTTGGGCACGCTGCTGAACCAAACAAAACTGAAGTTCTTATGCTAAGAGAGAAAAGCATATGGATCGGAGGATCTCTGTTGATGAAGAAAACAAACATATGAGAAAAAATTGAAGTTACTGTTTAAATAAGTTTATTTCTACAACATGATATGATGTAGAACATTATATGGGAGACTGCATTTTATAACATATTTTGTGTTGTTTTTCACAATATCTTGATTGTATGATTAAAGGAGTATGAATCTGTTGGGTGTACTATTTTAAATGCTTTTGGGAAACAGTGCTGGCCCTTGTTAGTGTATATAAGTTTATATGTGTGTTATATCCATTTTGATTACTTAATTGACCTTTATGTTGCTATAAGCTCTTGTGTGATTTACTGATAAAGTCCTCATTAACTTCACTATTTGTCCTTTCTCATCCTGTCTCCATGTATGGCCTATTAGGCCAGAACAATGACATTTCCAAGTCAAAGGTTGTTTAATAGTTGAGTAGCACTGTCAAACTTTCTTGTCTAGGAAATCATAATTGAGGTTGGCAACCTGGCAGTGGTCTGGTCTTCAGTTTGATTTATTTTGCGTCCCTTTCTGTCATAGGTCAATTCTCTGGGGAAAGTGAATGCACAGGGGACTGGGGAGTAGTCTTTGTAGACTTCTGATCTATGAAATCTCATGGGTATAGGTCTCCTTATCCTTATTTGCATAACTCCATTGATGATTGAGATAATTTAGGATTTTAAGTTATCCAAGAGGAATTCTGTAAGAATAAATGGCTAGGGAACAGAGCTATGCCGAGTTCTCCTGCCCCAAATGCCACATATCACAGTGATGTATTTGGCAAAGTTTGATTTATTATGTTGATACCTGAATTATTCTCCTAAGCCAAGTTTTTATAAATTATTATTTATGCATTGCAGCTTTATCTGAAAGAACTGATGGATTCTGTAGACATGTGGAATGAAGCACCATCTATATACATCATGTAGTGAGCAAAACACCAGATTTAGGGTGTGAGAACCAGAGAGACTAAGTCTGCTCCCCTCTGGACCTTGTGATTCTGGCCAACTGTAACTTCTCTGAGCCTCAGATGGCTCCTTATCAGACTCTGTTTTGGTGACCAGGTATTACTTTGTGCCAATTGATGTCTTAAGCACTGAAAGATGTGTATGAGCAAGATAAAGACAGTTATGGCCTTTATAAAAGTTGTTGCAAATCCCATTGCTGCCGTAAGTCAGGCAGGGAACATAGACACCTGAAGAAGAGGGAAGTAAAACTATCAAGGAGAGATGGGGCCTATGGCTGAATTGAACCTGCAGCTCATCAAAATGTATTTAGACTCAAAAAAGTTTTGAAAAACTAGCTAGTCCTAGTGATACCACTGCTGTGTGGGCCAGTTAGCCCTACGCTGACTATGGTAGAATATAGCGAAGGCAGTATACTCACAGGTAACTTCTCTGCTTTGGTGCTCTAACCTAGCCATCAAGATCAGGGCTATCGAGGCCACTGTATTTGCATCCCTACTTTGGCATTTGTTCATCTGTGGTCACTTGCTCAATTAAATGACTTTGGCCAAATCACTAATCTCCATGTGCCTCAGCTTTCTCCAACACAAGAAAAATAATAGATTCAATGGCCTTGCAGTTAATTGAGTTAAAACATGTAAAATGCATGTAATACATGTAAAACAAAATAGTGCCCGCCACATAATATACACTCAATAAGTAGAGGTATTATGGGATTGCATAGAAAAAGGACTCCTTAAGAAAGCTTTAAAGGGTGAATTAGAAACAGCATGGATAAAACAATGGCAGTTAGAGAGTGCCTGCTCTTTGGCTATACCATCACCAGTTTGATGGGAATAGCCAGACATAAACATAAATGGATTATTGAGACATTTTGTCTCTTTGGCAGGGTAACACTGTGATGGTTAATTTTCTGTGTCAACTTGTCTGGGCCATGGTGCCCAGATATGTGGTGAAACATTTTTCTAGATGTTTCTGTGAGGGTGATCTTAGATGATACTTACAGTCGCCTTCCATGACATGAATAGGCCTCATCCAAGCAATTGAATGGAACAAAAGACTGACCTCCCCAGAGCAGGAAAACATTCTGCAGCATTTGCCTTTGGACTTCATCGGCAATTGGCTCTTCCAGTTCCATGGCAGACTGCCTTTGGATTACAATTGCAACTCCTTCTGGAGTCTCCAGCCTGCCTGCCTCCCCCATCAGATTTTAGACTTATCAGACCTCCACAATCACATGACCCAATTACTTAAAATAAATCTCTCTATATATACACATCTATTGGTTCTGTTTCTCTGGAGAACCCTAACATAAAAATATTTTGGTTGGCAAGATAATGTTCCCCCCCCAAATTACCACACCCCAATCTCCAGAGCATGTTACTTTACATGGCAAAGGAGAATTAAAGTTGCAGATAGAATTCAAGTTGCTAATTTGCTAACCTTAAGATAGAAAGTTGTGATACTGTGTTTCTGGAACACAGTACGTAAAACTCAGAATTTCCTAAGTGATAAGGATGATAAAGTGCCTTGATATTCATCAGAAACCCCTTTCAGCCACACCTAGGTATATGTTAGTGAGTGACTTTTGGAATGCACCTAAGGATGGGAGCTGGTTGCCAGGGGAAACAACAATAATTGTAGTTGGAACTTTTAGTCCTACCCCTTGACCCCCAGGGAGGGGAGAGGGTCTGAAGGTTGAATCACTAGCCCATGGCTAATGATTTAATCAATTGTGGATAAGTAATGAAGCCTCCATAAAAACCCTAAAGGACAGAATTTAGGGAGCTTCCAGGTTGGTGAACATGTAGATTTACTGGAAGAGTAGCGCACTGGGAGAGACCATGGATGCTCCACACCTCTGCCCACATACCTCACCCTATGCATCTCTGCTATCTGGCGGTTTCCGAGTTATAGTTTTTCAGAATAAATGGGTGATGTAGGAAGTAAAATATTCCTCTGAATTTTGTGAGCCACTCTAGCAAATTAATGGAACCTGAGGAATGGGTCATTGGAACCCCTGATTTATAGCCAGTTTGTCAGAAGCACAGGTGACAAACTGAACTTGTGATTGGCATCTGAAGTGGGGGAAGAGGCAGTCTTGTATGACTGAGCCCTTAGCCTGTGGAATCTGATGTTATCTCCAGGTAGATAGTGTTAGAATTGAGTTGAATTGTAGGACACCCACTGGTGTCAAATAGTTGCGTGGTGGTGCAGAAACACACACACATACATTGGAATTGGTGTCGTATTTGGAAGAGCTTAATTTGGATTATCAAGGTGAGTCCAATAAAATCACAAGGGCACTTAAAGGTAGAAGAGAGAGGGGTGCCTGGGTGACTCAGTCGGTCAGGTGTCCAACTCTTGATGTCAGCTCAGGTCTTGATCTCAGAGTCATGAGTTCAAGTCCTGCATTGGGCTCCACACTAGGCATGAAGCTTACCTAAAAATAAAAGTAGAAGAGAGAAATAGGAATGTTGAGAATCAGAGTCAGATATGATTAGAGGTACAAACCAGGCAGTGACTTTAGTCATAAGGAATGGGGGCAAACATGTTTGGCCCTCACATCCTTCCCTTTCCTCTTTATCCCCATGCTTCTCCTCTCATTGGGGGATACCTATTCTAGACTATCCAACTTTAAAGACTTACTAACCAAATAATTTTGTGTGAAGTGAACCTTTGTAGATTGATTATGTCATTTTCTATCTTATGGTTTAAAATATTTTGAAGAATATAGTTCCAATATATTTAGGAAATTAGATAAAAAATTGTTAAAAGTAGACTCTAATCAGGCAAGAGTGGCTTGGGGGTGGTAAATGGAAGGATATTGTTATACTGGCATTGGGGGTTCCGAGCTGGTTGCCAGAGTGCACTGAGGACAGATTTGGGGCAGAGACAAGTGGAAAGGGGTTGGTGCTCCTGGAGTGATAAGAAAATGTTAGGGGCATAGCAATAGTTTGTATGAATACCATCAGAGTATAGTTTGCACCTGATAAGCCAAGAGTGAGAATGGGTCTTAGGGCAGCCAACGGTGGAGGGAGATATTATATATCACTTGGGATGCCTTCTGCTACAAAACAACAACAACAAACAAACAAAAAACAACAACCAGGAAACCCCCAAGTGTGGCTTAAAGAAAGAGTTTTTAAGTAGCTCACATAACCAGAAGCCTGGAGGCAGCAAGCTTAGAGGAAGGTTTCATCTATTCAGTGGAATCAATGTGACTTGGGCTGCTTCTGTTTTTACCCTCTGCCAGCTTCAGCTGGACCCATTGTTCACCCTCAGGCATGTTGTATCATGGTTTCAGGGTGGTCTCAAGCATCAGGAAAATGGCAGTTTTGTTCATTTTTTCTTTGTTTCTAGTACCTAGTACAGTATGTGTATATGGTTTTAGCACAAAGTAGCTGCTCAATAAATACTTTTTGAATAAGTGATTATTAATTTGGTTCTAAAGAGAAGGCTGAAGGGTGTCATTATTTGCTGGTTTTGTAATTAACATTGTAATAGAATTTTACAACTAGCTGTAACCACACAGTAACCACATCTGACCACTACTGAGGATATTAAGGGAGAGATAAGTAAAGGGATTACCTAGAATAATGTAGCTGGTTAGCATTAGAGGATTCAGCCCAGGTGGGGCAGGACACAGAATCTAAACTTTTCTTTTCCTCTATCTAAAAGTCCTGCTCAGAGTGTGAACAGACTTTCTCTGTGGAGGTGGGGTGGTCTGGCTTTTCTCTAGTCTCCTTCCAATCTTTTGTTATGGCAGGAACTCTGAGCTTCATTTCCTTTAAGGCACAGCCTTTAAGTTTCAAAACACTGGATCTTTCAAATCACAAGTCTTGGCTTGCAAGATCATTGGCTCTCAGTTCCAAGGGAGAAAGGCAACAATGAAATGTGGGAGGTGGGGAACCACCATGAGATCTGCAAGGTTTAGCCAGTTAACTTGGATTTTCTAGACTTTATCCCATAATAAACTACATGCATATTAGATGAGTGAATCAACAAATCACTTAATCAAAATCCAGAAGAAGAGTTGAACATCTGGCTGACAGCTGTCTTGTTTTACTCCAAAAGTGCTGTGTAGTCCAGTGAGATAGTGTTGCTGATGCTGATTAATCCCTGCATTACATAGCCTTGAATTCTGTGTGGAAGTGCAATTACCAGAAGAGAGAAGGGGAACAAACTGTTTCCAGGGCAAATATTTGGCTAATACAACCCCTAGGAAATCTGCAATCACTCCTTCACAGCCTGACGAGTGTTCTGGAGTCGTCCTGAAGACAGAACAAAAGCCAAGCTACTGTGAATTTTCTTAGAAGCGTGTGTTGCAGCTGCTAACCAAGCCTTGAGAAAGGAGTCATTTGAGGCTGTCCTATCCTATTTGCTTGTCTTTAACAAAGTTCTGACTTGCTTTCTGTTGAGTATCTGTTTCAATTTCTCCCACGTAACTTTCAGACGCATTCAGAAGTGAAATGGGAAAGTAGTCTGATTGGATGAGTCTGTAGATGATAAAAAACTCGGAAGGAATTACAAATTGTTTAGGAAATGTTCTTAAAATGCTGTTTGATCTTGATAAGTGCAAGACATGGCTTGAAATCTTTAAAATAATTAATAAAGCAGCCCATCTAGGGAAAAATGAAAGTATAGTATTCAATGGGGCAAAATCTAGTTTCCATAATACCACTAAGTAGGCTTTTGAGGACTCATTTGTTAATGAAATGATTATGAATCATGTGTGTTAAAATGATAGTAGGTATATTGTTTTATATCAATAGAAATATCACAGATGAAATTACTTTAGCAAGAACATTTCACCATACATGAGATGATTAAGTAGCTGTCATAACTGAAGCAATAATAATAGATTTGGAAAATAGTCCCCAAACAGCTCATATTGGTGGACTGAATATTCTCTGATGGCCAGAAAGAGAGGTAGGAGGAAATATCAGAACTCAAGATGACACAGAACCTCTCTGCTGTCTGTAGAAAATGCGTTGAACTGCCTTATTTCCTCTTGGTCTTTGCCACAGTCTCCTTTCTTCTGCCTCAACATTATATTGGGGATAGCTGTGTAATCAATATAAGTATTTTCTGATATCAAAATCATTATAGACTGATCAACCCCCACCCCTATATGCCCACACTGGCCATTGGATCTCAGGTACACAGACCTAGATTAATCATGAATATGATTCATGACATACTCCCAACCTAGATCTATTCATGGCTTTTTTGTATTTAATTATTTTTATTTTTTATAATGTAGTAAAAATCTATAAACCCACCACTTGATATACAAGCTGGGAAGCTATGATAATCTTCATCTTAACCCCAGGTTTCACTTCATCATCCCATCAGTCTTCCTCCTTGACCCCAGATGACCATTATCCAAAATACCATATTCATCACCCACTCCCCATTTTACATGGTTTTGTTTCATCTATTTAGAATCCTAAAAAACAGATGTTTAACTTTATAAGAGTATCATAATATATATGTAACTGTTTAGGATTTACTTTTTTTTTCACTTTGCCAAGATGATCCATATTGTTGTGTGTTATTTTAGTTCATTCATTTTTACTGCTGTATGGAATTCCATTGTGTGACTATACCATACTGTATTCATCTTTTCTCCCATTGATGGATATTTCCTGGGTTATTTCCAGGTTATTGCTAGTGTGAACAATACTACTATGAACACTCTAATAGGTTTATTCTACTAGAAGGAAGAGTTTCTCCTGGATTATTTTCATCATCATTCAAACATACTCTAGTGCCTCTTATGCTAAATTCACCTGTTTTTACCTTTACCCTACATTCTCTTGCAACTGCTGGCAGACCTCTATGTTGTCCTTTCCAGCCAAGACTCTTCTAAGAGTTGAATACACACTATCTCTACTTCTTCAATGTGTACTCTTCAACTCAATCTCTTCTTGGCTCCTGTGCCCAAACTACTTTTGCTGAGGTTATCAATTATTTTTATGTTGTCAAATCCAATGGACCTTTCTCTGCAGACTTATTTGTGTTGTGGTTAACTGTATTTGATTCAGTTGAACATTTCCTCGTTAAGATTCTTTCTTCTTTTGGCTTCCATGTCACCAAATTCTCTTGGATTTCTTCTTTCTGTATTTTGGTTATCCTTCCTCCACTTAGTACTTAAAGATATATATATTAGAATTCTTCAAGGTAAGTTTGTTGTTTCTTTCTCTTCTCGCTGTATTCTCTCCCATAGGTGGCCCGCCCTATTTATATGTACTGCTGCAGCAAAATTCTTTTTTTCAAACAATTTTTTAAATTGAAGTATAGTTGACATATAATGTTACAGTAGTTTCAAGTGTACACCATATCGATTTGACAAGTTTATATGTTATGCTGTGCCCACCACAAGTGTGCTACCATCTGTCACCATACAACCTATTAAAGTATCATTGACTATGCTAGACCTTTTATTCCTGTGACTTAGTCATTCCATATGGAAGGAAGCCTGTACCTCCCACTCTCCTTCACCCACTTTGCCCATCTCTCAACCCCTCCCCTCTAGCATCCTCAGCAAAATTCTTAATACATCTCCATTTTCTCTCAAAAGTGTCCTAGTTTGGATAATAAGTTATATATTCTTCCTACCTAGATACCAATGACTTCTGGTTCATCCATGACTTCTTATTTATCAAACCTTCTACTAAACATCTTTCTTTGGATACTGTGTAGGCACTTCAAACTTAACATGCCTAAAACTGTTTGCTTTTGTTTTGTTTTTTTTTTTTCTTACAAAACCCATACCCATTTCTCCCTATTTTCCATCTCAGAAAATGGCACCTCCACCCACTTAATTACTTAAGCTCTAAACCCAGAGACTTTATTGTTTTTGTTTTGTTTGTATTTTATAATTCCCTATCCTCAGATCAGCTATCTCTAAGACCTATCAATTTTAACTCCATTACAGTAGTCAGAGCTGCTGTCCTGTGTTGCCTGGGGGCTGCAAAGGGCTCTTAACAGAAATCTTGTCCAGCACTCTAACTCTCATCCATTCTCCTACACTGATATTTTAAAACATAGATCAGGTCACTGCCCACATCAAATCTTTCAGTGACTTGTCACTGCACTCAGAAGAAACACACACTGCTTTGTCTGGCTTCCAAAGCTTGGCATGCCCTGTTTTATGACGGCAGATCTAGTCTCATCCTGGGTTGTTCTCTTCCTCATCCACTCTGGCTGCACCATCTCTTAGCTCTTCAGTACAGGGAGCTCTTCCCTCTCCCAAAGCTTTAGCACGTGGAAAGCCCTCCCACTCACCCCCACTCCTAGCTAACCTGCCTAATGCTTATTCATTCCTTAGGTCTCAGCTTAAGTATCACTTAAGTACCACTGGAATGTGGTATTTGTGTGTGTATGTGTGTGTGTGTGTGTGTGTGTGTGTGTGTGTGTGTATGTGTGTGTGTGTGTGTATAATTTTAAAATGCCTTTTCTCAATTCTGAAGTAATATTTTTTTAAGTTAGAAAATATAGGTAAGCAAATTAAAAAAAAGTCATCACAATCCCATCACTCAAAAATAAATATAGTTAACATTTTGATATGTATTTTTCCAGACCTTTTCTCTGTCTACGTAGCATCGATATCAGTGGTTTACATGGCCCCAAGTCCTCTATAATTGGGGGGAATCATTCTAGCCCTTAAATTTAACATATAATTAATACCAGGACTGTTCCTTTGTACTGGAAAACTTATTATCTTTGTCAGTTTCTCTAGGGATTCTTAGGTTGGACAAATGACTCTCCTGGTCACATCTTGCTTCAATTTCATGCTTCCAATGCTGTTTCCATCTCCCTTGTGTCTAGTCTCTTGTGTAGACTTGAACATAGGACACAGCCCCTTATCCTTGATTCTGTGCTTCTCCTTTTGGGGGGGGGGTGGCTGGGGGCTGGAAAATGCTACCGAAAAATATGTGCTTAACATATCTCCTTTCTCAAAAAACATTTAGTTACTCCATCCTGAAGATGTCTCATTACCTGAGAGTGTAAGCCACTGCTGCTTTGCTGGGCTGGTGCATCTTTCTCTTTTAACTAATGCTTCTCCTCAGTTCTCCTACTGTGGCCAATCCTGTGAGTTTCCTTAGAAGGAGCAAGTCAACATTCTGTCTGTTTTGATGGTTCTTTCCAGATCCTTTCCTGGAGGGTCTCAGTTTCCACACTCAAGCCTACTCAGATGTCTTCCCTAAACAACAGGTATTTTAGGCTGGAGAGGAATCATGCCACCCATCCAGTGGGCAGAAACATTTCTGACCAGTTATTATTTTAAATAGCAGGGTTTTAAAAAAAATCTTGGCACATAGAGATGATGCCCCCCTCCCCCAAATGTACCATACAGTATATACTGGTTAGAAATCTACTTTCTTCACTTAACAGTGAATGGTTAATATCTTCTGTGTCAAAAAAAGTACATGGTGTAGATAGTAAAGCAGAGCATTTAATAAACTAGTGGGCAGGATGCCCTGAAAGGTTGTTAGAAATGCAGATTCTCAGGTGCCACGTGGAACTGAATGCATTCATATCTGTATTTTGATCCCTAGGACATTCATGTGCACCCAAAAGTTTGACACACACTGGAGTACAACATTTATATGGATTTCATAAGAGCAAAATAGCAATTCTTATTTTTTCTGGAAATACCTATAAAAGATAATTATGGACATTTATATGGCTATTTAATTTGTACTTTGACACAGCTAGCTTTACTTATTAAACGTGACATAGATGCCAAGATGTAAAGTGCTTTTCTAAAATATGATGTCTTCAACAGCTGTCCTTTCCCTCTGCTAATGCAGGCTGTAGAGTCTGTGATTTTCACATTACAATGTTATAAAAAACTTAAATAGCAATTTAGTGCCTTTAAAATTAATATAAAATTATCTCTTTCATGTTGTATTCCAAATTAGATAATTTTTATTATTTATTTATCTTTTAAATTAGACAATTTTTAAAGCCATTTTCAAGTGTGTATATATATATATATATATATATATACTTAAGACTAAAATGCCTTTTGCTTTTGACTCATTGAGAACACAGTTTATTAAGTAGGAGCTCTTTGAAGACGGACTACGAGTATGGAGTATACTATCTGGGTCAGGTCAGTGGAGTTGAAAGCTGTGATAATGGTTTAATTTGGAGACTCAAGTAAATACAAGAAATGTAAAATTCCACTCCCGGTTCTCATGTTACAGAGTTATAATGAAGTGGAATGCTTTCCCCTCAAAAAACAAACATGTTACCCTTACAACATTACTTTTCATTTGTCTCATTTTAGGGTTCTTATAAACTGTTAATTTAACTAGCATGCTATTTGCTATGTAGGAGTAGCTGTGTGAAAATCTATTTTTGAAACCCCTCCACTGAAAAGTCATGTAGTACATTTTTTCTGTTCAGATTTGAAAAGCTTCAGTTTCCCAGCTGGCAAAAGCATTAAGTGTGTGTATGCTTCCAATTAGAAGCAAAATTTTCCCGATGTATCGTCCAAGGTTACGCAGTGGTCCACAGAGGATTTGTGGGGCCCTTTCCCTCTTTGTCTTCTAGCTCTCTGTTGCTGTTATGTGGACAGTTTGCAGAACTTTGGCTGCTGAGCAAGATGTAAAATTTTCTGAATATTGATTCACTAGGAAGTAGCAATTCAATCCGAACAAATAGAATGCCACATTTACAGTTTGTTTCCTTGGAATAACTTTCAGGAAGTCAGAGAGTTAAAAACCAGAAGGGCATTGTTTCACAAATGAAAGCTATTTGTTCATGTGCCAGTGGGAATTGTTTTCTAATGTTCCTTTTAGAACAGACAGAATTAAATAATACATTCTGAAAATTTTCACCAAGTAATACAGTTCCACGTTTTCACAGTTTTAAAGGGAGGAGAGAAAAGCCAAAGTAAAGACTAAAAGTATTCCTTAAATCAAACCTTCATGTAGAACAAAGACATTACTCCTAAACAGGTCATGAGAATAGAGAAAGGATATTTGAATATTGCACTCGGGTATCAAAAATTAGTCATTTCACACTGTGGCCTCAATCTGCGAAACATGCTCTTGAAAAAAAGCCTTCTATATGTTTTCGTTATGATATGTCACGTGTCACTTTGAAATACAGACCTGAATCTTGGTATGGAAGCTGCTTTCGCATCTTTCCAAGACATTCCTGCTACAGAAATTTAAAAAAAATTAACCTGAAATTTAAAAAAAAGTATATCTGGAAAGAGATTAGCATATTTCCAGATGCTCTGTATAGAAAATGGCACTTTTGCACAAATACTTTAAATGATTGTGATCTTTTTCTCCTGTATGTGTATGTTACGCAGGTTGAGTAAGAAGTCGATCCACTTATACTGTAAAACATTTATTGGATAAAATTCATACAGACCAGTTAATATAAGTATTTACTGAAATAAAGAGAACCCAGTCTTCATGATTATTCTAAAGGCTGCCATATAAAAGCTTAGAATTGATAGGATGTGTATTTTAATCCAGTTTCTTTGTGTTTTTAAGGTATCATTTACATCAAAAACTGCCAGAGCTCATGATACCGGTAGACTTAGATACATATTTTCCCACTTTTCAGAGTGTGGTGCTATGGTTCCTCTCTGCAAAGTGCATGCACACACCCACATCCACACCTATACCCACAACATGAAGGAGCATTAGCCTAAAGAAAGTTAAATTGACTCAAAGTGGAACCACTTAGAATAGGAATGTAAGAATTCTTGCTCAACCTACCTGTGGCTGTAGAACATACTTGTTTCATACTATTGTTATAAAATCAGTTATTAAAATGATGTCACAGTGGGAAGGATGGCTTGCCCTCTCTAGTCCAACCTGCCATTTTCTTTCACCTTGACTGCTGCTTCAGTCTTCCGGTTATTTTTCCACTCGAGTCCATTCTTCACAAAATAGCAGAAGTGATATGTATTTTTTTAAGTTTCTAGCCTGTTTTTAAATTGTAAAATATATATAATCTAAAACTTACCATTTTAACCATTTTCTTTCTTTTTTTTTATTGTCAAGTTTGCAACATACAGTGTAGTCTTGGCTTCAGGAGTAGAATCCTGTGATTCATCACTTACATATAACACCCAGTGCTCATCCCAATAAATGCCCTCTTCAATACCCATCACCCATATTTCCCAGCCCCCAACCCTCTCACCCCCCATCAACCCTCGGTTTGTTCTCTATATTTAAGAGCCAAGTGTATTCATTCAGTGGCATTAAGTACATTTACATTGTTGTGGGATCATCACTACCATCCATCTCCGGAAATTTTTGTCATTATAAACAGAAACTCTGTACCTATTAAACACCAACTCCCAATTTCTTCTGCCTTCCAGCCCTTGGTAATAATCACTATTCTACTTATTGACTCTATGAATTTGACTACTCTATGTCCCTCATATAAGCAGAATCATACAACATCTGTCCTTTTGTGTCTGGCTTATTTCATTTAGCATAATGTCTCCAAGTTTCATACACATTGTAGCATGTGTGATTACCTTCCTTTTTAAGGCTGAATAATATTCCACTATATGCACATACCACATTTTGTTTATCCATTCATCCATTGGTGGATACTTGGGTTGTTTCCACTTCTTGGCTATTGTGAATAATGCTGCTGTGAACACTGGTGTACAAATAGTATTTGAGTCCCTGCTTTCAAATCATTTAAGTATATATCCAGAAGTAGAATTGCTGGGTTGTATGATAATTCTATTTTTAATTTTTGAGGAAGGACCATACTGTTTTCCACAGCAGCTGCACTAGCACTGTACAAGTGTTCCAGTTTCTCCACATCCTTGCCAACACCTGTTATTTTGTTATTTTTTTAAAAAATAATAATCATTCTAATAGATGTGCAAGTGATACTTTTAAAACAAAAATTCAATGACATCACTTCCTGCTTAAAACTCCATGACTTTTCATGACTCGTTATCATAGCCATCAGACCTGTACAGGTCTGGCCCCTGCTTATTTTTCTATTTCTATCCTGTGCCTCCCTCTTGCCTTCCTAGGAGACCACAAAGTCTTCCTTCTGTGAGGACTTTCATATTTGTTCTTCCTTCTGCCATGATTTCCCTACTCCCTCACTATGCATGGATGGCTGCTTGTCATTCTTTGGGTCTCTACCTCTGCAAGGGTCCCTAGGCACCCTTTGTAAGGGTACCCCCAGAACCTTGTTCTTTTCCTTTGTGGCACATATCACCACTGTAATGATTTCATCCCTTTGCTTGTTTCCTGCATGCTTTCAACAGTAAAATGTAAACTCCGTAAGGGTATAAACAGTGGCTAGCTTTACTGTTGCTTCATTAGAGCCTGGGGTAGGCTCCTAAGAAATCCTCAACAGGGAGTTGATAATTAAATCACAACAAGGTCTGGAAATTCCTCATAAATTTGTAACTTTTCCCCTGTATTAATGAAACGTGTTCAGTTTCTCTGATTTGTCAAAATAAAATCCTTCAGACAAATTTATTGTCTAATATAACATTTTTATTGTACATGTGTTTAAATTAACTTAATTACATAGTTTAACATTTATATTAAGTAGACTCAAACCTGCTAAATAGATTATAGCTAGATTGACTGCTTTCTAACAACCAGCAATTAAAATCAATTCTATTAAAAAAAATCCAGTTGAAGGGTGCCTGGGTGGTTCAGTTGGTTAAATCTTTGACTTCGGCTCAGGTCATGATTTTGTGGCTTATGAATTTGGGGCCTGCGTCAGGCTCTGGGCTGACAGCTCAGAGCCTGGAGCCTGCTTTGGATTCTGTGTCTCCCTCTCTCATTGTCCCCCACCCTCTCCACTCATACTCTGTGTGTGTGTGTGTCTCTCTCTCTCAAAAATAAACATTTAAAAAAATTTTTAACGTAAAAAAAGTCCAGTTGATGCATTGAAAAGGTAACAAAACTCAAATACCATTTAATTTAAGCAGTTTTGCCTCATGACCAAGAACAAAAACAAATTAGCTATAACTTTTATCTGAAATCATGCATGTTTTGCTCCACTGTTCTCCCAAATAATTTGTCAAAACAGCTTTTAGAAGTAATTTGAAGGGTATATGGGAAGGAAATTGAGAGGGTTTAATCTCTACTCATTTTAATTTCATATAGCTTATTTTTAGCAGGAGAATAAAAGCACAAATATCAATTACAGAGTTTGTAAATTAAAAGTGTAAATGAATTATATGGTATTTTTTGAACAAAAAATGTTTTTTATATGGACAATTTTAGGACTCTCTCTTTGTGTATTTACAGGCTGGTGTGTCTGGATGTGGGTCTTTATTCATTCTGCTTTGCATTTAATAGGTCCTTTGATCTGAAAACTTCTCCCTTCTCACCTTCACTGAATCTCTTCTCATCATTTATGACTTCCTTTTACACTCTAACATCTGTTGTTTTACCTTTTGTCTCACAATTTCTTATCTCGTGTTTTTTTCCTCCTGGGAAACATTCTGGGAGACGTTGTTATTTCTAAATCAGTGGTTCTCAAACTTTTGTGTGCATCAGAATCACCTGGGAGTCTTACTAAAAAATAAATCAATAGATTCCATCCTTAGAGTTTAGATTCAGTAGTTTTCAGGTGGGGCCAAGAGATGGCATTTCTAACAAATTCCTAGATGACTCTGATGCTGCTGGTATGGGGACCATAATGTGAGAGATACTCCTCTACATCCTTGCTACTCCATACGAGGATAAGCATGGCACTTTATTTTATTTTATTATTTTTTTAATATATGAAATTTATTGTCAAACTGGTTTCCATACAACACCCAGTGCTCATCCCAAAAGGTGCCCTCCTCAATACCCATCACCCAACCTCCCCTCCCTCCCAACCCCCATCAACCCTCAGTTTGTTCTCAGTTTTTAACAGTCTCTTATGTTTTGGCTCTCTCCCACTCTAACCTCTTTTTTTTTTTTTTTCCTTCCCTTCCCCCATGGGTTTCTGTTAAGTTTCTTAGGATCCACATAAGAGTGAAACCATATGGTATCTGTCTTTCTCTGTATGGCTTATTTCACTTAGCATCACACTCTCCAGTTCCATCCACGTTGCTACAAAAGGCCATATTTCATTCTTTCTCATTGCCACGTAGTATTCCATTGTGTATATAAACCACAATTTCTTTATCCATTCATCAGTTGATGGATATTTAGGCTCTTTCCATAATTTGGCTATTGTTGAGAGTGCTGCTATAAACATTGGGGTACAAGTGCCCCTATGCATCAGCACTCCTGTATCCCTTGGATAAATTCCTAGCAGTGCTATTGCTGGGTCATAGGGTAGGTCTATTTTTAATTTTCTGAGGAACCTCCACACTGCTTTCCAGAGCGGCTGCACCAATTTGCATTCCCACCAACAGTGCAAGAGGGTTCCCCTTTCTCCACATCCTCTCCAGCTCTATAGTCTCCTGATTTGTTCATTTTGGCCACTCTGACTGGCGTGAGGTGATATCTGAGTGTGGTTTTGATTTGTATTTCCCTGATAAGGAGCGACGCTGAACATCTTTTCATGTGCCTGTTGGCCATCTGGATGTCTTCTTTAGAGAAGTGTCTATTCATGTTTTCTGCCCTTTTCTTCACTGGGTTATTTGTTTTTCGGGTGTGGAGTTTGGTGAGCTCTTTATAGATTTTGGATACTAGCCCTTTGTCCGATATGTCATTTGCAAATATCTTTTCCCATCCCGTTGGTTGCCTTTTAGTTTTGTTGGTTGTTTCCTTTGCTGTGCAGAAACTTTTTATCTTCATAAGGTCCCAGTAATTCACTTTTGCTTTTAATTCCCTTGCCTTTGGGGATGTGTCGAGTAAGAGATTGCTACGGATGAGGTCAGAGAGGTCTTTTCCTGCTTTCTCCTCTAGGGTTTGGATGGTTTCCTGTCTCACATTCAGGTCCTTTATCCATTTTGAGTTTATTTTTGTGAATGGTGTGAGAAAGTGGTCTAGTTTCAACCTTCTGCATGTTGCTGTCCAGTTCTCCCAGCACCATTTGTTAAAGAGGCTGTCTTTTTTCCATTGGATGTTCTTTCCTGCTTTGTCAAAGATGAGTTGGCCATACGTTTGTGGGTCTAGTTCTGGGGTTTCTATTCTCTTCCATTGGTCTATGTGTCTGTTTTTGTGCCAATACCATGCTGTCTTGATGATTACAGCTTTGTAGTAGAGGCTAAAGTCTGGGATTGTGATGCCTCCTGCTTTGGTCTTCTTCAAAATTCCTTTGGCTATTCGGGGCCTTTTGTGATTCCATATGAATTTTAGGATTGCTTGTTCTAGTTTCGAGAAGAATGCTGGTGCAATTTTGATTGGGATTGCATTGAATGTGTAGATAGCTTTGGGTAGTATTGACATTTTGACAATATTTATTCTTCCAATCCATGAGCAGGGAATGTCTTTCCATTTATTTATATCTTCTTCAATTACCTTCATAAGCTTTCTATAGTTTTCAGCATACAGATCTTTTACATCTTTAGTTAGATTTATTCCTAGGTATTTTATGCTTCTTGGTGCAATTATGAATGGGATCAGTTTCTTTATTTGTCTTTCTGTTGCTTCATTGTTAGTGTATAAGAATGCAACTGACTTCTGTACATTGATTTTATATCCTGCAACTTTGCTGAATTCATGTATCAGTTCTAGCAGACTTTTGGTAGAGTCTATCGGATTTTCCATGTATAATATCATGTCATCTGCAAAAAGCGAAAGCTTGACTTCACATTTGCCAATTTTGATGCCCTTAATTTCCTTTTGTTGTCTGATTGCTGATGCTAGAACTTCCAGCACTATGTTAAACAACAGCGGTGAGAGTGGGAATCCCTGTCGTGTTCCTGATCTCAGGGAAAAAGCTCTCAGTTTTTCCCCATTGAGGATGATGTTAGCTGTGGGCTTTTCATAAATGGCTTTTATGATCTTTAAGTATGTTCCTTCTATCCCGACTTTCTCAAGGGTTTTTATTAAGAAAGGGTGCTGGATTTTGTCAAAGGCCTTTTCTGCATCGATTGACAGGATCATATGGTTCTTCTCTTTTTTTTGTTAATGTGATGTATCACGTTGATTGATTTGCGAATGTTGAACCAGCCCTGCATCCCAGGAATGAATCCCACTTGATCATGGTGAATAATTCTTTTTATATGCTGTTGAATTCGATTTGCTAGTATCTTATTGAGAATTTTGGCATCCATATTCATCAGGGATATTGGCCTGTAGTTCTCTTTTTTTACTGGGTCTCTGTCTGGTTTAGGAATCAAAGTAATACTGGCTTCATAGAATGAGTCTGGAAGTTTTCCTTCCCTTTCTATTTCTTGGAATAGCTTGAGAAGGATAGGTATTATCTCTGCTTTAAACGTCTGGTAGAACTCCCCTGGGAAGCCATCTGGTCCTGGACTCTTATTTGTTGGGAGATTTTTGATAACCGATTCAATTTCTTCGCTGGTTATGGGTCTGTTCAAGCTTTCTATTTCCTCCTGATTGAGTTTTGGAAGAGTGTGGGTGTTCAGGAATTTGTCCATTTCTTCCAGGTTGTCCAATTTGTTGGCATATAATTTTTCATAGTATTCCCTGATAATTGTTTGTATCTCTGAGGGATTGGTTGTAATAATTCCATTTTCATTCATGATTTTATCTATTTGGGTCATCTCCCTTTTCCTTTTGAGAAGCCTGGCTAGCGGTTTGTCAATTTTGTTTATTTTTTCAAAAAAACAACTCTTGGTTTCGTTGATCTGCTCTACAGTTTTTTTAGATTCTATATTGTTTATTTCTGCTCTGATCTTTATTATTTCTCTTCTTCTGCTGGGTTTAGGCTGCCTTTGCTGTTCTGCTTCTATTTCCTTTAGGTGTGCTGTTAGATTTTGTATTTGGGATTTTTCTTGTTTCTTGAGATAGGCCTGGATTGCAATGTATTTTCCTCTCAGGACTGCCTTCACTGCATCCCAAAGCGTTTGGATTGTTGTATTTTCATTTTCGTTTGTTTCCATATATTTTTTAATTTCTTCTCTAATTGCCTGGTTGACCCACTCATTCTTTAGTAGGGTGTTCTTTAACCTCCATGCTTTTGGAGGTTTTCCAGACTTTTTCCTGTGGTTGATTTCAAGCTTCATAGCATTGTGGTCTGAAAGTATGCATGGTATAATTTCAATTCTTGTAAACTTATGAAGGGCTGTTTTGTGACCCAGTATATGATCTATCTTGGAGAATGTTCCATGTGCACTCGAGAAGAAAGTATATTCTGTTGCTTTGGGATGCAGAGTTCTAAATATATCTGTCAAGTCCATCTGATCCAATGTCTCATTCAGGGCCCTTGTTTCTTTATTGACCGTGTGTCTAGATGGTCTATCCATTTCTGTAAGTGGAGTGTTAAAGTCCCCTGCAATTACCACATTCTTATCAATAAGGTTGCTTATGTTTGTGAGTAATTGTTTTATATATTTGGGGGCTCCGGTATTCAGCGCATAGACATTTATAATTGTTAGCTCTTCCTGATGGATAGACCCTGTAATTATTATATAATGCCCTTCTTCATCTCTTGTTACAGCCTTTAATTTAAAGTCTAGTTTGTCTGATATAAGTATGGCTACTCCAGCTTTCTCTTGGCTTCTAGTAGCATGATAAATAGTTCTCCATCCCCTCACTCTGAATCTAAAGGTGTCCTCAGGTCTAAAATGAGTCTCTTGTAGACAGCAAATAGATGGGTCTTGTTTTTTTATCCATTCTGATACCCTATGTCTTTTGGTTGGCGCATTTAATCCATTTACATTCAGTGTTATTATAGAAAGATACGGGTTTAGAGTCATTGTGATGTCTGTATGTTTTATGCTTGTAGTGATGTCTCTTGTACTTTGTCTCACAGGATCCCCCTTAGGATCTCTTGTAGGGCTGGTTTAGTGGTGACAAATTCCTTCAGTTTTTGTTTGTTTGGGAAGACCTTTATCTCTCCTTCTATTCTAAATGACAGACTTGCTGGATAAAGGATTCTCGGCTGCATATTTTTCCTGTTTAGCACAATGAAGATCTCGTGCCAATTCTTTCTGGCCTGCCAAGTTTCAAAAGAGAGATCAGTCACGAGTCTTATAGGTCTCCCTTTATAAGTTAGGGCACGTTTACCCCTTGCTGCTTTCAGAATTTTCTCTTTATCCTTGTATTTTGCCAGTTTGACTATGATATGTCGTGCAGAAGATCGATTCAAGTTATGTCTGAAGGGAGTTCTCTGTGCCTCTTGGATTTCAATGCCTTTTTCCTTCCCCAGTTCAGGGAAGTTCTCAGCTATAATTTCTTCAAGTACCCCTTCAGCACCTTTCCCTCTCTCTTCCTCCTCTGGGATACCAATTATGCGTATATTATTTCTTTTTAGTGTATCACTTAGTTCTCTAATTTTCCCCTCATACTCCTGGATTTTTTTATCTCTCTTTCTCTCAGCTTCCTCTTTTTCCATAACTTTATCTTCTAGTTCACCTATTCTCTCCTCTGCCTCTTCAATCTGAGCTGTCGTCGTTTCCATTTTGTTTTGCATTTCGTTTAAAGCGCTTTTCAGCTCCTCATGACTGTTCCTTAGTCCCTTGATCTCTGTAGCAAGAGATTCTCTGCTGTCCTGTATACTGTTTTCAAGCCCAGCGATTAATTTTATGACTATTATTCTAAATTTACTTTCTGTTATATTATTTAAATCCTTTTTGATCAGTTCATTAGCTGTTGTTATTTCTTGGAGATTCTTCTGAGGGGAATTCTTCCGTTTGGTCATTTTGGATAGTCCCTGGAGTGGTGAGGACCTGCAGGGCACTTCCCCTGTGCTGTGGTGTATAACTGGAGTTGGTGGGCGGGGCCGCAGTCAGACCTGATGTCTGCCCCCAGCCTACCGCTGGGGCCACAGTCAGACTGGTGTGTGCCTTCTCTTCCCCTCTCCTAGGGGCGGGATTCACTGTGGGGTGGCGTGGCCCATCTGGGCTACTTGCACACTGCCAGGCTTGTGGTGCTGGGGATCTGGCGTATTAGCTGGGGTGGGTAGGCAAGGTGCACGGGGGCAGGAGGGGCAGGCTTAGCTCGCTTCTCCTTAGGTGATCCACTTCAGGAGGGGCCCTGTGGCAGTGGGAGGGAGTCAGATCCGCTGCTGGAGGTTTGGCTCCGCAGAAGCACAGAGTTGGGTGTTTTCGTGGAGCAAGTTCTCTGGCAGGAACTGGTTCCCTTTGGGATTTTGGCTGGGGGATGGGCGGGGGAGATGGCGCTGGCGAGCGCCTTTGTTCCCCACCAAATGGAGCTCTGTCGTCAGGGGGCTCAGCAGCTCTCCCTCCCTTTGTCCTCCAGCCTTCCCGCTTTCTGAGCAGAGCTGTTAACTTAGGACCTCCCAGACGCTAAGTCGCGCTTGCTGTGGGAACACACTCCGTCCATCCGGCCCCTCCGCTTTTGCAAGCCAGACTCGGGGGCTCTGCTTGGCTGGCGAGCCACCCCTCCGCCCCGGCTCCCTCCCGCCAGTCCGTGGAGCGTGCACCGCCTCGCCGCCCTTCCTACCCTCTTCTGTGGGCCTCTCGTCTGCGCTTGGCTCCGGAGACTCCGTTCTGCTAATCCTCTGGCGGTTTTCTGGGTTATTTAGGCAGGTGTAGGTGGAATCTAAGTGATCAGCAGGACGCGCGGTGAGCCCAGCGTCCTCCTACGCCGCCATCTTTTTCTGCTTCTCAAGCATGGCACTTCTAACAACCTTCCAGGTGATAAAGCTATTGGTCTTTGGCCCACACTTTGAAAAGCAAGGATCTATTACAATGCTTCTCAAATTCTGAATCCTGGGCCAACAGCATCAGAACGCCCTGGGAATTTGTTAGAACTGCAATTTCTCAGTCCCTATCTGGGGGCTACTAGATCAGAATCTGCATTTCAACAAAATCTCCAGATGACCAGTAAGCACAATAAGGTTGAGAAGCCCTATTCTATCTAGATCACCTAGTTAGTCTTTATGATGACAATTTCATTATACAGCCCACCCATTAAGTTGATTTCAGATGAAGTTTTAACTTATACACTCTTTTTAAGTATTTGATTATTCACTTATATCATAGTCTAATCTTGTTTACAGATGCCATATTATTTCAAAATATCCTGAGGCTACTAATGTTCCTTCCAGGTTTTCTTATTCAGTTTGTTAGTCTTGCTCCTTTTATTTGTCAGCTGTCCCGTGGCAACAAGTGAATCTACAAATCTTAATGGCTTAAAAGAAAAAAAAGTTTATTTCTTGTTTATATCTTATGCTGGCTGAAAGTCAATGCCGGTTCAGCTCCTGCTTCCACATGTCTTTATCCCGGGAGATAGAGGGGACTTAATATGCACCAAGCCTTTCTTGAGAGAGAAGGAAAAGAACAAGAGGGCTTCTAGAAACCTGCAAGGGCTCTTAAAAGTTTTGTTTGGATGTGGATCTCATTACATCTGCTTTCATGTTATTGCCAAAGTAAGTCATAAGGATAAATGCATTGTCAATAGAATGAAAAGTATGTTTGTCCCAAAGGAAGCGTGTTATAGACTGAATGCTGTGTCCCTCTATCAAATTCTTATGTTGAAATCTAGTATCCATTGCAATGATATTATGAGGTGAGGCCTTTGGGAGGTAATAGGTCATGAGGATGGAGCCCTGGTGAATGGGATTGTAAGGCAATAAAGGGACCAGATTTCTCTCTCTGCCACGTGTGAGAACACAAGAAGGAGAGGGTGGTCTGTAGACTAGAAGAGGACCCTTCCCAGAACCTGACCATGCTGGTACCTTGGTCTCAGACTTCCAACTTCCAGCACAGTGAGAAATAACTTTCTGTTGTTGAAAAGCCACCCAGTGTGTGGTATTTTGTTGTAGCTGCCTGAACTAGGACAAGGCACTCCAACTCACAGATCAAATGAATAGAGTTATATAATCCTGTTACAAGAAGGGGTAGTAAATAATGTCAAACAATAATACGATTTACCACTGTCCTTCTCTTTTATGATATTGTTTTTTTCCAAAGATCTGGTATAATATATAACAAATGTATATCTCATGATATATAATGAAATAAATATACATATATATTTCATTCATAATATGGCATGAAGTATATTAGATATAGACACACACTATTTAAATCAATCAATCTGTGTATATATGCATGTATGTATGTATAAACCTATGTTGGTTTGTACAGGCAATAGACAGGGTTTCCTCTGGGGTTGTGTAGGTCTGTTTTCTCTCTAGACTTCTCCCTTGAATGTGAGGGATGGTGCTTGTCTCTGTGAAAGTGTGTGGCATGTTCTGATCGGCAGGCTTCTCTATACGCTGCCTGGCTATGAAGCAGACAGGTATCACTAACAACTCCTGGAATGACTTCTGCTTATTATTCCAGAGGGCATTTCTCACCGAGTTATGAGGAGGTATATGGGAGGTAAAGTAGGAAGAGAATAGGGCATCTTCAGAACAAAAAATAATTTGGTTTACAGACTTACAAAATGTAGCCTTGCTGTGATCAAACTATCATGGAAGCAGTGGTGTCCTAGTAGAGAGTCTTTCAGCCCAGACTTTGAGTTTGGATTTTTCCAAGCATAGTAGGAAGGCATAGGAGGATTCTAAGCAAGCAGTAGTGATGTATAGATCTTTAATTTTGGAAATATCAGATACTTGATATAATGTTTGTCATATTTATAATGTATGAAGAAGAATATTCCAAATTAAAAACCCATGGTCCCTTTCAACTCAACCTAAGCAAGATGTTGTCAATCAGGTCTAATAAGTAGACTAAAACTATACTAGTTACTTGAGAAAAGTGAATTTAATGTAAAGAATTATCACCTACTTAGGAAATTGTTAACTAGATAAGCAAAGAAGCAAAAGAAAGACAAGACTAAGGTGTCATAGACGCAGCAATTACAGGAAGCAACTCTCTCCCTGTAGCTTGGAGAACTAAGGGAACAAGTTGGAGTTCTTAAAACCTAGAAGCTTTGAGGAGGGGCTGAACAGAGCTGAAATGCAGACATCTGAGGAAGAGCCCTGCTTTCTGGTAGTGTTATCAGTGCCTTAAGATTCCCCAGGAATCTCTCCTCTATGTATTTCCTGCTATGTCCTGCAGGGTTGGCTCCTGTCTGAATTTATTACCATGCATTTCTTTATAGAGTTTTACTGCATTGTGTGTGTAACATTATATTGTTTACTTCTCCCTGATTTTAACTAACAGTTAAAAGAATAGTATTTTCTTAAAGTTGTATAGTTTTAGCTTTTCTTTTAGGTGAAGGATGCATTTTGAGTTAATTGCTTTAACTCTTGTGTGAGGGGAGGATGGAGGTTCATTTTTTTTCCCCATCCAGAGACCCAGCAAGGGCAGAGTCAGCACAAACATGCAAGACTGGATAGCTGTTGGTGATCACAGAAGAGGGGTACCCCTTGCTGGATGGCATTAGGGGGGACAATGAAGGCTTGGTTGGCCCCACATGGCTCCTGATGCTGATGGACAGCGTGTGTCCAGGCATGAGCTTAAGTTTTCTTTTACAACTGTCAGCTTGGCTAGGCCACAGTACCCAAATGTTTGTTCAAACATTATTCTAGATGTTTCTGTAAAGATACTCTTTAGATGGGACTAACTTTTACATTAGTAAACTTTGACTAAAGCCTACTTTGAGTAAAATTGCTTCACTCAAATTTTACTTTTTATAAAAGTTTATTTATTTATTTTTTGAGAGAGAGAGACAGAATGAGTGGGGGAGGGATAGAGAAGGTGGTAGGGAGAGAGAATTGCAAGCAGGCTCTGTGCTGACGTGGGGCTTGAACTCACGAGCCATGAGGTCATGACGTGAGCTGAAACTAAAAGTCAGATGCTTAACCAACTGAGCCACCCAGACACTCCTCAGATTTTACTTTGAATAAAGCACTTCCATAAGGTGGAATCAGTTGAAGACTGTAGGACAAAAAAAAAGATCTTCCATAAGTATCAGGGAATTCTGCCAGTAGACTGCCTTTGGACTTGAGCTCCAGTATCAACTCTTCCCTTGGTCTCTAGCTTGTCAGCCTACCCTGCAGATTTTGGACTCACCAGCTCCCATGATCACATGAACTAATTTCTTAAAATCTATCTATCTATCTATCTATCTATCTATCTATCTATCCATCCATCCTACTGCTTCTATACAAATGTGTGTGTGTGTGTGTGTGTGTGTGTGTGTGTGTGTGTGCGTGAGATATACAGAATCTATAGGTTCTGTTTCTCTAGAAAGCCCTGATTAATGATGCATGCACTTTTTATCAGAGTTTTAGAAATAAGAAAACTTAATCTGCAAGGCTGTCTCAGAATCTCTCCATCTCCACTTAAACTCATGGATTGAGGTTTTGTGTTTACTTCTACAGTAGATAGTTGTATCTAACTGCATCACAGAGGTGATAGTGGGACACTATTTTCGGACACTTGGTCCTGGGCTCTGTAACCAAGAAATAGGGCAGGATGGATGGCAAGGAGTTAATTGGCAGTCTTTGCCATAGATGGAAAATGACCAGCTTGGCAGGCCTTCTATGCATTCAATTCTTTACCCAAAATAGGACCAAGCGATAGATGCACTTCTATTTGTGAGACAAAAATCTTTTCAAGATTTAGTGTGTGTCTTAATCCATTGAGGCTGCTATAACAGAATACTAGACTAGGTAGCTTATAAGCAACAGAACATTATTTCTCACAGTTCTGGAGGCTGGGAAGTCAAGGTATTAGAATGAGAGGGAAGTTCTGGTGAGAGCCCACTTCCTGACTTACAGAGCTGCATCTTTTTTCACTGTGACCTCATATGGTGAAAGGAGCAAGGGATCTCTCTGCAGTGCCTTTTATAAAGGCACTAATCTCATTCGTGAGGGCTCCACTCTCATGATCCAAGTACTTCCCAAAGGCCCCACCTCCAAATCCCATAACATTGAGGATTATGTTTCAAAATACAAATTTTAGGGGACATAAGCATTCAGTCTCTAGTGGTGTGGTTCTGGCCAGGTTTTGGAGAGTACATGTAGAAACTAGCTGGAGCAGTTTTGGCTACTTGGAGAAGTTATCTCTGCTTTCTCTCCCAACCTTCCCATTCTCTTTTTCCTTTCTCTCTTTGGACACACACTGTACTAGCATAGGCTTCAGTGGGCAATGGCTTTATTTCCCTGCTTGGGGTGGGAGGACAGGTGCTTGGACACAGGAGACCCCCTGCAGGGAGGCCCACTGTCATGCTGAGCTCTGCTGCCCTGGGCTCTACAAGAATGAAATAAATGTCTTCTCATATTCCAGGAACATTCTTCATTTGTCTCCTTAGATGCCAAGCACCAGCATTTTATTCCATGAGGCTTCACCAAGTCCTGAGACTTAGTGAAAGATTGATGGGATATGTACTGTCCGTGCTCTAAGGCCTTACCAAGGAGGTTCTTAGATAAAATGCATAGCACTTACTACCTATCATGGACAACTAAGGCTGACCCAATTTTTTGGTCTGTATTCTGAATGAATGGATGAAACCAAAGAACAGACAGTCATCTTTGTGGCTTAGCATTACTAGCACTTGATGATGACTTAAAGTCTTAAGCCATGACTTTTCAAGTGCTCTCCAGAGTTGGAAAGCAAAAGCAATAAACTCGAGGACATTTTGCATAGCTGAGAAGAAAGTTATTTAAAGCACATTATCAGGTAAATATTTACTTTTTGATGTTGCAGAGTTTGAAGCTGCATTCCTCAAGGATGTTAACCCATTAACTCTCCCATTAGAGCTAATACCTGAAAAACAGACACATTTGTCCAGATCTACCATCAGACCCCCAAAGCTATCTTCTCATGTGTATAATATAGCCACTTCTGAGTTCTAATGAAGAGGCAGGTTCCATTTGAAGGTGTGGCATAAGGTAACTCGATAAGTACACCTGATTTACAAATGGCAGTCTCAATCCATTACAATTTTATAAAATATCCTTCACGGTGTAACTCATTTCCTTTCTAAGGGTGCCTTTAAAGATTGTGTATTTGCATTATTTTAATAGTTTAACTGGAGGCCAACTTTATAACATATATATAAATATATATATATATCTATAAACATATATAACATATATATAAATATATATATTTAACATATATATAAATATATATATTTAACATATATATACATATATAAATATAACATATATATAAAATATATATCTATATATAAAGATATATAATAATATTTAGGCACATTATAAAACTTAGTAAGTTATGAGATATTCAGAAACAGACTTATTCCAAGGGGAAAAAACTTGTACATTCTTCATTTTCTATAAATTTTCAAGTCCCTGCAAGAAGAGAATGATTAATCCTCTCCTCTTCTCTTAATATTTTTAAATGAACCATGTCCTAGCTAAGTGGGAGCTGCAGGGGAGACATTTTATCTGCACCAATTAGGATAAAGTTTTAAAAATCCCCAGGGTAGCTGATCAGGTCTCCCACTCATCCCAGTAAATCGGGGAGAGGAGAGAGGCTCTGTGTGAATGAGACGTGGAGGAGGGGGAAGACGGCAGTGAATTGAGGGGACTCATCAAACACACATACAGCTTCTTTCTTTTTCTCAAAGATAAAATGACTCCATAGACTGAGATTATGACGATAATACCTCACTGCACTGTACAAATATCACTGAACTCTGGAAACCTAGAATCAAGACAAGACCAGAGAAAAGAGATAATGGCGTTAAGAAAAAATAAATTTTTCCTTCTATTTCCTCTCCCCTCCTCTCTCCTCCCCTCCCACCTCCTCTCCTTTCTTTCTTCTTCCTCTGCTTTATCTCTCCTCTAATGGTTTGTAGCCACATTTAAAAAGTAAAAAGAAACATTCATTTTAGTAAAAAAAAAAAAATATTTAACACAATCTACCCCAAATATTATGTGTTAACATGTGATCAATATAAAAGTTAATGAGCTATTTTGCATTTGTTTATTTTCTGTTTTTGTTTTTTTGATACTAAATTTTATGTGGGTGTGTATTTTGCACTTGTAGCACATCTCACTTCAGACTTGGCCATGTTTCAAGGGCTCAGTGGCCACATGCGGCTCCTGGCTACCACATTGGACCGCACAGATCTGAGGAAAGGCAAGAGAATTAACTATGTGGTTGATCGTAGTTTTGGGAGATTATTTCTGACGCCGTGAAAAGAGATAATTGTTAAGTGCTAGCTTATAAATGCCCTGACCTTCAACTGCATGTTTAGATATTTAATGACCTCAACTCTGCATGGCAACTATGTATCAAACAAAATTTCCTTTCAGAGAGCCATGAATGAATTTGCCAGGCAGAGTATTCCCAAATTCTGTTGAAGGCTGTGGGTAGCAGGGACACAGTACTCTCAGTGTGGCTTGGCAGTCTGGAGAATATACAGTGCTCATCCTACTTATGATACAGTGACCTAGATTGTCCAGGGCTGGGAGGGTCATGCAATTTGGTAGCAATAACTCGCTCAAAAAACCCAAAAGGCATAAAGTGGCATAAAGGCAGTAGTAGGGTAAAGTTCAGAAAAAAATACTGCTGTATTTATATGAGAAAATATCTCAGAACACCAAATTGTAGATGGCAAGTGAAGTCTTGGGTTGATTTTGCTCTTTAATTAAATGTGGCTAATTTGGGGCTAAGAAGACATCCACATTTCCCTTTTGAGCATTTCCTAAATTAGAAGTGTTCAGTATGCCATTTGGCTTTCCTGGGGCTGCAGAGATTAGAACATGGGGTTTGCAGCAGTGTGACCTGGAGGAGTGACCCGTCCCATCTGCTTCACTATGCCCCCTCCAACCTCCCCACTGTGGGGCAGCCAGCATGAATTTATGAAGACATAATCTGATTAATTCATTCAAAAGCAAACAAGCATAAACAGTCAAAAGAAACAGTACTGTAACTTGGGATTCTCAGGTCTGCACAGGAGTCTATGGAGAACCTGCAGGATGGGTCTTAGCACCATCCCCTCCAGCCACATCCTATACAACTTTGTGCTAGTCGGTTCCCCACACACCCTACTCTTAGTCCCACTGTAGGACCTTTGCACCTGCTAGTAGCATGCCAGGCAAGAGGGCAGACGTAGAGCTTAGGCGAGCTGCAGGATCACAGACAACCTCTCCATGCATGCCTGTTTCCTCATTTGTAAAACGGTGTATATAATAGCACACCTGCCTCTTGGAGCTGATAGGAAGATTACACGCATTAATGAATGTGAGTACTTAAAAAAGTATCTTGCATTGAAAGATAGAAAAAAATGTAGGTTTATTACAAACTCATTTATCAGCAAAACTTGATGTGAACCGACATGAGGCCATAGGTGTTTATCTGTCCTGCTTATATGATAAATAAGCGTTTTCTGCAGAAATGCTGATAAATTATAAGGTGCGCCCAGACCCTGCTGAGAATTTCAGATATAATGTGGTGTGTGCACTGTATTCTATTTCTAAAGCCTAAAAACTGAATTCTTGGAACATATCTTTCCCCAGCAGTTTTGTATAGGGGGTTGTGCACATGTATGTCTCCTGTGCAACACTCAGCTTTTACCTCTCTCCAGAAGCCTCTGACCATCCTATCGAGGGAGGTCCCTCTATTACAGGATGCCGTGGATCAGTCCTCAGAGAACTTACTATCTGTAATCATCTTACTTGTTTTGTGGCTTTAACGACCATTTATTTCCTGACAGATCCAAAAATTATAGCTCTAATGAGGACTGCTCCCCTGAACAGATTGCATTTACAAGTGACCACCTGATTGCCTCCACCTGAAGGTGTAGACCTTGAACTTCCAGTCTATCCCTCTACCCTGCCCTTCTTGCATTTTACCCCCTGTGGTTCATGGCATCTCCATCCTTTTCAGTTGTTTAGGACAGAATCTGTGGAGCCTCCTTGTCTGCCCTCTGCTCCCATACTCCACACCTGTGCCACAGCAAATCCTATTGGTTTTGCCTTCAAAGTCTGTGTGCACTCTGACCCCTCTCACCACCATTGCTCTGGTATGAGTCATCACGGCCTCTTGCCTGGATTCCTGCCAT
Organism: Lynx rufus; assembly: GCF_022079265.1. Lineage (NCBI taxonomy): Eukaryota > Metazoa > Chordata > Mammalia > Carnivora > Felidae > Lynx > Lynx rufus. Next base: position 37,305,362 of record NW_025814834.1, on the reverse strand, counting down.
GGCCTCATGACCCTCACGCCTCCTCTTCCATCCACAGTCAGTCTGTCCTCCAAGATGACTTTCCTCCCATGGGCCTCAGGCCTTTCCCAGTGAGCTACCCTCATGGGCTCTTCTACTCTCTGGCCTCATCTCCTGCCCCCTCACCGCTCACTCTTTGCACTGGCCTCCCTGCTCTTGCCCCAGTCCTTACCGCCATTCTCTCTGTCTAGAAAGCTTCTCCCCAGGTTTGCTGCCTAATGTTTTCAAACACTTGTTCAAGTGTTCAAACCCTTCTCAGAGAGTCTTGCCTGACTGCAAATCTCCATGGCCCTCACATTCCGAGGCCCCTTGCTGTTTATTCTGACACAATTCATAGTTTATGACACTTTCAACATGCTCTTCTGGACCCAGTTTATGCACCTTCCAGGATTCAGCAGACCCCAATTTTCTTCTCAGTGCTACTGATGATCCTCCAGGAAGACCACCTGACATCAGGTGGTCACAGAGGGGAGGGTTAGGTCTTGCCGGAGGGTGGACTCGTGAGTTCTGCCACTATCTTGGCAGGACAGCAAGATGCCCACTGCATTGAGCAGGTGGCCCTCTGAGGTAGCTGCTCCTGGTCCCTCGTGCCATGCTCAGACACCCCTCCCCACCCCACCCCACCCCCACCCCCCCCCGCCGAAGCAGCCTTGCATCACGTCTCACACTTCTATGCCTCTGGTGTTCCAGATGTTGCTGAGGATTGAGAGTTTGTGGGACATCTGTGCAGCACTCGTGCAGACACCAGCTTCCTTGGCTCACCCTTGGGACTGAGCCGTGGGGGCAGGTGTGGAATGCTGTAGCTCGCCTGCTCTGTGTTCATGTGGTGCAGAGTCTGCTGTTTCTATTGTGGGTCTTGCTCTTCTAGTGGCAACCGGGAGAGGACAGATGGCCCAACCTGTAAGACAGTGGACTTGATGGTCCATGGGGCAAACTCCATCTAAAATGTTGCAAGAGCCTGTAGTTACATTTTTCTCCCTTCCGGTTCTGGTTATCTATTGCTGAATAATAAGCAAACTTAATGGTTCAAAATAACAACAATTATTTATTTTGCTCTTGAATTTGTAATTTGGCCAGGGATTATTGGCAACAACCTATCTGTGTTCCACTGGTACTGAAGGGCCCACTGTCAAGATTGCTCACTCACTTGCTGGCTGGTTGGTGCTGGCTCTTGGCTGGGAGGCTCGGTTCCTCTCCATGTGGGGACTCTCCACGGGACCGACTGAGTTTCCCACAGCATGACCACTGGGTTCAGGAGCAAGCGTTCCAAGAGCCAGGAGGTGGGAGTCACCCACTACTTAAGGCCAGGACCTAGAAACTTGTACTGATACTTGTCGCTTCTATATTCTCTTGGCCAAATAGCCACAGAACTATCCATATTCACAAGAAGGAATGTAGAGACGCCAGCTCTCAGTGGGAGGAGGAGTGTCAGAGAAGTTGTGGCTATTTTTAACCTGCCATGCTTCTTTCCTTGATGAATTGGTCTGAGACAGTAATTCATGAGACTTTGCATAAGACTGAGTAAATGGCTGTGCTTTTCATGAAGCTATAGCCAGCTGATAAACCAGCCCCCTGAATTTGTTCTCCTTTGCCTGCCTCATCCTCTTTTCTCTCATTCCTGCTTATGTGGATTTCACTTTCAAAGAAAGCATTAGTCATAAGGTTCTGTTCTGTGTTGAAGGGAACCCAGTGTAAGTCACATACTATATACTTTAATTTTTAACTTCGTTTATTGTCTATCTCCCCTGTTAGTATATAAGCTCCTTATAACAGAGTGCACGTGTGTGTGTGTGTGTGTTTGTTGTTTTGTGTAAGGTTGTATTGTTAGAGCGTTGTAGGACAGTTTCTGGCTCACCAAAGGTACTCAATAAATATTAGTTTAACAAATGAATGTTTACCTGAATGTTACCTGTTTCCCCCACTAGAATGTAATCTCCACAAGGGCAAGGACATTGTCACTTGTCTCAACACTGTTTTTCCAGCTCCAACAATAGAGTGTAGCACATACTAACTCTCAATAAGTGTTTTTAAATGAATACATAAGCAAAGCCAGGGGAAAGCAATACATAGATTCTTCTGGAGGGAAACATGGTCATTGCAAATCAGGGATGTACACATGGAAGTTTCTAGAAAAGCCCAGGATAACTCAGATGGATCCACCCAAGATTATCACACTTGAAAGGTAACAGTTCCAGTGGAATTTTCATGGGCTCTTTGGGATGTTATTACACAAACATTTCAAAATTGAATTTTGATGGTGTTGGAAAAGAAGAGTAAGATACAGCCACCATGGTCCATGACCCCTCAGTTGCAGTCGCCTAGTAGGGCTATTTCAAGTGTGCCCTCCAGGGGGCTGGATCCTTCCCCATTCCCTTGGCATGCCTTTATCTTCCTGGAACACGTATTCCTAAGAGTATTACCTTGATCTCACCTACCCTGTTTTGGCTGATTCAAGTTGCTCCTTGGTGAGTTTTGTATGAGGGTTTTTGTTTCTTCACCTTTTCCACCCGTTCAATCGCAGTCGACTTTTTCATTAAAATTGGGAGCTTATATGGCAGATGCAGTTAAGCCTTTGTGATCTATGCCAGTCAAGGCATCAGGAGAAAACAGGGTGCACTCTAACTGAGATCATTGAAAGACACTTCATATTCTAGAGGCTGTTTACAGAATTTCCATACATGGGGAGCTGTGCTAGCCCAGCAGCTGGAGCCAGTAGTCAGTTCTCAGACCACTGTGCAGCCCTAGGGAAGAGTACAGATAAAGGCCCGCATGTCACAAATCAGAATATTTCAAAGTTACAATTCCAGATAACATGCTGTTGAATAAAATCTGTCCTACCTCAACAAATAGGGTGCTTGGGTCATGACCCAGAGGGCTGGATCTGCATGTAGAATTATTGCCCTCTTCTGAGTTATAGGCCACAGAGCCAGAACATGGTGGTGAGGGCCAGCCACCCAGTAATACCGCCCCTTCCATCCTTCTCCAGCTCTGTGCACGCAGCAAACACCTCTCCCGGCTCATGTGCAGACACCCCCACCCATGCATCCGAGCTGCACAAACAGCTGCCTTTTAGACACTCTTGGGTCTAGGGGTACTCACAGAGTCACAGCCGTCCCCCGCCCCCCCGAGACAGGACCGAAGGTAAGACCTGTGCAGACAATGGAAGCTGGCTTGGATCTTTTGGGGTGGGGGATTCCAGTTTCTGAGTGTACAGCCTGTCCTACCAGCCAGGACGTCGGTGAAGGTGGGTCAGTGATCCCCTGTGCCTGTGTCTACTAGTCGCAGCAGTTACACCAACTTTACATGCGGAGGGAGAAGGAGGGTCTGTAGATTGTGCTGCCCTTGAGCAGGGATGACCTTCTTTCTAGAGACATAGTCAAAGGCAAATGACCTTGTAGGAGGGGAGCAAGGGACATATCCTCCTGGTGATAGCAGGGGTCTCCACAGGCTACCCCCAGCTACAATGCAGGGGGCTTGGGAGTCATGGTGATGGAGCTTCCCCAGGAAGATAGCGGCAAGGAATCTGGAGAGGAAGGGCACAGGTCCCAGGCTCAGGCTGCATTGGTGAACGATGCAGGCCAAGATCTCCAACCTTAGCCACAGTATCTGCTTTCCAAACACCAGGAAAGACGAAGGTAGCAATGCCCATGGCCTGACATTGACTGGACCTCAGAGAAATCCCCCAGGGAGCCTGGGATATGCCTACCCTTTGACCTTCATGCTTTTTAAGAGTTGAACACCTGGAGCCACCTGGGAGGTGGGAAGAGGCACAAAGGGTTCAGCGACGGTATGAGCGGATGTGGTCACTTCATTAAGCCTTTGAGACAGTTGTTTATAAGGCATTGTTCAAACTACTTCATTTTGTGACTTTTAAGAACATGCGGCTAATTAACACAAGTAACCATTCATACCCACTGATACTTTTGTGCAACTGTTTTAGGCAAGGCACCGCGCCAGGTCTGGTCGCAGCCTGTGCTCCGCCGAGCTGGTAGTCTCCACAGGGAGTCTCAGACTCCAGGCACAGTGCTCCGAGTTTGCCATTCTTGGAATCTCGCCCTGTTCCCTCTTTCCTCCCACCTCCCTCTTCTCGCTTCCTCTGGGCACTGAGAAAAAGTCAGACGGACTGAGAACTAAAGGGAACTTCTCTGTGTGAGACATACAACAGGGAGAGAAGAGAAGAGAGATGGTGAAAATGGGGATGCATCAGGTAGCTCGAAATGTTGTGCCCATTGAAGCAGACGGAGCTCAAGGGGGGAGGGAGGAGGAGGAGAGAGGTGATAGACCAGGAAGCAGTGAGCATAGAGCAGGTAGGGGGGTGAACACAGGACTGTCTCATCTTTTACTGAGTCATTCATTTTCTGAGTACCCTTTTCCTTGTTCATTCAAACACCATGTATGTTACTGGGCTCCCGCGGGGTGTGTGTGAGGTCTCTGATGTGCACTAATGCTTTCAGTGTCTCAGATCCTGGTTATTCTTGGCGTCTTTGTAGGATTCCTTTGTAAGCTGCTTGAAACAATCTTATGGTTTCAGGCCTAAGATGAGGTGAGTGAAGCGAGGCACTTACCTTGGGCACCAAAAAACTTGACAATCAAGACAAATAATATTTTAATGTAGTAATCTTCAAAAATCAAAATTAATGCAAAAAAATCCACGATGAATACAGTCTTAAAAAATTTAAAAAAAGGATGCGTGCCTGGGTGGCTCAGTCGGTTAAGTGTCTGACTGCGGCTCAGGTCATGATCTCGTGGTTCACGAGTTCGAGCCCCGCGTTAGGCTCTGTGCTGACAGCCTGGAGCCTGCTTCCGATTCTGCGTCTCCCTCTCTCTCTGACCCTCCCCCCATTCATGCTCTGTCTCCCTCTGTCTCAAAAATAAATAAACGTTAAAAATTTTTTTTTTAAAAATTTAAAAAAGGCAAGATCAATATTCTAGAGCTGAAACAAAAGAACAGCTATGTTCCCATCACTAGTGAAACATCTACAGGTTCCTTATAGTCAAAGACAAAGGGAAGACGTGTTAAGGAAAGATGCCAGCCAGGGCAGCTGTTACTATGCGAGATGCGCTGCCTTTGCAGGTCTGTTGCCACAGCGGGTCTGAGTTCGCCCGTGCTCTCGGAACGATTCTGTGGCAGGTACGTGCTGCCATCTAGTGGTGAGATGTGATACAAGCCACCCTCCGTGAAGGATTCTCTTGGGGGCAACACATTTAAACCTGGAAAAGGCAGAGATAGACAAATATCAGAAACTCTCTGGATCAACACGTTTTTGGAGCCGTATTTAAGTCCAACCTATTGTGTGGCATTCTGTTTTTCTCCCTTTTGTTAAATACAAATTGAGCTCCAGTGTTTAAGAAGTGTGGCTGGGTCCCGGGTATGGGTATGGAATGATGAATAAGCGTGGCGGAATGTTTGTCCTAGTAGAGCTCTTTTAAAGCCTGAGAAGGAGACGATTCATGTAGCATCCCATTTTATTAAAAACGAACGCGAACAGAAAAGAAGTCTGGAGAGAGTTGTAGAGAGTGAGTGATTTGTCTAAAGTAACATAACTGGTTGGCAGGAGAGTCGGACTTAGAATTCTTTTGGGTACACTTCCCATGGTACGTTGTTTTCCTTGCACCTTAGAGAAAACTTGTCCTTACCATGCGAAGACAAACATCGTAAAGCTCTTCCTCTTATGTTCTTTGTGGGAGGAGTAATTGGAGCATATTTGAGAAATGGAATAGGGAGGGAAATCCACTGCATTTCTGCCAATAGTAACTCCAGCCTGACTTAAATCAATTGCTTCTACTGAGAAAGATGCCCCATGAGTACCTCAAAGTCAAGATGATCTAAAATTTATGAATTATGTTTGTAATTTATTTAACTAACACTGGAAAGAGAGAAGCGATAACTTACCCCTTGCCCTTGAGACAACAGCTATGTCATTCACCCTCTTTTTTTTTTTTTTTGGAAACTGAGCTGCTCCTTATTTCAAGTCTCAAAAAGACCCTGGCTTCGGGGAATTACCCCTAGACACTCCTCCTCCTAATCTCTTGAAAATAACTTCAATTTTTAGGTGTAGGGCTTTAAGTGTTCCTCCAACAATGCTTACTATGTTAGTGCTTCTTATTTAAGATAAAATTTTAAACTGATAAAGCATAACAGGCTGATTAAGGGTTCAGCTGCACACATATTTAATATATAACGTATTAGGTTTTTATCATGAAGATTTTCAAACATGCATAAATACAGAGATTGTAATGAACCCCAGCATGTCCATCACTCAGTTTACCAGAATTAGCGTCTCTTATTTAGCAAGATTCTGCCATATTTAATTCATCTTAATTGCCTTGTATTTTAATTTCTGAGGAATTTAAACATATATCAGACATTTAACTGTTTTTTTTTTTTTAAATAATTAATTAGGGGCTGCTGGGTGGCTTGGTTGGTTGGGCGTCCGACTTCGGCTCAGGTCATGATCTCACAGCTCGTGGGTTCGAGCCCTGCATTGGGCTCTGTGCTGACAGCTCAGAGCCTGGAGCCTGCTTCGGGTTCTGTGTCTCCCTCTCTCTCTCTGCTCTTACCCTGCTCACACTCTGTGTCTCTCTCGCTCTCAAAAATACATAAACATTAGAAAAAAAGTTTTAATTAATTATTTGTTTTTAATTTACATCCAAGTTTGTTAGCATATAGTGCAATGATGATTTCAGGAGTATATTCAGTGATTCATCTCCTATGTATAACACCCAGTGCTCATCCCAATAAGTGTCTTCCTTAATGCCCCTTACCCATTTAGCCCATCCCCCCCCACCCAAAGCCCCTCCAGCAACCCTGAGTTTGTTCTCTCTATTTAAGAGTCTCTCATGTTTTGTCCCCCTCCCTGTTTTTATATTATTTTTGCTTCCCTTCCCTTATGTTCAACTGTTTTGTATCTTAAATTCCACATGTGAGTGAAGTCACATGATATTTGTCTTTCTCTAACTGACTTATTTCACTTAGCATAATACCTTCTAGTTCCATCCACGTAGTTGCAAATGGCAAGATTTCATTCTTTTTGATTGTCGACTAATACTCCATTGTATATATATACCACATCTTCTTTACCCATTCATCCATTGATGGACATTTGAGCTCTTTCCATACTTTGGCTATTGTTGATAGTGCTGCTATAAACATGGGGGTGCGTGTGTCCCTTTGAAACAGCACACCTGTATCCCTTGGATAAATGCCCAGTAGTGCAATTGCTGGGTTGTAGGGTAGCTCTATTTTTATTTTTTTGAGGAACCTCCATACTGTGTTCCAGAGTGGCTGCACCAGTTTGCATTCCCACCAACAATGCAAAAGAGATTCTCTTTCTCAGCATCCTCGCCAACATCTGTTGTTGCCTGAGTTGTTAATGTTAGCCATTCTGACAGGAGTGAGGTGGTATCTCATTGTAGTTTTGATTTGTATTTCCCTGATGATGAGTGACATTGAGCATTTTTTCATGTGTCTATTCACCATCTGGATGTCTTTGCAGAAACGTCTATTCATGTCTTTTGCCCATTTCTTCACTGGATTGTTTGTTTCTTGGGTGTTGATTTTGCTAAGTTCTTTATAGATTTTGGATACTAACCCTTTATCTGATATGTCAGACATATCACTCTTAATATGTCATTAGGAATTCCTCAAAAATATGGACATTTTCTTACCATAAGGCCATGACGATGCCGAATACAATCAACAATAATTCCCAAGTAGCACCCAAAATTCAGCCTATAATAGAATTTCCTCAAATGGCTCCGAACCAACTACTGTTGGTTTGTTCAGATATTGATTCAAACAAGGCGCAGACATTACATTTGTTTGCTATGTGTCTTAAGTCTCTTTTAGTCTGGACAGTCCTCTCCCCCACCCCCTGCCATGACTTATAAAAACCAGGTCAGGTATCCTGAAGAATGTCCCCACTTCACATGTGTCTGTTTGCTCCCTTGTGGTGTCATGTAGCTCCTTCTGCTCTCCGCCACGACTCCTGTGAATGGATGTTAGCTCTAGAGGTCTGGTTATATTCAGGTTCTATTTTTTCCCCTTTCCCCCTCCCTGCTTTTGCAAGAATACTTCACAGGTGAGCTGTGTCCCTCATACAGCAACACACACCAGGAGGCTCACAATGTGTGGGTATTTCGGTGCTGGTGTGCATAGGTACTTCCCCAAAATTGTATTTAAAGAAATAGTTCAAGCAGAAATTTTGAAAGAATAGGACAACGCATACATTCGTCATCTGGTTTCATGCATGGTGACATCAACTGTTAAATTTTTGCCTTATTTGCTTTATCTCTTCTCTCTTTTCAGCCCTCAGTGACTATATCATCATAATCATATCTGAGAAATTTAGCAGTGATGCAGCGATATTATCCTATATACAGTCTAATTGAAAATTTCTCCAATTGTTTTAGTAACGTCTTTTGTAGCTTCTTTTTCTGATTCAGCATTTAATCAAGGCTCATGTTTGCATTTAGCTCTCCGTCTCCTAAGTCTCTTTCACCATTTCCCTTGTCTTTTGTGTTCAGAGTGTTGCCAGTTTTGAAGTGCCCAGGCCAACTATCTTATAGAATTCCATTTGGTGAGACTCAGGTTTGGCAAGAATAATCACGTGGGTGATGTTGCATCCTTCCTATTGCCTTAGATCTGAAGGCACTGCAGTGTCCATTTGTGCCATTATTAATAAGGCCAAGGTTAACCCCCTGATTAGGTTTATTAGTCAATGTTCTTTAGAGGAACAGAACCAATAGAAATATATATGTATATATATATCCAATATCTTATTTATATGTACACACACACACACACACACACACACACGATAAGGGATTGGCTCAAGCAGATAGAGAGGCAGTGAAATCCCAAGATAGGCAGTCAGCAGGCTGGAGATCCTGGACTGCCCATGGTATAGCTCCAGTGCAAGTTTGAATGCCCGAACCAGGAGAGCGGATGATACAAATTCCAGTATGAGAACCAGCAGGCTTGAGACCCAGATGAACCAGTTTTTCAGTTCTGGCCTGAAGGTGGGAATAGACCAGTGTCCCAGATCAGCAGGCAGGCTGACAGAATTCCTGTGTACTTAAGGCGAGGTCAGCCTCTCTTGTCCTAGTCAGGCCTTCACTGGAGGAAGGCCATCTATATAGGAGAGAGGGAAATTCACTTTGCTCAGACTACCAATTCAGATATTAATCTCATCCCCAAACACTCTCACAGACACACCCCAAATAACAGCTGACCAATTTTCTGGGCACCCTGTGGCCCAGATAAGTTAATGTAAAGGTAACCACTTCAGGATGTCTACCAGGTACAGCCGCATTTCCTGAATGGAAATGAGTGAGAACGCCATGTGTGATATTCTGTGACTGTGACTATTCTCCCCACAGTGTTTTACCCAACAGATTTTAAAACTGCTGAAAGGTGCTACAGAGTTCTTCGGATAATTGAAAAGATGGAGATAGCTTCCTTCGACGTCAAAAACTTCCTGCAGAATTTGGTTCAAAGTTAAGGTCCAGATTAGCAAACTAAGGGTCGGAGATGTATGTGGATCCGAGGGGGAGCGACAGTGTAGGGCCAGGTGAGGGCAGGCACAGGGCTGTCCTGACTGGCCACAGGCACAAATTGGCGAGAACTCCCAGTTTTCTCACTGGACTCTCCTCAAAAGCAAGGGAGCCAAAGCCTCCTGCGAAAAAGGTAGGAGGGGGTGGTGACCCTGTCAGGAGGTATCTGAGGGGAAGCCCGCAGCTCTCATTTAGCACGGAGAACTCTGGAAACATTCCTGAAGAAAGGATTTCTCACTGTGTTGCATGGTGACATCTTATGATGCCTGGTTCTGGGCTTCTCAGCTCTGACACTCCATGCATGGAGCCAAGATACTATGGCAGGAAGGCAGGGTCTGGGAGCCACCTCCTGACCTTGTTGTAATCGCTCATTGGCGCTGGAGTGGAGCGCTGACTCAGCAACCTTGCCTTGGCTGAGGAAGCACCAACAGTGCAACCCTGCCTGGTCTGGGCAGCCGGAGTCTCTTCTTTGATGAAAGAAACTCCCCTCCAGTGTTACTCTTCTCATCTGAAGCTTTGCTTTATTGATGTTGTTGCAAGCCACTCTGTAGGATATTTATCCAACCATTGTCGCTCAACACCTCACTCGATGGCATTCCAAAAGCTTATTTCATCTTAGGAATTTGATTTATCCTCCCCCCTCCCCTTATCTACCCCAACTCCACCACTATGGACTCCAAAATACCTTACATTTTACAGCACTTTATATGTTTAAAAAAGGAATTCCTTACTTCTTTTTTTTCAAGTAGACTCCACACCCAGCACAGAGCCCAACCCTGATCTCACACCCTGAAATCAATACCTGAGCTGAGATGGAATCTGAGTCACCCAGGTACCCTAAGAATTCCTTACTTTTTTATTTTATCCTCTCAGTAACAAGGAGATAGTGTTGACGATTTATTTTCTGTAAACAGAGGCAAAGGCAAGTAACTCGCTAAAAATCCCAAGCAAACAACCCAGGTTTCCTAAGCATTGGTCTAGTGGGAGGGACTCTGGAGCAGACAGAGGCCTGAGGCCACAGCTGTGGATCTCTTCCTGAGGGTATCTTCCTGCTCCTATTACAGACTGAAACTTTGTTATCCTTAGTTGGGTGCAAGGACTCAGTTACTTTCTAAGCAATGTCTATTTCACAAAGACGTCGTGACAAGTTTGCTCACCCCTACCTCTTCCTCCACCATACTCGCCCACATGCACACACACACGCATGACGCACACGCACACACGCGCAGAAGAAATCAACTTTACTATGTCCTCTATTGATTACTCTGAAGAGTATTGACTTAGGAAGTATCAGAAATAAAATCAATGGGAAGATCAATCCCAGGCTAATTTGCTCATAAACTCTGATGTACAAGAGGTTCAAGCTAATTTACATAAGACTTTATGGTAAGAATGCTGATCAGCCCTTCCGGTTCTGAGTAGAATTTCTTTTATTTCTGTATTAGCTCACTCCTAATTATTTTTTCTATTCTTCTTTCCTACTTATCCAGAATTTTATAGATAAAATCATTGTAATTAACCATAATACCAATTTTTATTTAATTATAATTTAGTAATAATTATTTTATATTTGAATTACTGCAACTTCACTGAGAACCTCTTTTTTTTTTTTAAGTTTATTTATTTTCAGAGAGAGAGAGAGAGAGAGGAAGCAGGGGAGGGGCAGAGAGAGAGGAAGAGATGGAATCCCAAACAGGTTCCACTCTGTCAGTGCCTGACTCGGGGTTGGGGCTCAATCTCACAAACTGTGAGATCATGACCTAAGCTGAGGTCGAGTTGGCTTAACCGACTGAGCCACCCAGGTGCCATACTGAGAACCTCTTAAGGGGATCTTTGGATCTTCCATCACTTTCAGTATTATTTATGTCATTATCCCTGTTTTCTGACACCCATAGGATGATCCTGACCCATCCTCAGGGTTTTTCTTAATCCGTCAACTGACTTTGCCTTCCTCCTTTATCCCCTCAGCTACCTACTGTGCTTAGACATCGGCTCCCTGATTCCCCTTGTGCGGCAAAGGAGGCAATCTCACTTTGCTGACTGCCTGTCTAGCCACCTCCCAAGGCAGAAAGTGAAGTAATTCATGCAGATCTTCACGGATCCTTCGCGGATCCTTCACAGATCTTCACGGATCCTTCACAGATCCTTCATGGGCTCCATCTTCTGCATCTCCCTTTGCAATCACTTTGCAGCATTTTAGCACTGTATTGTTACAAACACAGACCCTCTGGGGAAAAACTCATGAATGAAGACTTGACCTATGTGTTGGATGGACACAGCCAGGAGGGCTGTTGGAATGAGAACTCATTTTTTTTTTTATGTGCTCAGGTTATTAGTAAATATTTAATGCTTTGATGACTTTTGCTTTTGTAAGCAATATGGCAACTTTAGGAAATCATATAGTTAATGCTTGGATAACAAAGATTTATGATATTAAATAAATATGGTGGACTAAATTTCAAGATGTCCAACCTAACCCACGATTCAAAATATAAAATTCATAGTCAGCCTGCTTGGCCATCTGGAAGCATGGAGCAGCATCGGACCGTCTCTCCAAGACTGGAGATTGCGCACGTTGTGAGCTTGGAAGGCTCACCAGCTGCTTAGGCTTCTCTGTCCAGATGTCAGTTCTTCCTACAGGGGCTCACCCTTTATTGAGAAGGGAACTTTCCACCTCTCCATGTCTTGAGGACATGAACCACTGGGTAAAATGCCAGCAATAGGGGCTACAGGATTCTTTCTCCCTCCTGGTATTGGAACAGACCCGAACACATCCATTCCACAGAGAGTCTCACTTATTTGCTTCATAAAAGGGGAATTGGGAAGCTGGTTCCCATGAGAGTAGGTGGTGGCTCCAGGCCACATTAATTAGCAAAAAAAGCCAGTAGACAGGTGTTTTTTGCTTTCCCCTGTAGAAGTTCTGGTGGATCCTAGTGGAAGGATGCCTCCCTTGGTAGTACACTTGGAACTTTGATCATTTGAAGAAACCAGGGCCACACCCCAGTTCTGGAGTTCCTAGAGAGTGAACACATTCCCTCCTTGGAAAGTATGTGTTTTTCTTTAACTCACAGTAAAGTGGCCCCTGGGGGTTTCCTTGCCAACCATCTCCAAACTCTGCATCCCATTGGTTTTGCCCTAATTGTTACTTATTTAAGATATAAGAAAATATAATCCTTATGTACCATATTCCATAAATTTAACTAATAAAAATGTTGTTTCATAAGAGCCTTTTGAAGTCCAAGAAAACTTTGGAATAATTTTTATGAGACTTTAAAAATCTTTCTTCTTAGAGACAGGAAGTTTCATTTTGCCAAGAATAAATGAACTCAAATAGCAAAGGGATTGGCTTGACTTGACATGCCAAACCCACAGTGTTTCAGTGGCTTCCTCCCTTGGCCAAGTGCATTTTCAAGGCCTGAGAGTCTGCGCTGGTATCTAAAGTTTCAGATGAACATGTTAGTATTTTTAAGTAATTATTTTACTCCACCAGTTGCTCTTGATGTAAAAAGTTTCACTTCTTTTTTGAACCAATTTGATTCTACAGGCAAAAAGAGAGAGATTATTGATTTTACAAATCATACCTTTATTCGAGTTTGTTAAAGTTACATAGAAAAATGTTGAATTTAATTTCCTTTTTGGTATTTCCTTGAATGTTCTTACTTTCTTCTTTTATATTAACTTTAGATAATTTAATTTTTTTTTCATAACCAGATTTTGAAACATTTTCTAGGGGCGTTTCCTAAAAGAAAAATTATAAGAACATAATTATGTTGGCAGTCATAAAAAACAATCCATGAAAACTTCAAAGAAAGCATATTATGTCATCTGAGGACTCAACATGCTCAAAGAAGTTTTTCTAAGATGAGCATAAAATAATAGCAAATTCTTTTACCATTTTAAGATAAGTTATTAATCAGGGGAAAAACCCATTTCTCTGCACCCCTTTTCTCCACTGTTGGCACCTCATTTTTCATCAGTGCATGTGTCTGTGGTTTTATTTGCTGATTCTGTATTTTCCTGCTGTTCCTGAACTGCCACCATTCATTCACTTTCAGTCTTGCTTATTATTGTTGTTGTTGCTGTCATTATTGATCTCATCCTCCTCCTTCTCTTCCTCATCACCTTCTCCATCAGTTCATACTACCCTGCCCTCTTTTTCCTTGTCCCCCCCACGTTCCTTCATTGCCCATCTCTTTTCAGCTCTACACACTTCTCAGGGTCCTCGTCCCAGCCAGCCAGTCAGCAAATAACCAGCTCCAGGTTTCCTGATCACCACTCAAAGAAAGATGCAAAACCTTACCTTTTGCCCCAACCAGAGGTGTTGGGTGCATAGACATCTTCCTCATTCCTGGTCTCTTCCCAGTCAGTAAGTCAGGACAGCCCTTGGCCCTTGGCATCCCATACATTAAATTCACCTCTATGATGGTTGCTCATGGAAGGCAAACTGTGTGCTAGGCAGGGGGCAGGTGCTTTGTAGGCAAAGATGAGTAAAAAGGGGCTGATCGTTGTAACAGGGGCACGGGCAGGAGCCCTGGAGGAGGCCGTAATGAATGCTACTGCAAAGGGTTTGGAGGGCAGTCCTCCTCCCTGAGCAAGTGATGTTGCACTGGTGGACAAGAGATGCTGAGCAGACAAGGGGAGAAGACATGGAAGTAGCCATTTATGTGAAGGTGTGGAATGGGGAACAACAGAATGTGGTTGAGGAAATACAAGTGATCCTGTCCTCAAAAAATGCTGGTGGCAAAGAGGAGGCACAGGACAGCCACCTGCAGGTGGGAAGCAGGAGTGATAGGACTCGGCTCCTCTGGAGAGGGGGTGGTTGGACTGGCACGGAGGCTACAGAGACAGAAGGGCCAGACCAGGCCACCAGGGAGACAAAATAGCAGGCAGGGGGCATAGAGACGAAGGAGTGACGGTGAGGAGGGAGAAGAGGGGCAGGTTTGGGTGTAATGACAACTGAATGAGCCACATTAACTTGGTAGCTTGCTGTGAGGAGTGTGAGTACAGGTTCTGCCGAATCAGATGACCCCAGGCCAATTTTATCCAGACCTCAAGACAGATGTCACTCCTTAATTCTCATCTAACTCCCACTTCCTCAGAACAGGAGGTCCTGTCTCCTCATCAAGGGCATTTCGGGCCTGGCTGTCTCAGAAATACATATGTAGAAACATATCCATATATATAAAGCATAGACAACAAATATATGTATACACATAAAAACACATAGCATACATATATGCATACATATGTATAAAATACATATAAGTGTGTTTATTAGTTAGGATTTTCCAGAGAAAGAGAACCAATAGAATGTGCATGTAAGTATAAAAGGGATATATTTTAATGAATTTGCTTATGTGCTTATGGAGCCCAGCAAGTCCAAAATCTGCAAGGTGGGCTGGCAGGTTGGAGATCCAAGGGAGCCAATGTTACATTTCCAGTCTGAAGATTGTTTACTGCAGAATTCGCAGAATTCATTTGCTGAAGGAAGCTTATCTTTTTGTTCTATTTGGCCTGATTAGGCCTCCCACCTTATGGAAAGTAATCGGCTTTACTCAAAGTCTACTGATTTAAATGTAAATCACATCGGAAGAATATCTTCACAGCAATGTCTAGTCTAATGTTTGACCTAAGAACTGGACACCAGCGCCTAGCCAGGTTGACACATAAAATTCACCATTATAGACTACTTGATTTACTTTTTCCTGTGTTCCTCATAAAAGGGGGAGTTCTGGTGTGTCATATAATTGCATGATTTTACATATCTGTGTTTGGCTCCTATTATGTGCTTGCCAAACTAAGGTATTTTTTTAGTGCTGTGCAGTTCAAAATTTGCTTTTATGTGCATTTTGAGAGACACAGAGATTCTGTTAACCTACTTTACAGGGAGGGAATTGAGGTTCAGAGCAGTGTTTCAACTTGCCCCAGGGATAAAGGGCGCACTTAGCCGGGACTTTGGGTTCTGCTGCTCAGGGACCCCCCCACCCCACCTCACAATCTTTCCAAGGCATTGTCTAAACACTTGGAAATAAGACAGGGTTCCTGCCCTCAGAGAACTTGTGGTCCTATTCAAACATACATTTGTATGCTAATACAATCTGACTTTAATTTTAATAAGGATAAAAACAAGGTTTTCTGAGACTCTCAAAATGGAGAAATTCTTTGTGGGAATGGCGGAGGCTCTCCAAGTGCAAAGTAGAGTTGGAGAATTCAACTCTTTTGGCTTTAGGCTCATGAGGGTGCCTTCTAATTCTCTGCACCACTCATTTGCATTATTACTTGTTTATCCAGATGGTGAAAAATTTAGTGATTAAAATACTTGGCCAAAACTCCTAGCTAGGAGAAAGGAATGGAAAAAAGAAAAGAAGGAAAGAAGGAGGGAAACAGTTATTAAATGAAATTTTTAAATGTTTCTTTTTGTTTTAATCACTTAAAAGACAGTTTTAAAAAATGATGAAGGAGGCATACTGTGAAGATACTATCTATATTACGCATTTGACTTATAGAAAGTGGAAAGCCTTTGTGTGTGCACGCTCGTGTGCATGCGTGTGCTCACGTGCGTGTGTGTGCACGAGTGTGCATGTGTATGTGTGTGTGTGTCTCATGGGGGTGAAAAAGTGACCTAGGACTCTGTCCTGGTGAATTGTCCTCCAGAATCCAGGCCCGAACTTCCTATGTTTGTCTTGGTAATTTTGCACTTACCTCTGATTTCAGACTTATTCTCAAGGTCTAAAAAACTAAAGACATATTCCCAAGAATGAGGGAATTATTAGTCTCCTTGCTTCTAGGCCTGTATTAAATATCTAAACTGCATTAATTAATCAACTGCATCTTCTTACTTGTACCCTTTTCCATGAGTATTTATTATGTGCTTTGTCATTAATAATTCATAGAGAATTATCCCCATTTTACTGGCGATGCTACTGAGGTTCAGAGAAATAACCAGATCTGACCAAGGTCCCTGGCTATATGTCATAGAGTTTGATTAAAACCCTAGTTCTCTGCTTTTATATCAAATGTTCTCACTCAGCCTCATAGCTACTTCTGATACCAGCTTCAAATTGCTTCTCTTTGTTCTCAACTGTTGTCAGTGTCTTTTAGGACTTATGAGGTATTTGTTTTGTATTTGCATTTTCTGGAAGCTTCTGGAAGAGCCCTTGTCAATTTGCCAATGCTCTTGCCTGTGGAGTTAAATTTAACAAATTCACTTGGGAGTTTAATGATGCCTATAGGAAAACGAAGCTCATGCCCCAGATGAACATGGTTACATATCTGAGTGCAGTGTAAATATAAATTGGGTGGTTAGATTTTGATGTAGGCTATTTGAACTAAATTTTAGTAATGAGAAATAAGGACAAGCTCTTATGGTTTGTAATATAGGTGCCAATTCATGTTTTATGATATTTACACCAAACAAGGAAATAACCAAGGTGGATGCCCATTAGATCTGAATTGGGGAAATTAACTTTAACATGCAATGTGACCTTTTGTACTGTAATCACCAACATGCTAAACTAGTGTGCATGAGGTCATGTTTTGGGAATTTGCTTATATTTATTCATCTTTTTGGTGAGAATAGAAACAGTGACACTAACAATTGGCATCTTAAAACCGTGCAGATACAGTCATTGCAGATAACATGCTTTATGGTTTCATTTATAAAAATATTTTGCCTAATATTTTTCAGTAGAAATCTGAGTAAAATTAATTTTTAAGGGTTCTTGGAGAACTGAAATTAGATTTAGAACTAAAATTTTGAAGGATTAACAAATCAATATGAATACCTACTAACTATAAAAGCAAATGAAAAACCTTTTGTCCATAATAACCTAGAGAGAAGACAGCTCAAATACTCAGAGTCACATGGGTACAGAACTACTTGTTTAAAATTTGATAATTTATAAAACTGTATCTTGTAACTGAGTAATATTTTCATAATTGGTATAACTCATGTTGGGAAGGGGAGTTTGATTTCTACTGACTGTTCTATTGCAATTTTTAGGGATTGAAAGAGATGCTATGGGCTGAATTGCTCAAAGGTTCCATGAACAAACCTGTCGCAAAGTGAGCACAAGAGGGCGCCAAGCCTCTATGCCAAACATGCGGTAGCTGATGGAGATTTAATGGACGGAATAAACTCTGGCACTTAAAAATGAAGCCATGTTTATTTTATTCTGGGTAATATATTATGCACCTGCTTGTTTTATTTTTTAGACTGATTCGTGTCAAATGACTTTCCAGAAATATGACACGTGTGCTGGATCCAGGCAGAACTAATCTTTCAACACGCAAGCAGCAGTAGTATTTTGTACAAATTATATGCCGTGTTATAATGAAGTTTTACTTTATTGTACTCACTCTAGAGCAAATTAAGAGAATGTAACAAGTTGTCACGTACTTTTTCAAGCATTTTTTTCTCTGTAACTCATTAAGAAATAGTTCTTGGCCATGGGCTATTTACCACACACACACACACACACACACACACACACTCATTACATCTCCTTTGTCAGGAGGCAAAGAGTAGTTAATCTTGGTCCAGGGGGTTCAGGGACTAATTTAGGGCTGAAATTTCTGGAAGAAAGAGGACACAAAATAGTACCTGAGAGAGCTGGAGTTTGTTGTAGGCGCTGGAGGCACTAAGGCATTTTTGCCCGGTAAGGATTTGGTTTGTGTATTAGTTTGCTGGGGCTGCCACACCAAAATACCACAGACAGGGCAGCCTAAACAACAGAAATTTATTGTTGCATAGTTCTGGAGGTCAGAAGTCCAAGAGCAAGGTGTGGGAAGGGTTGGTGTCTCCTGGGACCTCTCTCCATGGCTTGCAGGTAGCTTTCTCCTTCCGTGTCCTCACACGGCCTTTTCTCTGTGTGCACGCAGCGTCTCTGTGTGTGTCCACATTTCCTTTTCTTATGATGACACGGATCAGATTGGATTATGGCCCACCCTAATGGCCTTCTTTGAACTTCGCCACCTCTTTAAAGGCCCGGTCTCCGAATAAAATCACATTCTGATGTATTGGGGCTAGGGCTTCAACCTATAAATTTGGAAGGGTACAGTTGAGCCCGTAACAACTTGGTTTCTTATTTGTGTAGGTTTAATATGGAGGGGGTAGTGGTCTTTGTGTCTGAGTGTTTACTGACCAGTTTTGAGTTACATCACCAGAGGACCCTACATACATCAGATGGCCAATATGCACTTGTCGGATGCGTGAATTTCTGCCTTGAAAGGGCTACACATTTTACTCTGCTCAGGCTTGCCTGAGATCTTCAACTGCCTGACAGGTAGCAATTAACTGCTGAAAGAAAGGCATAAATACTTCCTTTTAAACATTGACATTATGTCCATCTGGTGAAAGAAAAGGATAGAGGCAAATAAAGAGAGTTCAGGAAATGCTAAAATTTCTTTGAAATAATTTCATGAAAAATTAAAAAGTTGATTATGGTGAAAACAGATTCCAATTTACACATAATGGGCAATCATCTAGGTTTCCTGGCCTTTGATGAAACCCTTCCTACCCAGCACGATGGGCTTTTTACCCCTCCATAATGCTTACCGAGGGCCTCTTAGGTTAATTTGCCTTTCAGACTTCACCTGCTTAAAGATAATACACTTAACTCAATTATAAGCATCCGTCTTATTCACAGAGCAGTCGCTACTCCCCGGGGAAGGCCTCCCCCCACTCCTGCTGCTGTGCCCACCCCTAACTTGAGGTCCAGTAATGGGAGTTCTTTGCAATTGGACAACTTAGACAGGATGTCCAAAACTCAAGGGAGAGGTCACCAAGGGCAGAGATAGGGGACTCTTCTTTCCAGGAGGCGCTCCGCTATTTCAGGAAGAATTTCTAGCCACGTGGACCCAGGCAGAATGAGGACCAGTGACCCCAGGCCTCCCAGGGCAGCCACTATGTACATTGCCACGTGGGGGCCGTTTCCCTGAGATCCACTGGCATCGGGCAGGAAAGGTTCGGCTCGTAAAGGGCTGGTTGGGGCACACTTGGTCACAGCTTGTAATAACATTCCCTCTGTTGAAGCACATTTCTGTTTCTCCCAACAGTGGATGGATTATCTGTTGAGTTTCCAAATCTCATGTTCTTTAAGTGGAGACTGTGGGCTAAAATGTAAGGTGTGTGGTTGCCTTTGGATCTGAAAAGAACACCTCCTCTTTCACGTGGCACTAACCTTTGAAATGAGGTTGCTTCTTCCTCTTGTCTCTTGAACTTCCCCTTTACAGGCTACTATGATGAAGTTCTTGATACTTTCTTTTACAAAAGACTTAAAAAAATCCTTTATGCTGGCAGGGAATTAACTCATGAATAAATGGATAATAATAGCGGCTGACATTTTTGGAGCGGTATTTGGCAGGCGCTGAGCCGAGGGACTTGCTGGAGTTATCTTCCTTGATCCTCTCAACGGCTTTACGATAAAGCCCACTTCACGACTGAGAAGACTGAAGCGGAGGGGGTGGGGTAGCTCGTCCCGGGTCATAGGATTAAGAAGTGGAAAAACGGACTCTGTAGCCGAGGAGAAGGGAAATGGGTTTGGAATGAAAATCCATGAATCTGAAACATACACAAAGGCGGAAAGTCAAGACGCTAATGTTTGTTACTTTCACTTAAGAGAGGTGTCTTGGTAGCTACCGAATACCCCCAGCTCAGCAAAAAGGACTCAAACTGCCCCTGGAGAATGTTTAACCTGTGTCGGTGGCTCCCACACTCTGGTGCACACCGGAAGGACCTGGGGATCTGTAATGCATACCAATGCCTGCCAGATCCCAGAGAGTCCCGTAAGAGGTTAGCGTGGAGCGTGACCTGGACGTCAAGAGTGACTCCCCAAGTGACTGTAATGCACAGCCCAAGTTTGGAAGCCACTGGGCTTAGCTGGGGAGTGGAGCTGTCAGGCACTGGCTTTGCAGCAGGAGCGGGGCACAGGACGTCATCCACAGACCCTCCATACTTCCTTGGCCATTGAAATCAGGTCAGCGGACCCTCGGGCCTGCTGGTTGCTTGTGTCCTGCACTTTGGTCTGGATCACATGCACACTTTGATTCCCAGAGCCACAGGAGCAGTTGGTGCCTCGGTCCCTTTCCTCCTAGGACAGGGTTAAATAGAGCCTCAGCCTGGGTTTCTGAGGCTTCACTCTCTCTGCAACCTTCCCTGTGTTTCCCGCCGCCCCCCCCCCCTGGCCCCCCCCCCCCCCGCCCACTTTGCTTCCCTGGGTGAGCTTTTGTTCTCTATTCTCACTCATTTCTTTTTGCCCACTTACATTTTCTCATCATTTACTACTCCTCATCTGTCACTCATCTATCTCCCTGATTAAAATTTGACAAGCTCAGTACTTAAAAAAACAACTTTCTTTTTAAAGAATAAGAAAAGCTCAAGTGTCTTTTGTGCACTCATTTGGTTAGGAAATTTACACATGCTCTGCCCTCCTGTCTACAAAATGATATTCTGTTCCCTGGTGCCATTTCCTGTCCTCCTGTTTGGACCTGGTCACCTAATTATTTTTCAGCCAGTATCTGTTGAGCACCCTGTCCAGAGCACTGCCATTCCTCTCTCCATGGTAGTTTTTAAATCCTTAAGAAGATACAGAATTTTCCTTGCGTGTTACCATTACTCCATTTGGTGTTTAGCTCTACTGAACATATTGAAAGGTTGAAAGAGACATTACTATTTTGGTTATTTATCTATTGCCGAATGTACATGAAAAGATGTAGCTTTTTCTTCCAACGTTCATCAACAGCAGCTAGCATTTTATGGCTATGGAGATTTTTAAAGCAATTATAGCTATTCATGTACATTTTACTGATTGTTAAATTTTACTAATTTGGGCGACGTTAGAAAAATATAACGGGGGTTTAAATGAGGAGCCATGAAAAGATCGTTAGGAATAAAGAAATACTAGAAAAGGAGAGTGAGAATTAAAATACGAAATGAATTCCACATAAATGTCACTCTAGTCCTTGGGGAGATCAAATACAACCAAATGGCAAAGATGCATATATAGAGCTATGTACAGAGAAACAATTCTTAGGCTAAAAAGAGTAGGTAGGTATAGGTTAAGGTTAAGGTAAAATCTCAGAAATTAAAGATAAGAAATGGGAGAGGGGGGAAAAGGAAATTAAAATAATTCAGCCGCTGGAGACAATCAAAAAGATCTACTGACACAGGTGTATACATCAAAAGAAAAGAGAGGATTTAAGTTACAAAGGCACAGCGTTACCCTTACTAATAGAAGGTACCATGCTTGAAAATGTAGCTGAAGAGGATTTATTATCCAGATAACGAATGAACTTCAGTTTGACAAAAGTAGAACATAGGAGTTACTTTACTTGCGGAGCCAGGAGATGGCACTATTGTCAATGTTTGCAGAGGAAATGGCCACGCAGGTCTGGAGAACCGATAAGGAACAAAATGTGTCAAGCTGGTTTCTGTATGGTTCTGCCCAACAGAATGTACTTCAGGCACGATTATGTGTAGGTTTTTGTTACCTGGGTTTTCTGTAAAGTACAACAAAATATTCCAAAGCAGTTTGAAACAAGGAAGGTGAAACGAGGGAGATGTTTTAGATCCACGTGCCTACTACCTTCCTTGTGGGGTGTAGTTCCGTCTTCCTACGGGCATTCAGTGTGGTTAGGTTTTGAGTTAATTTTTTCCATTAAGGGAAAAACCTATTTCTAGCTGATTAAGGACACATGATAGGACTAATAGTATTACATTTTGGGCATTATTGGAAATCTACAGAAACACTTGTATTGCTATTATTTTACGATGTAAAAAACCTGTGCTCCGTTTGGATATGACCGTGTCTTCCCCCGGTGGTTGCTTACCTTCCTGTGGTAGACTGTCTTATCACCGTGCCTTGGACAGAAAGCTGCATGAGGACAAACATTTTGATCTCATCTAGAGTAAATCTGAAACAAAGCATGCCTCACTGAAATTCCCTTGCGTTAACACATTTCTTGGTTTATTCTTTTCAAAATTAAAAAAAAAATTACATGAGAATCAAGCAAGTTAGAATTGAGGAATAATTCCAGGACCTAAAAGGGCAACAAGAATGAAACTCTCACACTAAAATTTTCCTTTCATTTGTGTTTGTGTGTGTGTGTGTGTGTGTGTGTGTGTGTGTATGTGTTGGGAACACAGTGAAAAGGAAAATTGGGGTGAGCTGAAGGTCAGGATGGGTGAGTGGAAAGACATGCTGGCTTTGGCTATTTTAATTTCATGTGCCAAATACTGAATTTAATCACATTCTGTATGGTACTTTAAAGCTATATTATATTAATAGTCACTAATGCTTGAAAAAGAACATATTTGAATATAACTTTTAAAATTAACCAATAATTAAAGGATAAGGATATATTCTGCCATGGAATGTCAGTTTTTCAAAACCACATTTGGTGTTCGACTAAATAATTAATCCAGGTAAACTTCCTGCATTTATTCACACAGGTGGGTACATTTCATTCCAATCCATATGACTCAGTCTTCTCAAAAGTAAAAACATGACATTTTTGGTTAATAATTATTTCAGCAACATTTCCCAAGCATCTTTTATATCATAAACAACGTGGATCCTGATTCAGCTCTTCTGGATTCCATAATAACAGATGGATTGCGAGACTGTTTACTGCTGCTTCCCACAAACTTCCTCTTTGTAAACTACTATATTATTTATGAATCAGAAAAGTTTCAAAGAAGCCTCCTATCTGATTACTGCTTACTGATGAACTTGCATCAGAGAAACTTTTAGACCAATTATACAAGTTTGTTATAAAGAACTGTTATTATTACAAAGTCTGAATTTGTTAACTGGTTACTATGCCTGCTTCTCTGTGCCATTTGCTCACAAAGACCTTGTCAGACAGATTGTTTTAACTCTATCCATAGGAAACGAGGAAGAGCGAATGTATCGGCGCTGAAAACTTAAAGTAGACTACTAATAAAAAGTATTTCTAAGGAGCATTAGTACACCAGACATTGAGGTAGATTTAAAATGCACGTTAGAAAATACTGAAAATAATTTTGGGTTTGAATTGGTCTGTATTCATCTGTGTGGAAAACTGTATCTAGTTTTCTGCAGTGACCCACTAATGGACATTTATAGACATTTTACAGATATTTCTGGTCCCTGGCCTTGACACTTAGAATTGTCGGTTGGCGTGTCAGGCAGGAATAAGTGTGGGAAAGAATGAAACTGAAATATACCTCTTTAAAGTTTATTTGAGCCATCCTGATTTTATAATTTACTGTAGCGACAGAAGTAATGTTCTCTTCTGTGTGCATGTGAAGTGGGCACAAAGATATCCACACTCATAGGATTTTAATTAGATGTAAGAGAGAACAAGACAAAACAAAACCAAACAAAGCAAAAATCCCCACTAAAATAAAACCCTGTGAATAACCCTAATCTTGCCTTAAAATTCCCACCCTCTGTGCTACCTAACGAAATGCAACAGGATTATGATTAATTCATCATGACCTTGATAAGAAACATATTTACGGGGAAGTGTTATCAATTACCGTGGTTCTCAGGCTGAACCTGAGCTAGTTTGCGTGAGGTGTGCATGTATGTGTGTGACAGAGCCGGCTGTGTCATCATCCTATCAAAATATAATTGTCAATATGCCGATCGTGAACTGAGGGAGTTCGCCCCCTGCCCCCGGATGCTGTCCTCAGGGGGGACTTTCCTTGCTTTCATGGGAACCTAATGCTGAAGCAGACCAGCTGCAAGATCCCTAGATGCCAAACTCCACCAGGAAGGAGCCTGTGACAGATGCTTCTGCATTTTATGCAAATAGCAACTTCATGGATCAGTTTTCCTTTCCTCTGTGGAATATAAGCATCTGGAAAATAGAATTCCAAGAGCCTTAGCACATTAACAAATGAACAGAAATGACCAAACAAAACAGGTAACAGGATTGAACGGCAATGTCGAAGAGGGATGTGTTCATTTAAAGCCCTAGTTTTATTCTCATATTTCCCCCCTCAAACCATGTACTTTTATCACTTCCTACTACTTCTCTTTCCATAAATCTGTTGTAACTGGAAAGTATATTTTGTGTGTGTGTTTCTGTCGCCCAGCCATCGTAATGCAGTTTTAAAGTATCACATAGGTCTGTAGCCACAGTGAAGAAATCCACACTTTGGCTGAAGATATGTTTGAAACAAATCTAAACACAGGCAAAAACAAAACCAGAACATTCTTTCCCAGACAAAAAGTTTTTTTTCCCCCAAAGTAGAAATGAGTTTCAAAGCTTAAGATTTTAGATATATTTGCTATTAAATAATTACTATTTTTTTTACATTACTGTGCCACTAAAAATACCCTTATAAAAATATAAGCTTTATGATTAAAGATGTAACAAAATTTATGTACACTCTGACACTCAACTTCAGCCTTCAAATAGAGATTACTACTGTTTCAATACATAAATAATTTCATAGTATCATACACTTGCTTTAATAAAGCATTCACATTATACCTAATTTTATGTAAATGTTATTCAGATTTCAATCCAAGAGTTTTGTAGGAGAGGTTAAAGGGTGTTTATCTTGATTTGTTAAAACGCACCATTAAAATTAAGCAGTGACAAATATTATGACTTTTTAAATTGTCCTAAATGGCTGTATTTGTTTATTAGACTTGTGTTTATACAAAATATTTTAACTCTTTAAATATAACCCACTTTGATGAATTGTTCATACAGGAGCTGTAATCAGGAAATGAGTCTGGTAATCTTATAAATTCAACAGTCAGTTTGATTTCTTAGTAAACCCTCCTTTATGAGTATTGTTTAAAGCAATAAAATGGTGTATATCACATTTAGAGAAATTGATGAAAATGAAAATAAATCAAAAAAGAAAGCTTAGATTATTTTATTTTCTAAATGGCAGCATTTTTCAAGATTCATCATAAGGATTAGTGTTTAAAATGTATTTCTTGAATATGCAGTTGCAATGTTTGGGAAATATATATTTATTCAGAATAATTATAATAAAAATAATTGTCAGTTGGCAAAGAATATTTCATTAGGTCATTTAAAAGTACTTCTGAAAATGATATTTTAAGGGAGAAAAGAAAGTGATCAGAATGATCTCTCCGTAAGAATACGACTATCATGTTCCTACATGTTACTTATTAAAAGTAATCAGCAAAGACAGCATATAGATAAGACATGACTCTAAATGTAACCTTAACCAAAAATTCAAATAGCATTTCAGAATCAAGTATTAATAGAATAAACTTAATTTTAGTTTCTCATAAGTGCAGCTGCATTTTCTATTTAATTACAGGTTTTCAACAGTAGTAATTTTTCCTTGACCCTGCTCAATCTCAAAAGTCAGAAAATTGCTTCTTTTTAAAAGCTGACAATGGCACAGTATGTTTCCAAAGGAAAAAGACAAATTACCGAAAACCATTAGTTTAAACATGTTTAAATGGCCAGGAAGAAGTTCTAATAGAAAACTTGGTTGAACATGAGGAAAAGTTAGGAATTACTCTTGTTGCATGGCACAATCTGAATGTTAAGGTACTGTGTTATTTTCTTTTTTTTTTCCAAAAGTAAAATAAAAATGTGCTGTATAATTATAAAAAGCCGAAGCATTCAAGACGACTTGTTTCTTGCTCTTCGGTAAATGGAATTCTTCACAATTGTAAATTCATGGATATGTCATCTGCAGCCTGGGTAGGAGACGGCAGGAAAAGGTATTTTAAAAGGAAAAGTGTAGCTTAGTTAGAGTTAGATGGAACCAGACAGCAAGAAAAATAAAGAGCAGAGCCTCAGCCTTTGAGAAGATCGTAAGATCGAAGCTCAGCATTTACTGGCAAATACAGAAGGAAAACATATTTTGTGACCCAAATTGTTAAGTTGTAGTGCACAGTGTAAATATTCAGTTTTTCTCTAAATGAGAAACTAAATAATATTCCTGATTTAAGAAAGTAGATTTCTCTCAAACACGGAGAGGAAGAGATGGAATTTTTGTTTATTCGATACAGCGATTTTATTTGATATGTTTTATCACACTGTTGAGCCTTCTTTTGTGGCCAGGGAATCATTCGTGGGTGAGGGCTCTGAGTCACTGACTGATTATGGAAAAAAACATTTAATAGCCAATGGATAATTATTCACTGCTCAAATTTCTTACTTTTTTCATGCTCATAGTTTTTTGGGTTTTTTTGGTTTGTTTTTGTATATATGCACTGAGATGTCCTTTGACTCTTTAAATGGAATTAAGAGCAAATTCCATACAAATTGTTAAACCTGACAAAAAGAATAGTCTTTCTAAAGCGTAGTTATTAATTTTCTTTTCATCATGGGCGGCACCGACACAAATTATGTCTCCACAGTCAAGACATGGTTTCAATACTCAGGTTAATTAAAAAGGCCAGGTTATAGAATCTGACCCGTTGGTGCCACCTGGATCTGTTGAGAACACCACATCCAGCCAGGAGTCAAGGGAAGCTTTTAATAAAAATCAGGGCTGTCGAGACATTCAGTGCTTTCATCTCTGCTAATTTTGATAGAGTTGATACGAACAGAATGACCTGAGACCTCCTTCCAAGTGCGTATCTGCCAAAATCCCAGGTTGCCTGCAAAGTCTGAGGCTCATGTTACTCTAAGCTTTATGTGGTAACAACAGTGACATTTAGCTTAATTTTTTCCCCTAGAGTTTCAGATGGATGTGTTATATTTTTTAGTTTACTTAGTAAAATATTTCTTTTACAATCTACCATTGCTTGTGAGCAAGGTCCAATTAGGATGGCACTCAAATGCTCAACAGTTTCCTCAGAGGCTGTGAATTAACCAAAACTTATAGCTAAAAAAAAAGAAAAAGAAAAAAAGGCTGCTTCACACTAGAGAAGAACTGGGATTTAGTCAGATGGGTCAGTGGTGAAAGGTAACCACAGCATTCATTCCTAGGATAAAAACTCATGTAAAAAGAAGTCTTTGGAGCAGAAGAAACCATAAAAATCTAAATAGCAAAATAAATGTGCATTTACACCCAAATTCTTGTAAATTATCAACCCAAAAGAGGTTGATGTGTGGGTCATAGTAGGTGACTACAAATATTCTTACCAGTGGATGACAATATATTGTATTGTCCTCATGAACAGTTGGGCCATAAACCAAATGCATAATAATTTCAGATGCTTTATTTTATGGTGTCAGGAATTTCATAAGGAAGTCCTCCCAAGTGCAGTCAGTACAGATGCAATGTGGTAAATATTTACTTCTTAATTTGTTGAGACAGAGTGAAATCAAAGTTCCAGGTAAAAATAAGCCATAGGTCGAGTAGAGTAATGCAACATATTTTCAAAGCCCAGGAGTTCTCAGTCTGACCAAGCTCTCTGTGTCCTAATTTCCTCAGATGTAGAATGAGGACTTTGGGTTGGGGGATTTCTTGGGTCTGGGCAAGCTTTATAACTCTATGACTTTTGAAATTATAATGAAAATACCATTTGATTTTTCTTTTCATTTAAAAAGCGCTACTCATATTTCTCAGTTGATTGATACTATACTACCTTACTATGTTATATGTCCACCTTTGTAAAATGAGTTAGAAAATGTATTTTGGCATGCACAAACAAAAAAATCAGTTAAAGGTCATGTAGAGAATGAAGAGTAAAATGAATCGTAAAATGACTGCTGGGAGCAATGGAATTACTGGAAGGAAATGTATAGGTATTATGTCAATGTAAATGTAAATGTATATGTATTAGCACAGAAATACATAAATGTTGAGAAGCCATCTCACACTGAACAAAGATTCCAAGGTAGGTAAAATATTTCTCCCCTCCCCACTATCAAAAAAGGGCCAAAGAACAAGAAGAGAAGAGAGAGAGTGAGAGAGCATGAAATGTGTGCTAGCTGTCCTTGCATGGGAAATTTACCACGGGTGTTCTGTTTTGCATCAGGGGAATTTTCATCTCTTGAATACTATTATGTATTCACTAAAAATGTGTGCACATTATTAAAATGGCAAGGCAGTGAGTTTGAAAACAAACTTTTTTAAATTAAAAAATTGTAATGGCTCAAAATGAGTTTGAATAAGTATGCATGCCACTTGTTAGGTCAGGGAAATGTCAAATAAAGTGGCTAATCGAGAATGTTAGGAGGAAGTTAAGTGGTAAGGAAAGGAAAAGGTGAGCAGGGCAAAGGGCCATGTGATAGAAATTACTTGATGAATAATTCACCACCTTAACCTTCTTAGCAGTAACCTTAACCCTCTTTGCCTTTAGTCGTCTTTAACAGCTACAGCCACTAAATGAAACCTTTTTCAATCTCATAGTTGTTATTTTTCTGGGGAGGCACCAGCCACTTAGGAAAATTCCAACTAACTTCTATACCCAGCACTTCAGACTCTTAAGACCTGTGGTGCTATGTCATTGGCTACTAGTGTCTGACAGGCAGCTAGACGTGAGTAGACCCTCACCATCAGCTTATGTTATTATTTTTGTTTGCCAGAAAACATCAGATGTCAACCAAGCACTATGGTGGATTATTTTAGCTGAAATCTAACCGTGATAGAATTGGCTTAAATCTTTACCACAGGGGAGGATTTCTTACAAGGCTGTGAACTTGGACTAAAATTCTCGGTGTCCAGTTTTCACTGACTTTCCAAGGAAAGATGCTCTAACAAAAGTCTTGATTCAGACATCTGATAAGGGTGCCATGCAAGGTTGATACCCAAAGCACTTAATCAGGAAGGTGGCAGATCTGACCAGTAAGAAAGATGGCCTTGAACTGTGTATAAGTCTGGGTTCTCTAGACTGCAGTAGGCTTCAGCACCATGGGCTAGTAGACAGCATCAACATATATTCCTACTAGATGCTAACTCAAAAATTAAATGTAGGGCCTAGGAAGAATCCTTTATTTTGGGGAACAGTGGATGTTGTTATTAGTATTATTACTATTATTCAGGTTAGTATTTCTCTTGATATATTAGACTCACAGATAGTTGTTGTAAGTGTTAAAAAACAAAATTCAACTGAGTAAATTTTAAAGATCTTATTGGCTTTATTCAGCAATTCATGAATCGAGCAGCACCCAATCTGGCAGATAGAAAGGACCTCCAAAGAGCTGTCTGTATGAGGCGAGAGATTTTATAGGCAGAAGGGAGCCGGCACAAGGGAACTGTACTAGGACAAAAAGCTAATGGATTATTGCAAGTTGACTTTCTTTATAGGGGATAGCAAGGGATTTATCAGACAGATTATCTCACTAATAATGATCAAGTGATTCCTGACTGACTTGATAAGAGTCTATTTCTGGGGGAGCTGAAACTGTGTAGTGATAGAGGGCTTAGCATGAGCGACTCCACTTTGGGCCTGTTGTCTTTAATATAAAAAAAGATCAGAATTGGGGGTTAATTTCTGAGTTATGTAAGAATATTTAAATGTATAATTCTTGGGTTATTTTTGTGTATTTGCTTAAACGTCATGATGCTTAGAAAAAAATTGGGAGAAGGGCCTCCGTCTGTCCCTGTCTCTTTCTCTGCCACTCCTCTAGGTCCTTCTCAGTCCCAAAGTCACTGGCTTGTTACTGACCACGTGCAACAGGTTTGCCGATTGGCCGTATGCATCTGGGAGGTTGGTGTTCACTTTTCCTCACATTGCCAAGTTGTTCTCCTTGGTTGTCTAAATTGTTGGTTGTCTAAGTTGTTCATCAATTTGAGGTTCAGAGTATATTTTATTCCCATGAGTCTTTTAAAAGCAAGCACAGCAGTTTGATTAACTTTATGAAAGGAAAGAAAAGAATATTATTTGGGGCCCTAACATTTTTGTAAATAGGTCTAAATTTCCCACATGTCTAAATTATAATTTCAAAAAGTCTTTAGAAACATTTCAAATATTTTTTTTCAGATTGAACAGTGGGTGAACATGAAGATTTTGTGTTTTGTCCTCTGCCCTATCATCCCTCCTCCTCCACTATTGACCCATAAACTAAACCAGCACTTAAATCCGAAAGCGCAGTAACTTTGTCTCATGCTGTAGTCCTTTGGAACCAAACAGTTTAGTGTTTATCATGGAAATTTTATAAAACTTAATACTTTATCATTATAACATAGCTGTATTCAGTTTTTCACGCATCTTATATTAGTTTAATTTTTTTTAAATTAAGGACTCCTCATGAAAAGAATACTTTTCTTCTTTCACATTATCCAAATGCTTGTAGAATCGTAATGAGGATGTGAAAAATTTACCTTTTTTTTCCTTTGAAACGTGGTAATGATTCATAGTGGGTTCAAAAACTAACCTATTCTCCTATATCAAATTAACCATTGAAATGTCGTTTTTGGAATTGGATACCATGGATCCTTTTCAACTAGTAAATTTGTCATTAGAAGAATAAGAAAATGGTTTTAATAGCATGAGGTATTTCCTGTTTTCTTTACTTGGTAAAGCTTCTGTTTTAAATTCAGTTTGCTTTGCTTATGATTGAGATCATCTTGAATGTCACAGAGATGAACTTTTAACAAATCCATAAAGCCTTGTTAAAAATAGCAACAAAATTTGTGAAATTTAATGGGCATCTTGTGGTATTCATATATGTTTTTAAAAATATAAAAGCAGGACATAATCACTATTGCTGGTTTTATTCATATTTACCATATAATTTCCTTTCATGGATTGAAAAAGCATGGGGAAAATTTAGTATAGGAATTTGGGGAGGAGACAGTAGAGTCTGTCAAACTGGGTTTTGGGTATAGGATTATGTGAAGATCGTTATTCTCATTTTAGTATTTCCTCATGGATTTAACTTTTTTATTAAATTTAACCCATCCCATTATTGTCTGTGGCATTAAACACTGGTAGGCAAGGAAAAAAAAAATGGTCCTGGAAATAAAATCCCAAGTGCAGTTGTCTCGTACCTAAGTGATAAAACTAATCTAGAAAAAGAAAAGTGGCCCAGAGACCTCTTTGTGTGAAGTATCTCAACATATTGCTGTCTGTTATATTGTACCGAACACATGTACTTCTGTTTAGTAATATTTTGGGGAGCTGAGATTTAGGGCAGAAAAGACTAGAGCATCTTTGCAACTAATTCTAAAATTTTATAGGGTTATTTATTTATTGGTAGTGTGATGAACATGCATTATTTGTAATAACATTTTTAGTCTAACATTCCTTTTTTTATTTAACTCTGATTTTTAGACCTTCGAGTTTTTCTTTGCTTTAGCTTGGGAAAACCAAATAAGTGCAAGTTTCCTCCAAGACACCTCATGAAAACATTTTTTTTTAAATAAAATCAAGAGTGAAACGAGTCTATATTTATTTGGAAGATCATCTGACTACTGCTAAATGGAGTATCTCAATCTGAAAGTGAAATCTGTTTCACTGCTAAAAATTGCCAAGAGTTTTTTGACTGAGATTTGGGAATCTGCAGAAAATGTAAAAGTTTTTTTTTCTACAATAATCTGTTCAGTGAACAAGCTGTGAAAAATAGTTCTGTATTTTGTCCATGTGATGCAGCAGACGGTAAATTTCCATTTTAAAGAACGATGTGAGTAGCTTCTGGCATCCGTCTCTATTGCCTTACTCGAAGCCACTTACACTGAC
Source organism: Lynx rufus (assembly GCF_022079265.1). Lineage (NCBI taxonomy): Eukaryota > Metazoa > Chordata > Mammalia > Carnivora > Felidae > Lynx > Lynx rufus. The sequence goes on along the minus strand of NW_025814834.1, from coordinate 37,273,227 downwards.
TTACAACAATGCAGTTTATTACTTCTTTAAAGCAAAAAATAAGAGGGGATCTTATATTCTTTTCTTTTTATTTCTTTCTTTTTCTTTTCTTTTTTGAACCCACAGCTCAGCTCTATTCCTTTCTCTGGGATCAGCAAGGTGAGGGCCCTCAGAGGCCTTATTAAACGTGCTTTAAAGTCACAAGTGTATTAAGAAGATACCATTTCCCTGCATTTAAAGCTTTGCTCTTGAAGCTTTAGAATTCATTTGCTATTTCTTTCTAAACATTTTCTTTTGAGGTAGGTGGTCCCATCACAAGCATTTATTATGAACTATTAGAGGATATAGTTTTTAAAAATGTATCATTATGATTTTCATATAAATGCAAAATTAACATGTGTTTAAAGATTTTATTCATTAATTCATTAGTGAGAGAAGCAGTAGGGCATTATAACCTGCTTGAAGGAGAATTCAAATTTGCACCCACACACATCTAGGTAGATAAAAACACTGACACAAATTGACAAGTAGATGCAAATGTGGTCAGTATTTACAGGGCCATAATCAATTGTATTCTAGGGGTCACAACGTTTCTGTTTCTATGGACAAGAAAATTTGTATTATTATTAATTTTCTACAACCCACAGAGATGTGAAGTAGCTCAAAAACAATGAAAGGAAGAGAACCTGGAAAGATGCTGGACAGGACACTTACTGATCCTTTGATTTATTTCAAAGTCTTTCTCAATTTTTACTACAGATTCAATTAAAAAGTACTCTCAACATTTTCCACTTTAATTAATTAATTTTGTTTCCTGGTTCATGTCTACTTTTACATAAAATGCCTACCTAGGGGCACCTGGGTGCCTCAGTCAGGTGAGCGTGCAACTTCGGCTCAGGTCATGATCTCACGGTTCGTGGGTTTGAGCCCTGTGTCAGGCTCTGAGCTGTCAGCACAGAGCCTGGAGCCTGCTTTGGATTCTGTGTCTCCCTCTCTCTTTGTTCCTCCCCCACTCATACTCTATCTCTCTTTCTCTCTCAAAAATAAATAAACATTAAAAAAAATAAAAAAAAATAAAATGCCTACCTAGAACAGTGTAGATGACACATAGTAGGTGGTTCATTCATATTTGGTAAATGGATAGCATTTTACTTGTATCTTCTACTGAACATTTTACAAATAATTCAGTAGTACAAATGAGTATCTTCTTTTGTTCCCAAATCTCAAGGATGTTGGAAAGATTCTGAAAGAAATTTGGGGTAACCTTCAAGGCTTTGGTACATACCTTTCCTCTGCCATTGATCATTTTACAGTCAATGATATATCTTCTAAGAGAGCCTGAGATAAATAAGAGGAAACCATGAGTCAAACTGCCACTGGATTCTGGGTCCCCCATGGCAGGGACATGAACTCTGGTGGATAAAAGCAACATCAAACTGACTGCAGGGTGAGTGGCTTCAGAGAGCAAAGAAATCTGACCTTTCTGAGGACTCTAGTGCATCATGCTGGCTTGTGATTATTATAGATTGGATACTCAACAGCAATTGGAATTTGACAATACTAGATTATCCTTCAAATTTACTCTTGTTTGGCCTCACTTTCTTTCAAGTAGGTGATAACCAGAGGAGTTTTGTTCCAGGTTTCTCAGGAGGTCTTCAATGTCAAACAGTCTTTTTATTTCTCATTTGTCTGATGCCTGAAATTGTGCCATTGTTACTTTATCCCTTGGACGTGTCAGTTGCAATGATTTCACTGACGTACACATACATTTTCTTGGGAGAGGTAAAGCCCTTAACTGTTTTCAGTGTTTCACACTTTGTTGGGAAGGAAAATTATTGGCTTATGATTTGCTGCCCCATTAAGATTTTGATGGGGGAAATGAGAGTGTTAGAAAATAGACACCCAAAACTGGGGACAGGTTAGAGCGAGGCAGTCAGAAATAAGAAAGTGGTGGAAAGTAGAGCTCAATGTCTTCAAAAGTTCATGTACTAACCCTGTTTTTTCCATATGTCTCCAATGTGTGTTTTCAAAAAATATTCTAGTGTCAGCAGTAGCATTGCAGAAGTGAAGGGCATTCATTTTACCATGGAAAGATGTTAGCAAAACCGAACATTTTTCAGAACGGAGGCTATTTTCAATCTTTATTCAGCCATTGGATTCTTTGCTACTTATTAAAAAGTTTGTGAACTTGTCCTTCAGATATTGTATTGCACTTCTCCCTGGTCTACCACGCATCTGAATCTTCTTACAGTTTACAAAGCATTTTCATATATGTTATTTCACTTAACCTTTACAATAATCTAGTAGTCCTTAGTTGTGAAAGATGATCTTTAGCTCAAAAAGTGTTTTTCCCCCACTCAAGGCAGGCTTTTCTGTGTGAAATAAATGACAGTAACATAATCAGTTTGTTCTCGTCAACTCTAGGAGTGCTGGATGTTGATTGCCACTAATTATTTTTGTTGTGGTAGAGGCCATATCCTGCGTGAAGACAACAAAAAAGAGACGACTCTGGAGCCACAGCCTGATTCATCTGCCATTTATAGGTGTGGTTTAGACTTTCCTTCCCTCCAGGCCTTGCTGTCACCACTGAAAAAATTAGTTCTATAAACACTTCAAGCCTTGACTCACTGTCACTTTGCACTTTGTCGTCCAATATTTTCAGATACTATAAAATTCGAATGAGGAAATCCCGGAGCATAGGTTATCCATTATATCCATCTACAGCTCTCTATTAAAGTGATAGGAGTGTTGGAATGAAAGTTAGACTTTGAAAACTAATGTAACTTTTAGAGATAAGCATGAATGATCTGGTAATTCCCACTCTAAATAACTGCTGTGACTGCAGACAAGTGACTTAATTTTCTAAAGTGAAAAGGATAATACTGTTTAGGGCATAGAGGTATGTGAGGTTTTAGGGGCAGGGAAATATCCTGAGTTAAAAGATGTTGTTTCAGTGCAAGGCGTTATTACTATGGAAAGGAATATAGGACATAAGTTATGTTATGATTAAATTTGCTTTTAAACTCTTGAACCTGGGGGAAAACAAAGAAAAAAACCTCTTGAACCTGAAAGGCCAAAGAAGTGTGCCCTTATATATGCCACTTTGTGTGTGACAGCTATCTACCTCAAAAGTGACTCTGAATGAGTTTTCATTAAATGAATGAATACATTTCCCTCAATGACACTTAACTGGCTTTATTCTTTCTGGATCAGTAGACAGGTTTTGAAAGTTTGAGTGGGTCAGGCTGTGGAAAGAAATATTTCAGGTATATCTTTAAATATTCAAATTCTTATACACTGATTAACACTTGGAAACTCCTTAACCTTAATGTATTTCAAAACATCTTTGTTTTTGCATTCTTTCCTTACAATAAATGTAGCCCCTATCTTACTTACATTGATTCTAACATTTGTCAATTTTTAGCTACTCAGAATCTTTACTATTTCTTTAAGTGCTTTCCCCTCCTTTCCAGGAATTATGTTTCCACAACTGTAAGTAGTCCTGGGGTGATGTTGAATTTTCATCCAAGGAACTAGATTCTGTCTTTCCTCCTTCTTAGTTCAGCCAGAGGGTGAATGACTATCAATTTTGGCTAATTAGACACCCACTTTGGGAACATCAAGTCTTGAGGAAATGACAAGGTCTGGGGCATGATTAGAGACTTTCATAACAGCAGCAGAGGCAGACGAAGCTGCTGTAATGGTGGTGGTATTCTGACCAGCAATTCCAACCATAAAATGGGTGCTGTGATTTCTGCTTCCTTATTCTTGGTCCTTTGGAGGAAACTTGGATCCAGCCCTATTGCTAATCTTCCAGTTTCCTATTCATTTCATGAGCTCCACAAAATCTTCCAATAGATTCTTTTTTGCCTAAAGTAATTAGAGTTGGTTTCTGTTGCTTGCATCCAAGACTCCAGATTGAACAAGTACATCTGTGCTTCTGAAAAATAGCAAGTAAATACAGGAAAAGTACCTCAACACTACTTGATTCCAAGTAACCACTGGAATAGTGGCCATTCTTATCATCACTCTTCTGGCCCTATCATATGATGTAGTAACCACTTGTTAGTTTGTCAGTCTCACAGACTGGAACATGAACACTCTGTCCTAGTTGATTTTGTGTCTGTCTCAGTAAGTAACTGGTCGGTATTCAGTAAACAGTTATGGGTTGGACTGAAAAAAAAAAGTTGAACTTTGCAATATTAAGCACACAATAGACAATTATTATATTTGATTAAATTAACTGTTAAGTTCATTTGATTCACTGAGCCCTACTAAGTTACAATGAACAATATGAAGATGAGTAAATCATGTCTTTTGCCCTTTTACCTTTAATAAGTTTGTAATTTCACAGTAAAGAAAGGATAAAATAAGAAATTCATATTTAAATTAATTCCTCTACATACCTCCCACCACTGCTTTTTTTTTTTTCCCGTGGCTTAGATGTTACAGTATTGTACAATAAATTTGTGCAATAAATTTGAACCCTGACTTTTATTTTTGAGAGAAAGAGACAGAGTGCGAGTGAGAAAGGGACAGAGAGAGAGGGAGACACAGAATGAGAGGCAGGATCCAGGCTCTGAGCTGTCAGCACAGAGCCTGACATGGGGTTCAAACTCATGAATGGTGAGATCATGACCTGAACTGAAGTTGGACACTTAACTGACTGAGCCACCCAGGCACCCCAATTTGAATCCTGACTTTAACACTGGCTTCTGCTCAAACATGGGTGTAATGTAATGCTAAATATACTAAAATTGATTACAAAGTCAAAATGTACATATTCTGTGATATCTGGTGGTTTGGATTAGAGTTGACCTATTACCTCCATAATCAGGGATAATTGAAGTTTTACTATATTTAATCAACATTCTGATTTTAATTGATTCTATTGAAAGTAGATACAGTATTTTGGATTTTATACTACTGCTTATTTTAGTCAACAAATAACCATGCACAGTATGGTCATTCATAAAATATTGATAAATGATTAAACCTAGAAATTGGGCTGAGTGCCACAAAAATTATTTAAGGAGAATTGTAGCTGTGTTTCTACATCTAGTATATCATAGGAACCAACAATTAGGACAAGGGTGGACAATATTCTCAGGATCTGTATTCTTAGGAGTCTGACTTTATAGTGACTCACTAGTGGGACAGGAGTTGGTTTTATATTTTTATAGTTGATTTTATAGTTGTTTTTATACTCATAGCCCTCATCTCAGTGTTCTTAGAGCTGAGTTTTTTTCATGTGTCACCCCTCAGAGGGTGGAATGGGCATGAGTGTTCTGGTCTGTCAACTGTTTGTTGTCTGCCCAAGACAAGAGGCTTGTTCTAGAATGCGAATTATCTTCACCAAACACACTGTGAAGTTCAACTCACACTTTTTAATTTTCTGTAGCAAGATTTTATTGATGAAGAAAACTATGGATTTATGGTCTGACATGAGTTCCTCATTTCATAGTAAACTGAAAACAAACACTTTGTATGTAACTACTTTGAGTAGTACTGGTTGAGACAGTGTCACCTGGGTGGCTTGTTAAGATGTGGTTTGGGGACCACATAGAACACCTACTGAAGTAGGCATTTAAGAGGGAGCATCACTAGGAATCTTCATTTTTAATAAGTTCTGGAAGTCAGCCTTCTGCACATTTCAAGTTTGAGAACCACTGTTCTAAATAAATAGCAGTCTTCCTCAGAGCATTGTCAAAACATGGGGCAAAATCTATTTTTGTAAACTTTCCAAAAATGTGAAATTGTATTATTTTGCACATTGACATGAAAATAAGATAGATGGTCTGTCTCTCCAAAGCAAACACCAATATCTCTTTGGGTTAGGCAGAATTTTTTGGGTTTGTGATTTTACACATACTGATATGTGCTAATAGCAAGATTTTGTGGACATAAATGTACATTAACTTCAAAAGTTCCTTCATTTTAGGGAAATTATCTTGATTTCTCTCACATCTTCATTAATTCAAAACAAGGTCCTTACCAATAAACCTAGGGAAAGAGAGTGTAAAAATCTGAATGAGATTCTCATAAAACCTTGTTTGAACTTTCTGTAACTTTGAGATAATAATCAGGGGTAGGTTTTTAATTGAAAATAAAGATGAAACCAAATTTCAATTTACCTTTTCTGATACTTGAACTCCCTTGGCTCCTGAGGATGAGTAACTATCTGATTAATGCTGGTTCACATGAAGTGTGAAGGCCCTCATGTTTTGGGGTAGGGTGAAGACAGATCTGTGATTTGAGAGTCCCAAGTAAAGCTCCCCAGAGCTTTGGAAGATATCTAGACTATCTAAATTAATACTCCATTGTTGGTCAAGTGCAGTCAGAGAAAGGAGGTAAAGTCTTTCCAGTGTGAGAATAGGTACCTTTTGTCATGAAAGATTTGAAGTGTAGATCAGAAAGGAGGATGTTGAATCACTCATCATCAAGGAAATACAAATCAAAACCACTATGAGATACCACCTCACAGTAGTCAGAATGACTAATATTAACAACTCAGACAACAACAGATGTTGGCAAGGCTGCAGAGAAAGGGGAGCCAATTTGCCTTGCTGATGGGAAGGCAAACTGGTGCAGCCACTCTGCAAAATAGTATGGAGGTTCCTAAAAAAAATTAAAAATAGAACTACCCTATGATGCAGCAATTGCACTACTAGGTGTTTATCCAAAGGAGACAAAAATGCTGATTTGAAGGGGCACATGCATCCCAGTTTTTATAGCAGCACTATCAACAATAGCCAAAGTATGGGAAGAGCCCAAATGTCCACTGATGGATGAATGAATAAAGAAGATGTGGTATACATATATGATGGAATATTACTTGGTGATGTAAAAGAATTAAATCTTGCCATTTGCAACAAAGTGGATGGAACTTAAGTGTATTATGCTAAGTGAAATAAGTCAGAGAAAGACATATGATTTCACTTATATGTGGAATTTAAGATACAAAACAGATGAACATAAGGAAAGGGAAGGAAAAATAATACAAAAATAGAAAGGGAGATAAACCATGAGAGACTCCTAAATGCAGAGAACAAACTGAGGGTTGTTGGCAGGGTGTTGGGTAGGGGGAAGGGCTGAAGGGGTGAGGGGCATTAAGGAAGACACTGGTTGGGATGAGCCCTGGGTATTCTATGTGAGTAAACAATCACTGAATTCCATTCCTGCAAAAATACATATATTGTTTATTCAAAGAGAATTAATAAATTTTTTTTAAAAAAAGAAAGGAGGATGTTGAATAGACTGGGCTGAAGGAGGGTTTCTTGAGACAATTGATACAGGAAGTTGGAGCTATTATTATTTTTTAATAAGTCAAGGTGTTTCTTCAGTAGAGACTGGGATTTAATAATTTTCATTGATATTGCTAGTGCTCATCAACATCTGATTCTTTTCCCTGGTACATGGAAGACTGCATGTCTTAGGCTCCTTGTCACTGGGGTGACATGTGACTAGTTGTGGCCAATGGGTTGTGAGTGTAAGTGATGTCACCTTCAGGCCAAATCCTGGAAGAGGGGGTATGATGTCTCCAGGCATTCCTCTGTCTTAGCGATTCCTAGAACCTCCTATTGGGAACACAGAGCCATAAAATCGAAGTGGCCTAGATTCTCCAAGTAACTGCAGGGAAGACAGTTGCCCTAGAACACTGCCTGAACTTAGAATAGACTTTGCATACATGAGTAATAAGCCTTGGTCGTGCTGAGCCACTGAGATTGTGGGGCTATTTGTTACCATAGTATAGCCTAGCTTAGCTGACTAGTGAAATATTTTAATGCTGCCTTGGATAGCTCAATCTTTAGGTTCTAGCATTATGAAAAGACTATGAGAAGTCTGGGTAAGTCAGAAGAGATAAACTATTTCTTTGCATTCTTTTATTAATTTGTTCAACTGCTTGACAAAATATCAGTGTAGAGTACATGTCAACCCCCGAGCTGTGCCGAGCGAAGCATAATATTGTGATTCACAGCATGTGCCCTGGAATCACTGCCCGAGTTTGAATCCTGGTTCTGCTGTGGGTGATTATCCTCACGTCTTCCTGCGCTTTAGTTTCGTTATCCCTTCATTTATAAAATAGCAATTGTAATAGCATCTAAGTATGAGTTTTGTGAAGATAAAAGGAGATGACACATGTAAAGCACTTGGCATGGTGCCCTACTGAGCAAATGATCAAAAACATTAGCTATTGTTAGCTGGTAACATCCCTATCTTCCCACAGTTCTTACTCCAACGGAGGATAGCACAACCTAGTAGTAAAACCATTTACACAAATAATTCCTGTATTATGTTTTTATTAGTGCCATAACATATTTTCCAAAACTCAGCGCTTACAATGACACAAATGTGTTATGTCACAGTTCCATAGGCCAGGGGTCTGGGTTGATTTGGCTGGTTTCAATGCTCCTAGTTTCACAAGGCTGAAATCAAGATGTTGACCAGCTGACTCTTCTTGGAGGCTCTGGAAAGAATGTGCATCCAAGCTCACTCAGATGTTGGATGATCCAGTTCCTTGCAGTTTTAAGACTCAAGTTCTCATTTCCTTGCTGGTTGTCAGCTGGGGACTGCCCTTAGCAACTCAAGGGCTTTCTCTTACCTCTGCCCGTGAGCTCCTACATCCCAGAACCAGTGAGTCAAGTGTTTGTTCTGCTTGGAATCTCATAGATGTTTCCCCTTCTACCTCATCTTCTTCCTCCAGCTGGAAAAACTTCTCTGCTTTTAAGGACTCCTATGATTAGATTGGGTTTACTTAGGTAATCTAGGATAATTTCTCTATTTTAAGGTTTGTAACGTTATTTATATCTGCAAAGTCTCCTTTGCTGTGCAATGTAATGTTCACAGGTTCCAGGGATTAGAGCATGGACATCTTTGGGAAATCATTATCAGGGGACTACCTCAGGTCCCCTGGGTCCACAATCTACTTTTTACTGAATCTTAATAATTATGCTACTACATATTGAGTGTTTTCTGTGTGCTAGATAAAAACTCTATGTTTATAACTTTCTAGATTCCCACAACCCTGCATGCAAGTTATTGTTATTATTTTTTCCAATTTCAAGATAAGGAACTGTTGCTTAGAAAGATTATTGAACTTGCCCAAATTACAGATATATATATAGACCATACATAGTAGAGAAGGCATTCCAAGTCAGATCTGTCTGACCACCTCTCTTAGAACTTCCATAGCATTACCCATTCATCGTGGCCATCTCGTCATCCCTGGTTAGTCCCTTATGCAAGGCCAAAGGGTTCCCAAACTGGCAGTGGTTCAATAATTAAAATTATACTTTACTCTCTCAAGCTCTCTAAATATTCCTATGTGTCCATAGTCACAAACTTATTTTGTCAGCGTCTGGTACTTTGGGTCAACATCAGGAAGAGAGACGGGACAGTGCCGGTGGTCAGGGGAGAGACACTGTTCATATTGCAATAATGGTAATAATGGCTGATACAGAGAACCAGTTATGTGCTGGGCACTGTGCCAAGAACATCGCACGGAGCCTCAGCACTCATTTAATACTCAAAACAAGTTTCTGAGGAAGGTGCTACCATCATCTCCATTTTACAGAGCATGAAACTGAAGTAGAGGAATACACAGAGAGCTTATGTAACTCTCTTAAGATCACACCGCTAGAAGTGGCAGAGTTAGGATTTGAACTCAAGGCCTAGAGCTCTCTTATACTTTAATATTGCCCTAGAAATGAATAGTCTCTAGATTCCTATGCTTTAGTTTGTACTACAGCTATTTGTCATTCCTTCTCCTACTCTTTGCCCTCCGGTGAAGTTGAAAACAAGAGGGTCTGTGGTCAGGGCTGGGGCTGGGGCTGTTGGCCGAGATCAGAAAGACGACAAGCTGGAGCAGGTGTGGTGGCCTTGCCGCTGGATTAGAGTATGGCATCTGGTCTGCCAGCTCCCCTCCCCAGCACAGGAGTGAGCCCCTGAGAATGGGACAGCTTGGGCTGCTATTAATATACCATAGAATCAGGAAGAGAGGCCCTCAGCGATACTACCCTGACACCACATGCAGCAATGATTTCAGACAGCTACCCTTCTCCAACCCCACAATGCTTCATCTGTGTGGATGGCTTTTATGTCATTAGAGACAACACTTCTCTTCTTGCCAGATTGTTGTGCTGAGCAGCTGCTTTTCCTGACCTTTATTCCTTTCCCTTTCAAAAGTAGTAACATGGCAAGCGTATTCCTGAGTCTCTGCGCTTTTATTTATTTTTTCGTTCTGATTTAGGCTCCTTTCACAAATATCTTGAAAACATAGTGTCTACATATGCGACTGTTTTAAAATGCTTTTGAGGAAAGTTATTAAAAAGTGATAAACAGGTGTGTGTGTGTGTGTGTGTGTGTGTGTATGCATGTGTTTGCAACACGAAAAGCTCTCTGCCATAAATTGAGAGAACAAAAAAGGAAATTAACTACATGTTTTTGAAATTATTATACTCTAGAGAAAAAGGATGTATAGATATCTTATAAACACTTTCATATCTTCTGTAGCTTTTTCAGATTTATTAAAAATGCCATTCCACAATTTAGCAGGGTATGTTATGAAGACAGTGACAAGTTTGGTCATAATGACAGACTTGACTTGAATTTTTTGTGCCATAGATGAAATCTGTAATGGTGATATTTGAGCTGAACTGAGAATTTCTTCTGATTTTGTACAGCGATACATGAAGAACCTGGGAGAAGTACAGACAACTTTACATCCTTTTGTGGTCCAACATTCCCTTGTAAATATGTTTTAACTTAACATTGAAAAACAATGACAATTGAAATGTATTCTTAATTATTGGGCTAGAAACATACATATGTTATAATTATCTTTACTTGCTTTTTCCTTAAGAGCTACAGATATCTTGTAAGATGCATTTTATAAAACTAGATTTTACTACCTTTAATCTAAACTGCAGTAATTTTATTCTAAAAGTGTCCCATGCTAGATATGATATTAGTTAATTTAACATCATGGAGAAAAATATGAACTCAAAATTGATAGGAGATGATCTCCAAGGTTTTATTCCTTTTCACTAATGTAAAAGGAAATTCTGTGATATAAAAGTCTTTCCTGAACTCTGGCCATTTAAAAAACACACGAGAAAAGTCATCTGAAATATAATCGAAACTTAACACTCAACATCTAAAGGCTGCAATTTGGAAAACTTTGAGGGCCCTATAGAGAGGTGAAGTCAGTTTCTTTTTCACCTCTTTGACAGCAAAGGAAATGTGTCACAGAGGTTTTCAAGTTGTGAGATACGTTCTGGTTCCATTCTAAAATTAAAAACTGTCAACTTATTTTAGAAACCGGTTCATATTCGGCTTTAAATTCTCCTTTGTTTAATAATTGTGAACTGTGATGCAGATGCTAGTTTTTCTTTTCTAGCTTTTATGAGGGATTACTAGATCAACGAGACCTGGCCTAATAATTGTACAAAATTGTAAATCATTCCTTGAAGGAAGAAAATTTGGGGTTCTTTGCCTGACTTTTGGGTTTTGATGAGTATTTATTTGTTCAGTCTTGCTTCATTCTTCATGAAATGGAAAGTTTCAATTTGCTGTTTATACGACAATTGCAGGCTGAGAATGCTGTTGCAGTTTGCAGCAGAGCGTGATACTGTTTCGAACTTAGCAACCTTACTGTGTGGCCTCTAAAGAGATCCTAAAACTATTTACTAAACTATTCCGAGACAAAATCCTTCCTTCTCAATTTCTTTGTATTTTTAGCTCTATAATTTAATACAGCTCAAGATGCTTAATACTTATTGACTTAATATTTCATTAAAGCCTGATGTTTGATAGAAAAAATGTAACAGAAAACAAGACAATTCCCTCATGCACTCTCTACATGATTATTGTGTAAAACATTGGCCAAGTCCTGGAGATGAAGCAGTGAGAAAAGTCTTTGCTGTCATGGGGTTTACAGGCAATGAAACTAAACCTCCTCCTTTTGAGGGCAACATTTTCCATTGAGTCTAAGGGTGCTAATTTCAGAAAAAAAAAAAAAAAGAAATCTTACCATAAGATAAACTCTAGCTGATATCAAGCTGTGGCATATTATTAAAATGCCAAATACTGCCTGGTCATAGACATACACTACTATTTATTTTATTTACTAGAATTTTTTTTGAAAGTTAACAGATGATTTTAAAACATTATACACGTGCTTATTGGTATGTCATATCTGAGATTAGCTCTCCTTTGCTCCGATCTTTTTGTACTGTATAACTTGTATAACAAATGAAATCAGAGCCATAGGTATTACCTTTAGGAGGACCTGGTGAAATAATCTCAAATCCTTCCTCTTTGGCTGCTTCCAGTGTCTTCTACTTAGTTATGTAAACTCTATGTGGGAAGGACTCCTGTTCTGATGAATCTTAGTAGCCCCATAGCTATTAGCATAATGCTTAGTACACAGATAAAATTACATAACGATAAGTCATACTTGTGTTACTATGTGCTTTGCACTGTGTTAAGCATTTGACATGCCCTATTGCATTTAATTTTTACAACAACTCTATGAGGTAGTTACTCTCACATTTTACAGAAAAGAAAACTGAGCCCACAGAGGTAACTTGACCAAGATCACAAAGTTACAAAAAATGGTAGAAAGGCTTGCCCTGCAGAGATGATTTTCACAGTTACTGAGATTAAACATTTATTGGGGAAAGCCCCATTATTATAGTTCTGGAACTTCTGAAATATAGAAATATAGATAGGGCAAATGAAATAAATAAAAGTCTCTCAGAAGCAAAAATGGTATAGCTGTGGCCTCTTTCTTGTTGAGAAGAGGAAGCCTCCTCTTATTTACCTGTTGATCCTATTAATCCCAGGATCTCTAAAAAGGCATTTTAGGGTTGTTTCTTTCTGTCTGCTTTTACTACAGTTCCAACAGCCCAAGCAAGGTTTAACTCCAACTCACGAAACTTTGAAATCAGCAATTTCTTTACTAGGAAACAAATACAATAATAATAGCTGACTCGATAACTATATACATTTATTTTATTAGACTAACCAACATAGTCACCTGGAATAGTCATAACAACAAAGGAAATTCCAGCATTTTTTCTGGACTCCTCTCTATCTTTCCAAGCTTTTAACTTTTTAACTAAATTGTGTGTGTGTGTGTGTGTGTGTGTGTGTGTGTGTGATCGGATAGTTCTGTGTGTAAAGCATTTAGGTCCATGTGCTGTGAAAGTATAAAGTTAGGTAGGATTTTCTTCTTAAGAATTTTACAATAGTATAAGAATATAACAAACCTTGAAAACTGTCTCCTCCTGATTTCAATAAACCGTATTTGTGAGAAGCATAATAATGTCTTCATTTGCTGGAAAGACATGTTGCAATATAATGCCATAATGAGTTGTGAATTTGGTTAGGAAGATAGAAAAGTTTATTATAGTGGTGTCAAGGCTTTAGGCACAGTTATTACCTGCATCTGTGACCAAACTATTGGACAAAAGGAAATTATTAGAAGTTTTAACCTGAAGTGTGGGATAGTGGGTGTCTCCTCGTGGATGTGGTGTGTGTGTGTGTGTGTGTGTGTGTGTGTGTGTGTGTGAGAGAGAGAGAGAGAGAGAGAGAGAGAGAGAGAGAGTTATTTAATCCAGGGTAAAACAGCTCTAGGTCCTTGGAGATGGGCTCTTTACTACTCTGCGATCCTAACCAAGTCTGGTGAGAGGGAGCAAAGCAAGTGGGACACTGATGTGATCTAAGGACTGCAAATAGAGAAATCTACCGACTCAAGGTAGCAGTGCTGAGAGCTATGATTTTAAAATGCGTCTAGACAAGGGAATTTAGGAAGCTCTGTGGCCAAAGAGCTTTACATATACCAAGCATGGGTACCGGTCAATACTGGCACTTTCAAAATGTCAGTGACCTTTTCTCAATAGACAGCAGAGTTGCATTTCATTAGGAATCACCTGGGGATGGGAGAGAGGAGGCAGCTTTTTGATTAGGAGCGCTTTTCAGATAGAAGCAGAGAGAATTGAGATGAAATAATTATTAGTGCTTCCCAAGACTGAGGCGGTCAGATTATTTCTACACACAAGCCCAGGATGTCTCCTGTGCCCCACGCTGACATTGTCAGGCTGATGATGCCATTCCCTCTCTTGGAGTGAAGCCTAAGCTTTAAGAGCAAAACAACACTGCAGCTTCTTGTCTTGCTTTAGACCAAACTTCGGGACGTATTAATATCAGAGACTGTTTAAACAGAGCAATAAAACGACAACATACCACTTTAACTAAGCCCAGCTTGCAGGCTAATTTTAAGGCAGCCTGGTTGGAGGAAGCCCATGCATTAATTTACTCTAATAGCAAGGCGGGGAGGAGAGGGGAAAAGAGGTTGAAGGGAATTGTTTAAAAAAAAAAAAACCAAAGAACTCATGCTCAATTTCTTTCTATCTTTTTTTGTAGGTGTTTAACACTTGTACAATTTGGTCAAATTATGGGCAGGGCAGCGAGAGAAGCTAGTCAGCTTGAAAAGACACAGAGCCTGTGAGACAGGACATGATTACTTTGCTGAATCCCCACTTTTTTTTCTCTTCCAAAAGAGACAAAGGGAAATACTTAAGAACCAATAGTGACGGCCACAAAGCAATCATTGAGTTGCAGGATACCTTTGTCTCTAGGGGGCACGCAGTAATTTTTACATGTCTACCACTGAGTGTCAAACCTTTCCTTTTCTTCTTCTTTCCATTCTGGACAGCCAAACTGATTATCTAAAATAGAAAATTAGCACACAATGGGTTTACTCCGCGATACCCCTTATGCAACTAATGGCAAAGCTTGTTAATTGGTTGTAAATGCCAGCAGGTTGCCAGGATAATACTTCAGAAATAAGCGGGTATTCTGATAATTACAGCAATCTTCATCTATAAAAGCTTAAGTAGATGAAGTAGTGGCTGGCTTAAAACCAAGATTTATCCCGCTGCACTCACATTAAAAGAAAAAATAAGATGAAAACAATAATGTAACAAAACAATTATATAGCAGGAAGCTTTGTAGGTTTTAGAGATTGTCAAAACTCAGAAAGTAAAACAGTGCTGTAATAACCAGTTATGGAAAAATAGGCCATTTACATTTGTGTATAATTAAATAGTAGGCTATGCAATTTCACTTTTTAAAGTAAACTGCCTTTTCCTTTTTTTATAGGGCAACGTAGCCATAATTGCTGCATTAAAGCTTTAATGAAAGAAAAAAGCAGCAGATCAAGATGACATGTAACGTCTACATTTGTACCGTGGCGTTCTGCTTGTTTAGTAATGGGAAGCTACTGAGGAGATTAAAATTGCAGAATTCTTCATAGTTTGTTCTAAAATTGCTATAGGAAGATCATTCAGGGTCTAAAATACACACAATTTATTTTTCCACCTTCAATCTGCAAGAACTTCATGGCTTTCATAACTAGTAGGTAGTTGGAGACAGGTTTTATATGAGAGGGAGAACTACTTCGGATCATAAAAATTATCAGAAGTGAATGGATCAGAATTTAAACCTTAAGCGCCTTCCTTCGTGCATTAGAATATCACCCCAAATATTATATGATAGCTGGTGTTTAACTTAGAGAAGTATAAGGAGATTTCTTGCTCAAAATATCAACAGGTTGGGTTATAATATTATTCTTTTATATTTGTGGTTTCTTTATCACCCCCACTAACATCAGGACCTGGTGCAGAAGACAGCCAATTGAGGTAAGGAGGTAACATTCTGGTAAACCGTTAACTGGCGTTTGGGTCGATTTAGTTTAAAAAAAATAGCAATAACTATCTTGTCAGCTTCTTTCTCAGAAGTTTGAGATATTCCCCAGATGTTATATTCCATATAGGTTGGCCATGTTTCCTGTAAACCATCCCTGGCAAATAATGTATGCAGAGACTGCAAACCTTCATTACATGTTAGAGTACCGAGAAGAGGGTATGAAGACTTGCTAAAGACACATCAGGCAAGAGAGCTTGGAGAAAAATACCAAGGGCATTGGTGCCAATGGCTAGAGCAACAAAAAAGTGAACTTAAGAGAATTTTTTTAAAAAATAAAATGGACATGATTTTATTCTTCCCTTTTTTTTTAAAAAAATTAATGTTTATTTTTGAGAGAGAGAGAGAGAGAGAGAGCGCAAGCAGGGAGGGACAGAGAGAGAGAGACACACACAGAATCTGAAGTAGGTTCCAGGCTTAGAGCTATCAGCACAGAGACTCACGCAGGGCTTGAAGATCTGTGAGATCATGACCTGAGCTGAAGTCAGAAGCTCAACTGATTGAGCCACCCAGGCACTCTTACTCTTCCTTCTGTAAAAGAAGAAGGCAAAAGCAACTTCTTGTAAAAGAGAATGCAAGGAATGGACAATATAAAAGCCTAGAATTTTGGCCTTTTGGGTACTCACTTGAAGAAAGTGATTCTCTTGCGCCAGGGTTTTGTTTTGCTATTTGTTTCTTGCAGGGTTGATGAAATGCATCTTCATCTAGCCGCCATTCTTCTGGGATGGAAAACTTTAAATACATAGCCTTCTGGAGGGGCTGGCTTCCACACAGAAGTCAGAATGTGGCATTGGCATGGGGGCCTGAGCTGTGGGCTGCAGAGCTCTCCAAGGCAAAGTGTGCAGGGCATAGTACCCTCAGGCAGGACAGGCCCGCCACCAGTTCAGAGAGGGTGCATCCAAGGCAGCTTTCTGTGCAAACACTACCTGAAGTGGGAAGGAGAAAGGGAAAGGATCAAGAAAGGTTTTCCAATGTGGAAGTAAGAAAGGATCCCAGTCGACCACCATGTGCCGTAGTTAGCAGTTAGTATGTTCTCTGGGCTCTGCAGCCCTCTAACTGGCTCTGCTAAGATGTGGCAGGAATGGCCTTGTCCCCTCTCAGTAGTATTTCACATCTCTGGGAGGTGGCCAGTTATCACAGCCCCTTGGTTGGAGCCAAGAAGGCACTTGTTTCAAGCTGCTGATTTCATGTGCTTTTTCACTGAAGTCTTTACACGGGATTTGAAGGAGCAGAGATAATAGTGGAGGGAGGCCTTCCTTCTGATGAGCTTGAAACCAGATTTTTGGGGGGTGGGGTCAAGAGGTAAGCTTGTAGGGGAAGAGACTAAACAACACACATGAACTATTCAGAATAAGAAATATGGGAGAGGGGGGTACAATCTAGGATTGTCTTTTCTTTGACTGTCACAGAACTTAGACACAACTTTCCTCATCGCGTACCAAAAACCTTGAGAAGTGTGGGAAGGACATCTCAAATGAATCCAAGAGATTCATCCAGGGAGAGAAAGACTTCCTGAAAAGGAAAAAATATACATTTTTAAAAAATCAAATGAAATTTAAGGCCAAGGGTACCTGCCATTTTTGCCACCGTGAGACTTCTAGAAATTACTCTCTAATATAGTTTTGCTTTTTCTGACAGAAGAAAATAGTTCTCAGTCTGCTTCATGCTTGGCTTAAATTCTTTATTATTCTTAATGCTATGACACAGTTTTCCTTATATCAGTGAAATGTTTATGGTAACTTTCCTGAAGGACAGATTAAAAACTAACAAGTTGAGGAATTCAGTGTTTTGTAGATTTGTCTTTCACATATAAGGTGAATATTATCTTTTTCTCTGATGCTTGAACTCTTTCTTGGTGTAAGTTATTCTTCCTTGGAGGACCAGTACTGCCCTTTGAGATCTTTGAGAATTGTTCAGTGTATTAGTAATGTGTGTGATCTGATCAACTTAGATCTTAACTACTTTATGCCCCCAGCTAATTTTTCCCTTATCACTTATGCTTTAGTGAAATATACACCGCACAGAGTAAGTGAGAAATGTTTGCGAATGAATTATTTTTAACTGGAGAGTAGAAATGTTTATGATACTTTTAATGATGAACACATTAAATTGATAAGCATTCTTAAAGAAATATCTCCAAGTCAGTTTGAGGGGTTCATACTGAACAGGCAAAGTTCTTTGACTAGAATTTTCCCTTAGGAGAGGAACATACTCTCTGTACATATAAAAAGTATAGTAAGCCATCCTGATGGCACTCCTGCATGAATTGTGGGTTTGTCCTAACAGTGAGCATTTTCACTGTTTCTGTGTCAGTTGTCACTAATCAGTTATGCATCTGATGTGCAGATCCATCAGGGAATAGAATTTAAGTCATTTTGGCTTTAGCACATATGATATGCTTGTACAGGAGTTTACCAAAGCCCCTTCTGATACATTTTCAGAAGGGGATGTGCATATGTTATGGTACCTCTACAGCAGCAGTGACTGAACTAGCTGACAAGTGACAGGAGGTTTTCTCCCCTCTTTGGTATTTCATGAAAGTGTGCACAAATCATAACAAGTTGCCTCTCTTTCATAAGACAGGGAACATTTCCCTTAAAGCGCACATGGCTATATGGTGTGTTTGTGTACATGAAAATTCATGCTGCTATCAATTTTAATTTTGCCATTTTTGTTGTTTTTAAATTATAGGTTTGAGGTTTTTGAAGAGGCATAAATAATTGCTTTCAATTTCATCTTGACTGATTTTTTTTTTAAAAACTGTATCAAATTCTTAGTGAAAAAGTTAAGTTCCTTACTGTTGGGAGAAACTATGGCGTATGGGTGACCCATTTCTCCTGGGCTGTTGTTCTCTGCATTTGTCAAGAAAATGTGGTAAGTAGTAAGCACCTACTGTATGCCAGGAAGTCCTTATGCTAGATGATGCGTAGCAGGTGGTTCACAACATCTACCTGCCTTCCGACCCATGCTTCAAAGCAGTGTTAACAATGACAACACTAAACATGGGAGCCTTTGCTTTGCAATTTCTTAATTAGGTACTAAGCTCTTTGATAACTGTTATAGGTGTATCTTGACTGAAGGCAATTAAAGGGGACTGGTGGAGTGGAGAGGAAGTGTGCTTCAGCATCAGCACCAATCTGGGTTCAAATCCAGCCTTTAGCACTTACAAGCTGTGGTTTTGCCTAGGCCTCAGGATCCTTGTCTCTCAAACAGGGATGCTATGGTGAGAGATCAATGTGTAAATCATTTATTCTATCACTTGACACACAATGGTTGCTTAATACATTTCGTTCCTTTGAGTTCCCTTTTTCGTTGGGATTGCAGAATAGTAAGAGACCCTATATAATCTTTCTCCAATCTGTTTTTTTTTTGAAGGTTAACTAAGATCATTAGTGAATAGGTTTTTGGACCCACAGAAGCTGACTGTCTGGCTGTGACATCTAAGAGGAGTGCCAGTAAAATGATCTATTCCAAATAGCTAGTATGTATATACATATATATGTGTGGGTTTTTTTTGTCAGCAAATGTATTCTTTTTAAATTACTCAACCTTTCTATAATTATCTGAGACAGTGAGATGTACCCAAAGCACTTGAATGGTAGCTTCCGACTGCCATGGATTTTCCCTTAATGGAGAGAGACTCATTTAAACCCAGGGAATTCAAGGGACAGATGGAGTAGAGGCCAAGGGGAGAATTTGCCATGAGCCCATTAATAATCCATTAATAATCTCATGGCCCTGAGTTAGAGGTTTTGTTATTTTTTTTTCTAAAGAAAAGCCTGTTTGTACCTGCATCTGAACTACATAGTATGTTATGATTTTCTGTCATAAAGAAAATGGGAGCAGCATTACCAGACCTACCAAAAGTGCTTATTTAGACTTCAGCGTCTCTACTGTGAAATCACACACAATTGGTATTAATGGTTAGTATTTCCTCTCTCTTCCCCTTCATACCTGCCCTGTTGCTTACCTCACTCTTCTCTGGGAGGATGAGGAGTGTGAATCCGAGCTTTTGAGATCTTGAGGAAGCATCTTCCTTTTTCTTTACATATGAAGTGGCTTCTTTTTCTGTTTATATCTTCATGTGAACATTCTGGATGGTAAGAATGACAGATTATTGGCTCAGTCACAATTTGCCTTACACATACCCTCACTGCCAATTTTATTAAAAAAAAAAGATGTCTTCCTTTATGGAAGAAATAAGCTTATCTTGGTTGTGGCTTAAAAAAATCACCCAAAAACTGCTCCATGAACCAAAATCTTCCATAAAAGCAAATACACCTGATTTCTATTGTGAGCCCCCAACACGGGGGTCTCATTTAACCTAGCTTCTTGTCCTACCCTCTCATGTTGGTAATCATTTCAGGATGGTCTCTAACCTAATGAGAGAGAGATCTTTTGTGACAAAATAATGATAATGGTGATGATAATAATAATAATATCATCTTACAAGGGTGCTTTCCTTCCTTCTTCCAGACTGAGCAATGAGACTGTAACAATGTTAGACAAGGAGATAATACTGCACACTTAATGTGGCCGTACATTATTTCATCCTCAACAGGCTTAATTAACATAAACTTGTCCAACCTTCTTTTTGCAATGACTCTGAATGAGAACGATGAATAATTTGCTAAGACCCCAGAGGAGAAGACAGTGGGAAAATAAAGAATTTTAATTCAGGTGGTTTGGTCTCATTCTTGCGCTTATTTAATGAAACTCTATCGGGAAGCTTCTTTATACCACAAAATACAATTGAAAAAAGAAGAAATGTTAATTAAATTTCTGTATTATTTAAACAGTTTTATGGAGAACACCAAATAACTAGCTTATTCATGATTAGGAGTAAGGGGGATGGGGTGAATCATAATTAGTTATTTTGTGGTATGTCTATCTTCTTCGGAGGTTAATTTGATTTAGATAGGAAGATGATGTTAACACTCTTTAGTAGATTTCAGATTCCCTGGGGTAGCTTTTACTTTATAACCCTATTGTGCACTTAATATGACTTTTGTCATGGTGTCAGTGTGTAATCCCTTAACAGACTGCGGCGTTTAAGTAAACAGCAGTGATTCTGTTTTACAGTATGATTTAGGGTCTTAATCTGGTTCTTTTGAATCGATGCAGAAATTTGAACCAAAATTTTCATTCTCAAAGTTTTCAAGACATCTTTATTTTCTAAAGAGATGATCATCTTGTAAATGATGATAAAGAGAGGAAAAGATATTTAAAAGATATTATTTGGCTTGTATTACATTAAAGGAAGGACATTTGAGATTATGGCATTTGTAGAGCTTGTTTTCATACAGCTTTAGGCCTCGCTTTGTTAGGTATGGTAGGAACGGGGTAAGAGGATGTTCATGATGAGAGGGGCCCTGAGTTTATTTATATGGCAGCCTTTATACATACATTGTAAATTTCTTTTTTCATCTGGGGTGTGCACTGAGAAGTTAATATACTGCTGTCATACAAATAATGTTAAAACTATGATATCATTGGAGATTTATATGGTTTACTTATACAACGCAATGGGATATTTTGGAGGACACACCATGCAATATCATGGGCTGACTGATGCATTAGAAGGACAACAGAGGATCTGTAAAAACATATTTTTCTGCTCGAGGCTATAAAGCATGGCAAGTGTAGAGTACTTGGTTCTGGTGGGTGGTGGGTTTCTTTAAGGCCCTAAAACCTTTAAGAGGTTTGAGAGTGATGATGTCATTAATTAATAACTGACTGCATGCTAATCAATACAGTAGGTACACACTGTAATGGCTTATAAGCATGATGGCTTTTTAATGGCTCATGTATAAATGTTAATTGATTTAAAACAAAGGGAAATTTTTGTTATTGGGTCAATAGTTTATGGATTATGACTACCTTTTAGTTTGAGATTGCTAATGAATGTTCCTTCCTCATCCCCGACTCCCCTCCCCACCTTGTTCCTCTATGGTTTTTAATCAGAAATGCCTGTAAACAAGGTAGATCAGACCAATTATTGGGACTGGAATCCAATAACACTTGTAAAGGCCCAAAGGCTTCTATCAGGTGTTCCACTGGGGCTTCACAATATGTATCCTATAACATGGAATGTATATGACCCTGTGCAAAGTGCTGTGTTCACTTCTTTTATAACATATTTTACACAAAATATATATGTCATATAAATATGAAACCCTTGATATATTGTCAAGGATTTTATACTTGAATTTTCTTATACTTAGTGTATAGAGTTAAAGAGATATCATAAGTGACCTAAAAGAGAAGGGTATGGTATTTGTTCCAACATGTAAATTAAGAATCAGAACAGATTTAACATCAGAAACAAGAATTGGCACATAGAATTTTACCTGGGAGACTCTCATTGGCAAGCATGGGGCTATTCGCAACAGACATATGAAGACTTAGGAGTTGCTTGTCGTGATACGGCTTTGTGCTTAATAGAAAAGGGGTATGCAGTTAATTCTTTATCATTTCAGACAGCAGTTATGGCTTCGTCTCCTCTTTCAACTGCCATGTGAGCATTTTTTTCCCCGTTTTATTGCTCCATTCTTGGAGGTCTGTTTTGGAATGGTGCCAGTTATCTTTTTTCATTTAGGCAAAGTTTACATCGAAATGCTGATTTTATACATGAGGAAACTGGTGGCTTTTGAATAGTATCCCTGTCATCTTCCATATGGATGTGCACAAAGTTGAAAAAGGCAAATAGTATTAGAATGTTATGTGAGAAACAGCAGTACTCTGCCTTCAGTCCTCAGCCTCTGACTTCCTGCGGTTCTCATTCTTCAAAAGAGCATGGTCAACTCTCCTAGCTGACTTGTCTTTTTTCCTGGTGTTTATTTCCATGTGTAAAAAACTTCTATTACAGAGTCCTTATTTTCCAGTTTTGAATATTATCTACTAATTTCTTTGTATGAAAGATAGGAATTTAGCACCTTTACATCCTCCCCTACCAACAGTACCCTTGCCAAGACCTTCTTAGATTTAGTGTTTACATTTTTGTCTGTATTATTAATCCATACCCTTTTTTTCATTTTAGACAGAGAGAGAGAGAGAGAGAGAGAGAGAGCGAGCTGGTGAGAGGGGAAGAGGGAGAAAGAGAAAATCTTAAGCAGGCTCCATACTCAGCGTGGAGCTCCCATGAACTATGAGATCATGATCTGAGCTGAAATCAAGAGTTGGACGGACGCTCAACCGACTGAGCCACCCAGACACCCCATACCCAAATTTTAATAAGTATAAATCTCCTATTACTGTGTTCATATACCTCAGATAATCATTCCAAGAACGGTAGGAAAAGCAAGACAGGGAGTCTCTTTTCATAGGTTGCTCTCTCTCTGTGTGTGTGTGTGTGTGTGTGTGTGTGTGTGTGTGTATGGTAGGGCACTAATCTTAAAGGACAAACAGAAGAAGAGGGCTAGTGGAAGGGGCTGAGGAGGAATGGATGTAGGAGGAAAACCAGGAGAAAATGGAAGACAATGGAAAGAGTGTCAGGAAGAAGGAGAGGGTAAAAAAAATGTCAAAAGCCAAAGAGAAATAACATAAGAGGAAGACTAAAAGGCCTCTAGCGGTGGCTGCCAGAGTATTGGGGTCCAAGTCCTCAATGCAATGGGAAATAACAAGTAACTTTGACTTGAGGAGCTTGGTTCTGAAGTAAAGGAGAGAGAAGGCAGTTAAGAGATGTGGCTAAAAAATTAAGTTCAGGTTTTTTGTTTGTTTTTGAGACAAGAAAGACTTTAGCATGTTTCTAGGTGAAGATGTAAATTGAAAATCTGCATGTGACCAGCAATCTTTTCCAATCATCTCTTCAACAATTGTATTATAACTTAATGATAATATTTTCCTATATATTGTACCGTACAATGATTAAATGACTGTTAAAAGAGTTATCTTACTTTGACTATACACATACATATACATGTTGGAAACGGGCAAGTTAGAGGAGGAAATGCCCAATTTACAGATTCTAGCCAAGACTCAAACATGCCCCCTACTCCTAGTCCAGAGCCCTTGTTACCTTTTGCAGTTGCCCTTTGAATTTCCCTTTGCTTCTTGGTTGATCTTTGCTGTTAAGAAACTCCTCTATTCTTACTTTTTTTTTGGCCAGGCTTATTTGTCCATCTGCCTGCTGCTATCATTTCCTTCAAATCCACAGCTATATCATGTGTTGACTAACTTCATTACACCATAAAGCTGCTCTTACTATCCACATCATACACAGATCCAGACATTTTGCAATGGAAAGAGATTCCCTCCAGTCTAGTAACCTATTTTGAGGACGTATTTTTGTATGACTGTCACTAGGAACACCATTATCTTAAACAACATGTGGACTTAGAGCCATACATTAGGATAGATAACAAAACCATTTTATGTAACTGGAGTTTAACTTGTATATTAATGATCTTTTGGTGTTAGACTCTACCTGCAAATCTCACTAGGGGTGTGTATACTTCTCATTTCACTTTTTTAAATGACTTTGATCAACCAGAGCTCCAAAGATTGGTTTATTAAATGGGTAGCAAAAGTAAGTGATGGTTTTCAGGTCTGCATTGTAATTGAGAATGTTTGGCTCTGTGCAGGTTTCCTGGGTGAGGGTAATACATTCCTCAATAATTTACTCGTTCAGTCAATCTACAAAAAATTCTTTGGGGTCTACTATTTTTCAAGTACTATGCCAGATGCACCGTGCTTTCAAGGGTTGGAGGTGGTCTCAGTTTTGTAAGAGACAGATGAATCAACATATTATTAGAATATCATATAATAAAGGGCAGGTTGTTTTCACAGTGAATAATGGGGTATTCTCTGGAATTCATCTTGTTGGAGAATCCATTCAAAATATGCTTTCTGGAGATAGTGGCACTCGAACTTAGAGGATGAGTAAGAAGGAGAGCGACAGGGCAAAGAAGGCTGCCAGGCAGAAGGAAAAATGTGTTCAAAGGCATAGAGGCACGAGCAAGCAGAGAACCTGGTGCATCATAGGAAGAGTAAGCATGTAATATGTTTGGAGTTAAGGGTACATGTGGAAACGTTGGCAAGTGGTAGTGCTGGGGTGGTGAGTGGTATCCAGATTCTCAAAGGCCTTGTTTTTAAGGATTTTAGAAATATTTTGGGAATTCACAGATGGTTTTCGAGCATAAGAGTCATGTAATGCAATCAGTCTTTTAGGAATACCAACACTGAATTAGAAGGGTGACTGGGGTCATGAGACCAGAAAACCAGGTGAGAGACTCTGCCCTGAGCTAAGATTATGGATGTGGAAGATAGGAGGGGAGATAAGAAAGACCATTAGATTGAGATTGAATCACCTGAGCTTCATGATCAATTTGGTGTAACGTGGAGGAGAAGCCTTGTGAATGGTCACACTGGCTTCTCAGTAATTCCTATTGTGAATTCCTAGAGCTAATGGTGCTGGGATGTGCTTTGGGGTAACCTGAATAGCTGGTTTATACATATGGAAGGATTCAAGAATTTCTGAATGACAGTGTCCAGTTGCATGACAGTGTTCAGTTAACGACAGTGTCCAGCTAAAATTTCTTAAGTATAGTATATACAAAATTTCCAAATGACTATGAGTGTTATTAAATCACATCTTTAGCACTGCTGGGTACCTAGATTAAAAAATCCTAGGCCTCCATTTATATTCTATGACCAGTGATTAACCATATGCAAATAATTTTTTTTTATGTATCCATTGAACTTTATTCCTTCTTTGTAAAATTTATTTATTTATTTATTTTGAGAGAGAGAGAGCACATGAGCGGGGGAGAGGGGCAAGGTGGGGGTGGGGAGAGAGGGGGGGGAGAGAGAGAGAGAGAGAGAGAGAGAATATCTCAAGCAGGCTCCATGCTCAGTGTGAAGCCTAATGTGGGGCTCAATCTCATGACCATGAGATCATGGCCTGAGTCGAAATCAAGAGTCAGATGCTTAACCAGCTGAGCCACCCAGCACCCCAACCTTTATACTTTCTAATGTTATTTTTTAAGGGTTTTTTTTTTAAATTTTGATAATATATCAAACTAACCATATACAAATGTTAATGCAATTCTGAAATGAATTTTCTTATGAGTCTGTCTGGAGAAACAGTGCTTTAAATTCTCAAGGACACTTCTCCCCATGTTACAGAAAGTGTATGAAGTTGAGATAAATGCCAGACATTGCCTTTCTTTTTCCAGGCATTATATTTGATCCTAGAAATTTGCAAGTTTTCATAAGTTCTGACAATGTGATTATTTCAAACTCACCAAAAAAGCCAAAGAACCTCACATTTTTGACAATAGCCAATTGACTTTGGCATCCTGAAAACTGAACCGGACAGTTATATTTAGTCTTTGGCTTTGAGAATAGAATAGCTTTTAAATTTTTTAGAGGGGAAAATATTTACCTTTTTTGTTTGTAAACGTCATAAATTCTCATTGCAAACAATAGAGAAACAAAAGAGAAATGTATAAAATAGAAATCGAAAGTGCTGTACAATCTACCATAGTTCTATCACTGGAAACAATGGTTAAAGTTTAGGGTGTATCTTACAGATATTCTTGCATATATTTTTTAATGCTATCACATTATGCATACTTTTCTGTAATCTTCCTTTCTCAATTAGCAATGTCAAGAATATGTTTCTATGTAAGTTTATAAGCAACTATCCTTTTTTATTTTATTTTTTTTATTTAGGCTCTATGCCCAGTGTGGAGCTGAACGTGGTGCTTGAACTTATGACCCTAAGATCAAGACTGGGCTCAGAACAAGAGTCAGATGCCTAATCAACTGAGCCACCAGGTACCCCATAAGAAGCTATCCTTTAATTGTGTTTTTATTTTACATATGTATAATTTCTTCACCTAGTTCCTTCTTAGTTTTTTTCCCCTAAATTTTCAACTAACAAACAGTGTTGCTATGAGTGTCCTTGTACTTAATAATTTATTATTTTTTTCTGTTCCTTCATTTGAATACATTTCTAAAGTGGAACTATTGAGTCAAAGGTTACATATATTTTATTTTAAGTTTTGGTAAGTATTTTCAAATTAACACCTTAAATTGTACTCCTTATGCTGCTACCTACCTTGGTATAATCAACTTTTGATTTTTCTTTATAATGTAGGAAAAACAAAACAGAACAAAACTTATAACTCTTTTAATTTGGATATCCTTTCTCTTTAATGATGCTGTTTATCTGATGTTTATTGTTCTTTTTCATCTTCTCTTACTTGTGAAAGTTATTTGCCAAATTTTCTGTAGTGTTATCTACATATGATAGTATGTGGTGTTATCTACATATCTAACATATGAAAAGATCTTCATATGTTAAAGTCAAACTTTTTCTTACAACTTATGATTTGGAGATTTGATAAGACAGGCTTCCCCTTCCTCAAGATTATAAGTAGGGTAAGTTTTAATGAAAACAAAAAAAACCCTAGAGATAAGGATCCAGTGAAAAATTAAAAAATAATTATGGAGTTTATTAATGGGAAACAGGCAACTGGAAAAGACTGTGAGATGGTCTTTAATAAAAGGAGAAACTTGTTTAATTTCACAATAAAATGGAAATAAGGACTAGGATACAAATTGTGTGAGAGTAGGGGAATCTGTTTTATTCACGGCTGTGTCCCCTATAGCAATGCTTGGCACACGGAAGTTGCTTGATAATTTTTTGGAATTAATTAAGGAATGCATGCATCTAAGCTGACATGAATACATCATGAAAACTTGAATTGGGGAATATCTACAAATCAATATTATTTCTATAAACACTGAGAAGAGAGAGAACACCATTACAATGTCAACTTTCACTATCATTGGGAAACTGGTAATTTAAGCTTTAAAACTCATTTGTTTATTGAGACTTTTTTTCTTGGCTCAAGGTCCCAAATTTTACTAATGTCTGTTAATACATTAAATTTGTGTCCTTTATAAACTATAGTTTTAGTCTTTGAGTAATATAACCCTAAGGAAGATAAGAGAATTAAAAAAGAATCAACACTGCATTACAAGTGGGCTGGCAAGTTAAAAGTGGGCTGACATTAGAATATTCATTATTTCATGATTTACCCTCAAATGAATGACAAAAGACATTTTGGAATCTTTTTCATTTGGGATTCTTAAGCAAATCCCAAGGTCTGACAAAAATGTAAACTGTACTGGGAAAAGTGTAAGAGATAATCTAAAGAATTAACCTCCATTTAAAAAAAACAGAATGACTTAATGTTTTCATTGGAACCAGTTGTTTGATTGTTTTAAGGTTAAGCTAGTAAACATAAACTTATGCCTAAATTCTGAGTTCCAATTTATGGGATAATACAATAACATTCCCCTTTTTTGTTGTAATTGAGATATTTTCTTGGATGATTTAAAAATAGATTTTTATAAGTTGTGTTCTCTAGCATTTTTTTCCCTGAAAGAATAATTCTTTTTTTTAGTGTAATAGCTAATTTTAATTCTATGTCACACAAACCCCCTTAACTTTATATGGTATTTTATATAGTAATGTTTATTTCCTATACAAACTCTCTAGAATGTTTTATCTGTTTTATATCCCATTGAATTCTCCCTGAAACTGCACTAGTTTACAATAATTTTATTACTTTATTAATTAAACGTTTTCCAACAAGCTAGCTATGGCATTTCTTATCATCAAGGGTTCCATTAGTTTTTAATGGTGTGAGACAAAATTACCATTTACCCACATGCAATTTAAGAAGCATCATTAACACAGGAAAAGCACCAGGTGGGATTTCTAATAGTTACTGTTTCTCATTTTTGTTTTTATTTAAAAGGAATAACTGGTTTTGAGATTTTTTTTTTTTTTGCTGCTATATTGCCAAATCTTCACTTGGATTTTATGATCGAGATAATTTAAAATAATGTTCTTCTATCTCCTTAGGCACTACTCAACAGTATTTCTCTTATGTGCACACAGCTCCAGTCTAGCACTTTTCCCAAACAGTCGAGTGACTGGTCGGTGCAGACAACAGAACAAAGAGAGTCCTACGTGGACTCAAGCAGAGTGTGTGGCCAAGGGCTTGGGCAGTGGCAGTGGAGTGGCCATAGACTGCTCCTATCAGAGAAGCAGGAGGATTGGGACTGGGAAGATCCAGGGGTCCTGAAAAACCAGAAGAAATTCTAGGACTCTTGCAAGGTGGACACTCATTCCCCGCCCCCACCCCCCACTCCCCTGGAGAGGGTATATGAACTCTTGAGAAGCAGTCACATGACATATGGTAGGTAATGCTTGCCCTCTTGGAGATGGAAAGTACCAATTTCTAGAAAATAAATGTGAGAGAACCAGTCAGGATTACTCAGGCACTGAAGTTTGTAATAGCATAGATACTTTCAAAAGATTGTGAAAATACAGCTATCTTGCAATTCAGTGTATTGTAAAGCATATAGAACATGTTACAGATCCCTTTTACCTATAAACCTCTAATTCTATTTAGGGTTCTTCATTTTGAACTAATTCTAATTAGAATTAGATGTTTATTTATTCAAGTCTTTGGCAAAATGCTTGTCAGCTACTAACAAAAGGCAAAAAAAAAAAAAAAAAACCCTCCCAGATATACAAAAAGAAGTGATATGAAGCTAGTTTGGGTGATCATTTCAGATTTTGCTTTTGTTGGATAGTTACTGTTCTAGGATATAAAAGAATTAAAATAGTAGAGGAAAATCACAGTTCCACAAAGTCAGGGTTTGGGCAAGATCTAAAGTCTTTGACGCAAAATAGACAAAATTTAGTGAAATTGGCCAGTATTCCAAGATATTTTTCATGAAGGAGTGGAATGTAGTCAAGAACAGTGTACTTGCTTGACTCAGGAAAGACAAATTAAAACATCTTTAATCATCTCCTAAAAAAATGTTTTATAAATCATTACCTGAATAATCTGTTGAAAAATGAAGACATCTCTTGGCTTGATATCCAGTCTGTATTGTATGTCCTTTCTTTCCAGTGATTTGTAGATGAATATTTTGAGCATTAGCACATTGTAGGGGTATGCAGTTTTTTTATAGAGTGGTCTTCTCTGGGAGATTTTTATAAAAGTACTAAATGTAATTTGATATTTATTGATCGCTTATAGGTTTATCATATGATATATATTGATTAGCCCACTACACTGCATGACAAATTTTTGTTTCATTGCAAAGAAAATAGCTGTAATAGAGGAGTTTTAAGAAAAAAAGGGGAGAGAAAAAATACGAGTGAAGCAAACTCTTCTAAATGTGGAAGTTTTGACACTTAAGGAGAAATAGTTTATTTCCTAAGATTAACATATTTTCTATTAAGCCAATTCTACACCTACTGCTTATATCAATCTATATGTTTAGTTAATTCCCCAGTAAATATGTGTCTAGACACAGAAAATACTTAGACTTATTGACAGTATTGTATAGGTGGCATTTTTTTTTCTGCACAATGATCGTGTGCTAGATGGATCTTCTGTTAGTATATCAATTCTATATTTGTGTTGCCTACAAAAGAGAAAAATCAGCAAAGTTATTGATGAGCTTCTGTGTTGCATTTTCTCCTCTAGAGTAGCAGAGTAGTATTCCTCCATTTTGAACTTGACCTAAATCAGTTATTAAATTTTAAGCAAGTCACTCTATCACTTTGAATGAGAGATGTTATTTGGATAAATTGCTTTTAGCATTGATGTATAGGAAGACTCTATAAATTCTTCTCTGGGACAATTAAATTATTACATAATTTACTGGGTAAGTTGTATTTTATTTGGGATGACACTTAATAACACTAGATTTCCCAGGATCCAGTAAAACATTTTTGGTGCTACTAGATTCCTAGCATTTGCTCTATTTCCATTCAGTGTACTTTTATTGTGCTAGAAGCTGACAGAAAATTGCTATAGCCAATCACCAAAAAGTGCTTATTTTTTTATGATGTTTTATTTTCATTGCTCGACATTAACATAATGAAACTTTAGATTTTTCTATTAAAACGATGCAGTACATGTGAAGTGTCATGATGAATGACAATTTCTTGTGATATACATTTTGGCGCTTGTAAAATAAAGATTGACATTAGAGCTTCCTGGATTGGATACTCTCCAATTTTATTTAGAGGCTATATAAAAAGCAAACACACACACACACACACACTACACACACGTGTGTGTGTGTAGTGTGTGTGTGTGTGTGTGTGTGTGTGTGTGTAATATTCCTAACCAGAAGAGAGGTAATAAAAATTATTTATTGGAGCATTGCTATTTGTGTAAATGTTCTTATTTAGCATCTACTGATGTCACAGAGAGAGAATTTTTTTGGAAGTAATGAGCCACCAAGAAAATTTCTTAATTTTCTTTTGTGTGGATAGCATAAAATTGGTGAACTTCAAAAAAAGAAAAACACACACACAACCAAACATTTCTTGAGTTTACCTACAGTAAGCTTTGACTGCTATTGTTTTGAATCATTTTTAGTGAAATGTCACAGAAATTAGGATACAATAATGGCAAGAGAATACATGTCATGAAAGCCTGCAATTAAAATCTAGACTGTGTGGAACACATACCACAATCAGTGACATATGCCAATGGTTCAATTCTTAGGCAATTGGATGAGGATAATTGGGTCAGAAGGAGGCTTCAACTTTTTCTATTATGCATTGTGCACTCCCCAGAGCTGGACATATTGTAGAGAAGGAAAATAGCAAAGTGCTTTAGGTGCAAAAGCTTTTGGTGTCAGATACCTTTTATTTCCTATCTTATCGCCAAGTGATCTTGGGCTAGTCACTTCATCTCTCTCAGACCTAGTTACGTTTTCTTAGATGAAAAGGAGAACAGTGTTGGATGGTTTTAAAGTGTGGATGAGATAAAGCAGCAAAAGTTCTGACCACAATGCGTGGCACCCAGCGCTAGTCTAAAACAGTTACCATTCTACACACCATGTTTGTGTTGCTTCTACTCCCAGCAAAGACATAGTGACCCACTAGGTGGCTTGATTTGTGATATATATGCCTTTTTTAAAAAACTTGTAATGTTTATTCACTTTTCAGAGACAGAGAGAGACAGAGGGTGAGTGCGGAGGAGGGAAAGACAAAGAAGGAGCCACAGAATCTGAAGCTGGCTCCAGGCTCTGAGCTGTCAGCACAGAGCCCCATGTGGGGCTTGAACTCACAGACCACGAGATCATGACCCTAGCTGAAGGCAGAAACCCAACTGACTGAGCCACCCAGGTGCCCCTGTGATGTATATTTCTTTGTTGAATTTAATTGAATAGCGAGGATTTGGGTAATTAAAGGTACTATTCTTGGAAATAATAACTGACATTTATGAGCATTTACAATGTGCCTGGCATAGTGCTAAGCATATATCTCTTGATGTACATAAGCACGTATGTGTGCACATATACACACAATCTCATTTTATTCTCTTCAGACGTTTATGAAGTAGGTACAACTTTAACACCATGTTAAAGAGGGGGAAATGGAGGCCAGGGAGCTTTAGTCTCTAGTCCAGAATCTCTCCCTTATTACGTGATGGCAGTGGGAGGCACATCCAGGTAGTCCCCGAGCTCACATATTTCACACTAGGAAGAAAGCTGTAGACTGAGTGTTAAATGAACACAAATACTTCATTGCAATGATGAGTCACAAGAAATGTAGAGAACTGAAAAAGAAGAACCAACAACAGAAAAAAAAGTAGAGAAAATGGTGCTGTAGAAAGAAAGATCATTTTCAGAGGTGAATGGACAGGAGATAGTCTCACCATTTTTAAATATATTTCCAACAGCCATAATTTAGATTTGTTGGAGTTTTCCTTCTTTGGGGCTCAGTTTTCTCAGTTGGAAACGAGCTTGTTGGAACAAATGAACTCTAAGGTTCTTTCTCTGGTTCTAACTTACATTTTTTCATGAGTTCTAATCAGCTACAAATAACATTTCCCACTTCTCCTTGTGTCAATCAGAGGGGGTCCCACCTAATGTCTGGTCACCTCTCGTTACATTTTAGAGCTGTAAGTTGATAACTGACTCCACTACCTGTCAGTTTGCCAACATGTCAAGAGGGGTTTGTTGGCGGTACAGAGGGAAAGAAATGGGAAACATGACGACCAAGGGGCTCCCTTATTAGCGGTGGAAGCAAATATTGACATAATGTTGGCAGAATTCTCTCTCACACACAAACTCTTCTGTGAATATAAAACAAAGAAATCCATGTATGTAAACAGAATGTAGTCACGTTTAATATTTTAAGCCCACAATCTAACTTTTTTCCTTAAAATTTTGTTTTGTGCTGCTAGGAAATGAAGGGTGGGCTAAAACAGGGTCATTTAGCCTTATCTGAATGATTAGGTTAAGTCTCTGTCCAGAAGTATGGTCATCAAAATCTTGTTCATTGAGGCTATTATTTAAGCCTTAACAGTCTTCTCAGACAGGAAGCATTTTGTTTTGCGTGCCCTAGTGGTGTGATATGAGGTGGAGACACAGCGAGCGATGAACTGTGTGAACATGGTGCTTGGAGGTAAAGCAAGAGGTCCCAGGTATCCTGAGTGAGGCATCTGACAGGTAGGTGATGCAGTTGAGTGGATCAAGGATCAGACAGCTGGGATTCCGGGTCTGACCACCGCCCTCAGTAGCATTGATAAGCTACAGTGCCCTGCTCCCAGCAAGGTGATAATTCCTGACACGTGCTATGGAAGTACCATGCCTTATCACGCTGTCCCGAAGAGTGAAATGATGTCATGGAAGCACTTTATAAGCAATAAATCACAGACATGAAATAGTTCTGTGACTAACTTCATTGTGAGAGGGTTTAGTTGAAGGCACTCTTACACAATGACAGCAGCATTGCCAAAATAAAATCTGCATTAAAGGAGGATAAGTGTTCACAGAGATCCATGGACATAAATAACAAAACAAGTAGTCAGGGTGTACCAGAATTTAAGTGCTGGAGAGGTTATGTGGTATTCAAGAGGAAAGTTAGCAATGAAGTCAGTCAAGGTCAATTTCTGTATCTACTAAGTTATCTTAACATTTTAATAGTTTGGAACTGTGAAGAATGAGCTGGTTAATGGAATTTTGGAAAACAGAAACTTAGAACACATAATTATACCAGAAAATGCTCCACATTTTAAATACCTGAAATTTTAAATGCATGCTTAAAACCAGGTACTTATCCAAATTGCCATAAATATTGCTTTATGGTAGAAATAACCCTAGAAAATTCTGGTGTCTTCTTTGTATCTTGAATGACTGTCCTAAGTACACAAATAAAAGTCAGGTGCATCTCAATGGTGAACATTACTGCTCAAGTACCTTAGATAATATTAATCAAAGTGTCAAAGTAACTTTATAGAAGGATTTTTCAGCCTCGCCACTGTCAGTATTTTGGATCACATACTTCTTTGTCGTGGGGGGCCACCCTGTGTCTTGTGGGACGTTGGTTAAGCATCTCTGGCCTCTGCTCATTAGATGCCAGTAGCACCTTTCAGTTGTGATAAAAATGTCCCTTGATGTTGCCAAACATCTCCTGGGGAACAAAACTATCCTCAGTTGAGAGCCACTGCTCTGTAGTGATATGAGAGCCTTCAGCTTTCATGACTCACAATTCCAAAAATTCTGGGGTAGTAAAATTAGTTAGAGATATATTAGAGAGAATAAATGCATACATATGTAAGTGTTGTGTTACTAACATATTCCTCATGTTAACACCCTCTCTCTTCTGGTTTTGTTGTGAAGATGCATAATTCTCTTCATGGTCAGACAGTGTGTTCTGAGGGTGGGGACTAGGTTGTATTTCCAAGGATCTGTATCTTATTTTCTTCTAGCTCTGCAGTCTCTTGCATTTTCATCCACCTCCTTTGTTTCATTACTGCTCCTCAGATGACTCTCAAAGTAGACAGGAATACAGGTGTGCTTGCTTGTTCCTCTTGTCCTTGTTCCTCTAGTCCTATTATTCCCATTTAGCTCATCTTCCCCTTGCATCTGTGCCCCTTGTGTCTTAAAATTTTTTTTTCTCTTCTTCTTCTAGGCATCTAGGTACATCTTAACATCAACTTTATCTTTTCCCCTCTTTGTTTCTTCTGCCAATCAATTAACAGGTTGTAGTACTCTTAAATCTGCAGTCTCTCTCCCAATTCTTGCTTTCAACCAACAATCTCTCTGAAATACCCACTAGCTTTTGTCACTATCTTGCACACTTGTCACTATCCTGGACAATTGTCATTATCTTCTAACATCTAGTCTTTGTCATTCATCTTCCTGCCTCCAGTCTTTCTTCAACATGTACATTTTATAGTGTTAGACTGGTGTCCCTGAAACACCCCCCTCCCAACAAACCCTTTAGAGCTCTAAGGACTAATGACTGACCCCACTTACTTCTTCAGCCCTATTTCTTTTTTTTTTAATTAAAAAAATGTTTATTTATTTATTATTTTAAGAGGAAGAGATAGAGAGTGAGTGGGAGGGGCAGAGAGAGAGAGGGAGACAGAGAATCCCAAGCAGGCTCCACACTATCAGTGCAGAGCCCGATATGGGGCTTGAACTCACAAACCATGAGATCATGACCTGAGCCAAAATCAACAGTTGGACGCTTAACCAACTGAGCCACCCAGGCGCCCCCAGCCCTATTTCTTGTAACTGGAGCTAAAGATAATTTCTCCTTAACCTGTACTTCTTTAGAACTTTATCTAAGAATTTCTTTGAATTCTATCATTTTCTCTAAACCATTTTTTCTTTTGTGTTTTGATAATTTTGATTTACATATAAGAAAAAAACTTAAACCCCCCCTTAAAGTACGAAATATATATGGGAATTGGAGAATCTAGTTCTACTTAAGTACTTTAAAGTTACTTGAAAGATTATTTTAGAGAACTACAATATGCAGATGGTTATAAAATACTTTATATAGAATTCATGCATCCCTGATGTTGATACTGTTTATTTTTCTTCTTGGAATTTAACATAGAGCAGGCCTTCTTTACCTCCTCATCTTATGGTGGGACATGAATATGTAAATTTAGTTTCTATATTAAAAAATTGTACATGAATCTTAATCTGCATTTCACTTCAATGGGTATTAAACATACTTACTTAGGAGAGGCTGACTCTACAAAGTTCAAATATGGAGGTAACACATAATTAGAGAGAGCCACGATAGTCTAGTGGCACTTACTGCCACAGCCACTGGTCCATTTATTGGAGGGAAGTGAACACTTTGAACTTGCTGTTTGTCATCAAGAATGCTCACACAGTTCCATGAGAAAAGGCTTTGGCTTGAGCCCAGGTTGGTAGTAAATATAGGCCATTACTAGTTGATGTCTGTTTGATGGTCTGTATGAAATGAGTCGGTGGTCTCAGTCCAGTTATTAGAAGACAGGTGTCTACATCTCAAAACATCATGACAATTGGCACTAATTGTTACCCCTATTGGGAGTCTCAGCAGAGAAGCAGAGCAATCAGTCAAGGGAGAGGAGAAATTATCGTTGTCCTGCCCTTCAAGAGTTTCCTTTCCAAAAGCAGATGATGGGGAATTTCCCTGTCTCAGATAAAGAAGTCTTTTGGGATATAAGCAGAAAATAATACTACTAGAAGAAGAATATTTTGAAAAGAACTAGCATTTCCAATATTGAAAGAAATTTCAGTTATTTGTCTATCATTATTCACTTATTTCCCTTTCTACTCCCACATCCCTTTATATTTTAGAACTGGACTTTTGGCCACACTTTCTCTTCCTTATCCCAGAGAACTTGCTCTGATATGAAAGAACAGCTGCTTGGGTATCTATTATATTCTTTTATCAGTTCAACCTCAGACTTCTTTGTGCCACTGTTTGTCTTCCTGGATTTATGATACCTTTATTTTCACGTACATAAAGCATATTGATTCAATGGCTACCCATTGATGGCTTTTCTTCCATGGCATATTTAATTCAGTTGTATTGGGATACAAGTCTCCTACACTCTGATGTTCTATTTTCTCCACTGTTCTGAGCTCCTAGAGAATAGGGCCTTTGCTTGGTTCATTTTAGCATCCCCCCACCCCTGCCCACACTTGGTACCCTGCAGAGCACATATTGGGTACTCAGAAAGTAAATGCAACAATAAGTAAAAGAAACAATAAGTGAATGAATGAATGCATTCTTAGCCTGTTGGAGACATATATTGACATGTAGGAGTGAAATAAAGAGTAAATATGAAAGAGACAGATTTTAAGAGACAGAGTGGTAGGAATTTGTAATTCTATTCTACTTGGTGCCTTTGAAATTCTCACACTTGCATTTTGAATGGTTGCTTAGTGTTCCAATCCATGCAAGCCATCTTATACAATTGCTTTGTAATCGGTATAATTTAGCTTTGTAACAGAGAGCCTCTCTAATGTATGTTTATAAGGGGAATTTCTGTGTTCTCTGTTGCAGTTTATAGTCTCACCACTGCTAAATCCAGTGTTCTTCATTTCATGTGAATTAATAATTTAATGACTGTGATTTTGATTATCCTAACCATTGAAATTGCTTAAGACAAAGAGGAAAATTTCACAAATATGAAAAACCATGACTATATTTTGGTACTGCAAAAAAATATGTTAGAACTGTTGTATTCATATATATTAGAGCTGGGTAGATGTTCCCAAGTGTTTTGCTTTTTTCAAAATATAATTTATCACAAAAATTTTTAAAGTACTATTTTTAAATCATAAACCTAAAAATAGCTGTCAAAATGTCTAAAACAGAGAGCTTAATTTGATTCTTATTTTGATTATTCACTTGAATAAATTACTAATGTTTTAAATAGGACTATTAAGTGTAGCAAATGGTGAAAATAAATTAGTATATGTTGACAAAAATATATGACACAGTACATAGGCTGAATAAAATTTTAAAATTATTTGTTAAGATTAGACTAGTAAAACGCTTTCTTCTCTGCATGTGAATTTTGAGTAGGGTAGTTTCGTACAGAATTTTATGAGAAAAAAATCTGTCACCTGAATATTGATTAGAAACAACTTCACAGATATGGTAGTTTTGTGTTGTAATTTGCAGAGATGTGTTTCCTTAGTTCAACATTATACATGTTGAAATCCAGATATACAGGTTTGTGACATAGGACCATAGACATTTGAAACCAAGGCAAATCAGTTCAGATGTTGCGATCTTTGATAGCAGAGCGAGAAACACAGATGGACCATTGCCCTCATTCATTCTTTAATTTTATAGGTAATTTAAAATATCTTCAATTACAAGCTGAATGGTACATCTTGTAAAGCAAGATTCCTACCAAGATTATAGATTCTGCAGAGTTCACAGGCATATTAGTGCTGTGTTAGATAATTCAGAATAGTTTCAAGAAGCACAAATTTCTGCTAAGCACTTACCAAAAATTATTCTCAGTAAAGCATATGACAGTGCAGATCCAACATAGAATTTCTATTAACAATAATCAGTTTGTCAGCTGATCAATGGGATTCATGATCTAAAGCATTTCAATATATTATGCTCTCATGCCTCTTGATATCATCCCTGAAAATCTCTTTGGATTTATTTCCTTGATGCTCATTGCAATGGTCTCTAAAAAGCAGAGCTCATAGAATGGTTTTAAATTTCATCCCTCAACTCAGTTTATGGGGCCTCACCTTCAAAGTTTTCACGTTCCCTTAAGACATCTTTGTGCTCGCCTTTCTTTTTGATGGAGTTGTAATTAGTCGTGGGGAGCAGTTGTTTCCAATTAACCAGGAGGAGGAAATCACAACTGAAGTTTTATAACAAATCATTAGGCATTCTGATATCAAACCAATATATTATAAATTTCTGTGATATAAACCTGTTATGCGTCTTAAAAATAATCCTGCTGATTCTTGTGATCATTCTATTTTTGTTTTTATTGGGAATTTTTGAGAAGATAAATATCTTGTTTTTGAGCTTCCCAGAGGGATAGAATTTCTACCATGCACGTACAAAACATTTTGCTGTAACTCATTTATTTCACATAAACAATAAAATGCAAAACACCCATTCTAACACTGTGGCTTGCATTTAATGGTCACAGATTAATTCATTTTAAGCTAACATACTTTTATATGAAGGACATCAAAATACTCTTTTAAAAAGACAAAGAAGGTGCTTATTTTCATGAAACAAGTATCTGATTTCATCTCACAGCTGATGACTTCATCCTATACTTTTAAATAGTGATAGTGTCTGCCCCTATTACATAACTTGTAAGAGTATTACAATCACAAAAGTTTGGGATCCCAACATTTAGAGTTAAAATATTTAATTTTTTTTTTGCATATGATTCTCTTTCTGTATGACTACTAGTCTATTGTTGATAATCAGTAAGTATACCCGAGTAGTAAAAATATGCTATAACTTATCTTTGGTGATCAGAGACTCTTTGGGAAGAAGTAAAATTAAACCTGTTATTTAGCATGAAGTAGCTTTTGATAAAATGCTGCCAGATGTATAGAGATGTTCTCTTCTTCTGTCATAGTTAAAATACACATATACACAAACAGATGCAAACTATATATTCGATATACAGCTTATGTTCAGGTCTAAAGGGTGGCCCCTCAGGCTGTGATTTAATCAGAATTAAAAAAAAAATTTTTTGCTAAATCTGGGGAAGGAAGTAAGTTAACATTTCCCTGACCTTGGACTTCATTTCTGACTTATACAGTACAAGAAGTTAGCATTATGTAATGAAATTGTATCAGTAAATTTTTATCAGTAGGCATGTACTTTTCATGTTCAGGTTCTAAGTAAAACTTGAATGGTCTTTGGGTGAAAAGAATGGATGGATTCTGTACCATTTATAGGACACTGTAAGCTAGGTTAAACATTTCCTTTGCTATTTGGGTACAAGATTAAAAGTCTTTTTAGGGCCCTTATAAGTGTGTGTCTATGTGCCTGGGGAAGGGGATGAATAGGAGGAGGAGGGAGTTGTCCGTCCACTATTTCTGCAGCAAGCCCATCTGATTAAAAATGTATGTAGAATATCACCCGTTTTTTCGTCAGATAGATTCTCCCTTCACATGCAGCAAAAAGTTTTCTTGGTGTCTAATCAAGCAACGCTGCTTCTTCAGATTTGAAGAACTCAGAAAGTTAGTTTTTTTTATTCTTCTTCTTCATTTAAGTATTATTTTTTAATTGCAGCGTATTAAACATAAAATCTGGTACAATCTTTAAAAATAAATAGGACCTAACTATAAATGGGCCCTGTTGTGTTTTTATCTTTGACAAGCAAGTAATTGCTTCTCAAATTTATCAGTTTGTTTATGCAAAAACCATTTACCAAGCCTAGCTCAAAAGCATCAATTTCATCATTATCATCTTATTAATTTAGCCAAGCTATAACACAGCTGATTATTCCTGAGTAATATCCTCTGCAGCACATCATGTGTGGCAAAACCATCTGTACAGTACCTATTTAATAAATAAACCCTCGGCTAAATGTCTCTGTTTATTGAGAACTAATGTTTATAGAAAATATAATGGAACTCAATAAATAACTCAGCTTCATCAACCTGCATATGAATCAGTGCGAAGAACGCTGACATCATCACCTTTCAAGTACCAGAGAAAGCAAAATTACCCAAAAGAGCTATAGAGTCAATATTAAGGCATTAAAACTGCAATGAAGGCATATTAATGCTTAAAACTTCATTGTTGGCAGTGGAATTGGCACAATGGACATATTTTATAACTCTAGGAATACTTAGGCTTTATGGCTGCTTCTTTGTTGACTGCCTTGCACTTAATGTAGTTTTCCACTTTAAATAAAAAAAACCCTCAAGATCTTTAAAAAAAAAGAAGAAGAAAATTGCTGATTCTAAGCATTCATTTTTAAAATAATGCAAACTGCTGATTCCAATTGTTCAGATTTAAGAAAAAAAAAAGCCAACTTCTTTAACTCCATGCTTCCTGAATTCGTATTAGTAGCAACTAGATATTTTGAGGCAAAAGCTTGTTTCAAAAGTCATCATTTTTTTAAAAGAGATCATTCTGAGTGATATCATTAGTACTGACAATGTGAGAATGATTAAATCATTTTGTGAAGAAAAGCCAAGTTTGCATGTTTTGGGCCATTGTTATTAATTATGTAAATAATATGCATGTTCCAAATTTAAGGGTGCACAATTGTTTAACGTATACATATTGACTCTCATCACTAGGATATTAACAAAATTTAAATTAATAAGTCAAAGTTTTATACTAGTACAAATCCAATGAAGCAAAGTAGATTGTTTTAAAATAGATCAAGAAAATGGGTTCATTTCTTATAACTTGTATTAAAAGTCTGTCTGTCCACACTTGGCTTTCCAAAAACAAAGTTTCATTGAAAAGAGAAACAGAACAAAACAAAACAAACCAGTCTTTATTCATATCTAAGGAATGACCTTTATTGATCTTTGAATGCAGGTCTACTTTTGAGCATCAGTGTGGTCCACTTCCATGTTGAAGACTCCTTGTCATGAAGCTTAAACCTTCCCTTCTTCCTGTGCCCGTAGGACTTCTGGTTTTTACCAAGGCTCAACACTGATGTAATTTACAAGCAATGGAGATGGCAGGCACTGGCCTGTGGCTGTGGGCAACAATGGCTCCTTCTCCAGACCTTGCTTCTACAGCTGCTCATGCAGCACTGAGACCCACCTGGTATACTCTTTTCTAGTGATGACTTGTGTGTTCACACTTTGATGTTTCCCATGGCTGAGAGATCTCTGTAAAGTTCAAATAACAAGGGCAGAGAGATGCTGATATCCCTTTCAGCTGTCAATCTAAAAGCTGAGTGTGTTTTGTTTTGTTTTGCTGTTGTCGTCCAAACATTTATTTATGAGTCTCACCAGAGAAGGAGGCCAA
This sequence comes from Lynx rufus, assembly GCF_022079265.1. NCBI lineage: Eukaryota > Metazoa > Chordata > Mammalia > Carnivora > Felidae > Lynx > Lynx rufus. Next base: position 37,231,685 of record NW_025814834.1, on the reverse strand, counting down.
AGTGTGATACCTCAAGAAGGGGTAAGATCCCATATGTAATTCACAGACGTCAGCTTTCCTTCCTAGATGTGGGTTCCATTATTCTAGATGTACACATTTTTCTCTTTTTTTTTAGATTTCAGTTTATGCAGTGGGCTCTGTGGTTTGCACAGAGACTACCCATTCCCCAAACCTAGGAGGGTTCAGGGGTAATCCTAACAGAATCACTGTACCTCCTAAATTAGGCAAATGCCTCAAACAAAATGAATACCACATCAAAAGGACAGAAAGATAGTGAAATAGTGCCAGTAATTGCCTTGTGGGGCAACCCAGCTTAAACAACTTAAAGCTTGCAAACACTGCACCCACACTACCCAGAAGAATACTTTTGTTCCAGGGTTTAAATTGCAAGCTAGGGAGCCAACAAATCTAAAACCCTTCTGTTTGGGAGCCAGAGCACGCAGTGTGCCTCTGACATATGCCTATAAGTAAAGCTACATCTGGCACATCAGCAGTTTTGAATAGCTTGGGTTTGGTGACCAGAGTCAACTTCCCACGTATTCTGTCACAACCAGGCCCAGATCAGCAAAAAGGCTGTTGGATTGGCTAACTAATTATATCTACTTTAAGATGACCTGTGGTTTAAAACAGCAAAAATAGAGGAATGCCAGCAAACAAACTGCATCTCATCAAGTGGCTAACACCCAGGAGACTCCTGAGATTAGGCCAAGTAAATTTTTATCTGTTTGTTCTGAGTCTGCTTCAGTGTCTAGCCCTCCATTGTGTAATCCATAAAGTCACTTTCATTCCATTTTAAGAAATCAATTTTAGATATTTCTGATGAGGGGTGATGTCAGGCCTTACCATTTTGAGGCAGGAAATCAAAATACCAATTCCAATCATCCATCCCGCAATGGGTAACAACGAGCCTGTGCATAAAAGAGAGGGAGAGTTGGCCTCCAATACAACGTGAATAATTTGGACATTTTTGAATGCATTGGTAGGACACAGCGCCTAAACAAATAGTCTTGATCTAGTCCTTAGGGCCCAGTTTTAAAGGAGCAGTGGTTTAGGTTATATCTGCTAAGAACCAATATCAAGGACCACTGAGCATGACAGACCACAATTCAAGGTTATAATGCCAAAGCCGCGGAGGCAAGGACAAACCTTTTCCATAGGCTAGGGGTACTCTCAGAGAAATCCAGGAATTGGTAAATCTGATGTATATCTGTGGAAAATTCTTGGCTTGGTAAAGAAGAACAATTATGAAAGAGGTGGCACATTTTTATCTTTCTTTTCTCTTCACAAGGAATAGAAGAAGTCCAAAGATAATATTACAATAAATACCAATAAGGACATGGTAGTTTCAGTTGGATTATTTTGCCACAGTAAAATACATTTATTTGTTCATTCAGTCACACAGAAATATTTATCAGGTGCCTACATTGTGCTAGGCATTGGGATATAATGGTGAGCACAAGGAAATAGTGTCCCAGTTTCATGGAACACATAATCCTATGGGGAGTTGAAAGGTTATGCAAATAAATGCAAAATTCAACCAAGAAAAGGACTATATAGGATGGATATAAGATGGAGGTGGGGGAGAACATTTCAAACAAAAGAAATAGCCCTTTAGAACACCCACAGTGATAAAGGAATCCATGGCGCATGCAAAGAACTGAAAGAGTAGTGTCATTAGATGGTAGTTAGCAAGAGAAATCTGGTGAAAGATGAAGCCAGAGAACTTGGTAGGGTTTGGTCTTTAGAGCAATGTTATGGTCAGTCCATATCATTCATGACTATATTGCTCATTGCTTGGAGAACTTATTACAGAGTCCCGTGGCAGAAAATATTTGCCATCAGTTGCTAATAAATTATTATTCATTCCTTGAACTGATATTTTATTAGACACCTATGCCATGCAAGGAATAGGCATTGGGAATATAGCAGTGATCCACATGAATGTAGTCTCTGCTCTCATGGAACTTTCAGTCTATCAGGAAAGATAAACTATGAATAAATACAGGTGTACCAAGTGTTATAAAAGAGGAAACACAGGGTTTATGACCTGGGAGCCATTTTAGTGGGATGCTTCCTGGAGAAGTGATTGAAGTTGTGGTACCAAGGAAGACTAGAGTTAAGAATCACAAGATATCCACTATAGACAATGAGGAAGAAAGTGGCAGGAGGTAAGGTTAAGGACAAAGAAAATGTGGGGCTTGAAACCTCAGCAACTTTCTAGCTGACAGTGAAAACTAGTATGTTTTTGCTCAATCCTGGATAAGGTGGTTACCTTTGTACAATTTTCCTCCATAGGAATACATGTAGTTTATGGAAGGAGACTTCTTTGTGAAATAGCTCATCCTCACACACACAGTGTAGCCTGGGCCACTCCACCCCCAGCTGCTGTGCAAGCGCCATGGTTGCCCTTCACCAGGGCTCTGTTGTGGGTAAGGATACAAAGTCCTTTGATGAGCCATTTTTTGTCCTTGCATCCCAATTGAAGCAGTGGGATTTTGCCTCTGGGGTCAGGACAATCTAAGCTGGAGGTGTAATAGAGCCAGTGACCTACCTCTTCTTTTCTCCTGTGCTCTCATTTTTTCTTTTTGAGACACTTACATGGAAATATATTAACCTTCTTTCTTCCATCATCCTCCCAGGGAAGGAAGGAAAGGAAAGCATTGGAAATCCTGGGCTGAAGCAGGCAGAATGGTGGACTGAGCTGAAATGGGACTCTTTGTGGTTTATAGACTTCCCAAAGTTTCCAATTCTCTGCACCATTCCTACAATAAATTGCTCAGAAGCACTTTGCAATCTCTACCCCTCCTGGATTGCAGCTCTATTTTGTACTGGAGCTCAGAACAAAACAATAGCCATAGGAAGAGGTGTTGGAATAAGTGAAAATCAATCTAATCCTGCAGAATCTTAAGCACTTTACTTATAACATGGCTTAGACATCACTCTACAATATAGGAGTTTGTCTTATATTCTACATCATCCTTCTAAACAATTCTGATTTTACAAATGGACATGTTTATGGTCTAAATGTCACACTGTCCTAGGCCTGTGTCTTAATATGTTACATCGATTGTTTCTGCTTTTTGCTGGTTATATAGAAAGAAATGCTTATATTAAAGCATATATTAAATTAATTGTGGCCCAGGGAATCAAAACTCTTAAAACAGTAGTTTTAAGAAAAAACCCCACATTTTATATAAATTCTTTTACATTCGGGACATTTTAGTTTTATAAAAGCTATTTACTGTTTTAAAAAGTTTTTAGTCTCATATAACGATTCATACTGCTAAGAAAAATGGATGTCACTTTTTCTTGCAGAAAGGAGAAAATAAGATTTATAAATATTTTCTGACATTTTTTGTAAAATTTACAACATAGTTTAGTCCAAAGAGGCATTTCCTACTTACTGCATTTTAAATTATTTGTGTTTATTTTAACCTCTTTCCTATAAATCTGTAGTCATTCTGGCAAGCCAAATTATAAGTGACCTGGTGGTTACTGCTCATTAAGAGGGGAGACAGTTTTGATTAGAGGGGGCAGCTTGGGTGAGTAGGGCCATTCCTTATACAGTGATGGTCTTCACACAGTGTGGTGATAAAAGAGCTTGTTGGAACTCTATGGGTCATTACTTAATTGCCTTTTGGTGTCATTTTTGCCTCTTCATTTGCTGATAAGAGCTTCTCTTGATGGTAAAGATTGATTTCTCTTGCCGTACTTGAATTTGCAAACAAAGAGTTGTATCAGGTGCATTTCATCACCAATATACTCTAGAATGGGATAATTGTTTAAAGATTTTGCACAATCATGACAATTCATATAAAGAAGGTAGAACTTAGTGTCCCTGTGATTTAGCATTCAGATGAAAAAAAGAGCTCCTGAAGTCTTTAATTGTTATTGCACTTTATTAGCATCTGAGTAATTTTTATTTCTTTGTCTTTCAAGTGTGAGAAAAGATTAAGAATGTTCCTACTAATAGGATAAATCTCACTTTTTGTTTGTTTCTTTGTTTGCTTCTTTTGGGATGGGGCTGAGTCTAGATTATATAGCTACAGTGCTATGACAGTTTGATTTTTTTTTTTTTAAGTCATTTAGAGAAAGATAGTCACCTACTTGGTCAGAATGTCCTCAGTGTGATAGAGTAGGTGCTAACCATAGCCAACTAATATAGGTGACGTGTCTTTAAATCTTTTGGTCACATGCTATCTGTCATGTAGAATAGTATTTAACTACAGACCAGTAGTGTATGCATCTGAAATGTGAGAATGTGAAAACTCTTATTGACTAAAGGAAAGTTTACAGTAGAATCAAGTCATTGGCGAAATTGTAATCCTTATTCCATTAAGTTATCCATTTTTCTTAAGCAATTACTTTGAAATATCACTCTGCTTTTATTATGGGAATCTTCAAGTTAATATTAAAATGTTCACCAGGTTAGTGATTTTCAAACGTATGCCTTTTGATAATGTGTATTCTGTGATGCTTAATTTAGTAATCAATGGAATTCACAGATAATATCTACTTACACATGTCATTTAAAAAAATCTGTTATGCTATAATTATAATACATAGGAGATATAAAAGAGAAGTATATAATGAAATAATATGTATGTAATTATAAGTGCTCTGACACCACTGTGTTCACTGACAAAGCACCCATCAAAATGTCCGCATTGCCCTCTAGGTTGTGGGGTCATCCCTCCTGATATCTATTCACGGAGTTCCCAGACCTGCGGGAACATACCTGTTTTATTTTTTCTTCTATATCCAGTTCTAGACATGGTATTTGGCATGGACTAAGTGCTCAATATTTCTATAGTGAATGTTGAATGAGGAAAAAGGAAAAAAAAAAACCCAAATCCAAATCTTCTCCTTCAGGAATTCATAATCTAGTTGGAATGGCAGTTCAGTTCAGTAACACAAAGCAAGGCGTTGGCTTCCCACGCGTTCCAAGAACTGGGCGCATGGTGTGTGCTGCAGGAATTTAAGGAAGAGGGGACCCACCCTCTGCAGGCAGAACCTGAGGACTGCTGTGGGTCTCAGACATTAGGGCGGCAGTGCATTTATGCGTTTACACTGGTGTCTGGTCAAAGTAGCGCTGGTCCAGGTGCAGAGGGAAGACAGGTTACTAAGGCCCTGTGCTCCCAGAGTTTCCATTCTAGGGCATTTCCAACTTCGGTGAGTGTCAGAAGCCCTGGTGGAATGGTTAAATGCCTATTCCCAGGCCTGACCTGGGCTATTTCAATCTGCATTTTAAGCAAGTGTTAGAGATAAATTATAATGTAATTCATGAGTCTCACTTTAAGAAACATCAGATACGGGTAGGCAAAGAACCCAATATGTTTCTCCTGAGAATTTTCAGCATTTGGAAAATGAATGGCAATCCTTGGGTGAATTTTGAGAATCGTCTTGAAAGGAAACTTCTCATAGTCATTTCATAAATAAGTGAATGTAAAAGATGAGAGAGTATTTTTTTAAGACATCATTATAAGACTGATGCTGTTTGTAAAATACTATTGTTTTAACATTCTTGTGGCAGTAAAAATAGTCTTGATTATAGGTGGCGCAATTATATCTGTTTTCTTTTGCTGGTATTGCAAATCGAAATGTATTGAGGATGGAAATATATTGAGGATGGAAATATATTGAGGAGAGAAATAGTTTTGTTTTGAAATATATTTTTTTGTGTGTGTGGGGAGAGATCTTTAAATATTTAAAATCAATTTTTTTCTCTTTTGTTTCCTGCTCCCTGCCATCTTTATAAAAGCTATTTTGATTTAAAGGATGATATGAATCATTATGTGATAGAACAAATTAGTTATATCTTTCATTAGCAACCTTAGAAGTTGTCTTCTTAGCACCATGTTATACTAAAATTATTTCTAGGAATTTTTTTTATTGCTTTTCAATTTCTTTTTGAAGAAACACTAAAGGATTAACCAAAAGTATTTATAATTTTTCTCATTAGGTTAGTATTTTATTTTCATTACCTTGTTTGAAGTTTTTATAATTAAAATCATAGTGTCTCTCATGACACATGCCCTTCTAATAGTATACATCTGATAAAAATTAAAAAACAAATTGTAATGCCTATTTATTTTTGAAGGAGAGAGAGAGAGACAGACAGAACATGAGTGGGGCGGGGAGCAGAGAGAGGGAGACACAGAATCCAAAGCAGGCTTCAGGCTCTGAGCTGTCAGCACAGAGACCGACATGAGGCTGGAACTCATGAGCCCTGAGATCATGACCTGAGCGGAAGTCAGACACTTAACTGACTGAGCCAACCAGGTTCATCTGAAAAAATTTTAAATATGGAGTAGCTGCCTTGGTTACAGAGAAGCTTAATTCTCAATATTCCAAAGACTAATACGGGTTTTTGACTTTATATATTTGAATCCACTTTTTAAAAAGATAATGGGTGGAAGCAGAATAAAAGGCTTTCCAAATTTTATTTTACCATGTAGCACAAAATAAAGGGGAAACAGTTAAAATTCTGGTAAATAAAGACATACAGTTGAGGATAATTGCATCGCTTCTTCCTTGGGGGACTGAGGCCCCCATCCCAACAAAAGCTCCCTGCCACACCCTCTCTAAACTTCATCTTCATGCAAATTAATCGACCAAACACAGAATCCTAATTCTGAATCACAGATCATCTGCCTTTTTTTATAATTGATTTTTATATAATTGATTTTATATTCAAATCAATCACAAACTCAAAAATTATAAAAAGCAATCAACTGATAGCTCAATCAATAGTTCTGTCTTCATGATGCTTAAACAATTGAGTTTATTAATTTTCTGAACTGATTTTTTTTCTTTTTTAGCTGGTTTTAGTGCAATGGACACTCAGATTTTTTTTTTATGAGAGAATTTATAGAGCCCTGAAGATTGTAGCTTTCCTTCTTTTAAAACTAATAATTCTCTTAGCACATTTAAACAGAATGCAAAAACAAATGTTCAGTTTACTGTTTAAAGCTTGCAAATGATGGGAAGGTTGCCTTTTTATGTTTTGTGATAGTCCCATGAGTTACTAAGATCAACTTAAAATGGAGGACTAGGTGCATCTTTATTGGGACACATTTTTTCAAAAAGTTTTCCAAAGATAATTTGTATGGGGAAAATCTTTTGCTCAAATGTGTTTATTTTGTAGGTATAAATTCAGTTGGGTAAAGAGTACTCTGAACAATTTCTGATTTTCAGTTGGATTTCCTTATTTTATTTTGTACATGAGTGCTGAAAATCTACAGAATAAAATTTGATTTAATTTCCATTTTGACCTTTTCCAAGTAGAGACTCAGTTATGGATGTGAGCAAAAGGTCATATTGTGTGAGGGCCTTCCTCTTTCCTCTGTATTCTCAGAGTGTGGGCAACATTTGAAAAAAAAAATGACCCAGCACATGTATCTAAATAGAGAAATCATTTTTAACATCAACACATGTAGATTTCCACAGACTTTATGATGTTCACATAATGAGTAAATACTAAAAAAAAAAAAAAAATAGGTACAACTACACGCATACAGGCACACACAGGACTGAACCAGAGCAGTTGACAGGGCTGTGTGGGACTGACCCAAACTGAACTGTTAATCAAGGGGAAATGTGTGAAGGCTATGCGTTCATGAGATCGACCACAGTTACCCAAGATATGGTAATATGACACAGGCACAAGTCCTCCTGCCTTGTGTTGCACTGAGAGTCCAAGAAAGTTTGGCAAGTAGAACCTCAAGTCCTGTCCAGAGAATCCAAAATCATCACCCATGGAGCTTAATTCTGAATTTCCGGCCCAGACAAAACTCCGATTAAATTCAATGAGTGTTTCTCATTTTAGAAAGCTGTGCATGTGCATGCCATGTTCTTTTCTTAGATAAAAACATACCCACAGCTCCTTCCATACAAAATGAAACCAAACACATTTAGAACACATGTAAGCCATTTCTCTATGGGAAAGGCCATTTGTGGTTAACACAGAAAGTATTTATGGTTTCACTGTTAATTGTGGTTTCTTTGTATTAGCCAAAAAAGGTAGCATTTTTCATGGTAGGAATAGTATGAAAGCAATCGCCTTTCTAAAAAATGTTCGAATTTTCTGGGGCATGAGGAAGTGACTGGATTTATGATATCTTCTAAACACCAAGAGGATATATACAACCTACAGTGGTATTTTCAATCTGAATAAAAGTTTCTTTAAAATTGTCTTAATTGCTCTTTGGTACATTTCTACAAGTGCAGTCTGTATACTTGACATATGTAATATTTGCAGCTGGGGTGCATTTTAGTTTCTTATTTATAATTGTTATCTAGGGACATTAAATTTCATTCTGGGTCAGTGCTATTTTTGAAAGTTGTTAATTTCAATTTCTTCTGGACATTGTTAATTTTACAAATGTTATTTTATAAATGTTAATTTATTTAATCCATCAGTGGGATTTATTTATTCCTTCCTTTCTTTCTATCCTTCTTTCCTTATTTTTTTCTTCCCTTTTTTTGAATTAAAACTTGAGAAATCATTACACTGTTGAAATATTGTAATTATTTCATATTAGAAAAGTATCATTTTAATTTTAAACTGTATTTTGGCAAGGATTCTATAAGTGGGTGAGTGAAGTCAAAAGAATAATTAAATACGAAAACAGCCAGATTAATTAATTTGAATGTACATTTGCGGGGTCTGCATACTGATATTTTTTTTTAGCATACAGGCATTTCCACAAGTGTTTTACCATCTGAATGCATCACATATATATTATTACAAGGTGGGAAGAGACAGTTGTGGTTTTTAGGTCAATAACTAGAATACCTGGAAAGATTTACGTATCAAGCAGTTTTTCTTAAATATTGGAACTTTTATAACCTATGGGGAATAATATATTTTGTAATTTTCATCATTTCACAATTTTATTTAGAATTTTAAAGGAAGCAATGATATATTGATATAAGATTATATTTTATTAAATTCATAAGAAAAAGACAAGTATTTAAACCATATGGCCCCCATTGCCTCTTCCTGAGAGTGAGAAACATTCTTTAGGAAAATTCTTAAAGTATAACCTATCAATTTAATCATATATACTTAAGTATATCTCGTGAATGTATGTGAAATTGAATTTAAATGGACATTTTATGTTTAACACAGTTTTCCAAAGATCTGTATTTATTCAAAGATCATGTAGAAGGCTATTAACTTCGATAAATATTGCTGTGTCCACTGCTAACTATTTGTATACTTCTGGGTTTTAATTTAATAGTTAGAAACATCCAATACATTGGTACACTTAGATTGCACCTATAGTAGTATTCAGAACATTTCCCTTAAAAAATTTCAAAGGTTTTTGGTATATATTTTTGTCTCTCCTTTTTCTTATAAATAGAAATTGCAACTGGAATATATTATTACATATGAAATTTGATTTGTTGATATACCATAAAACTTTATGCACCTCAAATAATATTTTAATATATTTTATAGTGTATAATACTGAATATCAGTGTAACATATTTGACATGATATTTTTGTGTACCCTTATATAGCATTTTAAAATATATTGATAACCACGGGATATGTCTTTCATGTCTTCTTATGATTTTTATTTTCAAAATCATTAATATTTTAAGAGATAATGTTCACAGAAAGTAAATACTTCTCTATAAAGTCTTTACAAAAAAGGAATAAAACCTCAAACCAGAACTTCATTTTAATAAATATGTTGTATTTTCTTTTTATGTTACTGACATCAAATGATCTCTGATCCCAGATACAATTTTCTTTTGCATAGCAAAATGTAATGTTTCTTTTCACTATTATTTTCATGTATATTCAAATACTTATGTAAAATAACCAAAGAATAAAGACAGACTTTACTAACAGGTTATATTTTCTTTAGGTGTAGGCAATAGGTGGTGACATTAAAATCATGCAAAAGTTTTTCATTCCTTGCTGTTCACAAATATGTAAAAATAGGCATTCATAGTGTCCGCATATTTCTTAGGCTTTAAAGTCCCATTTTCTCAGCCGAGGTTTCTTACCTTTCTTTCACTGCCGCCTTACTGAGAATCCTCAAACACTGCGGCTCTGTTCTTTCCTGGTCATCTGCTTGCGTTGTGCACGTTCGACTGTAGGGGGCACTCCTCAGCTACTACAGACACTGTCTTGTGATCAGTCCTTTTTGTGGCTCGGAGACGTATTTAATATTCATTATTTTATCAAGGCATTTAGTCTAAAAAGACTTCATAGCTCATCCTTAAAGCACGTATATTCATAATTGAGTAAAAAAAAAATCTCCCATAGGTATCAAGGTGGGCGTTTGGGTTCCTGAGGATGTTAATAAAATTTTATAATACTGAAATGTGCCTGGGTAAATAAGTACTTTTCAGAGCTCTCTTCTTGTTATTCTTTTCTTCTTGGAGCTCAGGGTGGATTTTATAATACCCAGATTTTTATTACTATACCTCGAGTCTTGTCTCTTTGCCTTGAGGACTCCCAGAGAGCGGGGTGTGGAATGATCATGATTTATGTTTGGGAAGAGGAACCACAGAGTTTTTACATAGAATTATGTGCCCTACACTGAAGCTTATAAACAGCTTATCTTTAATGGGAGTGAAATATTGAATTTAAGATTGTGTGTGGCCTTTCCTTCACTCCCTTCCCTCCACTTTCACGTCCCTTACTTGCCCGGTCCCAAACAGACTACTTGTGTGGCAACCCTAAGATCCATAATGACCTGGGCCTCTCACGTGTCTATACCTTCTGGGTTCACATCAGCAGCTGGGGCAGCAGCTTCAGCCTCTTTATAGCTCTCCATACTTAGTTCACTGAGAGACCAATAGCATTAACTCCTCTGATATGTTAGGGGGACTTATTTTTCTTCCACATCAGCCTCTTTCTTGCCTCTGGGCACGCTCCCCTCCCTGTCTTCCTGTTAGGGAGTGCAGCTCTCCAGGACCCCACTCTCTTTACTCCTGTCTGGGACCAGCCCCTTTGCTTGGGACTAAGACTCCCTCACTCTTCCAGACTCTGGCTGCTGCCTCAGCAGTGGTCTCCTCTCCCTCCTTGTCATCAAACTTTTCTTCTCGATGTTGTAATTCCTCCTACTTTAAAAAGAATCCCTCTCTTCACTCCACTTCTCCAATCTGCAGTCTTTCCTCAGTTTCCTTTTATAGCAAAGCCCCTCAAAGAGATGTCCTTATTTGATATCACTAACTCCTGCCCTTCCTTTTCTTCCCTCCCACTACTTGCTCCACTGATTCTTCACTAGTGACCTCCCTGTTGCATTAGCTGTAGCTAATGATCAGTACTCAGCCCTGATCTTCATTGACACAGAGGCAACATCCCTGCCCCCTCGCCACTGTGGATCATTCCCTCCGCCTTAAAATATTCTCTTCATGGAGCTCCTAGGAGATAGACTCTCTCCTTGTCCTCCGAACTCACCAACAGCTTCTCTGCTCCTCCAGTAGTTGTGTGTTATCTCCTTGAACCCCTGGGGGGACTGTCTTCAGGCCCCTCTTCTTCATCATCTGCACACACTCTCTCTAGGCTTATCTCATCTTCTCTCAGTAATGCTATCCATACTCTGAAAAATCCTCCATTTATATTTTAGCCAGGACCACTCCCCTGAACTCTGACATGTATATTCAACTGCAGTCTCTACTGGGTGTTGCTATTTGGATGTTTACTAGACTCCTTAAATTGATCTCCATTCCACCCGCATATACAGCAAACAAACAAACAAACAAACCCACTTCTTCAGTCTTCCCATCTTACAAAGGGGAGTTTTTTTCAGGATAAAACCTCAGTCTAGATGACAGTCCATGCCACTGTCATCATTCATCTTGATTATTGTCTCCCTGCTGCTGTCCATTCCAATACATACCTACATCAATCAATACAGCAGTGGTTTAATGTCAGCTCATTTCAGTCTTTTCCTCAGTGGCTCCCCATCTCACAGTAAAAGCCACAGCCCTATTAATGCCCCCCTACCTATGGGATCTGGCCCATGAGAAACCTCTTGGGTTTGTCCCCTACTCTTCTCCCTGGCCCACTTCATGTCAGCCACACATACATCCTTGCACTTGCTTAATGATCCTTATTAAGTCCTTCCTCAGAAGCTCTTCACTTGTGATTACCTCTGTCTGGAGTGCTCTTCTCCCTGGTGTCTTTATGACTCACTCCTTCACGTCCATGAGATCTTTCCCCTAACATTCCCTGAAGAGTGGGGAGGATTTCCCTGGCTACCCTATTTAAAATAGGAAGCCCACTCTCCTGGACACAGCATTTTGTATCCCTACTTTCTGCCTTTATTATTTTTTTTCTGTAGCACTTCTCATTATCATCATCTGTCTACCAGATATTCACTTACTAGTCATCGTTACCCCATTGGTATGTGTGTTCCACGGGCAGGTGTTTTCATATGTGTCTGCTGTGGCATCCCCACTGCCTAGAAAGACAGTTGACACGTGGTAGACTCTCAGGAAAGTTTGCTAAATGAATGAACCATTTTAGTCTATCATCTGTGAGGGGACCAATGTCCAGATTTGGGATCCAGTAAGGATTTGGATTGTATTCTGTGTTTTCTGTTTTACAACTTGCTTTCTGACTTAAAAGAATTTTTCAAAGTGATGCCACTTTATTTTGTGTTGGTATCTTTGGTTGTTCTCTTTCATTGACTTGGAACATCTTTTTGCTTTTACATTTAATAAATATCTGATGCAATAATTTGTTAGACTTCAGGGCCTTTTTGTTTTCCTTTGGAGGGGGTTTTATAAGTGGGGTTTTTGATTATTGGGGCTTAGGAAAGTCAAATCCCATTAAGAGGGACTTTCTCACTCTTGGCAAAATAAAAAAGCACTCCTGATTTGGGAAAACTTTATTGAGCAAAAAATTTCTGTAAAAAGCTTCTCTCTCTATAGAATTTTAGGGAATTTGGTAGAAGCAGTTGATTATAAGCCCTTATGTTTTCTGTTCTCCTTGCTATCCCTTCATACGCCTATGACCTCACGATTATCATGACCATGTGGGCTTATATTTTAAATAGTTCTCTTACAAGAGGTGACATGTTTAATTCTGTGCATCCGACTATATGACCAAATGGTGTGACTTTACCTAAGTAAGCGTAGGAGAAGGCATGCAGAAAGAAACCAGCTTTTGCTTAGGTCAACGATTATGCTAAGCCTTTTTCATGTTTCAACTTATTTAATCCTTAACACAACCCATTATACAGTTGAAAGCGAAACTTGGAAAGATTGTATAACTTTCCCAAGATCTTAGATCCAGTAATATCCAGTGCTTGGATTCAGAGATTTTTCTGTTTTTTTCAAACTTGTATTCCTTTCAGTGTATTATGCTGCCTTATGTATTATCAGCTTGACATAATTTGCTATAAACTCTGAAATGCTTTTTAGGTGGTTTTCAGAAAGTAATAGGTGTGTTTACTAAATTTTGACACTCAACAAGTTTGCATAGCTATGCGAGATAATAATAACTGCCACTTACTGCACCAGGTTTTTCTAATCTTTTGTTAAACATTATTACTAATGTTTACAGCAACCCTAATTATTATCGTCATTTTACAGAGAGGAAAATTGAAGCTAATAGAAATAATTTTCCTGATTTAAAAAACGCTGATGCCTGGGCTTTTACCTATAACAAGAAATCAGATATTTAATATTTTTACTCCCTCCCTTTATTCAAGTATCTACTCAAATATCATTTTATCAGAAAGGACCCCTTTAACCAAGTTACCTGGATAGTTCTACCTCTAGGTAGTGTCCTCTTAGCCTGCTTAATTTTCTTTACAAGCATATTATCACCTATGCGTTACATATTTCCTGATTTGTTGTCTGCCCTTCCCAGACAAAATACAAGCTTTGTGAGTTTAGGGACATTGTTTCTGTATCCACCATGCTTAAATATCAGCCAAACCGATGTGAAAAGCTGCGGAGCTGAAAGTGTGGGTGAAATTGGATTAATCTGGGTGAAATGAATAAAGAGGATGAAGGAAACTTTGAGTAAAAGAGAATAGAAAAGGGAGAACTAGAACAGAATAGGACAGTCAGATCAGAAACACTGAAGAAATGTGAGGGTTTTAGATTCTTCTGAAAACGTATCTTGTGAACATAGAAAGGAAGGTTGTCTTTTTACGTAAGGTGATGGGGCTTCTAGAAGAAGGTAATATATATTTGTGTCAGAGAAGACTATTAAAATTCTCAACATGTGTTGTTAAAAAAAAAAGTAAGGTTTCAAAGTAGAAGGGAATTCGGAACCTGAGATACAACTTTGTAATGAAGAGAAAAATCCTATTTTGGGGATACTTACAGGAAGAAGTTTTTGGTTGTAGGGATCATCTGAAGATATAGAAGTTCCTAAAGGATTGAAGAGACCTGTAATATTTCAGGCCCAAAAGAAAAGAATATTAAAAAAAAAGAAAAGACTCAGAGGAAATTAGGGCACAGACAGACTAAGTAACCTGCTTCAGGTCACATGCCTTGTGAGTGGCAAGGCCAGAATGAGAAACCCTGGCAGAGACCCCAGGGACCCACACTCTTCGCTATTAGGTTACCTGGTCTTTTCTGACAACATTCTCTTGACATTGAGCTTTGAACTTTTTTGAAATCCTGTTACTTGCACCAATTTTCTGTTTTCTTAGCCTGCGGTGGCTTGCCACTGACAGTGCTCAGTTACTGTCAAGCAACTAGGTGGCAGGCAGTGCCGAGGACCTTTCCTGCCTAGGCTCTCTAGGAATGAGAGTCAAGAATTCTTTGAATGATTAAGTGATCACTATTGCTTGATAATTTGGCAGTGGAAAATCAGAGACCTTGGCAGGGACAACTTCCGAGAAAAAAAAAGTTTTAATTCTTATTATTAAATTCTTAAGATTTAAAATTCTTATTAAGATTTAAAAAGAGCTGACAGAAAGGAAAGTGTGTAGCATGAGGAAGTTTAAAATCCAGATCTTTTTGATAGGGGGAAGTGCAGTACAGGCTCCGTTTGCCATTCTTTAGGAACTGAGGATCCTGAATGTACTGAATACATTGGGGAGGAGTGAAAGAAATGTAACATTTGAAAATTAATGGAAGAGGAGAAGAGAATTAAGAAACCAAGATTCCTAAAAGATCAAGAGAATATATTTCAGATGATAAAGGAAGGAAAGCTAAGGGGAAGATATGTGATTAATCATGGTTAATCATCCATCCATCCATCCATCCAATCACATTCTACACATCTGAGAACTAAACAGTGATGGAAAAGGAAATAATAAATTGATCAGGAATGGCACTCAGGAATCCTGTCAGTCTCTTACTGACAGGACATTTTATTGGAAAAAAATTTTCAATATTAATTATAATTAAGTGTAAATCAATGCTATCCCACATACATTTTCTTTGTTTAGAGTCACACATGTGGTCCTTTCTATTTCTCATGTTCTGAGTTAACAACATCTATTGGCTGTGAGAACTGACATGAACAGATATGTATTATTTTAGGGGGGAATGATGACCCAACGATTAGAAATACATACTTATTTATGACTGATGATAACGCAGTCACTGCTCCCTGCATTTATAAGTTGTATATATGGTATGGCTATTTTGAAAACTTGTCCATAAACAGGTAGTTCTTTTTCCATGAGCCCTGCCTAGTTGTGGAGAATCATTTAGAAACATGTAAAGACAACTGTGAAATTAACACACTGTGAAAGGCATGTAACAGTGATGCTAAAATTAAAGTTACCTCTGCCTGGCACTAAGTACATCTGTATCAACAGAGATTTGTATGTCTTACAGAGCCAGCAGGTGGTATTAAGTGAGTATTTGTTGAAAGCTGGACGAAGAAAATGAAGAGATCTTATCCCATCTAACAAAAAGTGTTTATGCATTCTGTGCCTTTCAGTTTCATTTAGGAAAATGTACGGAAGCCTTTATGTTGCTATTCTCAGCTCTGCCTCCCTGCCTTATTATACCATTTCCTTTTGCCCATATATACCATTCTTTGCCTGCAACATGACAGATGCGTTTCTTGGCTCCTCCTTCTTCATGACACTGTAGGATTATGCCACATTTCTTAGGTTGAGCTTGAGTTTATCTTTAGAGAGTTGTTTCTTCTTGCCTTGACTGAAGTTTTTCTAGCAGAGCAGATATGACTTGGCAAGTATTTGGGAGTGTCCAAGAAGTCTGTGGCTGCAAGCACTATAGCAAGCATCCATTGTGTTTGAAGGGGCACACCTATGACCCTGGGCTTCTGTGTTGTTGATCCTCATTTCCATCCCACTAATTGTTTTGTGAGGGGAAAGTATTTTCTGCCCCCAGCTACCTTTGGTTTTCTGGGTATTAGAGAACAATTTTACAGGTATGCTACACATGACTCATGGTATATATTCTGACTTCAACATGGTAGTTTTTTTTTTTTTTGTTTTCTTGCCATTTAAGAAAAATGTCAACTCCTTTCTGCTGCTCTTCCTTTGAAGCTCATTGTGTGAAAGATCTCTAACGTGAAATTAATCTGGGTTTGGTTGGATGCCATGCCCTTAAGAGATGAGAAGAAAATCTCATGAGGTAGACAGGCTTATCTATTATTATCATAACATTGGGCTTTACAAGGGCTTTACAAGGGATCATAACATTGGGCTTTACAAGGCATATACAAAAGAATGCCCAGAGTAGCATGGGTCAGGAAAGAGAGGGAAAAAAATTGTCCTCATTAGGAGACAATTAAGAGTTTGTTCTATACCATGGGTCCAACCTGGACTTTTGGCAGTTTTCTGAAAGGGAATAGCAGTGGTTATCGAGACTAGTGGCTGGCTTTGGAAAGGGCATCTCATCTGGTCTCCGTTTAGGAACACTGCAATGAATGAGATTCAAAAGCTCATAGCAGTGCACATTTTGGGACATTGGAGAAGCACAACTTAGAAATGCAGAACACTCTGGAAATAAAACTACCATTCATCCCAAATACAGAGAGGTGCTAGTCTGACAGAGCCTGTATCTTCCAGTGATATCCAGACTGTGTGCTGAGGACGGGTTTGCCATGGTTAAAATCAGTATTCCAAGACTTGTTTGTTTAAAATGGAAAAAAGACTGGTGGTTGGAAACCTCATTTTTCTTTGTTACTGTTTTTGAAACATCAGGACATCAGCTTGTCTCTTGGGACTGTGCCCAGGAGGTCTAATTTTGCTGAAGGATCCAGTCAAGCCTTTGGAGTTAGTTTAGTATTCTAAATTAGTTATATTTTGATTTTACTTGGATTTGTGGAAAAACTAAAAAAGTCAACATCTAAGAGAGGCAATTCCAGGTTCTTCCTACCTCCCATGAAATTGTATTTTGGTTGTTATGTTGAACACACAAAAGTAAAAAATATCCCTCTGAAAATGTTCATGCAGCATGAGCAGTTCCTCTCTGAGAACTCATATTCCCTTGGATGAATGGCATAATTTCACTCCTAAAAGCATAATAGGGATTCCCTTTGCCCGTTCAGTGATTATAATGTTGGAATGAATCCTTGCCTCCGTTGACTCCCTAAAGTGTGCATACCTGGAATTAATACACTATAGATGATTTTCCATCACCAGAGGAGTGAAAGGGAATAGGAGTGGGGTGGGGGGAGGAGAAATAAAGATCCAAGCTACAGTGAAGGCTGAAAATAGTGGATCAGAGAGTCAAGAGATTGTCTGGATCCAGGAAATAGTCAAAAACTTGGAGGCAAAGTAGAGAAGTGAGTCAGAACAAAAATGGCATTATACATGAACTGGAAGTGCAGATAGGGTGTTTATAAAAGCAAGTGAAGATGAGTATGTATGGCTTACCAGACAGATGACCATGGACCTTTGCCTTACCTTAGCATCTAGTTGACAGAGTAAGGACCAGTGACTTCTAACTGTGATGGAGACTGCGGGCTCAAGGCCACACATCTGACAGACAGATACTCTGTTATCCAAGTAGGGGGTTCTGGTATACTCTAAAGGTTTGATTTTGGAAAAGATGCCTGTGCTGTGAATCCTTATGCTTTCTGTATATTACATCAGCATTCCTTAGTCCATGCCATTCGGAAACATGTATTGCAAATTTAATTTGGTTAATTCACAAGTCTATTTTTTACCTGTTCAATTTAATACCGTTCAAATTTGCCAATAAGTGATATGCCAGTTTCCTGCCAGACTATGCAAGGCAAAATGTGAATCATCAGTGGCTAAATGGCTTTTCTTGACATTGAATAGATGTCCAACTTCCTATTTAATAATGATACATGTATATAGCTGACCTTAATAGGAAAATAAGATCTCTCCACACTTTATCTAACTCAAGTCTTCACATAATTCTGCTTCATTGTGGATTTTTGTGTGCGTTGGTATAGCTGGCTTTGTAAGTAGATAATATGCTTAATATGATGTAAGCACATGTAGATCTACATGTAAAATGCCCAAGGGTATGTAGAATAAAATGGCACAGAATTATTAACTTGCTTTTTTACTTAATGTTAATTGACTCTGTGTATCCAAAATTAAGAATTTTCAAGCATATTTTCTCTAAGTTTTCCAACAGTTTTTTGAGGTGGGTATTATTATTCCCATTTTCCAGTACAGGATACAGATTCTATGAGATTAAAACACTTCCTGTAAAACTCTTATTCACACTATGTCTGTTCACTCTAAAGCCCATACTCATTTCTATTGTCTCATATTGTTATTTTCCTTACTGCGTTCTTATTCTCACTGATCACAACATAGATCACTTTGTTTTACTCTGATAGCTCATAGATCTTGAGAGTAAGTATGAAATTTATTGCCATAATACACTCATTATAATTGCTGCCTTGTATTTCTAATACCTGGGACTGAATCCAGTGGGGGAAATTTTGAATGTAAAATTTACATGCTGGGTTTATCTTCCAGAGACATTTTCTATGGATGTGTATTACATATTAGGAATATATGCTTCAGAATACCAAAACTTCTGAATTCTTCTTTGATAACCACATCAAAGGTAGTTCTTGAGGTTTAGAAAGACAAAAATATTCTTTAGAAAAACAAAAGAAAATTAGCAAAAATTAGTCCAAACACAAATACCGCAAGAAAAATTGTATAACTGTATGCCCATAAGTATATGTTAATAAATTTAGCAACAAAAATATACAGTGCTTCATGATGTGACTCATTAAGAATGAATTTAACTAGATGGTGGCAGAATATGAACAGCACGCACAATGGTTACAGTAAATGTGCAAGTGTAGCCTTTCTTTCAGACCAAGTATTAGGGAAGAAAATTGCATACTTGATGTCTGGCGGTTTCTAGAATGCTGTTTTTGTTTACGGGTTGGGCAAATGCCCATGGTTTTAACAAAATAAGAATAGAAATCATACATTATTGTGAAGTTATTTTAAAACAACAGATGCAAGGCAGGTCATGGAATGTTTCTGTGACTATTGAGCAAGGACATGGAACCAGACCCTATGAAATTCTTGAAGGATAGAGAGTATAATTTTTATTTGGATATTCCTAGAATCAATATTGCAGATGCCTCTCCTGATGTATGTTATGGAGAAATAGCAGAGTTCTAGAATATTTTACCTGAATGCATAGTTAGAAACTGAATATGTTTTTCCCACATGTAAATGGAGAGTGTTTACTATACATTTTATATATATTGGGAACGATGCTAAAATCTATAAATCTCCTTTTTCTCTTTTCAACTTTAATCCCTCAGTGATACCCTCACAGGATTTGTGGGTGGCATTTTAATTTTATGGGAGTAGCTCCTTAATTCATTTTAACTATGCTTATGTAAGACTTTCTGAGTATTTGGTAATATGTGCATACTTCATCATCACAAGGACCAAGGTAAAGTAGTTGTAGCCTATAGAGAGAGATGAGTCACAAAAATTATTTCCCAAAGTATGTTCCTTTGATTTCTAACTCATAGTATACATTTAAAAGGACCTACTTTATGGGAAAATTTATGGGCCTTAAATGGATAAGTATGGTTCACAAGTGAAAGTGGCCTTGGGCCATCAGAAGGTCTATGGTGGAGTGTTGGGTTGGCTTATGTGTGTGTTATGGTCCAAACAATTGGTTGCCAACCTGGATCTTTTTTTTTTTTTTTTAGAATCTATTGTCTAAGTGTTTAAATCATTTCTTGAATAATCCATCTACTATAATTTTTGCCTTCCAGTGGAGACACTTGAAGGTTAAAATATAACATGAAATTTTTGTCTTTTGAAAGAATTTTCAAATACATGTGGTTATTGCAGTCTCTCTTTTTCATTGATAACCAAATTTCTGAACCATTGTTTTGTCTTCCTCAACCCCACCCCAAAATATAACATTTAAATTTTTTATTGGTGATGGTTTGATTGCTCATTGGGACCCCTAACTGTTCTATGTATTTCCTAGCTGGGTCATCCCTGGTGAACAGACAAAATTTTATTCCCCTCTCATACCTGTTTGTGTTTTCTTGATTTATCTGTGGTCAAGCACAAAGGGCAGTGTTGGGATAACCACTGGTTCAGGTCA
The DNA here is from genome assembly GCF_022079265.1 of Lynx rufus. Classification (NCBI taxonomy): domain Eukaryota; kingdom Metazoa; phylum Chordata; class Mammalia; order Carnivora; family Felidae; genus Lynx; species Lynx rufus. Next base: position 37,211,189 of record NW_025814834.1, on the reverse strand, counting down.
AGCTAGGGTGATCATGCCTTAATTCATTCCAGCCCATTAGAGTGATTGTGCTGAAACATGAATGTGATTAAACCATTGCCATTATTAAAAGTCTCAAAAACCTTTTGGATATCCTTCTCACAGGGTATAGAAACTTCAGATCTGGCTTATTGCTCTGGGTTTACCTCTAGTGGTATGAAGAAATGGTCTTGAACATGCTGAGATACCACTGCCACCAAAGCTATCTTCCCTGTGCCACAGGACCATGGGTTGGGTTAGTAATCTCCACCATGGTGAGCAGAGAACTCTTTTCCATCTGGGGTTCTCAAGAGGTGAGAGGTGCCCTCAAGAGGTTTGATTGGGTCCTGACATGTTACCAAATATCTGGAGTCCTTTCATTTGATGATAGGATTATTCCCTTCCTAAGGTCACATATGCCATCAATTTGCTGAGTCTGGATGGGGTCTGGTACCAGCCCCAGTGGACCAGCAACCATTTTTCCCCTCTGTCACTCACACTTGCTTGTGGGATCTGGTCACCCTTCCAGATATTTGTTCATGTGATTCTTTCTCAAGGACACTATATCCCTGTTTAGGATTTTTGCTTCCCTTCAGATAGTCAGTTAAGTATAACCCCCACCCCCCAGCTGTAAATGTAGTTCAACTTGCTTTACATACTAAGAATATCCTCAGCCACCATGTAAATTAGTGGATGTCAAGCAGGATACTTGGGAAAAAGTGGCACCATTTATATCACACAATATAACATTGAAATTATCTATTGTCCATGAAATCATTGCTAACACCAATATCATGAAGTTTTTCTTTCTTTTTTGTCAGGCCTCCTGTTCAAGTCTAATCTTTTTTGAATTGGTTTTCCTGTGTGTGTGTGTGTGTGTGTGTGTGTGTGTGTGTGTGTGTGTTTGATGTAAGATAAGGGTCCAACTTCATTGTTTTGCATGCAGATATCCAATTTCCCCAACTCCATTTCTTGAAGAAAGTATCCTTTTCTTACTATATGTTCTTGGTCCTCTTTTTGAAGATTAGTTGACTAAATATGTGTGAATTTATTTCTGGGCTCTCTATTTTGTCCTACTGGTCTGTATGTTTATCTTTATGCCAGTACTACATTATTTTAATTACTGTAACTTTGTAATGTGTTTTGAAATCAGGAAGTGTGATGTCTCCAGCTACACCAAAACACAGGCAACAAAAGCAAAAATAGATGTGACTACAGCAAGCTAACTTCTGCACAGCAAAGAAAATAATCAACTGAGTTAAAAGGCAACCTACAGAACGGGGTAAAATATTTGCAAATTATATATTTGATAAGGGGTAATTCCCAAAATATGTAAGAAATTTCTGTAAGTCAATAGCAAAAAGTGAATAACTCAATGGAGAAAAAGGGGCTAAGGACTCAAATATACATTACTCCAAAGAACACATATAAATGGCCAAGAGGTTTATAAAAAGATTCTCAATGTCACCAATCATCAGAGAAATGCAAAACTCTAATGAACTATCACTTCACACCTGTTAGGACAGAGAGGATGTGGAAAAACTAGAACCTATGTACATTGTTTGAAATGCAAAATAGTGCAACTCCTAAGGTAAACAGTATGGAGGCTCCCTAAAAAATTAAAAGTAGAACTATCATATGATTCTGTAATCTAACTTCTGGGTATTATAAAAAAAATTGAAGTCAGAAGATATGAGAACTTCCACATTTATTGCAGCACTATTCATGATAGCCAAGATGTGAGAATGGCCTAAACGTCCATCAACAGATGAATGGATAAAGAAAATATGTTATATACATAAAATGGAATACTAGTTAAAAAAAAAAAAAGGAAATCTTGTAATATGTGACAACATGGACGAATCTTGAGGACATTATGCTAAGTCAAATAAGCTAGTCACAGGAAGACAAATATTGTATGATTCTACTTACCTAAAATAGTCAAACCCATAGAAGCAGAGAGTAGAATGGTGGTTTCCAGGGCCTGGTGGAGGGAGGAAGCAAGGAGATATTAATCAAAGGGTTGATATTAATCAAAGGGTTAGTTGTGCAAGATGAATAAGTTCTAGAGATCTGCTGTACAACATTGTGTCCATAGTTAATAATGCTGTATTGTACATTTAAAATGTTGTTAAGAAGGTAGATCTCATGTTGATGTTGAGTTCTTAACACAAGACAATAGGAATAAAAAGTGTCTATTGACTTTCTTCTTCACAAAGCTCTAAACTCTCGAGGGCAGGAATTGTGTCAGATTTGTTTTTGTATTCTGAGGTTTAGCACAGTCCATGGCACAATGATAATTGTATTTGGAGGGTAACAAACATAGAAGCACTGAGCTGCATCAGTATGTTAAAGACTAAAGCTCTTCAAGGGGAAGATTCAAGGTAAAGGAAGAGTTCTTAGTATCTGTGGAAATGATTCTTCAAGGCATTTGTTTCCTAGTTCATTTTTCAGAATAAAGTGAAGAAATAATTTAAATTGTACAGATTCCTTCTTAGGGGTCAAAGTGTACCTAGAATTTTAGTATTTTTGTTACCACTTTTTGTACTGGACCTGTTCAGTGGCAAGAAACATTAATACTCTTGGAAACAGTGTTTGTCTAATAAACAGCTATCTATCAGTCTTCATTGCCTTGGCCATATTATGATAGGAAAATGGGCATGACTGGATTTACCTAATCTCCTTCAGCTGACAGACCTATGTTTGATGTATATTTGATCATGGGAGATTCATATGTTATGGCAGGGAATGTAGAGTAATGCTATTTTAAAAAAAGTATTAGTTATGTTAATGTCAGAGATGAGCAATTGGGAAACAATACATATGCACTCTGTGCGTTTTGTCTTCGTGTAAGAATTGGTTTGTCAATAATCTTAGCAAAAATAAAAGTACAGAACACTAAAAGTGAATGGACAGAAACATAAATAATGCCATAATTACAAATAAATGCTAAAATAAGTTTACATTTTTAAACATGTAGGTCAGATTACATATGGAAAAGAATAAACAAATAGACTTCATTGGTTTATTGGCTGTAATTATTTCCAGTCAATTAGCTTATAAATTTCAGATTCCTTTTTGTTTCACAGCATAATATGTGAATAAATACCTGTTTTTCAGAAGGAAAACAGTATGCTGTGGGTATTGGCCTAAAGATGCAAGCATCTCTCTATAATTTGTCTGTGTGCTGTTCTTTTGCTAGCCATATAATTTTGTCTTGATAAATAACACATGATACAGTTGGCCTTGCTGGCTGACCACCTCCAAAGAAGATACTTAAAAGCCTCTTTATAATATCTGCAGAGGAGTTGGGTCATTGACCACAAGACAATGGCCACTCCCAAGCAAATAAACAAGCAGAAAGCCAGTGGTGGTCATAGACAATAGAGAACAGACAAGTCAATCTACAGATGTGAGAAGGTAGAAAAGAAGAGTAAGTAGGGAGACCCATTCTCTAGAATAAATGCTTCAGAAAGGAGAGAGTACTTCACCTACCTAGCCACCAGAAATAATTTTCTTTTACTTAAGATTTAAAGATAACATTTAAAGGCATAATGTGAAAAAAGAATAAGGAATTAGCTCTACAATCAAATCCTTGTCTTCCCAGTCTCCCAAATTCTCTTTGGCTTTGGAACTATCCTCTCTATGCTTCAATTTCCTCATCTTCAAAAATGGGGTAAAACCTAAATTTTAGAGTTGAAAGATAAAATCAGGTCATATAGGTGAAAGCACATAGCACTATAGCTGGCATTCATCCATGAATATTTCCAACCAACATATCTTTACCTCTTGACAATTTGTGTCAGGTCTTGCTTTTTGCCCTGAGATTCCAAACCACAGGAGTTTCCATCAGATCTCCTAATTCTTACTGTTGTGAATTGATAGGCAGGCAAACTAATGTGTGTAGCATCCCAGACATGATCAAAAACTCCTGTCTCCTAAATCTTTGCACATGGCAACTGTTCCATTTCCATGGTCCTCCTCACTCTTTGACTTTTACTAACTTATTGAAAAATCTTTCCTAGGCTCTCCTCTTCTTTGGGGTTGTTTTAGACTTATTCTACCTAATTCATTCACTGTGGTCATTTTGACAACTTCCTACAACTTTTTACATAGTTGTGTGCAACTTTAATTAGCAATGCATGTCTGTTTTTGGCCATTAAATGTTTTCCATATTAAATATTATGCAGTTATATAGAATAGATCTCCTTTGGACTCGCATAGTCTTTGGATACTCTCAAACAAGTAAATATTTGAAAATGCTGCCCGATCATCCATTAATCTTCTTCCACACCTGATCTTTATTTTCATGATGATAGGGAATGGGATCCTTTTTCATACTCTTAATTTGGAATAGTTTCTGTGCCTTTACTTTACTAATGGGATATCCACTTCTATTCACCATCAGACTTTGCCTGAGCACTATCCAATTTTTATCAGAAGCTCATGGCCTGAACTTAGCTTCCAGTGGAGAGTCTTTAACAGCCTTTGGTCATATTGATAGTTGTGATGTGATAAATGGCCTTATACCAGTAGCTCATTTTTTCCTATCTGAAATGTTTAGTGATAAATTTTAATTTAAAATGAAGGCATAGAATGGTCTATTGATAAGAAAATGTCAACCTCTTAATCTCTAGCTTCATATGCCAAGAGTATGTATCATGGGATGCAAATTGTAGTAGCCAACCAAAAGTTCTGGAAGAGGGGCGCCTGGGTGGCTCAGTCGGTTGAGCATCTGACTTCAGCTCAGGTCATGATTTCACAGTTTGTGAGTTTGAGCCCTGCGTCGGGCTCTGTGCAAACAGCTCAGAGCTTGGAGCCTGCTTCAGATTCTGTGTCTCCCTCTCTCTCTGCCCCTCCCCTGCTTACGTTCTGTCTGTTTCTCTCAAAAATAAAACAAAAACATTAAAAAAATTAAAACAATTCTGGAAGAAATTAATAATCTAAGAAAATACAATCTCTGCATCATGATATTTTAAGATTTATTACTTAAGAGTAGTAAACCTTATTTTGCATTATCTTTGTTAAAGTATATGGTCAGGATAGTTATTAAATAAGGGAAAAAGCCCTCACATAATTACACTTTTACATTCAATAATCTGGTAGAGAACCTACTTATAAACTGTCATTTCCAACATGATCTCCAACAGAATTAAAGGAAGATCCAGTGATCAACCATGAACACTGAAGGCTTGCTATGTTTTAAAATACTTGCTATGAAGGATGCTACTAAAAATCTGATGGGCTTTAACAGAAGAAATGTGGGTTTCCTAATACAGGCCTATAAAAGGGAGATAAGGGAAAAAATAAGGGGGAGCTTATGCAAATTCATGGAGTTGGTCAACAGAAGCACACAGTGGCCATAAATACAGTGATGCAGCAAACACAAGGCTAGTCTGTTCTTGGAAACATACACACAGCTGTCAAAATCAGAATTTGCCTTTTAAGAAAATGTGACAACAGGCAAAACAAGGAACTTGGAACTCACTAGATAGAACTTTTTGAAATGTCCAGATACCTGAATTATTCTCTAAGTAAACTCAAGAAAAATTTGGAGGCAAAAATTGGGAGTAAGAAGGAAGGAAAAGGAAAGTCAACTTATTTTTAGCAGTAAAAGAGTAGTTAAAATGTTACCTAAACTTTTGCTTTTAGGATTTATACTTTATACATATCTAGGTGATTCATTTAAGGGAAAAACATATTAAACCTAATATTATTGCAATAGAATATCATACTATCTGGCAATGCCATTTAAAAAACATACATAGTGAATTATATTAGGCTACATTCAATATCATCTGAAACTCAGTTCCATAAAATTAATTTGTTTTTTTTTTTCATACCAGTCAAAATACATAGCAAAAACACTGTGTTTCCTTTTATTATTATGAACTTTTTAGTAGCAGGCTTCACATTTGCTGGATTTTGAAAAGATGCATAACCAAGATGCTTAGCAGTCTGGACCTTGTTCTGTTCCCTTAAATTTCTTATGTCTTGAAAATTGTTGGTTGATTTAAGACCTGATGTTGGTCCATGAGAGTGAATTCTAGCTTGTTAATAGTTTGGGGCATGATTTACCTTCTGACCCTTTGTCTCCCCTAGAGCCTAACATGCCTTGGCTCCCTAGATTTTTGTGATTCAAACCAGACTCCTTGGGTATGAACATTTGACTCACAAAATTACTTAATTAACACAAAAGTGCTGGTCAAACTGACCAATGCTGCTTTCCTAAATATTTTTAACATATTGAATTCATCTTATACTTGTTTGTAGCAGTTTGAGGTTGGGACTAATACAGTTCTCCATTCTTCACTTCCATGCTATTGCTTAGGCAAAAACCCTTTGGCACCATTTTCATTTCTTTTTCTGAATAAAGTTTGAGGTCATGTGTAAGGTTCCTTTGGTTAAGGCTACCTTTATGGTGTTAACTTTTATTACCTCCTCCTGGAAACTTTTTTATTATTAAAGGCTGAATTTTATCTACACAGATAGAGAGAATTTTATCTCTATTATTCTTCTCTTCCTGATTTCTTGTTTAATGACTTCATTATCCTTCTGTCTTTCCCACTGCTACTTGATTGGCAAGCTCACTCCTTTTGATTTATTCACTATTATATTTCTCTAATCACCAAGATTAGGTGGTACAATGGTGAATAAGAAGCATCTGTTGCTCTCAAGGAGTTTATAATCTTATAAGAGATAGAGAGAGGTAGGTAGAGAACTGTATATGTGCTCAGTGGCACAGTTGTAAATATGAGTAGGAGCACATATGTGTGGCTATAAGAATAACCAAAAACAATTGCTGGATAGGAAAAAAATGAACTGAGTTAATCAGATTCCTTCCCTCAGGAGTTTAAACCAAGTGTACTGAATTAGCCAACTAGCAGTAGGCACTTAATTAGGAAGATCATAAAGAAACATAAGAATTCAGGATAGTCACGAGGTAGCAGAGAATAGAAGAAAACAAAGGACACCAGTCAGTATATGGAGAATATTAGAACAGACACTACAAACATTGAATTAAAGCACCACAGGAGACCATGCAGCTCCTCCTAAGAGATGTAATTGCTAGAAGGGCTGTGGAGATGATGCATGCATGGGAAGGGAGAGACTTAATAGTTATGCATCTTGGAATTGTGATTTTTCAAAGTATATTGATTCAGCATTTCAGCAAGTTAGGTAGGAGATAATAGAGTATAGCAGCTATCAGCATTGTGTCGAGAATGACATGGCTACATTGCATGACCTTTGGCAAACCTGACTGACCATTCTAGCATTCATGTTTTCTTCCATAAACTGTTAAGAATTAGTAATAATTAACTTTATGGTTATTCAAAATTTTTTAATGTTTACTTATTTTTGAGAGACAGAGAGATGGAGCGCAAGTTGGGGGGGAGGGAAGAGAGAGAGGGAGACCCAGAATCTGAAGCAAGGCTCCAGGCTCTGAGCTGTCAGCACAGAGCCTGACACAGGGTTCGAACCCACAAACTATTTGATCATTACCTGAACCAAAGTTGGACGTTTAACTAACTGAGCCACCCAGGCTTTCCTTAAGTATTTTTTTGAGAGAGAGAAAAAGAGATTGAGGCGGAAGAGAACCCCAAGTAGGGTCCATGCCCACCACAGAGCCCGACACGGGGCTTGATCTCATGACCATGAGATTATGACCTGAACTGAAATCAAGAGTTGGATGCTCAATCAATTGAGCCACCCAGGAGCCCCTAACTTTATAACTTATAACTTATAATAACCTAACTTTATGGTTATTTTAAGATTAGATGAGATAATCTATGTAAAGTCCTTAGCATAGTCCTTTATGCATCATAAATGCTGAAAAATGTTATCTATTATTATTTTATTCTGCCTCAGTATACTAAAAGACATCTAAATTGGCATTTTTCAAACTTGGGTTGCAGTCATGCGGGTATAATATAATAAAGGCATAATATAATAAACTTAGTGAATAGCAACCAGCAATTTAAAGAAAGAAATGGGATAGTATATATACAAAGCATTTTCCATAGTAAAGGTATTATTTGCAATATTTTTTCAGCTACTCACACACAACTGTGTTTGTACAGGCTCATGCTCATAAAAATTTGGAGACTACTGCACTGTATGAATGCAAGATGGATAATAGATTAGATCATGATATATACAATTAACTAGTTTGCCAACTCTAACTCTGAAAAGAAGACACCAATCTATTCATTAGTGAAATCAAGGCCATGTTCAGGGTTGCTCCAGATTTTTGTGTTTGCATGTATATATGTGATTGTAAATAATAATTGTCCATAACTTTGCACCTCTTAGTATAGGATTTTGGAATCTCAAAAGTTATACCTCCTTCAATCTTGGAGAATTAAAAAATATTAAGTTTACTTATTTATTTTGAGAGAGAGTGAGAGCACGAACAGGGGAGGGGAAATGAGAGAGGGAGAGAGAGGGAAAATCTCAAGCGGCTCTGCACTCAGGATAGAGCCCAACATGGGGCTCAACTCACGAACCACGAGATCATGACCTGAGCCAAAACCATGAGTCAGTGGCTTAACTGACTGAGCCACCCAGGGGACTCCAGTTTTGGAGAATTTTAATATCTCTGCTGAGATATCTACTGTTCTGATTCTATTTCAGATCCTTTGGATAAATAATGGTGAATTTATTGAAAAACTTTTGCTCACTGTACAATCTGTGCATGTAACAATTACAGAGGATATCAGTGCTGCAACCCTAAAATTCTAAACCACACATGACATCATTGATTTATTAGAGTGAAATATAGACAAGTGCACATAAAAATGATTCAGACAAAAGGTTTTCTGAGTATTCACCTCAGAAAAATAGTTGACAAAAATGCTCTAATAGGACACCATATAGGTAAAAACTGAGACTCTGAGAAAAGTTAAGATGAAGATAATAGGAAATGTGCAGAATATATACTTCAATTTCAAGAATATATATAATAAATGATAGGTAAAATTTCTTGGATAAATATGATAATACTAGAAGAAGAAGCTAAATTATAGTCTGGAATCATCAGCATGAAACATTGGGAAAACCTAGGAGTATTGGAGTTTGGGGAAGTGGATAAAATAAAAGTACTATAAAGGTCTTGTGTTGAGTTGGAGATGTGGGGAAGCATCTTGACTGCTGGAAGAAAGACACCTTTGCTGGGGTTATAAAGTTGGTTGTCATTAGCATATTGATGGTAATTGAGACAATACAAGTGGTTTTACTCTTCTAGGTAGAGCGCCCCTACTCTTCTGTTTTTCCTTCCTCCTCACTAGCAGGTCTTTGAATCTCTTTTGTTCTCCAACCATATTCATGGTCTACATTTCATCCAGTCTCATTGCACTGGAAAACATGTATCTAATGAAAACTCTGAAATTTATATATCCAGCTCTGACTGCTGGCCTGAACTCCAGATTCTCAGCACTCCCTTCCCCCAATCTACTCTACTCACAAATTTCCCTAACACAATTTCTCATAACTCTACCATTCTGGTTCCTCAGGCAAAAAGTCATGGAGTTTTTCTGAACTGTCTTCAATTACAACCCACCTGCAATTTAACAGTAAACGTAGATGATCTGTCTTTATGGTATGTACAAGATCCAACCCCCTGTCATTCATTCATACACTCCTATGTAGGTTACTTCTATAAACTCCTAACTGGCCTCCTATTTTGTGTCCTTTCCCTTATTCTAACACATGGTTAGAGTAATCCTTTTCCCCCATTTTATTGAGAAATAATTAATATAAATCCCTGTGTAAGTTTATGCAGCATGATGGTTTGATTTCCACATATTGTCAAATGATTACCATGATAGGTTCAGCTAACATCCATTTTCTCATATATATACAAGAAATAGAAAATAAAATAAAGGAAAAAATATTTCCTTGCCATGAGAACTTCTAGGATTTACTCTGTTAACAACTTTCCTGTATATCATGCAGCAGTGTTAGCTATAGTCACCATGTTGTACATTACATCCCTCATACTTATTTATCTTATAATTGGAAGATGTACCTTTTGACCACCTTTCTCTAATTCCCCCTTCCCTACCCTTCACCTCTGGTACACACGAGTCTGATGTGTTTTTCTATGAGTTTTTTTTTTCTATTTTAGATTTTACATATAAATGAGATCAGATCATACACCATTTGCCCATTTCTGCCTGGATTATTGCACTTAGTCAAAATGCCTTCAAGGTCCATCCATGTTGTTACAAATGGTAGGATTTCCTAATTTTTTGTGGCTGAATAATATTCCATTTTATATATGTACACCATAAATTAATCCATCGATAAACACTTGGGTTGTTTTCATGTCTTGGCTATTATGAATAATAGCTTCTGGGCTTCTGCGATGCCTGGGTGGCTCAGCTGGTTAAACGTCTGACTCTTGATTTCTGCTCAGGTCATGATCTTTTGGTTGTGAGAATGAGCCCTGTGTCAGGCTCTGTGCAGGGTGTGGAGCTTGTTTAAGATTCTCTCTCTCCCTTTGACTCTCCCTCTAATCCCCACTCCCCAAATATAATAATGCTGCTATGAACATTGGGGTACAGATATCTTTTTGAGTTAGTGTTTTTGTTTCCTTTGGATATTCCCAGATATGGAATTGCTGGATAATTTGGTGGTTCAATTTTTATTTTTTTAAGGATCCTCCATATTGTTTTCCATAGTATTTGCACCAATTTACAATACCACCAAAAATGCACAAGAGTTCCCCTTTCTCCACACCCATGTAATTTGCTAACTCTTGTCTTTTCATAATAGCCACTCTAACAAACCTGAGGTAATACATCATTCTGGTCATTGTAATTTTAGCTTGCATTTCCTTAAAAACTAATGGCATTGAGTATCTTTTCATATATATTTTCATATATCATCTTTGGAGAAGTGTATTCAGGTCCTTTGCCCATTTTTAATTTGTAATAATACCTTTATTATGCAGTCTCTCCTGAGTAGGGGCTTAAAAAGCAATAATTAAGATACTAAACTCTAGGCATAATGCTAATATATATATATGTATAATTGTTATTATTTTGCTATTGAGTTGTATGAATTCTTTATATATTTTAGACATTAACGCTTTATCAGATACATGGTTTGCAAATATTTTTTTCCCATTCTGTAGGTTTTCTTTTCACTTTGTTGATTTATTTTGCTGTGCAGAAGCTTTTTAGTTTGAGGTAGTCTCATTTGTTTATTTTTTATTATGTTGCCTGTTCTTTGTGCTTGGTATCATTTCCAAAAAATTACCACCAAGACCCATGGCAAGGAGCTTTATTACTATATTTTCTTCTAGTAGTTTCATGGTTTCAGGTCTTACATTTAAAGTCTCTAATCCATTTTGAGTGGATTTTTTGTGAGTGGCATAGATATGGGTCCAGTTTCACTCTTTTACATGGGAATATGCAATTATCCCAGCACCATTTATTGAAGAGACAGTCTTTTCTCCATTGAGGATTCTTGGTTCCCTTGTCAAATATTAGTTGACCATACTTGCAAGGGTTTGTGTCTGGCCTCTTGATTCTGTTCTATTGGTTTATGTGTCTGTTTTTCTGCCAGTCTGATACTGTTTTGATGACTACAGCTTTATAGTATAGTTTGAAATCAGGAAGAATAATCCTTTTAAAATGTAAGTCAGATTATATAACTTCACATAAAACTCTCCAACATTATCCACTTCAACAGGAGGAAAAAATCAAAATTTTTACAGTGGCTATACCACCCTACACATTATGCTCCTTTTAACCAGCTGGAATGTGTTTTATAATACTTTGCCCTAGGTCTCCAACATTCTCTTTCTGTGAATATATTCTTGCAGATATTTTGATGGCTTGAATATGTATTCATCTCCTTCAGGTCTTTTCACAAATGTCACCCTCTCAGTGGCTAACTTTGACCACGCTACTTAAAATTGCATCTCTGCAACCCCATTTTCCTTTTTTTTTTTTTTAATTCATTTTCTCCATCAGAGTTATTTGTACATACAATTCCATGACTTTTGCCTTTTTTTTTCTGGTTGTGTGTTCTCCTCCTAGAATGTAAGCACCAGGGATTTTTTGTTGTTGTTGGTTTTGTTTCCTACTGCATCCTTAGTGCTTAGAATAGAGCAGTGCCTGATAGAAGGGACTCACTAAATAATTCTTGAATGAGTAAATGAGTCTGTAGACAAAAGAAATATAGAGAAAACATATGCAAAGCAGATGGAAAGTAAATAATTAATATCTGCATAGAGAAAGAGTTTTTGCAAATGTATAATAAGCCAACTCAATAGAAAAATGAGCAAAGAATATTATTCTGAGGACCAATTGTTCCAGCCAATGTTTATGTTGTCCCCCTTCCTTACTACTAAACCTCTAATTTCATTCAGGGCATCTTGGATCCAGCTAAAGAGCTGCATCTTCCACTGTAGTTCAAGTGTCCTTGTGCGGTGGTTTTGGCCAAGGAGGCATAAGCATGCGTTGCTCTGTGAACCTCTGAGAAAGTTCTTTTTGCCTTTTTGCACTTCACTTTCTTCTCTTATTAATTGTCGCTCCATAGCCACCCTGTGAGCCTGGGATGAGTTCCTATCCTAAGAAGGGATGAGGAGAGAGCTCAAAATAGCCCAGGTCCCTGGTGACCTATGGCTGGTCTGCTCTAAGCTGGACTTCTCACCTCTACACTTTTTTTATATGAAAGAAAAATAAATTGTGTTATTATCACTCTTAATTGGGCTTTCTGTGAAAGGCAGCTCAACTTAATCCCTGATACGAATATGAAGAAATAATTCATTAAAGAACATATATAAGTGAGAAATAAGCATTTGACAAGGAACTCTACCATTTTAATATTCAGGAAATAAATGAAATTAAAAGAACAGAACATATCACATTATCACATTATACCCATCACACTGGCAAACAAGTTGAAGCAAAATTAGCACAAGATTAAGAACATGGGCTATGAAACCAGATAGCCTGGGCTTAAATCACTGCTTTTCTATTGATGAATGATGTATACTTGGGAAAATTCCTTCAGCCCATTGGGGGTCTTTAAATAGAGACCCAATGGGCTGAAGGAATTATACATATATATGTGTGTATATATATATATATATATATATATATATATATATATATATATATATATATTAGCATTATGCCTATAGTTTAGCATCTTAATTATTGCTTTTTAAGCCCCTACTCAGGAGCGACTGCAGAATAAAGGTATTATTACAAATCTTTGATAAATTGGAGCTATTCAAAAAGACAATCTGGTGATATTTTTAAAAATAAAAGAATACATACAGAATCTCCAAACCACATTCCCACTTCTGGAAATCTATTCCATAGGAGTAAAGGACCCAATATTTAAGGATATATGTACAAGGATAATTAGTTTGTAGCAGTATTTGAGGCCTCAAGAAACAAATAGGTGCCCTTCATCCCTCTACTGGAAATAAAGTGAAAGCCTATCACAACAGAATTGCATTATTTGTGCTACATTTTTATGATGAGATATTGTATAACCATTAAAAAAGAATTAATGTGATGCTATATGTCAGCTAACTTGGAGAAATCTTCACCATCTACTGTTATGTGGGGGTAAGAAAGGTTTAGAACACCTGTATAATATATATATACATGTATAATTGTAAGCAATTAAATGAACAAGAAGACTTGTAAGAAGGATTCAGACTAGGTTAATATTGACTCCCACAGTGGGGTGTGTTGTCATTTTGGAGGAGTGGAAGAGAAAAGAAGGAAAATTTTCAACTGCACTTAAAGAAGGTGATCATAATGGAATAGGATGCCATATTCCATGCTACAGAGGAGTATGTAAAATTATAGATATGAGTGGGCCCAGATATATGAATTAAAATTTGAAAAAGGTTTTCTCAAACGTTGATGGTGGCCAACTCAGGGAGATGGAGTTTCAGTTTCTTTTTACCTTTTTATTTTATTCTTTTATTTGTTGTTTGATTTTTAAAAATTACTGTGTATTTTATATCATCAAAATAGTTTTATCAATGTGAAATTTAGAAAAAAATAAAAAGGGCTGTCTGGGTGGCTCAGTCTGTTAAGCGTCCATCTCTTGATTTCTTCTGAGGTCATTATCTAACGGTTTGTGAATTTGAGCCCCACATTGGGGCTCTGTGCTGATAGCATGGAGCCTGAATGGTATTCTGTCTCCCTCTCTCTCTGCTCCTCTCCACCTTGCTCTCTATGTCTTTCTCAAAATAAATAAAAATAAATTAAAAGAAATAGAGAAATAGGAAGTAAAGTAGTCAAGACAGAATATACAGATTTATTTTAGATGCTCGGCTATAAAAAGAAATAGAAGTGATGTGGATGCTGGAGGTGAATACAGGCATCAGTGAAAGTTTGGTTACAATGGTAGTTGCCAGTGTGAATTTGAACGCTCAGGTAATGACTTTGTAGACTGTGAGAATTTGAAGACTCGAGTGACAGAGGGGATAACTGACAGAGAGAGGTTCTGGAAAAGGTGAGAAGGTATGAGAGGGTGTGATCAGACCAAATGCTGAGGTCCTGGACTTTGGCAAGAGAAAGGTCACATCCTCAATGGTAAGGGGCCAGAAGGGGTGCTGAGGGAGGAGGAGGACAATGGAAAGGCAAGTAGAAAACACAGGAAGATCTGAGGTTGGGAAGACAGAGAAGTGCCCAGCTGAGGGCTTTTATTTTCTCATGAAGTTCGAGGAGTCTGGGACTTATAGGTTGTGGCCTACAATGAAATTTGGTGAGAGAGCATAAATAGTTATGTTAAGGAGTTATGAGGAGAAATGGAGAGTGAGCTTACTGAAGAAACAGAGAGTTGCTTGGAGAGAGCAGCATCCTGTTTACTGTGTGTGTCCTTTGTTTCCTGGCTGGCTGCTTTTCTGTTCTGACTATGCTGGACTGACAAAATGTATCGGGTTCTGCTCCAAGTGGTGGGCAGAATGAATCCATACAGGATCTGGGCTAAAATAAGAATTCCTTCATTGTGCAGAAACGTGGATGCCATGGTGCTTTCTATATAATACTGTTCATCACCGATCCACCATTAGGAGAGCTGTAGTAGAAGTGCCCGGAACACAGAAGCAAAACATGGCTGCTGTTACAGGAGGGAAACTCCATCATAATTGGCAAACATTTATTGAGCACCTTTTTTATATATGCACAATTGTTGAAAATAAAATTAAGTTTAAGATACAGAATTTCTTCTCCTCAAAAGTACATGAGACAAGTAGATGAAGAAGGTGATATGGGAGCCTGATTTCAGACTGAAGTCAAGAGACCCATGTTACAGTTCTGAATCCACTTCAGTCCATGCAATCATGGGGGAGTTGTTCTGGAATTCTCCTTTGTTTTCTCTCAAGACACTTAAATTATATCAGAGTTTCCCCTTCTAACTTTGACATTCTCCTAGCTGTGAACACTGTGCTTGATGGCTTTTACATGGCTGAGGACTTCTTCAGGTGTTGGCTTAAATGTCACCTCATCAGTAACTACCCTGGTTAAATCAACACTCCCCAAATATTCTCAATCCTTGACTCCTGTTCTTTTCCACCATAACATTTATTATGATAGATAATTTTTACTTATTTGCATCTTGATTTTTGGCTATTTATCTAAAGGCAGAGATTATGTCTTTTAATTCATCAATGTGTACCAATGACCAGTGCAGTGGTTGACACATTGACATGACTCAATAAATGGCTTAATAGTTGGATATAGATGCAACAGATATTCACAGAAGCAAGAGGCCTGTGGAGTAGTCATAAGAGGATTCATGAGCCTATCTTTTTTTTTTTTAACATTTATTCATTTTTGAGACACAGAGAGAGACAGAGCATGAGGAGGGGAGGGGCAGAGAGAGAGGGAGACACAGAATCTGAAGCAGGCTCCAGGGTCTGAGCTGTCAGTACAGAGCCTGATGCAGGGCTCAAACTCACTGACCACGAGATCATGACCTGAGCTGAAGTCAGATGCTTAACTGACTGAGCCACCCAGGCGCCCCTCATGAGCTTATCTTTGAAGAATGAGTGGTATTAGGTGAGAGAGAAGACAGAAGATATTCCACGTGCAGGAGAGTACTGGCTGTGCTTCAGAGGAGAATGGACACGTGCCTAGGGAACAATGAGGAGATCTGCTAGGTTGAACTGTGAGTTTTTGACCAAGTAGAAGGCAGTATGATTGACCTTAAAAGAAAAAGACTTGGGCACTGTTGTTGGTTCTTAAGAGTTGAAAGCAAAATGGCTCAAAAGCGCAAGCCAAACAGCCCGTTGTGGTAAAATGGGTCTTGTCTATAAAGACAGGGATGGGATCAAACTAGGTCACGTCTGGAATGCTGAGGATTCCTGGAACATAAACTTAATCCAGAGTTATTTCTTCTCCCTCAGAAATTTCAAATCTACCTCTTAGAATTCCAAACAACATGGGATTTCACATTTAAAGCCATTTTAAATCCTTGGGTGGGTTGTCTGTGCTCATGGGTTATCTGACTGGTGTTACATTTTTCAGACTGAGTGCATTTTATGATTTTCCTTCACCATCTCATTGACTCCAATGATCAATGCTCTGTAGACTGTGGGAGTGTGGGTCCTTCTAGTCTTGCCTTAGGTGTCTCTTCCTCCTCACCTCTTCTTACTTTTTTAAACACAAATTTTCAAGCAATATAATCACTGTGTAATTTTGAGACTTTTATAGGTGTTGCTGGGGTTATAAATTATCATAAGTTAAGTTTTATGTGGCCTGGAGTACCAGGCAGAGCCTGCTTCCATGGGAATCCCTTTGGTCCTGCTTGCTATTCCCAACACCCGAAACACCCAACTCGGTATCTTTGTTAATACAGATTTATAATCTAAACCAGGGCACCTTCGGGAGATAAAGGGGACACTGTTAATAAATAAGCTGTGATAGCAGGTATTAACTGAGACTTCCCTGGGCTAACTGGGGCATATAATCACCTTAGTGATATTGTACCTTTCCCATCTATTCTGTTGAAGTCATACCTATTGTATTAGTTTCTTTTTGCTGCTATAGTAAACTGCCACAAATTTAGTGGCTTAAAACAACACACACTTATTTTATCATAGTTCAGGAGGTCAGAAATCTGAAATATGTCTCACAGGGCTAAATTCAAGATGACAGCAGGGAAGGATTTTTCTGGAGACTCTGGGGGAGAATCTTTCCTACCTTTCTTTCATCTTCCAGATGCCACCTGCATTCTGTGGTGCATGACACTGCATCATATTGCCTTTACTTCCTCTGCTTCTGCCGTCACTTTGCCTTGTTCCTCCTTTGACCTTCTTGCCTCCCTCTTATAATGACTTGTGTGATTACACTTAGGGTTAATCTAGGCTAAGATGTGCATCTCAAGATCCTTAATTTAATCACACCTGCATAGCCCCCTTTTCCCATGTAAGATGATATTCACAGGTCCTAGGGATTTGGAGGTCATTATTTAGACTACTGTTCCCATCCTTCCAGGTAACATCTTTCAGAAACCTAAGACTGATTCCATCTTGCAAGTGACCTTTCCCAAAGCTGATTTCTAGTACCATCAACCCATTCTTTCCTTAGGGCACTATGGCTTGTTATACTACATTACGGTTAAATTTGGCTCTACTTTATTCCCCTCGGAATCACAATGTAAAACACAGGGATGAATTTGATATGGGCCCCATCCTCCAGTATCTCGTGTCAGAGGCAGAGAATTGCTAGAGGTTTACCAAATATTTATCTCCTAATCTCTCTCAGGGAAAGAGAAGCTAAATTTTCAGCTGGCCATTTTTCATGTCTTTCCCTTGTCCTCAGAATAAAGCCCAAAGTCTTTACATTGACCTACAAGGTCTTACATGATGTAACCTCACACCTTTTCTGGTCTCACCTTTTTTTCATTAAAAATTTTTTTTTAAATGTTTATTTATTTTTGAAGGAGAGAGAGACAGAGCATGAGTCAGGAGGGGCAGAGAGAGAGGGAGACACAGAATCTGAAGCAGGCTCCAGGCTCTGGGCTGTCAGCACAGAGCCCGATGCGGGGCTCGAACTCACAAGCTATGAGATCATGACCTGAGCTGAAGTCAGATGCCCTACCAACTGAGCCACCCAGGCACCCTTCTCTCGTCTCTTGTACCAAACACTCCCTTTGTTTTTAGTCAATACTGGACTTCTTATATCTCTACAGATGGTTTCAAGATCTTTTCCTTTCTCTTATTCTCCTTCTGTCCCCTGCTTACCTGTGGACTTGTGTATAAGTGAATGTGTGAACACACACACACACACACACACACACACACACACACACACACATTCCTACCACCTGAATATCTCTTCTTCAATCTTGAGGCTTCACTAGAAGGCACTCACTTATACAAACCTTCCCTGACCCTCCAATTATTTTGGTACACTTGTTATACACCATCATTGCAACTTACACACCTCTTTATTATCTCTTTGAATAATTATAATTATTTAATTAGTCATCACTTATTTGTCAATCTTCCTTTGCTTCCCTGCTGAACTGAAAGCTCATCTAGGAAACTTGTCTCTTTCATTCACCATGACCCCTAGCCCAGCGCTTTACATTATGAACGAGTATACTCAGTAAATATTACTCACTGATGTTGTGTGAAAAGGATCCTCATTTTGGTGATATTTGTCTCAATACCTGCTTACTCACTCGACTTCAAGAGAAATTATATATTTTTTTCTATTTTTTTAAAGATCCTAGAAAAAGCCTCTATCTTTCAAGACACTGGGAAGCTTTTGCCATGCACAAGGAACTTGATGAATCAGATACTACTTTTTTCATCAGACCTCTGATTCCAAGGAGGAAGCAGTAACAATACAAGTCTAGGGCAGGAGAAGTTTAAAGAAATCTAACCGCGGTCCAGGCTACTGCTAGGACATAAGAGAATCAGACTTTATTTTTGTTGTATGTCCTTTCATGGTTCTTATCCACATAAACTTAGAGAGACTTAGATATGAGTTCACGAAGGGACCTAATTGGTGTGTTCGAACCTACTGGGAAGGGCTATTCCCATGGGTGTGTAACAGGCTCATCCTCTACCTGTACTGTGTCACATCTCCAAGGGGGCCAGGTTTTTTCTTCCTCATAATGTCTACCTTGTTCTGCTACTACCAGTTTTTCTTTTGTCTCTTCACACAGTACCATATTCAAAGTGCTTCCTATTTTGTTACACAAATTTTATTCTCTATCTGTGTTAAATATGTGTGCTTTTGCTATAGTTGCCAAAAGCAGGAGTGTGCTAGTATCATAGCTCTCTTTCTAGTAGATAGTTCTTTAAATGTAGGAAACTATTCATTTTCAGCTCCTCAGGGACTCTAACAAGGGTCTATTCTGCTTTCTGAACCTTTCTGGGTTGTAACAATGTACGCCATATGGCCTCAACAAACACTTCTTTGCAATGCCTAATTTTTTTGCAGCCAGCTTTCCCTCCTGAATGTATGTACTCGATGTGATTTTGCATATGCTTCTTTTATATAATGATCCAGATTCTTTGCTCTTCTGTTATATTCTTTCACCATTGCTTCAAGGTCTTTAGCTTAAGTAAAAGATGACAGTGTCATCTACATATTTGAGGTGTCTCTGGTCCTTGAGTCCTTTTCTTTATCCGTAGAAACCTTGAAAGTTTTCTCAAGGCAGGAGGTGAAGAGCCTTAGTGAGACACCACCTATTAATTCTACACTACAAGCTGACCTTTACCACCCAATCTTCGAGTTAAATGTGACTCTATCGTTTGTGAAGATCTGTTTGGGGCACTTACCATGTGGGTCTTCTATCGCTTCCCTTGCAGGGCTTCCAACAAAGCATCAGTTTCCATTAAGTCAAAATTCTTTTCAAGTCCCACAAAAGCCATACAAAATGACTTGTTTATTGCCTATTGTTCAGCCTGCTCTGCAGCTTGAAAGCAAATAAAAAATAATGCCCACTTTAACTACCCATACATGCTAGGTTACATCAGTTGTTACATGTTGTTTATTGTCTATATATTATAAAAAAAGGTGTATCTCTAATTGAACCTCTGGGCCACAGATATTAATCAAATGATTAATTAAGAAGCAGGAATCTTGGATGAATACATGTCGGCTAAGGAAATGGCCACATTTTCAAATTGATTCAGCCAACACTGTCATCCCATTCAAAGTGTGAGCATGACAAAACAGAAAATAATAAATAGAAGCTATGGAATCATCAGCAACGCTATACACACCTACAGAACATAGATACAGCTCATACCCAAGTAGACCCTGCACACACAACTGCATACATTTCTCTCTGAGCCAGAGGATATGCTCACAGATGCCTTTGCCGTAACTTTGGTTCCCTCTCTCCCTCCCTCCCTACTTACCCATCTCTCTTTTCCTTCTTCTCTTCTTAGTGCCTTCCAGTAATCTTGGTAAGGGTCATTTATGAAATAGGATTCTGTGATGAATATTTGTGTATGAGTGGTTCAAAGTGCAAAATTTCAGGGAGACGCTCAAGTTCTATAGAAAGATGCTTTAATTGTTATTTATAGCTGAGTGACAAATTACTCTAAAATAGTAGCTTCAAACAAATATTCAGTGCCTCACAGTTTCTGCGGGTTAAGAATCTGGGTGCAGATTAGCTGGGAACTTTTGATTCAATTCTCTCACGAAGTTGTACTCAAACTGTCATCTAGGGCTGGGGTCTTATCTGAGGTTCAGCTGGCCAAAGGCGGTATGGAGGAGGCCTCTGAATCCACGTGCAGCTGAATTTACTACTCAGCCGGTTGTTGGAAGGTTTCAGTTCTTCACCACATGGACCTCTCCTCAAGGCTGTGTCATGATGGGGCAGCCGGTTTCCCATCCTGTGAGTGCCTCAGGACAGAGTGAGAGACAACACAAAATGGAAGTCACAGTCTTTTTATAATCTAATATCAGAAGGGACCCCCCCCCTTTCAGTTCTGCTGTCATTCTATCCATTAAAAGGGAGTCACTCAGTCCTGACTACTTAAAAATTTTTTTTTAATGTTTATTTTATTTTTGAGAGAGAGAGAGAGAGAGAGAGTGAGCAGGGGAGGGACAGAGAGAGAGGGAGACACAGCATCTGAATCAGGCTCCAGGCTCTGGCTGACAGCTCAACGCACGAACGATGACTGAAGCTGAAGTTGGGCACTTAACCAACTGAGCCATCCAGGCGCCTCAGTCCTGACTACTTTCAAGGACAGGGCTGCACAAGGGCATGAATATCAGGAACTGGGAGTTATTTGGGGCCATTTTAGAGGCTACCCAGCACAAGCTTCAAAGATTTCTTCACCTTCCTCTTTTCCCTTAAAATGGAATCTAAAAATAATGAATAAACAAAAAGCAGAACCGGACCTATAAATACAGAGAACAGACTGATGGCTGCCAGTGGAGAAGGGGGAGGGAGAGGTGCAAAATAGTCAAAAGAGAGAGGGAGATATAGGCTTCCAGTTCTGGAATGAATAAGTCATGGGAATAAGAGGCACAGCATAAGGTGTACAGTCAATGATATTATAATAGCAGTGTATCAGGACAGATGGTAGCTACATTTGTAAGCATAGCCTAATGCATAAACTTGTTGAACCACTGTCCTGTACACCTGAAACTAATGTAATATTGTGTGTCAACTATACTCAAAAAAATAAATAAAATGGAATGTAAATTTGATTAATAGATTTTCTGCAGTTACATGTCGAAGCAATCACTTACTCCCATTTTGGTGCATTTGCAAATCTAGTGATCTTCACAGGGGAATGACTTTTTATTCCTAATCCCTACCCCACTTCGTCTCTCATTGTTTAAATCCTACCTGTCCATCGAGTTGGTCTATCTGATGTATTTCTGTTGTTTGTTTGCCAGTGTATCCCTGGTGTCTAGCAGGGGGTCTTGTGCCCAACTGATACTCAGCAAATATTTGCTCAGTAAATGAAATATGCCACCTCTATCAAGAGCCATCACCAGTGACCTCTTCCAGTCATGAGTTCTCCTTCTCATCGATGCCCTTGCATTTTCAGGAGGAGTATGGTTAAACACAATCTCTGGAGACAGAATTCCCACATTCACATCTTAATTCTGCCCCTTACTGTCCTTGGAGGGGCTATTGAAACTCTCTGTGCCTCAGTTTCTTTACCTGTAAATGGTGGTATGGCTGCTGTCAGAGTTCCCTTGGGATAAGCCATGTAAAGCTTACAAGAGTATTTTTATATAGCTGACACATTGATGATTTACTTGCTTATTTCTCATTACTTGATTATTCTCAGGCTACTTCTCAAAAGAAGTCTTGTGTTTACATACTCATTTTTATCCCAACAAGTATAATATGTCAGAACAACTTCAATGGGATCACTCATCCACCTTCTTCTACACTGTGATTTTCTTAAAACTGAGACCTTGTATGATCTGTCTTGGTGTCCCTAGGGTAGGACCGACATACAATCACTTTTTAACATGTATTTCTTAGACTTCAGGCTAAGTAGGAGCAAGAATAGTCATTTATCTTTGTAGTGTGTGTGTGTGTGTGTGTGAGAGAGAGAGAGGGAGAGAGAGAGAGAGAGGGAGAGAGAGAGGGAGAGGGAGAGAGAGAGGGGGAAATTATTAAGATTTCACCAGTATGGTGCCTTTTATAAAATGGCTAAATTTTTTTTTATTTGATTTGAATTATGGGCACCTTGTTCCTAACCTTATCTTTTCTCCCTGTAGATCTTTTGCCATATAATACTTTTTAGACCAAGGTGGGACATTCCTAAGTAAATGAAACTGACTCATCATGTATATCTTTGGTTTCAATTCCCTATTTGTCTTGGGGCATTATCTCAGAAACACATCATTAATGATTATTTTTTACTTTTTTGTTAAAAATCCATAATTATATTTACTTTTTAGGATAGTTGATAGTGTTTGAATATTAGTGAACATGGTAATAAACTATGGAGCTTCTGCTCCAAGCAGTTACAAACAAGGGTGAAAATATACAGTATATTAATATTTTCTGTAACAGTTTTCTCTAAATCCATTTTTTCCATGCAAAAATTATGCCAAACTTAACACTTGGAGAATGAGAGCCTCAAAAGGCTGGTA
Organism: Lynx rufus; assembly: GCF_022079265.1. Classification (NCBI taxonomy): domain Eukaryota; kingdom Metazoa; phylum Chordata; class Mammalia; order Carnivora; family Felidae; genus Lynx; species Lynx rufus. Next base: position 37,188,117 of record NW_025814834.1, on the reverse strand, counting down.
CATGATGTTGAGCTTGATTATGCATATAATAAGATAAAAATTTAAGGAATTCAAAGATATAACCAGGAAAAGAGCAAAAAGTATCCAAGCATTTATTTTCAGTGTTTTAAAGTAAAAAGAGAAAATGGCAGCTAAATAAAGACTAAGCTATTCATTATATTTTAAGTCTACAAGCTAAATAAACAGGTTAGATGCTGTAGTTAGAAATTGTTAAAAGGTCAATGGGCACCTGGGTGGCTCAGTAGGTTAAGCAACCAACTTTGGCTCAGTCTTGCATGACTTTAGCATGGTCTTGCAGTTCCTGAGTTCAAGCCCTGTGTTGGGCTCTGTGCTGACAGCTCAGAGCCTGGAGCCTGCTTCAGATTCTGTGTCTCCTTCTCTCTCTGCCCCTCTACTACTTGCATTCTGTCTCTCTCTCTCTCAAAAATAAATAGACATTAAAAAAAGAAATTGTTAAAAGGCTAAATTCATTAAGATATTGCATGGTTAGGTTAGTTAGTATTGTTTCTGAAGGGAGTTCCGGTAAAAAAAATTCAAACAAGAGATGTGCCTAGGTGTTCAGGAAAACATGGGACCAAGTTTTAAAATAACTTATTTTACTAAAATGTAAAGTATAAATTTCTCATTTGGAGTCGGTTTGTACCAGCTGTCTTTTAAGTATTTGCGATTATAGCATAAAGAAAGCTAAAAATGAATAAAGTAGCATGATTCATTTTCTATAAGTTATTTCAAAGATTATAGACTTTCACTTGAGGTTTGTGTTAGGAACACGTTTTAGTTTTATCATTGTGAACATGTGCAGACTTACAATTAAAAAGTTGAAAAATGCTGGTGATAAATGAAGGTAGAAAATAATGGTACAGTGATGCCTAACTTTTTAGCAGTAGGCAAACCATGTCCTTATCTGTTTTAATTTGTAAAAACAGCACACTAAAGTTCTCCCATTAGCCTCATTCCAAGACTATTTCAGATCAGTGTTCTGAGAATTAATCAAGAGTGTTTGGATACCTTTGAGTCTATCGACATGACTTTGCTTTCCAAAGAAGCTGAAGAAAGAAGGATGCTTAAAGCATTACAAAAAAAATATATGGCCATAAAAGATTAATGCTAAATAAAACTTACAACAAAGTAATGGAAAGTTAAAAGAGAAAGGAAAGAAAAAAAAAGAAACACTTGCAGGTTGGTCTTAAGCTGTCATGTCAAATGAGGAAAATGCATTTATAATCCTTTACACATCGATTGAAAAAAAAAAAAAGCTGCTCCTTCATTCTGCCTCTCCCAAGGTTTCATTGTAGTACCACAGTATGCATTCCTATCAGAATGTACTCATGTCCTGATCCCCCAGGGACCACTGCAGTGTTAGGTGAGCAATGATGGAAATGGATCCATTTATTCTACAATAGGAGCACTTCAGAGAAATTACAATATTTGTCCTTTAGAGATGTTTTAGAAATGATGTTTATACTGGAGATTTCTGGTCCTGTGATAGGATTGAGGAAGGCCTTTCTTCAGCTTTCTAGAAACTATCCAGTAGCCCTGTTGAGAAATAGTAATGGTTTCAGAATAATGAAATATTTTGCATTCTTTTTTTTTAATGTTTGTTTATTTTGAGAGAGCATGTGAGCAAGCAGGGGAGGGGCAGAGAGAGAGATAGAGAGGTAGAGAGAGAATCTCTGACAGTGCAGAGCCCAACATGGGGCTTGATCTCACAAACTGTCAGATCATGACCTGAACCTATATCAAGAGACCCCTAACGAACTAAGCCACTTAGGTGCCCCTATTTTGCATTCCTAAAAGATAATTTTAAGGAGGTTTCTATTGTTTTAGCAAAGTAGAATGTTACATGCAAGAATAAAACACTTCCTTTTTTATCAGTAGTCATTTATTTTAAATAATTTAATTGAATCACTATTGATACACTCTAGTGTTATTTATTGGACCATTCTAAGTGGAATGATACATTAAATATAATCAACATTGTGTTAAAATATAATATGGACTCTTAACTTCCTTCACAGTGTATTGTTTTTAGCTTGAGTTTAATTTTTTGAATATAATAAACCAACTTTTAGATTGTGCTAAGTACTCACAGTCAGAAAGGATCATAAGTTTGAAGAGAAATTGTTTTTATTCAAGTTCCCAGGCTTATACTGGAAATGTTAAAAAACATAAAAGATATCAAGAGTTGCAAATTGACAGTCTAATTAATGGGATCTTTTCTACCGGCTGATGTTAAATTTTAAGCACTGGTGTTTTTCTTTGCTTATATTTGCGTTTTGGTTAAAAACTGGAACCAAGATGATGTAGAAACATCCGTGGTTTTCTCTTTCTTTCGTTCTTTCTTTCTTTCTTTCTTTCTTTCTTTCTTTCTTTCTTTCTTTCTTCTTTCTTTTTTTTCCTGAGCCTTTGTTTATCTTAACATTGTACAGATGACAAATTTTCCTTGATGGTCTTTGGGTTTATAAAATTTCATGTATCAGATATTTTATATATCAGATCTAGATCAAATGATTTGAGAAGGAGTGATTTGTACTAAGACTTCATCCCAACCAACCCAGAGGGGTTGATAATGTGCTGTTTTGCTCATGGGGAGGCTCCTAAGGTGAATCCCTGAAGCTGCTCCTTCGGAAGACTGGCTGCATGATCTTTACTGTCTCCTAGATGCCATTGCAATGAAGTGTTCTGATCATGTTTTGATCTGAATCTCAGTTTGGCCTCCAAGAAAGGGGAATTTCCAAGTTATTGGTTGAAGTTGGGCATCACAGGGTCTTCTGCTGCGGAGAAGATAGTGAGCTCCTGGGAAACAGCCTGGATTTTGAAGTCTTAGGTTTGGATCATTAGCTATAAATTGGTTAACTGCTTTGAGCCTCAGTGTTTTCACCTGTAAAATGGGAAATTCGGAGAGTATGTATCTTATAGGGCTGCAGAAGGGAGTAAATTAGGTGATGGATGGAAAATAATTGGTCCAGGACTTAGTTTATCGTAGGCACTCAATACAATTCTCCTTTTCATCTATTTTGACCTGAGAGCCTATTTAACTTACTGTGGGCCCTTCATTTTTCTCATAAGCCTTTATGTTTTTCTCTCCAGGCAGCAAGTTGGTAGCATTCTAAATGCTTAGTAAATTGGGATAAATTAACACTAATTAATAATTAACACTCCAAGACAAAATCAAGGAGCTACCCATGGTATTAATTTCAGTCTGAAGGCTTGAGATCAGGAACTCCGTGAGCTGGAAAAGATTGATGTTTCAGTTCCACAGTCAAGCATAGAGAGAGACAGAGAAAGAGGGAAGTTTAGTACAAACTTCCTGTGTCTTTTTGTTCTATTCTGGCCCTCAATGGACTGGATGAAGTCTACTCAGATTGGGGAGGACCATCTGCTTTAGTCAGTTCACCAACTCAAATGTTTTTCTCTTGTGGAAACACCTTCATAGACACACACCCACGATTAATATTTAATCACCTAACTGGGCATCCCATGTCCCAATTAACGATCCTAGCCTCTAAGGGGCAAATGTGGCATTAACTTAACATTATCATCAGTAGAGTATGAGAGTGTCTAGTTTCCTAAAATTCTCATTGACACAGGATATTTTAAATTAAAAAAAAATGTGGAGAAGCTACAATTTTATTAGGCAAAAAAATGGCAACGTGTTACTATCGCTATACATATAAAAGATATTAGTTTCTATCTGTTTCATGAATTCATTATTAGTTTGGAACAGATGTTTAATTTTGTTATTAGATTTGATATTTTTCATTCTATTATAGACCTAGATTTATAAGGGAAGGTAGATATTGATCTTTTCTAAATATTTGTTATCTTCTTGTTCTCTCTCCCTTGACTTTCCTTGCTAAAAGCAAGTGTTAATGTGTTCTTGTGATTAGTTTATGTCTATTTAAACCCGAGTGCCTAGCCATAATCTAGTTCCTCAGGGGTCCTGTACAGTCGGGCTCTTACGAAATGAAGTTTTTCCTTCTCAAATTTCAGCTTCATTCTCTGAATATTCAAATACATTTGTCAACTGCTTTCAGAGAAGAGACTGGGAAAGGGTGATGATAAATCTGGAAATTTAATTCTGATTTTGTGAACTATAAAAGTGTGACACAAAGAGCAGTGGTCCAGTGGTTCTAAATCTGGACCATGTCAGAATCACCAAGGAGATGAAAAAAAGCAAAAAAAAAAAAAAACAAAAAAAAAAAACCCAAAAACCACTGAAGCCTTGGGCCTGCCCCAGATCAGCTAAGAATGTAGAGTGGGCCTGCGATGTTATTTCTGCCAAACTTCCCAGGTGATCTGATGGGCAAACGGGACTGAAGGTCAAGCACGTGGGTTCAGAGCTCACCGCTGTCCTGCTCAGCTGTGGCTTCTTAGTCAAATCACCTAAAACGCCAGGGCTGTCAGAGGAATAGCATGAGAGCAAAGAACTCCTGAAATCTAAGCTCTGTACTTGCTCTGTAGTAAGCCCAGTCTTCCACGATGCACGCGTGTCCGCAGCCCGAAGGTACCAGGAAGAAATGTTAACATCGCAGGTACATGTCAATGTATCAGATAGAGCATATTTGCGTGGTTTATATACAGAGTATATCATTTGAAATTAAAATAGAGGAAGTTTTAAGTGATTTCACTTCAGGGTCCTTGCTAAAGGCCGGGTAACGCTGCCAGTTCTTCTGTGAGAATTACAGATTAGCAAAGTGAGAATTGTAGCAGTTTGGCTGTAAAGATATTAAAAAGTCTAGTAAGTTTAAGTTATTTTCACTCCAGGAAAACTATAATCATTTGAAAGATCGAAGAACAAGAGTGAAATTTAAAATAAGATTACATATTCACAAATCACTGTGTTGCTGGTAAAGAAGGCACTGATGATTGTACACCTGCCTTTCATTGTTTGAACGGGCTATTTTTATATTTAAAATGATGCGGTATCTACTGACAATGCTTGAAACCTGTGAGATTTCAAAAATTTTGCCTGATGTTTTTGGTGGTGATGGTGGTGGTGTAAGGAAATCATCCCATTTCACACCGAGAATAGTTTTCTTTATTGAGATGTCAACATAGTGACATAAGTGTTAAAATGTCACTGAGCATCTTCTCTGTCTAGTTCTCAAGATGTGAGCTAATACACTATTCTTGATTAATCCTTCGCATAGAAATTCTAGAATTGAGTTTGCTGACCAAACAACTCAAAAGGAAGCACAGTTTTTCAAAGTGGAGCTTAGAAAGGAAAAAACCCAGCGGTTAAAGTGTCCATGTGTCTGAATTTGTAAGTGTTGATGTGAGTTGATGTCAGTTTCCGTGGCCTTATTATTTAATCTTATAGATGAGTGTCATGATTAACTTTTTATGCAACAACTGTTCCCGTATTGAGTGCAAACAAGGCAAGAGGTAGAGATGCTGCCAGTGGCAGGCACTCACTTCTTGGTCCGACTCTTGGACACTAGTGAGGAAAGTGGCGTAAAAGATGGAGGCACCCAGGTTTCTCATGAAAATTAAATTGTATAAATTCATCAACTAAAATGACTGCTTTTCGCTCTCCTGTTTTACCGGTATATTTTCTAAACTAGGGCAAGTAAGCTAAAATTCATAATTTATAAACAATCTGTGGAAAAATTAGTGAATTATTTACAACACTTTTGAAAAATGTGTTTGTCTCTCATGCAAAAATTAGCTACTCTGTTAATCACAGTGGTGCCACAAATATGCTGGAAATTAGGACTTGCAAAAGTGAGTTTGGAAAAAAATAGTTCTGTAACTCAATCTGAAATTGGAAAACCAAACTGATCCTGAGTGGTCTATTTAAACAAGTGCCAATTATTGAATAATTCTCAGACCTAAACAGAAAGTTATTGCATATGGAAAGATTTTTTTCCCTTAGAGTGTTTTATTCCAGATGCCCTTTTAAATTGTTTTTAATTCTCTGTGGGCAGTAGATAACTAAACCTACAAAATGTAGTAATGGCAAGGAGGAAGCAATCACGTTGGCCACTTCTAGTTAAGAGTCATGGAAAAGGCATCTGTTATATATGAATTGCAGACTATAAGGACTTTGACAGTCCATAGACCAGACCTAATTTATTAAACTAAGTTTCTAATATAAACAGTAATTTGTTTCAGGCACTGACACTGCAGGTCTGGATTATGTGAACCAAATATAAAGAACTGTATTTCTCTTTTGGAAAGTGTGCCTTTCGAGCACTGAAAGAAAATAATCTAATATGTCATAATAGTAAATATGATGAACATGGCCCACCTTCCTGAGCATGGGCTGATTCACACTTTCTCCTTTTTACATTTTCCAGAAGTTATTTTAAAAGTACCGAGCCATGGTTTATAAACTTCAAAGCACACCTGTGACTTCTATTCCAAATAGATGAGAAAATGCTGAGACTATTTAAAAAGATTTAATCTTTTGTGCATTTTAAACCTGAGATAGAGTTTAAATTGGTGGACACATTTCTTAGTACAAAATCAATGATTAGAAAAATATGAAGATTCCCTTTACCCTGTCACTTTGCAGACAATGTTTGATAGAAACATTCTATGAAATTTATGAAATATGAAACCTACATATTAAACAGCATGGACATTTGAAAAAGACTGTGGACTAAATAAAGCTTTATTTCCAGACTTTTGAAAATACATTTCAATTAGGTCAAGATGTGCCTAGATACTTAAACTGATAAGAACAGATACTACACTTGATCTTAGCCAAAAGGCTGAGAAGCGATAAGATGTGCCTAGATACTTAAATGGATGTGTTCTTTGTTTGTGAAATTATTGACATATATTCTCACATACACTCAGTACTCCTTATTATTTATATACTCCCAGTTCGTACCTAAGGCAAGGAAGAATCCACAACTGCTCTTTTTTTTCTTGTTCTAAAGGGCAGCATATTAACTAGGATGATTTTGGCTGCAAGTAACAAACTCATCTTAAAATGTGGCTAAAACATAAAGGGCATTTTATTGTCATACAAAGCAAGAAGTAAAGTGGATGGCACTTTCATGACTGGCTAATTCAATGATTTCCTTCTTGTGTATCAGTGTTGCCCAAACATATAACAGGGTTTCTGTCATGTGTCCCCATGGAAGGGAGGAAAACAACTTTGCTTAGTATCTTAAGTCAGATTGGTCAGTGGTTGGGTCATGTAGCCATGCCTATGTTGACCATAGCCAGGAGAATGGAATTACCCTGATGAGATTAAACTAATCAGCATTCAGCCTCTTCACCCCTACCACCATGAAGGATGAGGCTGTCTGATAACAAGAGAAAATTGGGGTACATTTAACAAGAAAGAAGAGGAAAATTGCCATTAGGTAGGCAACCAGCAGTATCTGCCAAAGGTAGGAATGAGAAATATAATTGATTGGTAACACCAATCAATTGGTAACACCAATAAATGGTAGGCATTAAAGGAAACTGTCTACAATATCATTTTATTACCTGCATGCACCTGGGAAGGACATTCAGGTGTGCATTTAGTATTTGTCCATGACAAATTTTACATAATGTAAACAAAAATCTTCATAGCATAACACACTTACAGTAAAGGAAAATTCCAGCAGGGGCAATGTGAAATACTTAGACTGAGGCATTTAGATCATTCTGGTTGAATTGATTATGCTAAGTAGTCACAAGTAAGGTTAGTTTTCTTGAGCCATTTTGGTTTATGTATCCCTGCATTGACAAATCATTGATTGAATACAACCAGCCAATAGGTTGTTTTCATGTTTCAGAGAAGCAATCTGAATTTTTCTCCTACCAAATCACTCACTTGTCAGAGGTATGTTAGCTTGGTATGGGAAAAATGAAGGAAAAATGAGAGCAGGGAAGGGAAGGAAAGAGAGTGCAAACATGACACAGAGAGAACCAATTGTTGGGGACAGTGAGTACTTCAGCGTTTCTTTATTTTACCATGCTGGATGGTATTTATTTTTGTTCTTGTTTGTAAGAAGTTGATTTAAATAATTCTTCCATTTTTAAAAAGTTTGGCTCTTTAAGAGAAAGCTTGAACCCAATATAATGTACCCAATAGCCTTAAACATATTTTCTTCTTAGTACATGTGTTCTCCTTATTGATAAAGGCAGTGATCTATTGGAAGGGATTATTTGCTGTCACACCTTAGGGTTTTGAAATAATAGCTTAACAAAATAGTCTTCTCAGTCAATAAATGTTGAAGTCCTACCAGAACTGAAAGGAGCTGTACTAATCTGAGGTGTTCCTGTCTGTAACAGACATTATGTGCTCCAAGTCGTTGAAAATATTTTAAAAAGGAGAGATCCAAAAAGAAAAAAGAAGAAAACTGCTTTAATCCAAAACATACTAATTCAGGGCATATCTTCAAAAAGAGAGACGATATTTGGAGAATAACTGCATTTGGTTTTTCCCCAATTATATCTCAAATATCATGTGGTCCTTCTGTTATAGAACAGTCTCACCTGGCTGTTGATTTGATGCCACCTACAAATGTTCTGTGTCCATGGGATGTGGTGCACAAAGCGTGGAGATGGAAAAACATGCAAACAGACAACAAGTACAAACCTAGCCTTATTTTACAGCTGCACAGGGTTTTGGATTCAGATGTGCATGTTTACATATGCAGGGAATTACTTGGGGGAGGCATATTAGTTATACATAGCTTCATCATTCTTCAGAGTAAAATTTGCTTGTTGGGATTCTTATTGTGTTATTTACAATAACTTGGTTTTTTTCTTTAGAGTATAATTTTTAATATTGTCTTTATGTTGAAAAAGTTTGGCATAATAGCATTAATCTGTAGGAATGTCGATCTGGGATTTAAATTAGCAGGAGCTCACATTAAAATAAGGTCATATAAAATACCACTTTGTTTAGTTGCCTCTATGTCCACTGTTCTCCCATATTCTTCACTTGCAAAAGAATTAGAAGAACGTTGTCTAGAAAAAAAGCATTTTAGTTGGAGTCAGGATACTTGAATTCTTGTTCTGCCATCCCCCTGACTTCTACTTCCATTCATGCTTTAGTTGGGATAATAGAATTCCTGTTTCTGACTGATTCACATTGACCACCATTTTGGACAAGACAGTGTGCTTCACTTTCCTCATTGTTAGCAGTGAAACTCTATGATTCTTAGAGGTTTAGATTCCTGTTTATGGACTAATGACCTTTGTTTAGCATCCTATGCCTGGAATCACTCAGAATTTTTAACACTTCGGTGGAAGGATTTTAATTACAGATTGATTCTTGCGAAGTAGTTACATAGCTGTTCAATCCATGGAATGAGGTACACCTGTCATGAGTATAATTTGCTAATTAGAAGAATAGCTTGTTTCAAACAGATTTTTTTAAACCAAGAAATTGCAGACATACAATCACACCTGCAAAAAGATTTGAATTTTAAAATTTTCTGTGCATGTGTTTAGCAGTAAATTTGGTTAAAAATAAAGTAAATTCTATAAATTCACTATGGCTTTCTTATATTAGAATGCGTTTGAGTTTCTCTTTGCGTCAGTGTTATTTCTGGTTTTAGTGTAAAACTTCAAAAGGAATTTTCAAAGTTTGGAGCTTGCATTGTTTGCTTCCTCTGAGAGAAAAGCAAAATGAGCTGATTTTTTTAGGGTTATACAAATTGTCTTTTTAAAGTTAAACAAAACTTTAACATGTACAAACCTCTAAAAGTATCTATTTAAATTTAGTATTTAAAAGAATTTCCATTTCTTAATTTGAAGCCTTTTTTTAAGGTAATAAAAAGTAGAATATGAGTGTCTTTTAAAGCCTATATGGTTCTTTTATTTTTTTCACCAAATCTCATATAAAAGACATTATTATTGCCATTAGTTGCTGCTTCAGAACATGGAATCCATCACAACACAATACTTTTTTTTATTATTTTTTTAAATGTTTTTTTTTTTTTTTTTTTTTTCAACGTTTATTTATTTTTGGGACAGAGAGAGACAGAGCATGAATGGGGGAGGGGCAGAGAGAGAGGGAGACACAGAATCGGAAACAGGCTCCAGGCTCTGAGCCGTCAGCCCAGAGCCTGACGCGGGGCTCGAACTCACGGACCGCGAGATCGTGACCTGGCTGAAGTCGGACGCTTAACCGACTGCGCCACCCAGGCGCCCCTAAATGTTTTTTTTTTAACATTTATTTATTTTTGAGACAGAGAGAGACAGAGCATGAACAGGGGAGGGGCAGAGAGAGAGGGAGACACAGAATCTGAAACGGGGTCCAGGCTCTGAGCTGTCAGCACAGAGCCCAACGCGGGGCTTGAACTTGCGGATCGTGAGATCATGATCTGAGCTGAAGTCGGACACTTAACCGACTGAGCCACCCAGGAGCCCCAGAACACAATACTTTTTATTTGTGATTGTGTTTTAATTTTAATTATCAATTTTTGATAGGGCACAGAAAGCAGGTATAAATCATAGTAAGGCAGATTATTGATCAGTTATATTTAAAAGCTTTGGGATCAGTCACAGCAAAGAAGAAACTCAATTCACACACTCTACACTAGAACAAAGTATTATTCCAAATAGTCTCTTTTATCCAGTATTGAGAGCACTAAATCTGATGTACTGAATTTCTAAAACAACTTTGCAACATTTGTCTTCAGTAAAATTCAGATACTTTTCTCCAATTTTTACTTCTATTCATGCTTGAGTTGGGATAATATAATTGATGTATTTCTGATTCATTTGAACAGTAAACTATGTATTTTTCCTTGAATCTATTGTCCAGCTTGTAAAAATTACCTTAATAGCTATGTTTTTCTTACCACTGGCTATATCTTATCAATTAAGAAAGTATATAAATATCAAAATGTGGAAGTTGTTGTGAAACCCAAAGTGTGGCAAGAATTGCTGTCAAGCAGATAGCCACACCAGAATCTAAGGGAGCAGAAAATGGTATTATTACCATGGCGCTGATGGTTCTGCTTTTCAACATTGTTGATGGACTCCCAGGTTCCGTTGTAGATTTCAGTACCTTGGTCTGTTTACTCCTCACATAATATTAGGGTCAGTAGCCAGGGATGCTAAGTAGTTGGTTTGGATCCCAGGGAGAGGATCTGGTAAAAGCTAGGCCAGCTTGTTTCTTATTACATTCCCTGACCAACTCTTAAACTATCTTTGTTTGCCCATTCTGGGCACTTAGGATCCTGAGGGATAATTTCTGACTTAGGTTCACAATGAATCCCTCCTTTACCCTATGGTTTATGTTTTCTGAACTCTGAAGATGCTACACCAAGGGGAGGAGCTGGGTAAATGGTGGTTATGGTGGTGAGAGGTAGGTTACTGGTGAGACTTACTTCTTTGCATAAGATCAAATGTAGGAAGCTATCTTTGTTTTTTAATACTATTTCCAAGAGATATGACTTATAAAATGACATTAAGATGATGAGAAAGACAGGGATAGTAAGAATGAAGGAAATATGTGCTATGGTCTGAATATGTGTTTGCCCTCAAATTCATATATTGACATCCTAACCCCAGAGGTGATGGTATTAGGAGGTGGGGCCCATGGGATGTGATTAGTTCGTGAGGCCAAAGCCATGGTAATTGGGATCAGTGCCCTAATAAAGGAGACCTTAGAAAGCTAGTTTGTCCCTTCTACAACATGAGGACTCAGCAAAAAAGTAAGATCCATGAACCAAGAAGTGGGCCCTCACTGGACATTGCCTGTGCCATGATCTTGGACTTCCCAGTCTCTAGAACTGTGAGAAATAAATGTTTGTTGCCTATAAGACACCCACTTGATGATATTTGTGTTACAGCATGTTGAATGGACTAAGTCCTATGGTCATTTATATGATAAACTTCTTTGGCTCTAATTCTTTCCTTTTGTGTTTATATTTTGCAAATAGTGCTGTCTTTAAAACTTTTGAGGGCAACATATATGGAGATTATTTTTTAGAAAGGAGTGGAATAGGAATATGACTTAGAAAAGTTATGACAATAAGCAAAATTCTTTACTCCTTGGAATGACAGGTTGGCTGCTAGATGCTTGTTGCTGTTGCTGCAAAGCTAGGAAGAGAAGCTTAATTTTCTCCATTGCAGTAAGGCCAGGAAGAAGCAAGGGGTAGAAAATAGCAAGGCTATAATGTAGACAGACCTTAACACCTCCTCCTCAACATTGAATTTTTTGGATCTGTGCCCAGGATACTTGGAAACAGGGCTACTCAGATTAATAATGGTTCAATAGTCTCCAAACATAGACTCCAGCATCCCTTATGGTGCCAGCATTGATGCATCTAGTATACCTATAGTTCAGGATTTGCAAACTATAATGTCCCCACAGGCCCAGCTAGTTAATCTAAATAAGTCAACTGTGTTGGGTGCAAGCTGTGGTCACTAGGGGAACACAAGCTCTTTCTTAACGGGGTCCTGGTGACAGCTTTTTGTTGCCAAGTGGAAATGGAGTTTTCAAGAGAAACTAGAAGTTGAGATTTTCATGGATAAAATGGACTTTTTAATGTGAAATCTAACAATTTTTAAATGTTGGCAACTGAATAAAACTTAGGAAAAAGAAAAAAATACCCATCTACCAGTCAGATTGCAGCAGTGAATTTGATACCTCAGCTCTAGGTATAGCTTGGTTGCTTATAATGCCAACAGTGATAGTAACCAATATTATCTTGCTGACAAGCCATTTCTGCCCTGCCTGGAGGAAGAAGGGTAATCACACATAGACACACTAACACAAACTTTGTGCTTTGGGACACACACAGGGACGGTTTGGGTTGATGTCCATACAAGGGGAAAATTGGATCAAATATTTCTTAGATTTTTTAGTACTCAGAGTCAGTATTAGATTTTGGTATTTATATATTCTTATGCATTGAAACGTTTTTGTTAGAGTAGTATCACTTTTTTGGCATTAGAAATCTGAAACTTGAAACATGTACATATCAAGACATGTCTAGAATGAACATTGCTAATCAAGTAAGGTTTAGAAAGTATTCTATACTTTCATAACCTTTGTAAGGAGAAAGAAATAGGATAACAATGCAAAAATTTGTTTTGCAACAAAAGCGTGTACAATCATATTCTACTCCAAAGACTTCCTAAACAAGTGGAATATGTGACCAGATTAAAATTTACGAGTAACTGTGCATCAGAATCTCTACCTACTATGATAAAAAGCAATGATGATAAAGTGAAACTGAAAATGCTTTTTCTTGAAACTAAATTATGCTCTCAACAAAATGTCCCCAGTAGTGCAGGTATATTGATATTAAATAATGACTTAAGGTATTGTCATTTGCTCTATATAACAACCAATAAATGTACTGACAAATTACGGCTAATTTATAAGTGGGTGCAAGTAAGGTTATTTTTTTCTTCTGGTGATTTTATATATACTTCCAAGTTATTATTCACTTCTTAAACAATCTCACATACTTTCACCTAAATGACCTATTCAAGATCAATATTCTAGTTAGCTTTCCTGAACCTTGTGTGATAGTTTTGCAAATTCTATTTCCCTTGGCACATTTTCCCATGATCTGAAACTTGAATAATTGAAATACATATAACTGTATTTTTGTCTGAACTTTGAATCTGCAGTAGTCCATTTTCTTTTTGTAATTCACACCAAATTAATTGTGCCATTTTTTTCAATGTTATCCCTAGGTATTTTAGGTTATGAGAACATACTTACAACAGTTCTAATTCTCTTTGTAAAAATAAAATGTACACAATGAAGTATACTACAAAGAAAGATAGTAATTATCAGGGAGAGAATGCAACTCATTTGTGAGGGAAAAAAAAGGCTAAACCTTGGAACAGACAGATTCCAGATTTTCTGATTGCCACTCAGGTGTTCAGCCGAGCTGCTCTGTTCTACAACCTGTGTCTTTGAACTACAGAGCTCACAGCAGTTTTTGCCCAACCTCAGGGATGTGTGTTAACACTTGCTGAAAGAGGACAGAATGTTTGATATTTTTGAATAGATTCTAGTGGTTATGAATGTTCCATTATACTCATATAGAGGTTAAAAGTTTTGTAATTTATTTTATGCACCTGTCACATATTGTTTTGCTTAAAAAACATTGTTTACAGCTGAAATAGAAAACAGGTTAAAATAAACAGGTTTTGTTAAGTAGAACATATAAGGCAACTACCACTCTGCTGTTTTCTTTTATGTGTGAAAATCTCAAAGGGTTGCCTTGAGATTTTCAGAGCAAAAAGTGGTACTGAGTAAAAACTAGCAAACTGCAAGAAATGTGATTTATCAGTGCATGAAAATGACATTAAGTTTAATAGAACTGTTTCAATAGAGACCACCTAAATAAGTCAGGCTAAGCTATCAATTATCATTAAATATTTTATATATGCAAATGAAACACATCTGAGACTAGTCTGAATGACCAATAAGGAAACAGTCAACAGATGTTATTTAACCTTTACAGTGATACTGTAGAAGTAAACTTTTTTGTAAGTTTTTATTAAACTGCCTTCTTTGATACAAGATCCTCAATGGCATTAGATAATCATTTATTGTTATTGGGCAGTAGGAAAGACTAGACCGTCTATAGTTCACAGAGAGTTTATGCCTAGTGGGAGTAAATCCATTTTCATTGTGACAGATTGAACATTGGGTCTGTGTAACAGATACTGAAATTACTGCATGCTGGTGGTGGTGGTCTCAGGGGAAAGGTGGGTGCCTATACTATAAAATTCAGAAGTGAATAGTGGCTGTTTTTTTTTTAATTTTTTTTAATGTTTTTATTTATTTTTGAGACAGAGAGAGACAGAGCATGAGCAGGGGAGGGACAGAGAGAGAGGGAGACACAGAATCCGAAGCAGGCTCCAGGCTCTGAGCTGTCAGCACAGAGCCCGGAGCGGGGCTCGAACTCATGGACTGTGAGATCATGACCTGAGCCAAAGTCGGACGCTTAACCAACTGAGCCACCCAGGCGCCCCAGTGGCTGTTTTCATAAACGAAGAAAAATACCTGTTTTTCCTGAAATTATAGTGAGATACTCTACATAAAAAGAGCCACTTTGTGAGTATAAAAATTACTAGATCTGTGTGTGTCGAATCTATTCCTGAGATGTCGTTGGTTGGGGAGATTTAGAATAAAAATTAACATTCTTCCTAATTCTGCCACATGCTCAACATGTGACCTAGGACATGGGGAAAGGCAGCAAGGATCACGAGGGAAACACCCAGAGCATTGCCAGTTATGTTGTTGCTCTTAAAGGTTGCAAGTGGTATCCCGAGGTAAGTCAGGCCAGGAGGCAGCTTTGCATTTTAGTTGTGGAGTTGAGGGAAAACCAAACTCCTCTCCCTAGTTGGCTTTAGGGTCTGCTTAGGAAGCATTAACCTTATACACAAAGTGTGGACATTTTATTTTGTCATAGTTAAAATAAGGGCTTGAACTTGTAAATCTCTGAGGTCTCTTTAAGCCTTCTTTTCCATTAAACTAGGCTTCCTTCATTTCTTGGCATTGCGCCTTTCTACCTGGAGCAAACACCATTAAGCAACCTTTCTTCCTTGATCACTCATGGAGAGGCACTGACTTCTCTGGGATGTCTGTTGTTCTGTACCCTTGGTGCCATTTTCTCTTCATTGTTTCTCCTGTGGAATGTTCTTATCGGCTTGTATATGTTTAACTACTGGACTCTTTGTACATTTATTTAACATTTGCCTGCTTGTATTCCCAGGAGGAAATTCTTCCTTTAAAATATATCTGGTTTAAATTATTTCGGTAAAAGCTTGGACTGTATACATTTAAAAAGTACAAATAAAAAATGAATATCTTCAGTTGTGAAGAAGGGATGCATGGCTATATGGCAAGGTATTAAGTGAATTAGTATTTTAAAAATTGTAAATGAGTTGGGATTTTATGAGGGTCTTTGTAAAAGTGAAAAAGGTTGTATGTTCCTTTTCATTAAAAGGCTACAGTCTTTTATTTAAGTCTTTATCTTAATGCCAATTAATACACAGTATTATAGTAGTTTCAGGTGTACAATACAGTGATTCAACAATTCCATAAAAACACCTGGTACTCTTCATGACAGATGTACTCCTTAATCTGCATCAGCTGCTTAACCCAACCTCCCATCCCTTCTTCCCTCTGGTAACCATCAGTTCTCTGTAATCAAGAGTCTGTTTCTTGCTTTTTTTCCCTTTGCTTGTTTTGTGTCGTAAATTCCACATATGATTAAAATCATATGGTATTTATATTTTTCTAACTTATTTCACTTAGCATTGTACTCTCTAGCTCCATCCATGTTGTAGAAAATGACAAGATTTCATTCTTTTTTATAGCTGAAGAGTATTCCATTATGTATATATACACCACTTCTTTACCTCTTCATCCGTCGATGGACAGTTGAGCTGCTTCCATGATTTGGCTATTGTTGATAAGGCTCTTATAAACATAGGGTGCATTTATCCCTCTGAATTAGTTTTTTTTTTTATTTTGGGGGTAAATACCTGCTAGTACAATTGCTGAATTGTAGAGTCGTTCTATTTTTAACTTCTTGAGAAGCTCTATGCTGTTTTCCACAGTGGCTGCACCAGTTTTCCTTTCCACCAACAGTGCATGAGGGTTCCCCTTTCCACATCGTCACCAACATTTGTTGTTTCTTGTGTTGTTGATTTTAGACATTCTGCCAGGTGTAAGTTGATGTCTTATTATAGCTTTGATTTCCATTTCCCTGATGGTAAGTGATGATGAGTATCTTTTCATGTGTCTGCTGGCCATCTGTAAGTCTTCTTTTGAGAAATGTCTGTTCATATCTTCTGGCTATTTTTTAATTGGCTTATTTGGTTTTTGGGTGTTGAGTTGCATAAGTTCTTTATATATTTTGGATACTAACCTTTTATCGGATATATCATTTGCAAATATCTTCTCCCATTCCGTAGGTTGCTTTTTAGTTTAGTTGATTGTTTCCTTCACTGTGCAGAAGCTTCTTATTTTTATGTAGTCCCATTAGTTCATTTTTGTTTCTGTTTCCCTTGCCTCAGGACACCTATCTGGAAAGAAGTTGCTATGGCTGATGTCAAAGAAGTAACTGCCTATGTTCTCTTCTAGGATTTTTATGATCTCTGGTCTTACAGTTAGGCCTTTAATCCATTTTGAATTTGTTTTTGTGTATTGTGTAAAACAGTACTCTAGTTTCATTCTTTTGCATGTTGCTGTCCAGTTTTCCCAAAACCATATGTTTAAGAAACATTCTTATTCCCATTAGATATTCTTCCCTGCTTTGTCGAAGATTGGTTGACAATATATGTGTTGGTCCATTTCTGAGTTTTCTATTCTGTTTCATTGATCTATGTGTCTACTTTTGGGCCAGTACCATACTGTTTTGATTGCTATAGCTTTGTAATATAACTTGCAGTCCAGAATTGTGATGCATCCAGCTCTCCTTTTCTTCTTTAAAATTGCTTTGGCTATTGTGGTTCCATACAAATTTTAGGATTGTTAGTTCTAGTTCTATGAAAAATGCTGTTGGTATTTTGATAGGGATTGCATTAAGTGTGTAGATTGCTTTGGGTAATACAACATTTTAATAATATTCTTCCAATCCATGAGCATGGAATGTCTTTCCATTTCTTTGTGCCACCTTCAACTCCTTTGTCAGTGTTTTATAGTTTTCAGAGTACAAGTCTTTTACCTCTGGTTAGGTTTATTCCTATGTATCTTATTTTTGATGCAATTATAAATGAGATTGTTTTCTTAACTTTTCTGCTGCTTCATTATTCGTGTGTAGAAATGCAACACATTTCTGTACATTAATTTTTGTATCCTGAGACATACTGAATTAATTTATCAGTTCTGGCAGTTTTTTTGGGGCAGTCTTTTGTGTTTATTATATAGGGTATCAGGTCATCTGCACATGGTGACAGTGTTACCTCTTCCTTACCAGTTTGGATACCTTTTACTTACTTGTGTTGTCTTACTGCTGTGGCTAGGACTTCCAGTACTCTGTTGAATAAAAGTGGTGGGAGTGGACGTCATTGTCTTATTTCTGACCTTGGGGAAAAACTAAGAGTTTTCCCCCATTATGGATGATGTTAGTTGTGGGTTTTTCATATATGGCCTTTATTATGTTGAAGCATGTTCTCTCTAGACTTTGTTGAGGAGTTTTATCATGAATGGATGTTGTACTTTGTCAATTTTTTTTTTGCATCTATTAAAGTGACCATATGGTTCTCGTCCTATCTCTTATTGATGTGATATATCATGTTGATTGATTTGCAAATATTGAACCACCCTTGCAACCCAGGAATAAATCCCACTTGATCGTGGTGAATGACTTTTTAATGTATTGCTGGATTTGGTTTGCTTGTACCTTGTTGAGGATTTTTGCATCTATGTTCGTCAGGGATATTGGCCTGTAGTTCTTTTTTTGTGGTGTGTTTATCTGGTTGTGGTATCAGGGTAATGTTTGCCTCATAGAATGAATTTGGCAGTTTTCTTCCCTTTGATATTTTTTTGGAATAGTTTTAAAAGAACGCTTACTGGGGCACCTGGGTGGCACAGTCAGTTAAGCATCTGACTTTTGATCTCAGCTAAGGTCATGATCTCATGGTTTGTGCATTCAAACCCAGCACTGGGCTCTGCACTGACAGTGTGGAGCCTGCTTAGGATTCTCTCTCTCTCCCTCTCCTTCTGCCCTTCCCCTGCTCTTATGCTCTCCCTCTTTCTCTTTCAAAATAAATAAACTTACAAAAATAGGTATTAACGCCTCTTTAATTGTTTGGTAGAATTCCTCTGTGAAGCCAGCTATTCCTTGGCTTTTCTTTGTTGGGAGGTTTGTTTAAATAGGCTCTTTACCCAGCATGAGCCCAATGTGGGTCTTGGGCTCATGATCCTGAAATCAAGAACTGAGCTGAGATCGAGTCAGATGCTCAATTGACTGAGCCACCCAAGTGCCCCTATAGGAAGTGTTTTGATTATTGATTCAATTTCATTGCTGGTTATGGGTCTGTTCGAATTTTTTCACATTTTCCTGTTTTAGTTTTCATGGGTTATTTTTCTGGGAATTCATTCATTTCTTCTACATAGTCCAATTTTTTGGCATATAGTTTTTCATAATCTCTTAAAATTGTATATCTGTGGCATTTGTTGTTATTTCTCCTCTCTCATTTATGATTTTTGAGCCTTTTTTTTTCTTGATAAGTTTCCCAAACAACAACCAGCTCCTAGTTTCACTGATCTTTTCTATTATTATTATTTTTTAGTTTCTATATCTTTTATTCCTGCTCTAGTCTTTATTATTTCCTTCCTACTGCTGGTTTATGGTTTTGTTTTTCTTTTCCTAGCTCCTTTAGGTATAAGATTAGGTTATTTATTTGAGATTGTTCTTCTTGAGGTGGGCCTGTATTGCTAGAAACTTCCTCCTTAGAACTGCTTTTGCTGTATTCCAAAGGTTTTGGACTGTTTTTTCTTCATTTTCATTTGTTTCCATGTACATTTTATTCTTTTATTTCCAGGTTGATTCATTCATTGTTTAGTAGCATGTTATTTAACCTCTATGTATTTGTGGTCTTTCCAGATTTTTTCTTGTGGTTGACTTCTAGTTTCATAGTGTTGTGGTCAGAAAATATGCATAGTATGATTTTGATCTTCTTGAATTTGTTGAGGCCTCTTTTTGTGGGCTAATATGTGATCTATCAGGAGAATGTTCCATGTGCACTTGAAGAGAATGCACATTCTGCTGTTTTAGAATGGAATATTTTGAATATCTCTTGAATACACCTGTCGTAAGCCATTGTTTCCTTGTTGATTTTCTGTGTAGATAATCTGTCTATTGATGTAAATAGAGTGTAACAGTCCCCTGCTATTATTATCAATTAGATCCTTTATGTTTGTGCTGTTTACATATTTGGGTGCTTCCATTTTCAGTGCATAAATATTTAAAATTGTTATATCTTCTTGTTGGATTATCCCCTTTATTATGATATACTGTCCTTTTTTTCTCCTGTTACAGTCTTTGTTTTAAAGTCTATTTTGTCTGATAAAAGTATCATGCTCCACCTTTGTTTTGACATCCATTTGCATGATAGTTGTTTTACCATCCCCTCACTTTCAATCTGCAGGTGTCTTCATGTCTAAAGTGAGTCTCTTTTAGGAGCATATAGAATGGGTTTTATGTTTTTATCCATTCTGTCACCCTATGTCTTTTGATTGGAGCATTTAGTCTGTTTATATTCAAAGTGATTATTCATAGATGTGTATTGTCATTTTATTACTTGTTTTGTGGTTGTTTCTGAAGATTTTCTTTGATCCTCGTCTTTCTATTTCATGGTTTGCTGATTATCTTTAATGATGTATTGGTATTTCTTTCTCTTTATTCTTTGCATATTTATCAGTGGTTTTTGATACATGGTTACCATTAGGTTTGTATATAACCTCTTTTGCAAATAGCAGTCTAAATTAAATTGGACACTGTTTAAGATGGAACCTATATTTTACTCCTCCTCACATTTTAGGTATATGTTGTTATTTTTTTACATCCTTTTATTTGGTGAGTTCTTTGACTGATTTTTACCAAAATAATCCTTTTTACTGCTTTTGTGTTTCATACCTTCATACTGTCACTTTTGGTCCCTCCTTTCCATTCAGAGTCCCCTTTAATATTCCCTGTTGTGTTGGTTTAGTGGCCTTGAACACCTTTAGTTTTTGTTTGTCTGGGAAACTATGTTTTTCCTTTTATTTTGAATGATGGTCTTGCTGGATAGAGTATTCTTGACTGCAGATTTTTCCCATTCAGCGCTTTGAATATATCCTGCCACTCCCTTCTTGCTTGGGAAATTTCTGATGAAAAATCCCCTCCTAGCTTCATGGAGTTTCCCTTGTATGTTAATGCCTTTTGTTTTGCTGCTTATATGTATTTTTTTCTTTATCACTATCTTTTGCCAGTTTAACTATATGTCTTGATATGGATCTGTTTTTGTTGATTTTGTTGGGGGTCCTATGTGCCTCAGGATCTAGATAACTGTTTTTTTCCCCAGATTAGGAAAGTTATCAGTTATTATTTCTTCAAATAAATTTTCTGCCCCCCTTTATCTCTCTCCTCCTCCTGGGACTCCTAATATATGAGTGTGATTATATTTGATGGAGTCACTAGGTTCCTTCAGTCTATTTCTCATTTTGCATAATTCTTTTCTCTCTCTTTTTCACTTTGATTACCTTTCATTATTCTGTCTTCTATGACTTTACTTTGTTGCTTTGCTTCTTCAAGCCTGCTGTTCATTGCATCAAGCATGTTTCTCATCTTGTTTATTACACTCTTCATCTTTGATTGGTTCTTTTTTATCTCTGTGTTGAGTGTCTTACTGATGTCTTATACTCTTAAGTCCAGTGAGTATCCTTATAATTGCTTTAACATTTTTTCAAAATTTTATTTTAGAGAATGCTAGCAGGGTAGAGGGACAGAATAAGAGGGAGAGAGAGGAACCAAGCAGGCTCTGCACTCAGCATGGAGCCTGACACAGGGTTCAATCCCATGACCTTGGGATCATGATCTGAGCCAAAATCAAGAGTCGGATACTCAACTGACTGAGCCACTTAAGCACCCCATGATCATTGCTTTAAATACTCCATCGGCTAAGTTACTTATGTCTGTTTTCCTTAGATCTTTTGCTGTGGTTTTATTCTGTTCTTCCATTTGGGATAAATTTCTCTGTCTTCTCATTTTGTCTAAGTATCTGTGCCTGTTTCTCTGTGTTAGGAAAGTCAGCTACATCTCTTGTTATTGAGAGTTATGGCCTTATGAAGAACAGGTCCTGTAGTGCCCTGCCATGTAGTATCCCCTATTTTCCAGGGCCTGGTGCTTCCAGGAGTGCCTCCAATGTGTACTACATGTGCTCTGCTGTTTTGTCCTGGACACTTTATCCTTCATGCCAGTCATCTGTAGAGCCTCTTTTTGCCTGTTTTGGGCAGCATTTGGTCCCTGGCCTAAATATGGGGCATTTTAACTAGGCATGTTCTGGTCTGCTTGTAAAATGAGACCTGTCACCATGAACTCCAGAACCAAGGCTCTCTGAAGCTCCTGCATCAGGAGACATAGTGTGGGCAGGAGTTTGGGTGTCTTCTGTGGAGGGGGCATGCTGTGCTGGAACTGAGGCAAGCATTCTTGGGAAGAATGGTTCCACCAGAGTGCAGTGGGGTGCAGTTTGGTGGAAGCAAGTTAGATAGTGAGTGTTGATGTTGGGCTGGTTCCTGCAGATGACTCTGTTTATTCTGAGGGGAGAAAGATAGAAATGGTGCTTGCCACTTCCTTTGTTCCTGAGGATTTTCTCTATGAATGCTGTCTCTGTGGAGCATGCTCTGAGATAAGCAAATAACCCGCCCACAGCAGTCACCCTTTAGATCATTGTTTCCATGCTGTGTGTCTGAAGGGTGTTTGCACTGCTTTTTTTCCAAGAGCAGACCCAATACCTCCAGGATCTCCCCAAGCCAAGCCCACTGACCTTTAGAACTCCAGACTTTAAACCCTTCTGGTTGCCAGAACTCACAAATTTGAGCCCTGCTTGCTTTCCAAGCCAATTGCTATGGGGAATTGTTTTTCCAAAGAGCTCTTTTGTGTGTTAGTCTGTCTCTCACCCTTTTCCATGATTGTGGCTCTCTCCTCACCACAGCTGCCATGAGCTGTTTTTCTCCCAAACTGTGTCTCCACACTTCCTACCTTCTTCAATATGGCTTCTTCTCTATTTAGTTGTGGAATTTATTCTGACAGTCCTCAGGTTGATTTTTGGGAATATGAGATGATTTGATAGTTATCAAGTTGTATTCATGGGAAGAGGTGAGCCTAGGGTCCGCCTACTCGGCTGCCATGTTCCCCTCCTCTATTGTTTTATTTTTTATTTATTTTTTTACTTTTTCACTTACAAATTTTTATTTTTAGTTATTTTTATGAAAGTTATACTTGTAGTGTTAACTCTCTAAACTATGTCAAGGGCTTTACATATGACAAATAGTTCTCTGACCCCTTCTTTTCTGATTCTTCCCTTGCCAAAGGCAATTTTTGTAACTCTTGTATGTCATTATTTATTTTAGAATTTGCCTCTGCATTTCTAAATAACATATTTGTATTATTGTTGTTCTTCCATTTTTTGGCTTCACACTACTATCACCTTTTTTCTTCTGCTTCTACCAAACACACACTTGACTATTTCCTCACCACTAATAGAGGTATATGGGGGAAGAACAAGAAGCAGAGTTTTTGATGACTATGAAAATACCATCCATACATGAGCTTTGAAATGAATGATACTCATTTTTAATTTTGTTCCTTGAATTGAAGTGAAATTAACATAGTTTTATATTAGTTTTAGGTGTATGATAGGATTCTGTGATTCCATACCTTATTCTGTGCTCATCAAGATAAGTGTAGTCTTGATCCCCTTCATCTGTTTCACTCATCTCTCCACACACTTCCCCTCTGACAACCACCAGTTTGTTCTTTGCCCTTTGGTTTGTTTCTGTTTCTCTTTTTGTCCATTTGTTTTGTTTATTAAATTTCACATATGAGTAAAATCATATGAGATGATACTTCTCTTTCTCTGACTTACTGCACTTAGCATTATACCTTCTAGGTCCATCCATGTTGTTGCAAATGGCAAGATTTCATTCTTCTCTATGGCTAAGTAATATTCTGTGTGTGTGTGCACACACACACATGCATGTGTATACATGCATATATATACACATGCCACATCTTTTTTTATCCATTCTTCTATGGATGGACATTTAGGTTGCTTCCATGTCTTGGCTTTTGTAAATAATGATGCAATAAACCTACTGGTGCATATATCTTTTTGAACTAGTGTTTTTGTTTGGTTTGAGTAAATACTCAGAATTACTGAATCATATAGTAATTCTATTTTTAATATTTCAAGCAACCTCTACACTGGTTTCCAGAGTGGCTGTACCAATATTCATTCCCACCAACAGTTCCTGATGATTCTTTTTTCTTCAGATCTTTGAAAGGGCTACAACTTTTCAAAAATAATACTTTTAATGGAGAATAAGAGGTTCAGAGTTTAAGAAGATACGTTTATCTGGAATCAGAAACATTGTTAAACTTTCCCCAGGCATCTCATGAATAGTCTTTTGATAACATGTTCACTGAACTCTGTTCTGTGGGAAATAATGTGCGGGGAACCAGGGTATGGATGGTGGGGTAGTAGAAGATGGCAAGGATGAGTGAGACACTGGCCCTGGCCCCAAGGAATTTACAGTCTAGCTGGATGAATGTGGAATGGAATGAGCACATGGATGAAAGGGTTGAGCGGAGAAAGGCTTAGTAGAGAGGGTTTGGTCACTAAAAGAGCTAATGTTAATGCTCTGTATTGGAACATCGATTTGACAGTGAATTAGGAATACTTTCTTTTTTACCTCATAATCATTTTATTTACCAAATAGGACTTGAGTAGCCATTTTAAGATATAAGTTATAAGCCATACATCAAAGGAATGACTTTAAAAATTAGACTTTTCTGAATAACTAGAAATTAGTAATTTTGTACATTTAAGGGGTATATAAGTAGACATGCAGGAAATAAACTGCTTGTTATGATTTGGGGTATACAAATATGGGGTAGAAGGCAGCTGGGAAGAATTTTGGGATGCAGCAGCTGGGAGACTGGGATACTGAAAGTAACTAAAGTGTGGTGAAGAAGGCCGAAATTTTGGACTCATTTCTCCCATTTATTTGCATTTTGATCTGAATGTCTCTGATCTTTGGTTTCTTGCTTTGTTAAAAAAAAAAAAGACTATTAATTCCCACTCCGCCTATATCACATTGCTTTCATATTAACTTTCACATACAGTATCTCATTTTATCTGAAAACTTGTGAAATATTATGTAGATGCAAAGAATTGTGATGAAGGAATAATAAATTTGTGTCCATTTCTTCAGATATTTTGAACTTCAATTTAGAAAAATTCATAGGTGAAAGGATATTATCTTTTAGAATAGTAAACTAATATTTTTTTTGAACTTGGTAATCTTTGGTTTCTGGTTGTGTTCTGCTTGTATAGTGAGAGCTGAGGCTGCTGAATCTGAGCCTCAAGGTTATTCTAAACCAGGAGTAGCTAGATCTGGAGATATGGCACAAGGGAGTCCCTACCCTGTGGAAAGGAGGAAAAGGCCATCATTTCCCTCCTTAGAGGAATGTGAGAAGAAGAGAGGAAGGTCAGGTAGGATAAGAAAATCAAATGAAATCATCGCTTGTCTTGAAACTAAATGTTAAGTGAGAGCAGAGAGCTGTAGAACCATTTAGAAAGACTTGGGGAAACCAGAGAATACCAGAACTAATGGTTCAGTTTCTCAAGCACTCTTCTCAGTGCCATGTGCAATGTGGTTTTGATGAATAGGGCAGCTCTTGAAGAGGGAGGGTCAAGCTCCAAGCCTATGTGTGGTCTGTAGGGGATTGAAATGTATTTGTGTGATGCCCTAGTGAGATTGGGGAAGGGCAGTGGTTAGGGGTCAGGAACAGGCAATGGCAAGATCAGCAGTTAGCAGCAAGGAATGCCTTCATATGCTGAAAGGCCAAGGAGAACTGGTACATCAGCAAGGATTCAGGAAAGAGCAGGCCTCCAGCATAGACACAAGAGGGGAGGAAACACTTCAGTGGCCAGCAGCCTTAGCTCTTCCTTGGCCACTGCCATGAGATAACATGACATGCTTGTTCTTGAAATGGAAGCAACAGAAGATGGAAGAAAACATATAAATCTTTACTCATCCCAAATTATCTTCTAAAAGAAGTAACTTAAATCGGAAAAGATGGAGATTCAATTAGTGGGCAAGTTTTATATCTTAACCACCACTTATCTTACCTCCATCTAACAGGGTAGAGGTTAGGAAGAAGATAAAGCTATAATGGAAAAAAAAAGAAATCTAAGAAGTAGTATGAGAAAAATGTTTGTTTTCTACATACCTATATATTTTTATTGACTATATTCACAATGCTGTAATTTTTATCTCTGTGACTTATTTTATAACTGGAAATTTGTACTTCTTAATCTCCTTTATTTATTTCACCCACACTCCTCCCTTCTGGCAAACACCAGTTCTCTGTATTTGAGTCTGTTCATTTCATTTTCTTAGATTTCACATATAAGTGAAATCATATGGTATTTCTCTTTTTCTGACTTATTTCACTTCACATAATACCCTTTGGTTTCACCCATGTTGTAAATGGTGACATCTCATTATTTTGTATGGTTGAGTAATATTCTATTGAATGATACACCACATCTTCTTTATCCATTCATTTATTGATGGATGCTTGGGTTGCTCCATATCTTGGCTATTATAAATAATGCTGCAATAAACAAAAGGGTGCATATGTATTTTTGAATTCGTGTTTTTTTCTTTGGGCAAATAGTAGTGGAATTACTGATCTTATGATATTTCTATTTTTATTTTTTTTGAAGAATTCATCCTGTTTTCCACCGTGGTTGTGCCAATTTACCTTCCCACCAACAGTATACGAACATTTCCTTTTTTTCACAACATAACCAACAGTTATTTCTTGTCTTTTTGATACTAGCCATTCTGACTAGTATGAGGTGATATCTCTTGATGGTTTTGATTTGCATTTCCTTGATTATTAGTTATATTGAGCATCTTTTCATGTATCTGCTAGCCATCTGTATGCCTCCTTTGGAAAAATATCTGTTCAGGTCCTCTGTCCATATATTAATTGGGTTGTTTGTTTCTTCTACCTACATGTGTTTCATTCACATACCATTTATTGAAGTATTATCTGGTCAGATAATAACTTTTTTTTCTCTCACAGTTGTTGAGACTTTATCTGGTTACTCATGGTTATTTAGCTTTATTTTAAAAAGACAATTTTAAGAGCAGTTTTTGAGGTTTATAATAAAATTGAGAGGAAGGTTCAGAAATTGTTTATATACCCCTGCTTCCATACATGCATAGTCTCCTCCATTATCAGTATCACTCACCAGTATGGTATTTAGTTTTTCTTACCAAGAATGAACCTACATTGACATATCATGATCACCCAAAGTCGATAGTTTTCCTTGACTATTTGGACAAGTGTATTATAACATATATCCATCATTAAAATATCATACAGTGTGTTTTCACTGCTCTTCAAATCCTCTTTGCTTATTCATCTCCTTTCCCTCCAGTCGTGGTAACTGTTGACCTTTTTATTGTTGCCATAGTTTTGCCTTTTCTAGAATGTCATTTGGTTGGAACCAAATGGAATCTAAAATACAAAAAATACTTTTAAATGTTTATTTAGCCTTTATTATGTTCTGGGTGCTGTTCTAAATGCTTTATAAATGCTAATTCATTGAACTCTCACAGTAGCCCAATAAGTACTACTATGGTGTCCATTTTGGGGTAATAAAACTAAGGTACAGAGAAGTCAGTTTGGTAAAAATGTGGTACAGCCAGAATTCCAGCTCCAAAACTCTGGCCTCAGAATGTATGTGTCCACCTCTCCATCATGTGCTCTTTCAGTCTTCATGTTCACTCAGTCTCCTTGAGCTTCTTAGTCTCTTTACATTTAAAGCTCAAAGATAGATTAATATTAGTATTGGACAATTTTGATTTGTACATAGTGAGGAATTACTGAATGTGGTCTCAAATTCACAGCCCTGTGTTTGAGGAGGTCAGGTAATATATAATACTTCCCCAAAGGGCCAGATGTCAATTAGTAGGTGGTTGTCATAAAATTCACCTATTAAAAGTCATTTATTACATTCTAATAAAAGTTGCACACGAAGTATGTGACTTTTGAGCAGTTGTAAGTTTTTATTTGATTTTTTTAACAAGATTTTGTTTTGATTTTCCATTGTTTACCTAGAAGCTCTCAGGAGACACATGAAATATATTTTTTATGTTTCATAAAATTAACATGAAATGGCAACAGAAGGCTATTTCTTGAGGGGGTTGGGGAGAAACTTACTTGTGAAGAAAGACACATGCTGCCAAAATACAAATGTGGTAAGTTCACATGTTACCATAAGTCTGATCATTTACTGATAAGAATCTCCAAGAAGTTGTAAACACAATTATTTTTATCATGGTGTATGCAAAAATATCCAATTACAAACAAGTTGAAGATGTTTTTAAGAAGCAAACCTGCAAACTTGCCTGTTTTCTTAGAGAAAAGTACTATTTTGCTTACAGATGTGAAAAATTAAAGGTTATTTGACAGCCACATAACTCTCCACTTTGGCTTTTGCCAGAGTTCTCTGAATTGTCTACTTAAGGAGAAGCTTCACTCTCTAAATCCCTTCTCTTTCTGGCGAGGAACCATGGTTTATTGTTTCCTTATCAGGCTGTGTGGAGGAATGAACCATATAGACCACTGAGGCAGTCCAATCTTGAAGAAACATTTCTTTCTCTATAATGCTGATATCCTATACACAGCCTAATAATGATGATTATACTGTAGACTAACAGTAGGTCGATAGGATTGAGAATATAATTTTTCCCTTTAACTATGCTCCCAAGTATCAAAACAGAAGTTAAGTAGTCATTTAACAAAGGTTAGATAATCCACTTTAAACTGGATTTAAAGTGACTAATATATTTAGTCTTTTTCAGATGTATGATTATAGTAGAAAAACCAGGCAATTCTAATAAGATCAGGACTATTCGTGGTTAAATACCTTATTTTTGCAAATGGGAGAGATTTCCTGATAAATGAGTAACAGATTATCCTTTGTTTAAGCAAATCTAAGACAGATGACCTAGTGGACAGAGAGTTGCACTTCACGGAGAGCAAGCACCGTAGGATGATATAATTGCTGCACTTTGTATCTCTTCTGAGTGAGGACATAACAGAGGCTCTATAAACTCATTAATGAAATGACCGTGTCAGAACGCCTGTGACACCCACCTC
This sequence comes from Lynx rufus, assembly GCF_022079265.1. Taxonomy (NCBI): domain Eukaryota; kingdom Metazoa; phylum Chordata; class Mammalia; order Carnivora; family Felidae; genus Lynx; species Lynx rufus. Next base: position 37,159,282 of record NW_025814834.1, on the reverse strand, counting down.
CCAGCAGGGCCTTACAGACCAGTGCTTGAGTGCACATCACTTGGAAGAATATGCCATTAAATGGAATCTACTCTTTGAAGCTAATTCCTTTTTATCCCCCTCATTTTCTAAAGCATTAAAAGGTTAAAATACTTGATTCAAATGAGAATTTAGAGTGTCATTTCATGCATAAATCCTCATGTAGGGTCAGCAGGTCCTCTGATGAGGACAAGACGCTGGTCTTGTCAATATGATTAGGTCCAGAGGGAAAATAAGGTAGGTAACCTATAATACTAGGCATACCTTTTCCTCCCTCCTTCCTTCCTTTCCTTCTTTGTTTCTTCACAGCTATTTCCTGAGCCCTATCGTATGCCTGGAAGCATTCTAGTGACTAGGGATTCAGCAGTGTAACAAGGCCATGTCCTTGTTTGAAGTTTATACCTTGTGAAGGCCATGAGTATGGACCTTCATAAAGACAAAGAACTGGGATGAGTCAAGAGGCAGACAGCATGAATCCAGGTGGGAGGAGCATGGAGGACAGTTTGAGTTAAACCAAGGGGATGCGGGACCATCTTGTCAAAGGATGGGGGAACAAAGTGAAATAGTCCTAAAAAGCTAGGTTGGAAACATGTTGTTGAATTGAGTAGTCAGTGAGCACCCACGGAAGAATTTGGGCCGGAGTCATAAAACGAAAATGCTTTAGGAAGGTTATTATGGCAATAGTTACTAAGATAGGTTGAAGTGAGGAAATCAAGTACAGGGTGGCCACATAAAAGATTATTGAAATATTGGAGATGATTGGTCATCAGACCTGACCTTGTAGAGGCAGAGTGAATATAAAGATAAAAAGCTAGAGTCTATGTTGTGAGGTCTTGAAAAATTTAAAAATTACTTCTTGATACCTATGTTATGGATAGTATTGTTATCCAACATATATTAAATCAATATTCTACATTTCTTTATAACCCAGTTTTGACTCTGCAGGTATCTGTAGCACTTCCAATAACCGCTTTTTATCACAGTTGTTATCCTTAGAATCATACTTGTGAGTGAATAAAATTAATAAATCCTTCTTTGCAGACTTTGTGCTGCAGCTTTGCTCTATGTTTTGGGAAAACATTATACATTCAAGTTTCTACCATTTCCAGACCTACCTAACCTTTATTATTGAAGTACTCACTGTTTTGTACTTTTTCCTATCTTCTCTGCAATGGAAACTGTGGCCGTGAGCTCATTCCTGTGGCATGAGGGAAAATAAGCTCTTAGAAGTGTATAGAGATTTTCCTGCGGAAGGTGAGAGTTAGCAAGCCTGGTGGGGTGGACAAGTAGGCAGGGCTGCAAGAACACCAGACATCTCAGTGCTCTTTAGGCATTTCCCAGTTTCCTAGAGAGACATGGATGCAAGAAGACTTACCGGTTTCGTACAGGGGCAGTTCTTGCCCTGCTTTTTTCTGGTTGTCTTTCATTGTGCTATTCTTTCTTCCCTCCTGCGTGCCTTTTCTCCCTCCATTCCTCCTCCTTTCCTTCCCTCCTCCCTCTTTCCCCACCTCCTGTCCTCCCTTCTTTACTGTGCAAGTGTATTGTATTGATCTTAGACATGAAAATAAATGCTCTGGGCCAAATAGAACAATAGACAAATATAATAAAGCTTAGGTAGCAGCAACAAATGTGACAGTACACACTGACCCCTCTCTGTGCTTTCTTTTGGTTTGCTTTTCTTAAGAGACATTGGACTGATAATCTAATTATCTTTGGATTCATAGAGATCTGTATTATATGTTTGAATAGATAAACTATGAGCTGTTTTATTTACTCTTACAGTGGACCACAAACCTCTTTTGATCGTGGACCCACTTTGGGGAAAAATATTTAGAGCATGAGTAATAATAATGCATGTGTTTGTATTACATTAAATAATAAATAAATGCATGTGTTTGTATTACATTATTACATTATTTAATAATGCATATTTTAATAATGTCATACCTAATATTTTAATACTGTAACAAAATATTTGAAATAAAAGCCAGTAATTTAAAATATTATTTAATAAAATTGTGCACTACTTATGTTAGGTAACATCACAAGGCAAACTATACCCTTAAAGTTAGGTTTATAGTCCGCAATAGTGGATATAAATCCATATTTCAAATAGTCTTTTTGAAGCTTGCCAAAAAAATTGACCCTACATCATCTCAGAAGTTGCTTTTACCCCAAAATGTGGCTGGCAGGCTCATCACAGGGAGAAGAGAAATGGCAACACTGTCTTTCAACTGCTGTTCGCTTCTACTGACTTTGTGGTATCTCCTTTCAACTGTAGTTTCTTTGCAATAATCTTCTAAGCCGTTGTTCTTTTTGCATTAAATGGTTTAGTTAAAAGTTGATAATAAAATTTGTAAATCCACTTCCTTGAGCACTTATGCGCTATAGTCTACTGAAGTCTCCTGAGAGCTAATGAATGCATGTGGGTTCCTCTGTCACCCACTCTGGTTCTTCCATCCAAATATTGTCAATACTGGGCCCCAATACTGGGCCCCTGGGTGGCTCAGTCAGTTAAGCATCAGACTGTTGATTTCAGCTCAGGTCACAATCTCATGGTTCATGAGATAGCGCAGAGACCCAGGTGCAGCACTGACAGCACGGAGCCTGCTTGGGATTCTCTCTCTCCTGTCTCTCTGCCCCTGCTCCACTCTTTCTCAAAATAAACTTAAAGAAAAAAGCAAAAAACCCCACAGATATTATCAATACTGTGGCACACATGACCAACCAAAAGAGACCAAACAAGGGCATTAATGTCAACCTAAGTTTAAATATTAATAAAGCTTTATTTCTCTCTCATTTTATATAAATGGTGAATATGAAAGTTTTAATAATAATTTTCATGTGTCATGTGGTTTGTCTTGCTCATCTTTGAAGGCTTCTACTTGGAAAACCAGCAAAACCATCTTCAACCCCACCTTACTTTCTTGCATATAGTTCCACTACATGCACATGCTAATTTGCTGGTTCTAAATGTATTTCATACATTGGTAGACATTTTCTAAATGGCTTAGTCTCCCAGGATTCTATTTCATTTTATAATAGAATGAGATTAGTTTTCTAGATTTATAGAACACACACACACACACACACACACACACACACACACACACACACACCTTTGCTGGTTTTCCAATTATCAGTCTACAATAGGTGGTATTCAATTTCTACTTTCTGGAAGCTGCCTTTTTGATGTTGATGAATTTCCTGAATATCTCTTTGTAGTATAAAGACTACCAGCACATATTTTTAATATATTTTTAACCTAGGTTAATGTTGGTATATTATGAGTTAGCATATTTTCATTTCTTTCCAAATGAAAGAATTTTGTTTTGTACCTATGAAAATAAATTAGGTAAAATATAGGGATTCTAGTGTCAGAGGCTCATAAAAATAAATACATACAATTATCTTTGATTCATCATTGTTTAACAGAAGTGGGTATAATGGAAACATTTATAGATTTAGATTTCCTATGTTCAACTTTGTAATCAGAGGACAAAGAAAATTTGGAATGGAAATATTGCACTGACCTAGGTTTTCAGAAGGACACGAACCTGGTCTAAATAGGAGTTCAGAAATTTAATTTATGAGATAAATGTACATATTAATTCATCCAGAATGCAGATGTTCATTTGCTTGAACATATTATCAAGAGTTTGAAAAAATCCTGAAATCTAAGTAGGTAGATGGGTTGAACATTTAGTGCCTGGAATATGCTTTGTGACTTTTGGTGAAAAACAGTAAGTTAAGTTTTAGAGTTCTTAACTGTTATTTCTTGTAACTGAAAAAAAAATTTACTCATCAAGGATTTATTTTCCCACTTTCAAAGTCAAAATGATAATTCTCACAGTTACGGGAGAAAATCCCATATTCTCCTATCTGACTGTTGTTTTGGTATTTAGAAAGAGTATATGTTTATAAACAGGCAGCTGTCTTCAAACAAAAATAAAGTTGCAAACTTAGGTAACCGTTTTATCAAGCATTTGATTTCGTATGCAATATATATTTAAGATTTTTGAACAAAGAAAAATTTTATGTAAAATTAAAGAACCACAAATAAATACCCTACATTCAGTATTTAACTTCAGTATGAAAAAGTTTTTAGACTAAAGTTTTTGAACTAACGCATCACAGCCTCTTGATTATTCTGCTTTGGTGCTAAAGGTGTTTTAGACTATCTTCCCCTCCATTAGGCAAAGATTATTGAATGGTCTGTTACAAAGAATGAACATTTTTAACAGCTTTTCCTTAAATTAACATGACAGCTACTACAGTGCAATGTTGTTAATCTTTTCCTAAAAGCTAATGTTGCTGTTTGGTTGTTTACTAATAAATCAAAGAAAACATATCTTGTCATTTTAACTCAGCTATAGATGGATGAATCATCAATGTTTGTGGAGATAGAAGATACTCTAGGAAAAGAGATGATCAATTGCTTTTTTTAAAAAAAAAAAGTATATACACAGACATACACTGCCATAAGTACTTTACCTAATGTAGATGAAATTAGAAGAAATCATATGTATAAAAACACTTTATAAACTATAAAGTAACAGCATACATGTTGTTTCATGAATCTGCCTGTCTTTGCATTTATTTATTATTTGACCCACTTCTTTGTTGCTTTCTTGGAAGTCGAAAGAGAATACTTCTTGGTAGTTCTGCAATTTTGTATTTAGTGTCTTTCTAATCACATTTCAGGCTCTTGTGTCCATTCCCTCTGGGGATCTGTTTATTTAAAATTTTGGTAGAGGCCTATCTTCAGTTTCCTGAAGTTTTCTTTGATCTCAGGTTTGAAAACATTTATTCTGCTTGGGCTGATAATTTGATATTGCAGACTACTAGGAAATAAGATAATATGTGTCTTTAGTCTAATGACTTTATTTTGCTTATTTCTGTATTCCCTCTTAGTGTTTTGCACCAATAGATGGTGAACAAATATTTAATGAGTGAGTGAAATAAAGAAAAAAAAATAGGTGATTTTGGAGGGTTGAGTTATGAAATGTCACCAAATATCTAAACTGGATTTCCTTTGGCAGCAACACCTGAGTTCTTGATTGTGGGTGATGACAGCACTAAAGATACAGTATCTTCATCATATCAGCTGAATTGTGTGCCAAGTTTTGCTTTGGTTTTAGTACTTCAGATATTTTTCACTCCACACACACACACACACACACACAAATACATAAATCTGAAAGGCTAGTTAAAACAGGCAAACTTGTCCAGAGGCCGTATGTAGTTCTGTTTCTTCTGAAAAAGGAACTGATCTTTGAATCAGTCTTACAGAGTTATTAGCTGATAAAGTTTTGGCCGGCTAATTACATAATACACTGGTGCCTTCCCAAGTTATTAAGTTTTTAGAATCACGTTCAAAACTGCATTTATTGGGTTTCATGAAATGTTAATATTAGTTATGAACTATTCAAAATCCCCAGGAATTTTAGTATTTCTCTGGTGTTAAAGAATCAAGAAGATTTAAAAGGAAACATATTGAACAGAATGAAATATCCCAAATTAAATATTTCCATCACTTTAAAGTATGCTGTCATCAACGTTAATTTATGACAAGTCTTTTGATACGCTTAGGTAATTGACAACATTTGGTTGTAAGACCAAGGTTTTTTGCATTTTTTTGTGTGTGTTTTTTCTTGTTAGCAGAACTGTATAAACTAGTTTAAGAAATAACACTGTTGATAATGCGAAGTAGTTGATCTAAGTTTATCAGTAAGAAAGTCACAACAGTTAGGAACATTTGAGAGGTTTTAAAAAATGTTTGAAAATGTCTTGCTTTCAGCTGCAAAGCCTTAGGTGATCCAGGTCCGCCAGCAAGCATTCAATCTTGTCCCTCCCTTGCCCTGACTCAGGAATCTCTACAGCGTAGTGGGAAGGTTGAATGGTGAAGCTTCTTTTTAGACCCCAGAAGATCCATTCCCTATGTCAACGAAGCACTATTTCCCCCCTCCTTTAGAAATATATAGTCTGATTTAAGTTTTGGAGGGTTAAGGAGCAGATTTTGTTAGTAGGAGACTTGTCATGTCATGCCACAGAAATGCTGCAGTGGGCAAGAGGAGGGACAGTGGGAACACGAGTTGTTGGTAGTTAGCGGTAGGAAGAAGGCAGTTTTAACATGATCTCAGGAGCCACTAGCAGTACCAATTTAGGCCAAGTAATTGATTTGGCACCACCAAAAGAGAACATTTCAAGGCAAAGTCCTTTCATTTTCCCCATGTTCTTGACCCTCTCTCTCCTTTTCTGATTTCTGCTGTTTTTTTGGTTTCTCACCTTCTCAATGTAGCCAAATATTTGTGAAGGTCTAAAGGTTTTATATGACACATCCATTATTTCCTTTCCTTTAGTCAAACACCCCTCATTCAGTCTTTCCTTCTGGTGATTCCCTATATTCCCAACGTCTAGCCTCTATAATGCTGCTAAACCAATCTCTTAAAGCTCAGACCGCATTGATGTCCCACCCTTGATGACAGAACAAGGAAAAAAATTGGACCAAGTTCTATTTGACCTGACATTCGAGGCCCTCCATGATTGTTTGATCAAAATCCTGACCTCATTTGTTTCCTATTTCTTTTTCATGCCAATTAAGTTGGAATGCTCACCATTGTCCAAACAATCCTAACATTCTCATTTTGTTTGGGGGGATTTCCTTGCTCTTTGTCATCTTGCTATTTGTTTGAAATGCTATACATTCTTCAGGATCTATTTCAAATGTCTTTTCCTCCATGGTGCTAATCTGACTGCTTTGGCCTAAATGAGCAATCTTTTCCTCTTTTAAATGTCTATGACCCAATTCTTATGGCATTTATAGGTGTACATTGTTTTACTCTTGGGTTATTTTTATCCACAAATGTGTCTCAAACAATATTATTCAACATGTATCAAGTAAATAAACAAATGGATGGTATTTCTATGGATGAATTTCTTTGTGAGATCATTGTAAAGTGGCAGACAAAACAGTAATTATTTTGCTTAAATTTTCATAATTTCCAAGGCCGTAGGAACATCAATCAATAGAAAAGGACTTTTACACATAGCACATAGTATCAGGAAAATCACCTGGGACAATTGAAGGTCTTGCCTTGCTCATTTCAAAGTTTCACAGGTCCTTCTAAGACTGAGGAATTGAAAACTGTGGTGATTTTTATGTTTTATGGACACTGAATCCCTACATTTAAAATGTTGATCTATTTTTTTTAACTTTATTTATATGTTTTGAAAGAGACAACATGAGCAGAGGGGGGACAGAGAACCCCATGAAGGCTCTGCACTGTCAGCACAGAGCCCAACACAGGGGCTCTAATCTATGAACCGTGAGATCATGACCTGAGCCAAGTTCAAGAATCCAACGCTTTAACCAACTGAGCCACCCAGATGCCCCTAAAACACTGATCTTTTATATTAGATCTGACCTAGTTTAGATACTCTGTTTTGGATATTTCATTGTGAATTTTGTCCAAACGTCCTTTTTTCCCTAAGTGGGCCATGAAGCATTTTGGGCTTTAATTGTTTATGAAAAATTTGATTCTAAAAAGGATTTCAAGAGGTAGGAAGTGAAAGTGGCACTTGAGGCTGACAAAATGGTTTGGGTGAAAGTAGACAAGGTGAAAAATAATAGGGTCATTTGGCAGTTAAAGTTTTGTTTGCTTGCCACAGATAAAGTGGCAAAAATATAGGAATTCAAGACCAGGATATTGAGACTCTCACCTTAACAAGCTTAGACCTATGGCTGTCTGAGATGCTTAGAAGGTTTACCTTCTGGGAGATGAATTAAGAAATCCAGAATTTTTATGTACATGCATGGAGGGGGGATGGTGTGGGGTGGGACTCTCTATAGTCTATCTAAATGAAAAAGTGGAGATGAGGCAACAAAATAAAAGTCTGTTGTGCTAGACTAGGGGAGAGGCCCTAAACTGGATCATCAGGAGGGCTGAATGTTTTAAGTTGTGGCAGAGGAAGACTGAGAGGTTTGTGGTCCTCAGAGAGGTGGCCCATCTCTCTGATGTTTCTAGCACGGATGATAGGAAGGATGGGGAGAGTGAATCGCCAAACAAAGAAGGGTGGGAAGCTGGGAAGCTACAAGGATGAATTCAGTTTTGGCCCATTGCATCTGACATATTGTGGGCATTCCTGTGTTGAGAATTGGAAATTCAGATAGGGAATTCAGGAGATATAAGGGGCGTTAATAGTGCAGATTTAAGTCATGATCTAGATCTGATCATTGAAACCCAGTGGAAAGTTAAAGCAGCAATGAAAAGAAAAAATAAAAATAAAAGATAAAAGCAGCCAGACAGAGGATTTATAAAAGAAGGATTGAACAAAAACCCTATAAGAATAGGTAAAGGAGGGGCGCCTGGGTGGCTCAGTTGGTTGAATATCTGACTTCGGCTCAGGTGATGATCTCACTGTTGGTGAGTTCAAGCCCCACACCAGGCTTTGCCCTGCCAGCGTGAAGCCTGCTTTGGATTTTCCGTCTCGCTCTCTCTCTGCTCCTTCTGTGCATTCTCCTTCTCTCAAAAATAAACGAACATTAAAAAATAAATACGTAAAGGAAAATGGATGCAAAGAGTGATGGAAACTGAGCTGAAGGACACAGTGTCCACAGAAGGGGTGAGTCAGTGCGTTTTCCTCAGGAACTAGGTGAGAAGCCCACGTACAAGCACACCTGGCTAGGGAATTGAAGCCCACAGAGCAGCAAAGAAAGTCTGTACAAAGCAGTACGGAGACTGAAAAAGCAGTGTTTGGTTTGTGCAGTGATGAGGACCAGGTAGGAAACTGAGTGAATGGTTGCCTTTGCTTCATGTGGTTGAGAGCCAGGCTTCCGTGTGGTGGTGGTGGGTCAGGAGGCATTTATGCCTTGCTTTTGCCTGTGAGTGATTCCTTGTTAAGCATTCAACTTGTTTTCATCTATTTGAAAACTGTTGTTAAATGGTCTCCTTCAGCTGTTTTATTTGTTTTTAGACAAAAAGGAGTCACTTTTTGTTGTTGTTGTTTAACCTCATCAAGCATAGCCTTGAAAACTTTTAACAGTTCTTTTGGTGGCTCTTTAAAGAATTGCCTCAAACCTTCTGTACCTCATTTTACATGCGAGCCCATTTTACATTAGAGTACCTGATTAGCTGAAGAAGATTATGAGGCTGTTTTTCCTTGACCTGCCACTGTTGAAAAATTCCCAGTATGCTCCCTGCTTTAAAGCCTGAAGCGTTGAATGGCAGGCTCACATTTGGTGTTCGACTCACTTTTTCCCCCTACCTTTGCTCCCATTATTATACCTTTCACGGGTTCTCTAAGTGCACATTAAGCATGGAAAATTGTTTCCAATGGATCCTGAAAATGAGTTTAGTCTTAATCAACTTAATAGTTGTTTTTAATGTGGCCTAGTATTACCTAAATGTGTACCTATAAAACCATCCAATTTAGAGATGGATCAGTCATCGAACTGGTCAAGTTAATAAAAACACGATTATGGCTAACTTGGTTGCTTCTTCTTATTCAGACCTTCCATATATGGGCTTATGAATCATAAAAGAAAAAGCCATGTAAGCTTGAATTCCAACTTTTTAAACTCAGCTATTTAGAACAGCTTATTCTTTCCTCAAGTGTGTGTATGTGTGTGTGTGTGTGTATGTGTGTGTGTGTGTATGTGTGTGTGTGTGTGTGTGCGTATTTTGCCACCTGTACTCCAGGGTTCTAGAGCACTTCTTGTACATTCTCTCATTATTTTCTTTCTATATCCAGAACTGCATTTCCTTCTGTGTACGCCATCTTCTCCCCTTCATTATGAACTCCTTCAGAGACTAAGTCAGTGTGTCAGCTTCTCTGTGGTCTCTGTAGCATTCAGCCTTGTGCTTTGCTCCAGGAATATACTTAATAAAGAATTGTTAAAAGAATTAATCCAAATGACATAATAACAGGGTAAAGGTAGGTACTGTCTCTATTTTGTACATCTGATTTAGATTTTTTACTTCCTTGGGGAAACAATGTTTCTGCTATCTTTTTTTCTTGCATCTTTTATATGACCTTGCCCATGGTAGGTTCAATTATTCATGAAGCTGTGTAGCTGCTACATGCGAGGCACTGTGCTAGACATTGGGATATACAAACTGAAAAGATGTATCACTCCAGAGTTGGTGAAAGGAGAGGGGCCCACATGTTTTCTGAGGAGATGTTTGGGTCTAAAGGAAGCTCAAGGTTTATAAGACATGTGGTGTAGGTACAGTAATAAAATACCAAGATGTTAGGGATCTTGAAAGACAGCTTTAGTATAGACCTAATTCTACACACAAAAATATTTAATTCCTTCCTTATTTTCCAAACATTCCATTTGTATTTATTTCCAATGTATTATCTTTGCACGTAAAGGCTATTGTAGAGACTAGGGTGTGTGATTATCCCAATATCTACTCTTTCTTTGCTTCTTAGCATCAGACTCTTAGCTGGTCACATGGCCATCTGAAAGTGTGTTTGCCATCCATCTGTATTAAGGTTGCGCTGTCCATGTGACCAGTTTCTGACCAGTAAGATACCATATAAGTGGAGGTAGTTTAGGAGACTTCTGGGAAGGCTGATTAAAGGGAGCCATCTTACCTGAGAGTGACCAGTTTTCGACCCTTTGGTCTTTGTTTTTTTTCATTCTGGCTTGTAACACTTGTGTGGTGGCTGGACCTTCAGCAACCATCTTGGACATGAGGTGATCTTGATAATACAATCCATACTCTAGAGTGATGGAAGAGAAAAATAGGAGTCTGGGTTCCTGATGTTGCTGCCTTACCTGATGCCAATTTTCAGAGTTTTTACACGAAAGAGAAAGTAACTTCTATCAATATAAACTTCACTGATTTTAGAGTTTTCTGTGAATGTACCCAAATCTGGTCCTCATTAGTACAAGGGCCATGTAAAACCTTTTGTATTAATCTCCTTCGGAATGTAGAAACATACTATAGATATAACAGGTCCTCTTAGGCATACTTAATTTCTTGGCACATAAAGCTAACTGAGTAAAGATGTTATGACCCCAAGATTATTGACAAAGTCTATGGAAAAAGCACTTGAAATAAAATGTAATTTCCTAGTTTTTCAATTAAGCAAGATCTTGTGAGGGAGGGCTATATATGTAGTAAAGAATGGATCTCATTTTGAATCCTTTTCCTACTGTGTGACTATGGACAAGCCCTCTTCTGTGGGAAGAGGGTTGCATCTACTATCCGGCTGGTGTGAATATTAAGTAATTAAATGAGGTAACATAAGAAGCGACATATGTTAGTTCTTATTTTCCCCCTTGCCTTTCTAAGAATAAGAAATTGGAAAATTATGAAATAAGTCAGGGTGATTAAGATAATTAGAAGAAGCATTTCTCTTAGGCACTGCTACTGAGATTGCCCCTGGTACTGGTGTTGTATTTATTGTTGAAAGTTAGAGTTTTGAACCCTCAAACGGTCTTACTTGCCTTACTTGCCTTATGCTGCTATAGATATAGATAGATATAATACAGATATAGATATATATCTTCTCTGCTGTACTATAGGAAAAGGTGGTTTTGAACATTATTACTAAATAAATAGATATGCTTTAGTTATGATGGCATAGAGACACTGATCATTTTCCTTTTTTTCCTTTGCATAGAATTCAACATGATTCTACATCAGCACTGTAAGATTCTTCCCGATGTACTGTCATATTGATTACTAAGCTGTTTCCTTAACCAGCTTCCTCATCTGAGTCCATATGCAATTGTCAATAGCATAGTTGTTTTATTGGCATTAGCTTTTTTTTTTTTAATTTTTTTTTTCAACGTTTATTTATTTTTGGGACAGAGAGAGACAGAGCATGAATGGGGGAGGGGCAGAGAGAGAGGGAGACACAGAATCAGAAACAGGCTCCAGGCTCTGAGCCATCAGCCCAGAGCCTGACACGGGGCTCGAACTCCCGGACCGCGAGATCGTGACCTGGCTGAAGTCGGACGCTTAACCGACTGCGCCACCCAGGCGCCCCTGGCATTAGCTTTTAAGTAATATGGATTATGTTCTTGTGAAATGTTAATTTTTATCATACATTATTCCAGTTTTGTGATTTTTTTTTCTTGTGATTTTTTTTTTAACTCAAACATAAACAATGGCTTATTAGATGTATTTCTAGAAATGTTCGGAAGTATACTTCTTTTAAAGTTTTAAAATCCTATGGTTATCAATATATAACAGGTGGCAGTAGAGAAAAGAGCTATCCTGAATTTATTATTTTCATCATATATTTAATATTTGGAAATTAGCTTTTATATCAAAAGAAAATAGAACAGAGTCTGGTGCGGATTAGAAAAATAAAGGATGATAAGGAAAATTCACATATGGGTTTCAGAAGAGATCTTCATTAATCATTAGCAACTGTTATAAATATTTTAGATTTTTATTAAAAATCTGATGCCAAACATTTTATAATTTGCATGTTGGAGTGAGTTAGTGGTGCTCAGGAACATTTTTATAAAATAAATTCAGAGTCAGCCGGAATTTCAGAACTGAACTTGTAAACTCAAGTTTTGATCATTTGATCAATAATTGAATGTACCCTGTAAATAGTTGCTGCATAAACATCATTCTGGAAACCTTAGTCTGATTTTTATTCTAAATATGTTATAAGCTTTGTGCAAAATGTAGATTAAGAGTACATAAAATTTTTTCTTTAAAAAACTATAAAAGCTTCTAAATTATAACTTTGGTTCACTTAAAGATTTTGTTATGAAACCTTGTTATTATATTGTGATAATAAAGAACGTGTTTACAGGGCAACCACTGTGAAGGATTAAGTGGAATTTCAATATGGCTTGTTCACCACTTCATGATTGCTGGGTTCTACTCACTTTCCTGGACTTCTCCTCATTCTGTACCCAGTTATCACGTGCTCCTCTGTTTGCCATAATCACTTGGGCTTTTTCTTTCCTCTGCTTTGCAAATGCTGGTCCCTCTGGTCAGGACTGCACCTCTGCCGCCTTCTACTCTGCCCACTTTTCCCTGGTGAAATTCTACTCTCTCCTTCAGGGTCAGTGTAGAGGTTCTTTCCTCCATGAGACTTCCCCGAGCCCTGCCTGGGTCAGGAGTCCTGCCTGTGTTCCCAAACACCCCGTGCTTCCCTGACGACTACTGACTACTGTGCCTATGCCACACTGATGGAGCTGTCTGTCTAAATCCACCTGAGTGCTCCATGGTCTTTGCTACCCTGGTACTCCTGCATCAACCAGGATGTTGGCACATGGTAGGCAATCGATAAATATAAAGAATGAGTGATTATGAAGAAAACAGGATGTCAGTGGGTAAAATGCATACGTGCCTATGAAAGGCTAGCTCTGACCACATTTATTCCCTGTTATTGAACTGGGATTCAGCATGGCCAATTTGATTATAACCACCTCTAAGAATAAACGCAGGCTGTCGCTTGATTTATTAAGTCACAGTTTTTGTGCCAGTTGTGAAGGTGACTATGATGGTCGGAATGATGTCCACCTAATGCTATGCTCTGGCCATTCCATTTGGAGGGAATCAAACTCCAGATAGTTTATATAAGTAAAATTAGTAAAATATATGCACTTTATCGAGGTGGAAGGCAACAGTAATATTTAAATTATAAATATGAATTCAAATGGTTTTTAATGAAGGGCTGGATATTTTAAAGGAAAGATTTAAATGGAGGAAATTGGCAGGAAAATAGTTTGAGTGAAAATTTTCAAAAGTCTTATCTCAGCATTACCTTCATTTTTTAGATCCGATTTTCAGATGTTTAATTGCACTTAAACTTAAAGTTGGGGTAAATGCAGGAGACTAAACATACCACAAAGAAATTGCTAGACATTCTTTTCAAAGTCTGCAGTGGCTTCTCTCTCCTTTCTATATTTACCCTTCAACAGTAATAATAAAATAAGTTGGAGGAATTGAACCATGTAATCACTCCTCCATGGCCCCATTTAAACAACCCTGTCATCTAGGCCTGTCTCCGGCCTAGAAGCAGGCTGGGTACATCTTCAGGCTGCCAGGCCACCAGGTGGGACACTGAGGTGGCAAGGCCACCAGGGGTGACAATCAAATCCAACACATAAAATCTGCAGCTGGGAACCCACACACATCCTCTGGACTTTCTGTGTTTTTTTAACATGTGGAGACGAGACTTCATCTCCTTGGTTTTGATTTTATTTCCCTCTCTTTGTACTCCCGTCATCTAGCTCTGCCTGTTCATTTCCTTTGCGTTTGTGCTAGTCTTGCTTTGCTTCTTTCCCCCATCATCTGCCTGATCCATACTGCTTAGTAGTGAGGGATGCATCATTACTGCCTTAAAGAGAGGACCGACTGCTTGCCTCTGTGGGCCCTTGAGGACACTGCCCACAGCCTGGGTTTTCAGGGAAAAAAAAAAAAAGTAAACCTGTTGCAATAGACAAATAATTGCACTGATCCCTTCCTCAGGCTAGCCTGCTCCTGTGCAACTGCCCCTTGAATAAGGAGAGGCTGGGCCAGACCAGCTCGGTAGAGGCATCAGTAGTGGCTGCCGCAGGGAAGTGGCTTTGGGACGGTGAGCTCAGTGCTTGTGAAGCAGTACAAGGTGAGGAACCAGGCAGAGCCCAGGGAGAGACGCTGAGGGGACATGGCTCACAGCAGTCATTGCATATGGGGGAGCTGCCGCCTGGAGCTGTCCCAGCTCAAGGGAAGGAAAGCCATCAGTGCGGTGTATTTACTTACTCTCCTCTCTCCCCCACCCCGCCCTTCCCCCAAGCCCCGGGGCAGCTTCTCCTCCAGCTCCTGGGCTCCTGGAAATCTCCACTGAATCTCTTCACTGGGCTGAATATTTTGTTCTGTCTGTGGTCTAACAAAGGTGGTGCCAACCAATCGCCCAGCCCCAAATTCCTCAAGCCAGTGCTATTTGGTTTCATTTGTCATTGCATGCTGTGGTTTGTTTTAGTTATGTAGATTCTGACATTTTAGCTGAAAAAGGGAGGGTGGTGGTGGAGGGAGAGACAGAGAAAGAGCGGAGGGTGGGAGGGAGAGGAAAGGATGGGCAGGGGAAGGGGAGAGAGAGAGAGAGAGAGAGAGAGAGAGAGGGAGGCAGAAGGAGAGTGAGATCTTAATGTCAGAGAAATAACAAGCAAGGAACACATTTTATATTTATTTCCTCATTAAAACTAAGTGCATATAAGTGTGTCTATAATCCTTTTAAAAGCGGTTCTTAAACATTTCAGTTCTTCTTGAAGCTTCCTTTTTTCCCCTAAAAGAAGGAAATTCATTTATTCCATTGATAAAAAGATAACATATGATTTGAACAGATAGCTATTGGGAAAATAACTTCATATTTTTTCAAAGGGGGCAAAAACAGTCAGGAA
Source organism: Lynx rufus (assembly GCF_022079265.1). Lineage (NCBI taxonomy): Eukaryota > Metazoa > Chordata > Mammalia > Carnivora > Felidae > Lynx > Lynx rufus. The sequence continues at coordinate 37,143,897 of NW_025814834.1, read as the reverse complement.
AACTAAAGAGGTACAACTTTTGGTCGTTAGCATTAAATTCTCTATTTTGTCAATGAGTCCAATTCTGAGTCTGATTCTAGAATTCTTGTCAGAGAGAAACTACCACTTCCTCTCGTTCAATACAAAAACCGTTAGTTTGTTACTCAAAATACTAATGTCATGGCTGCCCTGACATATTTGTCGTTCTGAACAATGCTTTAAAGCCCTCTTTTTTCTTAAGGATCTATTATAGATCTTTTATAGAAAGCTCTCACTGCCACTGTGGTAGGTCCTTCTTCCCTTTGGCTTCTTGGGGATGCAAATGCTATCGTTTATAATTCTTTTGTTTGGGTTCTGAATATGGTTGGGATATAAGTTTGTGTGTGTGACAAAAGAGCTATTCATTCCCAATGAAAACTTGACCAGATGGGATGAAGTTGACAAATTCTGAGATCCTCTCCCCCTTTCCCTATAATCCGCCTGTGGAAATGGAATGGTTTTAAAGACATGGATCATCCACTAGGACTTTTCCTCAGTGGATAGTCTCTATATAGTCTTTATAGACTTTATAGTCTATATAGTCTTTATATAGTATAAAAACATTGCAAAACCCATTGTTGACTGTAATCACAAGCCTGTGAGGAGCATGGCCACAAGTAGAAAATTTAAATACACAATATACATTATACTTAGGATTCTACTAAAAAAAAAAAAAAACAAAAAAAACCTCAGACTGGGCAAAATCATGAAAAAGGAAAATACAGTGTATTTTGGGTAATAAAGATGAGAACAATATCCTGCCATGCAAGGGCATCCAGGGATGCCACTCATAACCACCATTATTCTGCTTGTAGCCAAAAGCAGCAACTGCTGTGATGACTGACATAGGACCAAGAATGTTCTAGAATTTCTCAGGATTCTTAACCAAGAGACAGAATCAAGGACATCTTTCTTCTCCAAGAGACTAAGAATTTGCCATGCTTCACATCTCTTGTGATCTCGGTCACCACTTGCCAGTCTCAATTCTGCCATCATTCTGGGTCCTACCTTGATACTGCTGTGTCCATCCCCAAACTCTTCTGGTTTATCTACTGAACACTCCCTTATATGCCCAGTGACTTTTCATATTCCTTAACCTTTACTCTGAAGAGAACTCCATCTGCTTGCCTGTTAACTGAAAACTGTTGTCCCTCCAGAAGACCTCTGCAGGGTCTGCAGCCTTTGCGAGCTTGTCCTCAGGGTCACTAGAAGGGGCAGTGTCCTCCTCTGTCTTAGTTGCTTTTATTCATCTTTTGATTGACATCACTCCTACACAACCTATTGCTACTCAGAAGTTCATGTCTTCATGCTGCCATGCCACATTCTTCCCATCTCCTCTCACAAATCTACCAACTTTGAGATTTTCCCCTTATTCGCCCAAGTTTTATGTCTTACTCCAACATTTGACCATCTTGTTGGGCTATTGCAACATCCATGGGGTGACCATGACACCTTCTTCTTACTATTTCTTCCTCATGGCTCCCCAGTAAAGAAGAGACCAGTTCCTGGACTCTTGGATTCTTGAAAGTGTGACCCCCTATGACTTTCCCTCCTTAGTCATTGCTCCCATCTTTGTATCATGGACTTCATCATGAAATCCATAGCACCTCCTAAATAGTGATTTTAAACATTTTACTCTAATACCACTCTCTCCTCCTCATTTGCCCACCTACTTACTCTACAGCAATTCTACATCCTCTTTGAGACTTCCTATATATTATCCCTATCAATATCTCTGTTTATTACACCTACTTCTGTCTTTTTCCATGATCCAGCATTTTGATAACTGTCTTGACATGTTCTAAACCCCTCGTCCATCTCTTAATGCACTACATTCATCTGGAAAATATCCAGGCTTGTATAAACCCACTCCTTGGATTTCTTTGTGCCTGAATATGAACAGCAAAATGATGAAGGAAAAAAAATCATGCAACTGGGACAACTTTACTCTAAACTCATGATCAAAAACGTTTTCCCCAACCCTGGTCTCTTAGCCACATCCCAAGATGACTTTTTTATACTTTATTCTTAACCTTTCTCTACCTCCAGATGTTCAGATGCTTCCTTAGCCCCATTCCTTTTATGAAAGGAAACAACTTATTAGAGTGTCCCATCCTCATAACAGTAAATTTATAAATGTTATAGCTCCATCTACCTTCTTTCCCTCTGTTAAAATGGAGGAAGTGTACCTCTACTTTTCAAGGACAGATAAATTGTTCCACTTGTCTCCTAGGACATGCCCCCTTCCTTTTCAAATACTTACCTTCTTCAGTTATTCCCCCATTTCTCTCCACATCAACCATTTTCCCTTCTAAAGTGGATTATTCCTACTAGTATTCAAACCTGTTCTAGTATTTGTCTTCCTGACAAATCCTGCCTCCTCCAATCCCACTTAAACCATCAAAGATGGTTTAGATAAACTTCCCAGAGATTCTATGCTGTCTCCCTTCCCCTAACTCATTACTTTTTAGTTGAACATGGCTTTTGCTTCTACTACTCAACTTAAAACTGATGTTGTCAAGGGCACAGTAACTTTTGTGTTGTCAAGTGCATCAAAAAAAAAAAAAAAGATAATTTCTGTCTTCATACTACTTAACCTTGTAGCAGAATTCAACAGAGCTGACTACTCTCCCCGTATCGAAAACTTCCTTAGTTTCACTGACACTTCAGTCTATGGGTCTTGCTTTCATTTCACTGGTGTCTTCTTTTCACTTCCTCAGTCAACTGATGAGTAAATGTTTGGAGTTCCACTGGGTTTACTGTCTTCTCTCTTTACATGCTTTTGGGAAGCTCATCCCTTTCATAAATTTAAATACCATCCTAATGCACATACCTCCTAAATTTTTGTCTTCAGCCCAGATTCTCCTTAACTCCAGACTTCTGTATCTTACCTGCATCCCCTTGGATACTTTGCAGACATCTCAAACCATATACATATACATTCCAAACTGATCTTCTGATCTTAACCCAGCCACCCTCTCCAATGTGTCTTCTGGTTTTCCTCTTTTGAGCTTGATTTTGCTTTACTTCACTTCCAACTCGAAACCATCAGCAAGCCTTGTTGATTTTACTTTCAAATTATGTTCTTGAATCCCTCTGCTTCTATCTATATCTCCCCCACTACCCTGCTAGTCCAAACACGATCACCTCTCACCTGATCCCTGGACAACAAAAGCGGCCAACTTGCTTTTTTGCTTCTTCTACTCTATTTTGTACTTATCAGGCAGAGTGATCTTTAAAAAAAAAAAGACAATCAGATTTTGTAGCTTTAATATGTAAAACCCCTTAATATTTTTCTATTCCTCTGAAATGGAATCCAGACTCTTTATGGCCACTGATATCCTACATGATCTGGCTTCTACTACCTCTAGATTTTCATATCCGTATGCTCTTCTCCTTGGTCACTAGCTTTTACCCACTTTGACTGCCTTCAGAGCCTATGATTCTCCTTATTCTTTTACCAAGACTGCATGATCTTTTCCTACTTTTTCCTTACCAACCCCAGTTCCTCAGAACTGACCCCTCATTCTCCAGGTCTTGGTTTATATGTCAACCCCTCAGAGAATTCTTGCCTCACTATTTAACACAGATCCACCCTTGTTAATTGTCAACACATCCTGGTTGTTTGTTTCTTCATGGGAATTATAATTTATGCTTATTTACTTTTGTTTTTCATTTATCGAATTAATCATATCTGCCACTAAATTGTAGGTGCCATGAGTTCAGCCAACTTTGTCTCTGTTGTTTACTGCTGAGCTTCCAGTGCTCAGCACAGTTCCTGGTAGATAGTTGATAAATGAACTCTGTATCAAATTTATCTTGAAACAAGTGGGGTTTCCCCCCCTTATATTTCCTCTCTCCACTATATTACACTATATTAAGTAAAAAAAAAGTTTCCTTTTCTAAAAACATATATACTAAAAAGAGATTCTATACATTTTTATTTGGATAATAGTAATTCCTAATTATACATGCTTACATAATATAATATAATATAATTATGTCATACTTTCAATTTTAAAGTCTCAAAACTATTTAGCAATCATAATTAATGAAAAAGCAAATGTGGGGACACTGGGTCATTAAAGAAATAATTTTACATATAGATTCAAGTTTCCTTTCTTGATTCCTGCTCTGATATACATCAAGTTTCTGATTCAAGATGACTGGTTAACTGCTTGACCTGGTGATCCTCATTTAGTAGACGATGTGCTGACAGTTAAAAAAAAAATGTACATTAACAAAGTCAAGTTCCATAATTAAAGATTCATGAAATACTTATATTGATAGCTATAAAATGAAAAACAAAAATCATAGTTATGGGGGGAAAACACAATAAAAATAGTAATCAAATAACTGTACTCCTTTTACCTGACATTTACTGAAAACTCACTAGTTTTCTGGACTCTGGGACAGTAAAGCTGTATGTGATATGGTCTTTGATTTCTTTGTAGTGGGGAGACATATACAGCAACGTGTAAATGTAATACAATTTATAAGTGCTTTGATACTTAATGAAAGAAGGTACTAACACTGCCTCACCTTGAGAGGTCCAGCAAAGACTCCACAGATGAGACTTTTGCACCACTGCTTAACAAGGAGTAGAAGAGGGGTGCCTGGGTGGCCCAGTCTGTTAAGCGTCAGACTTTTGATTTTGGCTCAGGTCATGATCTCAAGGTTTGTGAGTTAAAGCCCACACTTTCGGCGTGGAGTGTGCTTGGAATCGATTCTCTTTCCCTCTTTCTCTACCGCTCTCCTGCTTATGCACTCTCTCAAAATAAATAAGCTTAAAAAAAAGGAGTAGAGGAAGCCAGGCAGAGGAGGTGAAAAGAAAGAGGAAGGCATTCTCAGAAGAGGAGAGAGGCATGAAGATGGGAAAAAGTATGGCATGTTATAAGAATGATCACTAGGGTGGGAACAGAGGGTACAGGGAGTGGGGTGGCAAGGAATAGGATGCATAGTCTAGCTGCACTGATGTTTCTGTTAAAAAAAAAAAAAGAAAGGTGAGGCCTTTAGTATGCTCCATCAGTAACTGAGAAGGCTGTGAGACCTGAAAACTTCATCCTGTGCGTTACATTTTAGGTTAATATCATGATTTAAAAGTTCATAGTCTTGATAACGTTATTCTAAAACTAAGTAATCAGACTGAACATTTCCTGCCATTTTTCTTTAAGAACAGAGGTCATTAAATCCATTCAAACATGGTGGTCTTTTATCTATATATTTCTGCATCTTTAGATGATTTAGGGCCTAAGTTTTAAGCTATCAATTTCAGGATCATTTAAAGATTAAATTGAAAAAGTTTGGCTCATTAGAGCTCCTGCCCATGACTTGTCTTTTACATATGTAGAGTGGGTGGTCATCTGTGTTAGATGATGGGAAGATTCCAGGAAAGCCTTCTTGCTCAAAATTTTTTGCAGCCCGTATGAGTCACAGTGATAGACATGACGTATTAGAAATCCCTCAGGGTTAAAATATTGTCTCCAAAACCCAGCTTCTTTATCTTTTTATTTTTAAGGTGCAAACGGGTTTCTAACTGTCATATTCCAAGGACATTCTTAAATTGTCATCTCGCTTGACTTCTGCCAAATTTGAGACTCTCAGTACATGTTTTTCTTGAGCTTTTTTCAGTTTTTGTGTTCTCTAATTAGTCTTGGGTTCTCTAACCCCTCAAACTCCTGCTTAGAAAGATATAAACCAGGGCTTAGAAAATAGATTTTATTTAATCCCACTCATTTACGTCTGTTGCCTCACTGCAGCCTTCTTCTTGCCTGGTTGTCCCCAAGACAGAAGTTGATCTATTTGCCTTTTCCCAGGGTATCAACCTTCCCTCCTCTGCTTGGGTAAAAGAGGGCTTTCCTCCCAGCTGAATGGGTTGGTGATTTGGATCTGAGGTTCAAGTTCTCCATCTTCCAAGTTTCAACCAATCCTTTTGTTTTTGTTTGTAGTGCTCATTTCTGTTTCCAAAAGTACTTGGTTGCTCTTCTTAATGGCCTTTCCAGGTTGTAATAATGTGGGTCCATTTTTCCCTCCCTGGCTTCCCTTCCTTTGACACTTAAATCCTTTTCAGCTTTGTTAAGTCAACAACCATTTGCACTTCTGTCTTTCATCATATAGCTAGCTAGTATCATCTGTTATCATTGCCTCTTCCATTCTTTTGATTTTCTGAAATTAGAGCAGTTCTCTGCCTTTTAGTAGGGTTTGGGAAAGTAACTAAGATAAATGTCTGGGTTTTGGCTGCCATGTTCAATTGGAGATCTTCAGGACTATTATTCTATGATACAAATATCCTATTTATGTATTGTTTAAGACTCTCCATGGTCCTGCCTACATACGCAGTGAAATCTGAACTACTATTGAATGTTTTTCAAAGTACTTCATGCTCTGGCCCTTATCAGTCTGTCTTCCAGGAATGTTCTTTGCCTCGTTCACTTTTGGTCCTTATCTAAGAGTCAGCTGAGGTGTAATGGCCTCCTAATCTTTCCTGGTTGAGTAGTACAGAGAAGTAGGACCCACAGTGAATAAACTTACATGCACATTGGGAAAGAAGGAAAGACTTTGGAAACCTCTTGATCTATTAAATAGTGTAAGCAAGAAGCAATGCAGCACATACAAAAGAGCATTTCGGCAGAGAAGGGAAGCTCAAGGTGATCACCAGAACCCCCACGTGGCTCTAGGGTCAGATACAACAGACATACTAGGGGACAAGAGAAACAACTGGCATAAAACAGAGGTCTTAATTAAAAGCCTGTTCACCTATAAGGTCGTATAAGCTGAGTCCTCATTCTTCTTCTCCCTTCCTTTAATTCTTCCCTCCTTTCCCTTTCTCTGGCCCCACTTTCTTCCTCCAGCCAATCTCTCTCTATTCCTCTTCCTTAAACTCCTCTCACTCTGTTCCCAACTGATTGAATTATTGGTCCCAAGTATTTACTACTTTGTCATAATATCCTATATCACTTGGGTTTTGGTCTACTGGTGGCTGCAATATAGTTCCTCATCCCTTGAATTTAGACTTTGCCATGTGACTTGCCTTGGCCACTGACATGTTAGAGATACAATATGAAAGACTTGAACTTTACTTTTGCATTTGGGCTTCCTTTCTTGTTCTTCCTGCACAGTCATAGAATAACATTCTCTGAATACCCACTGCCTTCTCATTCTGGCTTCCAGAATGAGGCCCGTGGGGCAGAGCCATTCAAGGCAACCCATAGGCCCGCTTCTTGAGGCAGAGCTGCCCAGCCACCAATAGACACAAGGTCAAGAAAAAACTTACATTGCTAAATGCCACTAAATTGTTGTGGTATCTTTAATGCAGAAAGAGGTGGCTAATACAGAAACTGATACCAAGAAATAGGGTGCTGCCATGAAAATGTTGAAATATATGGCATTGGTTTTTGGTCAGGGTGCTGGGATTATGGGGAAACTTTCACACAAGGTTTGAAAAGTAGCAACCCATGTTTTGTAGTGGTAAAGAAGTTTGGTGAAACTACTGCCTGTGGTTTGAAGACAATGTATCAAATTGGGGTGAGGAGATTTTCGAGGGAATGTTCAACCTATGAACTGGCTGCTGCCAGCTGAATTTGATAAAATACAAGAAAGGAGTAAGCACTTGGAAAAGGACTGGTCAATTTACATGCAGAATTTAGAAGGAATATAAATAACCCAGAAATTACAGGTTTAAAATATAAAACCGTTTCTTACCAAATCAGTTATAACACAATTAAACATTATAAAACAATCTCAGGTTAAAGACTAAATCCAGGGTACCATCAGACACAACAATAAGACCTAATGAAACCAAGGGTGTGGCTGAAATACCCCTTAAGATACTCAAAAGGATTAGGGTGATTTCTAGTAGATCTCTCCTTGACTAAAAAGGGTCCTAGAAAGCTCAAGGGAATGATTTTACAAATATCTGACTCATCCCAAGTGTCCATAGATAGACCACATGACTTTAAAAAATTGTAGGTGTGGCTTTTGGTACATGGAGATGATGTACCATGGAGATGATGGGAGTCAAATACATAAAAAACCCACAAAGGTTTTAAGAAACTTATAGCAGTGGGGTGAGTCAGTGGCTCAGTCAGTTAAGCATTGGACTTCAGCTCAGGTCATGATCTCATGGTTCATGAGTTCAAGCCTCACATTGGGCTCTCTGCTGTCAGTCAGAGCCCACTTCAGATCCTCTGTGTTCCTCTCTTTCTGCCCCTCTCCTGCTCTCTCTCAAAAATAAAAAATAAACACTGAGAAAAAAGAAAAAGTTGTAGTAGCAGAGCTGTTACCAGCCTGGAGGAAAACAAGACTGGCTATTAGAGATGTAAAATGACCTCAGGACCTCTAGGCAGGGGGTAAAAAAAAAAAAAAATACACACACACACACACACACACATATTTGTACATATATTTAGTGTTAAGATTTCTCCCTAAGTGCTGGTTTCATTGCTCCCCATTAATTTTGATATTTTATATTTTAATTTAGTTAAAGATATTTTATAATTTTTATCTTTTATTGACCCATGCATTGTATAGAAATATGTTCCATATAGCTGATGATTTTCTAGGTATTTTTATGTTACTGATTTTTTATTTAATCCTATTGGAGAAAGAGAACATATTTAGTATAAATTGAAAAATTCAAATTTACTGAAGTTTTTTTATGCTTATAATATGGCCTACCTCGACAAATGTTTCACATGCACTTGAGAAGAAATGTATCTAAGTCAGTTAAGGTCAAGTTGGTAATTATGTTGTTCCATCTTTAGCATCCAAATAATGATTTTCTATCTACATGTTCTTTCCATTATCAAGAAAGGAGTGTTAAAATCTATGACTATAACTGCCTTGTCTATTTTTTTTCAGTTGCATCAGTTTTTGCTTCAAATATTTGGAAGCTCTGATATTAGTTGTGTGATTGTTACATTATTTTGATAAAATAAATTCTTTACCTTTATGGATTGAGCTTATTTATATCTGGTGGTATTCATTACTCAGAAATATATTTGTCCAATTAACTTATACATTCCAGTCTTCTTTTGATTAGTATTCATATAGTATATTTTCACCTGTGTTTTTACTTTTAACTCCTGTGTCTTTATATATAAAGTGTATTTCTTGGGGACACCTGAGTGGTTCAGTCAGTTAAGTGTCTGACTCATGATTTTGGCTCAGGTCATGATCTCATGGTTCATGAGACAGAGCTCTGTGCTGAGTGTGGAGCCTGCTTAAGATTCTCTCTCTCTCTCTCTCTCTCTCTCTCTCTCTCTGTCTCTCTCACACACACACACACTCTCTCACTCTCACTCTCCCTCTGCCTTTCCCCCATGTGTGCATGCTCTCTTTCTCTCTCTCTCAAAAAAAAGCATATTTCTTGTAGGCAGTGTATAATTAGCTTTTCTTTTATTCTCTTCCCATTTTTTTCAGGATATATTTGATATATAACATTGTATTAGTTTAAGGTGTACAACATAATGATGTGATATTTGTATATATTGTGAAATGGTTTCCCCAGTAAGTTTCGTTAGCATCCATCATTTAATATACTTAAATTTTTTTTCTTGGGGTGAGAACTTTTAAGATCTACTCTCTTAGCAACTTTCAAATATACAATACAGTATTATTAACTACAGTCACCATGCTGGACAGTACATCCCCAGGATGTCCTTGTACCTTTTGATCACATTGACCCATGTCCCCCACCTTACACACTGTGCCTCTGGCACCTACTGTTCTGTTTCTGGCACCAATCTGTTCTGTTTCTGTGAGGTTCTGTTCTTCTATTCTTTTAGATTCCACATATAAGTCAGATCATACAGTATGTGAATGTGTGTGTGTGTGTGTGTGTGTGTGTGTGTGTGTGTGTGTGTGTAGAGAGTAGGCAGCAGAAGCAATGAGGTTTAACAGTAAAGCACAACAGCCTTTGGAAATAGACTCCTGGGTTGAGTTCTGCCTTTACTTCTTACCAGGTATTATTAGTATTACCGGCTATGAATTTACTAGCCTTGGCTAACTTAAATAATTGCTTTCTGCATTATTTACTGTAAAATTAGGATATTAAAAATAAGGATTAATCATCTTCGTATTTTGTTTTTGTTTTAATTGAGAAATAAATTATTTAGTATGTGTAAGGCACTTGAAAAGTTTCCGGGAACCTGGTAAATGCTCCATATATTTACTTACTATTATTATGGAAAGCTACTTAGATCACCAGTCATCCTGTAGAGTAATATTGAATAATGTAATTTTTTTTTTGAAAAGCAGAGTCTCAAGAGAAAAGTAAATGATAAAGTATATATGTCAAATTTGTTTTTCAAAAATAGATTATTTGAAAACAGAACAAAATATTTCAATGGAGATTTCTGGGTGGCATTTTTGTTTTTGTTTCGTATTTTCTGATGAAGTTTTTATAATCAGAAAAAATCATTTTAATTAAATTGAGCACACGCACAGCTCAGATGTCTTAAGGTGCCTTCCCTAGCTCCTTAGGCCAAATTAATTGCTCCCTCTTTGGTCCTCCTATAGGATCTGATAGGAAATTGTGTTCTAATGACTTGTTTACATTTATGTCTCCACCACTAGACTCTGAGCTACTTGAATGTAGGAACAAAGTTTTATTTCATACTATATCATTGGTGTCTGACCTACAACAGACGTGTTACATATTAAAGTCACCTTTAATAAGGTAAAACTCGAATCCTTGGTAGCAGTGACTTTTAATCAGTGGTAGAGGTAATACTGTTTGTGTTATTTAAAGGGCATACTCTGTGTTAAGATATAATTTTATATTTGGAAAATGGAGAAGATTATCAATCAAAAAAGGTCAAGTTTAGCAAGTTATCTTGGATGTTGGTGATGGACTGATGTGTCCTCGGTGGGGTGTGTCGTAGGCCACCCTGGAAAGGTGACGGAATTGGGGGTTTGGGAGATGCAGTATGTGTGGATGTGTGTGAGCATGCACAGCATCGATATTTGGGAAAAGGAGGCCTGACTTTGAAAACTACTGCTCTTAGATCTACCTTTGGAGCGAGAATCTCTAGTTGGGAAAAGGGCAAACCCGAGTCTCCTGAGTTCTTTGGGTCTCTTACCCAGACTCCTCTCTGTCCTGCTCTCCAGAAAGGCCTGCTCTTTCCCAGCAGGTTACAGCCCAAACAGAGTCAAAATCCTTTCGTTTGGAGCTGAGCCATCTCATGACTCCCAGGTGGTTTTATTTAAATTCTTGGAGATACAAAAAAGTACATAGGAGCAGCATATAGAACACATAAATTGCTTGCAAAATATAGTCTCCTTAGCCTTTCACAGCTAACTGGCTCCACCTCAATTCCACATGAGATTTTAGGAATGGAATAAAGCCTATTGGAGAACCCCATTCACTCAGTATCCCATCCTTATCCAGTTTTGCCCTTCGGATTCAAGCTGTATCTCCAGACTTGTTCTCTGGCCTGAGAGACAGTCTTCTCCCTACCAACGGACACCAGGAGAGGCCTTACCCTTAGGGGCTTACTGTGAACTTACTTTGGCACATGTTCAATAGTAGAATCAAGATGATGAGTGCAGAGTTTCAAAGTAAGGATTGGAGTGGTTGTCTGTAACTGTAGCATTGTGATTCTGCAAAGGAGAGCAACCACATTCTTTGATTCATGATCTGAATATTCATGTTCCCAAGAAAATATTTTTGAGGTACTAGCTGATGTGCTTTTGTTCCTGGTATTTCTTTCTACTACTTAACCCTGTCTAGAAAGACACTTTATCTTTATTGCCTCTGAATGCAGAGAGAGAAGAGGGGGGGTAACTTTTGACTTTAATTTTGAAAACTTAGGCACTACTGAGCCAGAGTAAAAATTGAATATAGACAGTATCAGGTGGAATCCCTTTCTACCTGCCCAGGTGAGGCCTGGGGAAGAAATGGGACACCAGATTCTTTGTACCGAGAAGGACACAAAAAGATAAGTGTGCATATGTGACCTCCACTTCTCAGATTTTTCTGTAACGCAGTGTGGTACAGAAGACAAAATTTCAAGGCTCAGGGCGGATGAAGGTGCTATTTCCTGAAGCTCAGAGCCCAAAAGGTACCATGTCCAGAATGAGAAGGACATTGCCCAAAGGTCGAGGGTGACATGTTCATAGGTAAGAGAGCACAAGGTGTGAACAGGTTTTGCAGTTGAGAATGAAAAGCCCCAAATAATTTTTCCCTCTCTGCCTTTGAATCATTTAAATCTCACACTTGTGTTTTGTGATCATAGCTGATTATGGGTAGAAACAGAAGCTGTAACTTAATGTAGAATAAAATTTCTTTTATGATTTGAAAAGTGCATTTGATACAAAGGACAACAGGCAAAATAAAGAAGATAAATGGGAAGTTAAAATTTTTTGGAAATATTTTCTTCACTTAGAAATAGTAGTCATATAATTAGCCCAGTACACAAGCACCACAAAATTAATGCTATTAACCAAAATTTAAGTTTCAAAATATCTAGGAAATGATATACTTATAAAAAAAATTGAAGCCATTTAAAGGAAAGTTTTGCCCTCTTCTTTCATCTTGGATATTCTTCCAGTTGTCATGTCCATGTTTTCTGATTCAAAAAGGTAAGAGATTGAGGGGCACTGGGGTGGCTCAGTCAGTTGAGTATCTCACTCTTGGTTTTGGCTCAGGTCACGATCTCAAGGTTCATGGGTTTGAGCCCCATCATCAGGCTTTGCGCTTGGCAGAGCAGAGCCTCCTTAGGATCTTCTCTCTCCCTCTCTTTCTGCCCCTTCCCCACTGGTACACACGTACTCACTGTGGCTCAAGATAAACTTAAAAAAAAAAAAGATATTGAGGTGTTTCAAATCTCTAGATTTCTTTTGCTCTGATAAACTGACTTACACGTAGCTTGTTACTGTGATCCAGTGTCACATAATATTCACACAAACGAAATACAGATGTGTCACTTTGATGAAATATATAACCAATCTCAACACTAAATAAAAGTTCCAAGTATAGTTACAGAAATAGATAATAGCATGGGTATATGAATAATCAGTGTTTTTATGGTTAAAACGAAGTCAGCATTTTCATAATGAGTCACTATTTCAAAAATTATAACTTGACCAAAGGATTTTATGCTAAGATTATAGTGGTTTTTGAACTATCCACCAGAGCAATTTTTTTTTCAAAGTGACTTTTCCCAGACAGATTTGACATTTGTTCGTATTCGACAGACAAGTATAGGAGGACCAGTTTCCTCATTGCACCATTACTTCAGATGTCCCAATGGCCACTGCAACATGCTTGCATACAAACAGAGGGACAAGCAACAAAAGGCTACCAGGCTCCTGCATGAGTGTCTTCTGGGTGAAACAACTTCCCAGTTAGGAGACTCTTGATTGGGCTCCAAAAATAGCATATTTCCTTTGTTGCTAGATTCCTCTTACGTAGACTTTCTAAAGCGACTTCCTAGTTCTTTGTTTCACAACCATACATTCCAAGAGTCTTTCCCCACTCACATCCTCTCAAGTGACTATGTCACCTCCTTAAAACTGGAAGGCCCTTTCTATTACTGCCATTCTTTTTGTTGTTTGTTTTTAACATGTAAGTTCTTACCTTATTCTTGCATTTGAAGACAGGAGCTAAGTGAATTTCCCCAACTTTAAATTCATAGTGACCTAGTTCAGTACCTTAGATCCGCATATACACCCAGATTTAGTACCTCCTAGGCTCCTGGTTTCCATCAGTTGACATGGAACATCTTCCTCTACTCTTCCTGCTGCTCTTCTCTTCCTCATTCTCTTCGTCCTCCTAGAGTATCAACTGATTTTATTACAAAACTCAACGCATTTCTTTATCATTTACTTTTCTAAACAACACAATCATGAGAATAAAACACACCCCAGAACCACTAGCCCTTGCAGGATAGGAAGCAGACCTGGACAGAAAGCCCACAAATGCTTTTCCTTCTACCTAATGTCTGTACTTCCTCATGCATTTTAAAATCCCCTATGCTGTTCCCTCTTACTGGAGAAAGGAAACTGAAGCTATAATTCATGGACAAGAGGGTCACAATAGTTTAAACAACTCATCATCATCATCGTTGTTTTTATTGTTTTGTATTTGTTTTGCTCCCATGTCTTCAGTGTTCTTCTAACACTTGGTTCAGATCATGGCTATAGCACTTGATCATTTACAGAACTCTTTGCCATGGGAAATTTTTGAAGAAAGTGTCTGTCTGACCTAATTATGTGCCTTTCCACCAGCCTACTTCATCTATAAACCAGACTTCTAACATAAAGCAGGATCCCTTGACTCTGACCTAATCCGGGCACTGCTTGGACTCTCTCAGTTGGCTCTGATTGAATTGTTGCTACGTGAGATTCAGCTTGAGCTCACTGATCTAATGTCTATCTGACCACAGAAGGTCTCTGTAGTTCCCACTGTGCACCTCCTTCTCTTCCTTAAGGGGGAATTAGACAGGGAGCAAGACTCATTCTTCTTCATATGCCTAAGGACATAACAAGTGCTCATTAAATATTTCCTGCATGAGTGAGATAATCCACTAATCAATGAATTGTGACTTGTTTGTCCATTCTTCTGGTAATTAATACAATATGTAGTTAGAATAAGGGAATGTCTCTTTGGCCATAGGGCAGAAAAAATGGAAATTAAATACATGATTCTATCTGTATTAGCTCCATTCACCAACCAAATGAACTCACCATGTACAGACTGTTCTGCAGAAGGTGTTAATTCACAATGATTCAAATTAACATTAATATTTGCAGACATTGCCTTTCATTTATCTTAGCTCATTTACTTTATCATAAAATAAAGCTGAGTTAAATATTAACTATATGCAGAAGAAATTTTAGATGGTTATGTTGTATAGCAAGCCTTATATGCATTAATCTTCATTACTGAGGTGACATTTGATAATTCCCTTAGGGATATACCACTTCAGCTACAAGATTCCTCAAGGGAAAAGAAGACTGCCTTGAGATATAAGCATCTTGCATGTTACCCAAATAAAGGATTGCTTTTGATAAATGTGAGGATGGAGTCCAGGAAAAATGAGAAATGTGTATGTAATAGATTGACTTGATCACCCCAACTTCTTATATCTACCAGTAGCCATGTTCTCTGGTTCCACTCTCCCACACTTATCTTACACTTGGCCACATAACTTTCTTTGGTCAATTAGATAAAGTTTGACAAAGAAGAGGCTTGAAAAGTTCTCCTGTATTTCCATTTATTCACTTGAACTCTTGCCAGAGTCCAAGTCTAGTGTGTTCTCCCTCTTAGAAGAACACACCCAGACTAGCAAACTGGAGGGATTGGGGAGGGTGGAAAACATTATAGGTGTCCTAGCTGAGGCCTCCGGGTCCATCCAGCTGCTGACTGGGCACAGGAGTGAGCCCAGCCTGGGTCAGTTGAATTTAGCCCTGAGCAGCTGAACTGCTCTGCAGAGCGATAATTTCATAAGAAATAATTAATGGTTGTTATAAGCCACCAACTCTAAGGATTGTTTGTTACATAGTGTTATTGTGGCAATAGGCAATCGATTCAGTGGCTGGTTTTCCTAGAAGCTTATGTGAAGTCTCCAATTCATTAAAAAGTACATAATTTAGATTAAATTGAAGTTTTTAGTAATTTCAAGTAGAGAGGAGACACACAGATAAGAAATTGAACTGGAAATTAAATTTGTCTTGGGAAGGAGTAAAAAAGAAGTGGGGAAAATGAGATAACTTTCAGAGTCAGTATGTTGTCTTAGTAAAACACGGGCTCCAGAGGCAAAATGTGTGGGTTAGAATTTTGGTTCCAACAGTTTACTAGCTGTGTGACATTGGTCAGATTACTTAATCTCTCTAACATGTATTTTCCTCATCTGTAAAAATTGGAGTACCTACTGATAGCTGTGGTTATTAAAATTATTTGAGATATATGTAAAGTACTTAGAACAGCTGTGAGACCTAATAAGCAGCTATTATATAACAGGTGAGTTATAAAATGAGTAACATAAAATTATTAATATGTGGCAAGTCTTAGGATGCAATCAATCTAGGACTTCAAATAGGAAATTTCATTTTTTAGCCATTGTCAATTGCTTGTTTCTGGATATATTTAAAGGCCTGTATCAGTTGCAAAATTATTAAACAATGGAGGAGTAGGTGGGGAATAGGGAACGACAAACCCAAATTCAAATTATGTGATGATAGGCAAGTCATGGAACCTCCCTGGAATTCAACTTATTTATTAGTAAGTGAGGGTGTGGTTGAGCAAGGTGATCTCTGAAGAACCGTACACTTGGAAAATTCATAACCTCTAAGCCTATAGTAGAAAAGTACAAAAACATAAACTGATCTCCTGTCAAAACCTTGACCAAGAGATTTTCTTCACATTAATAGTTTTAAATGGTAAGAAAGAATAGCAGTAACAACCTTTTAAGTAATGCTCCGCTGTTGTATAAAAGACAAAGACTATCATCTGTATTGGTAATGTTTCCTGAGGACCTACTAGATACTGTGGTAGATGCTAAGGACTAACCGATAAAAGCACATTTCCATACAGTACCTAAGGTGTGGTGAGAAGACAAAGACTGTGGAAACCAGGACAAAGACCAACAAGGAAGTTGGGGAGAGGAAAAAAAATATTCTTGAAAAACGAAAACAAAAACAAAAACTCTTATATTTTGTTCTTTATAAATGGTTGGTCTTGCTGACTGATAAGAGATAAAGTCCAGATTTCTTGTGTTTATAGCCACTAGAACATTGACCCCCTCCTCCCATGACCAACACAGTTCTTACTGGTTTTAGTATTTTTCCTTAAGAGTATAAACATGGAAAATCTTATCTTTCAGCAAAAACTGCTTATCGATCAACAAATTAAAACAAAAGCAATGTGTATTCACTAAGTTGTTGTCACCCCTCCACAGCCAGCATTCTGTATTCAGCCTTACCATGCTGGGGGCCAGACTTGGCCAGTCACATTTCAGTCTGGCCAGAGGCCCCCTGGATGACTCGGCCAATAGAAGGCACTAGGGGAAACTAGCAAGCCTGAACTTCTTTTTCCTCCTTAGTCCTTGTGCACTTCCTGTGGGCTTCCTTATCAGTTTGTGGTTGCTGTGATAGTCACTTGAGCAACCTGTATATCCAGTTTGCGGTTTTCCCAACATTTTGAGGACCAGCTTCCTGATGCCCCAATGCAGATACCAGCCCCAGCTAAGCTGCACCCCCACAGAAGTCTGGCTTTCATTCAGCCTCACTGTACCCTTCCTCTAAGATTCTGTTGTAATAATCTCAACCTTTTCTTTTGTATCCCCTAGTCCCTGGTTCGGTAGCTGTTTCCTGCAGTTGCTATTTTTGAGATACTTTAGGGACCTATTTTTACTTTTTCAGTTACCTAGTTAAGAATTTTACACCTAGTAATTATCAATCTTTATGTTAAATTATACCCATGCAAAAACTGGTATGGTTTCTGTCTCTTGACTGAAACTGGAAGCAAAATAAGGATCCTAACTATAAATATATATACTTATATATGGGTATATATAAGTAATATATGTACTTGTGTGTGTGTGTGTATATATATTTATATATATATACACCCATATGTATATATATACACATACACACACATACATATATATACATATATACATGTATATACACAAACATATATATATTTAACATTTTTTTAAATTGAAATACAACTTACATACAGTTAGTTTGTGTCTTAGTTCAAGCTGCTATAACAGAATATCATAAATTAGGTGCCTTATAAATAACAGAAATCTATTTCTCACAATTCTGCAGTCTGAGATGTTTAAGATCAGGATGCTGGCAAAGAGTGTCCCATGAAAGTCCACTTTCTGGTTCATAGATGGCCATTTTTTCTCATGTCCTCATGTGGTAGAAAGGGTGTGGGAGCTCTCTTCTATAAGGGCACTTACATGGGTGGGTCTCTTTATTAAGGGCACAAATTCTAGTCATGAGGGCTCTACCTTCATAGCCTAATTACTTTCCAAGACCCCACCTTCAGATACCATCACATTGGGGATCAGGTTTCAACATATGAATTCTGTGTGGGGAGAGATATAAACATTTAGTTTGTAGCCATGTATGAATCTTTAAAGATTGATGAAGTGTGTGTGAGTGAGTGAGTGAGTGTGTGTGTGTGTGTGTGTGTGTGTGTGTGTGTATCTTCTATGTAATCATCATCTGGATCAAGATACAGACTATTCCTAGCACTCAGAAACTTCCTGGGTGTCCTTTCCCGGGCAATACCTCCAAAGGTAACTACTACTGAAATTTATATTAATAGAATTATACAGTAAGTAATTTTGTATATGTCTGACTTCTTTTGCTGAACATAATATATTTTTTTAATGTTTATTTTTGAGAGCAAGCGAGAGAGAGACAGCAAGAGCATGAGCAGGGAAGGGGCAGAGAAAGAGGGAGACACAGAATCTGAAGCAGACTCCAAGCTCTGAGCTGTCAGCACAGAGCCTGATGAGGGGCTCGAACTCACAAACCGTGAGATCATGACCTGAGCTGAAGTCAGACGCTTAACTGACTGAGCTCCCCAGGCGCCCCTGCTGAACACAATAATTTTGAGAATCATTGATGTTTTTGTGTGTATTCTTTCTCATTAGTGTGCTGTATTCCATTGTATGCATATCATAATTTGCTTATTCATTTTCTCATTGATGGGCATTCAGTTTCTAGTTTATGGCTATTTTTGAATAAATTTGTTATGAAAAATCTTGCACAGTCTTTTGGTGAATAAGTAGTCACTTTGAGGTATACACCCACAAATGGAATTGTTGGGTCATAGAGTATATATTTGTTCAGTTTTAGTAACCACTGCCAAACTGTTGTCCAGAACAGTTTACTAACATATACTCCAGATCTTTGGTCTACATATTTGCCATTATCTCTTTGAATATTACTTCTTTCCTAGTTTCCCTCTCTTCTCCTCCTGGGATGGGATGAATGGAGGCTGGAGTTTATGTCCCACATGTTGCTTATGTTATGCTCTTCAAAAAAAAAATATTTCTTCCTTCTGGGTCTTCATTTTGGATGTTTTTATGTAGCTGTCTTTAAGTTTACTCATTTAGTCTTCTCTTGTATCCAGTCTGATGTTAAACCCATCTAGTGAGTTCTGAATTTCAGACATTGTATCCTTCAGTTCCCGAATTTCCATTTCATTATTTTGAAATTCAATGTTAAAATTCTTTGTGTTGTCATCTATTTTGTACATGATTTTAATTTTTTAAGTGTTTATTTTTAAGAGAGAAAGAGGAGGGGCAGAGAGAGGGAGACAGAGGATCTGAAGTGGGCTCTGCACTGATAGCAGAGAGCCCCATGCAAGGCTCAAACCCATGAACTGTGAGATCATGACCTGAGGGGAAGCTGGATGCTTAACTGACTCAACCACCCAGGCACCGCTAATATTTTTTAATGTTAATCACAGTTATTTAGAAGTTCCTCCCTTCTGATACCCACCTCCTTTATTTGAAATATCTGTGGATCTATTTTGATTTCTGTTTCAATTGAAATTATGTACATTTTTGAAACTATGCATATTGTGTTTAATCACCATTTAAAATATCTTCTAAGAGATTACCCAATGATTTAGTGTTGAAATGGAAACTTACTGTATCTTTAGCAAGGCACAGAAGCTGGAATAAATTGGCATTCATTTTTTTTTTTTTCAGAGAAACAGCATTTGATTTTATTGATTTTTCCCCTATTTTTCTGTTATACTTTCATTGATTTATTTAATTTGTTTAATTTATTTACTTCTTAATTTGAGTTTAGTCTGTTCTTCTTTTTCTAGTGTCTTAAAATGGACAATGATTTGAAACCTTTCTTTTCCTCTAATATAAGCACTGTGTCCTCCAAATTGTTCCCCAAAGTGCTTTAAGTAACCTACAAGGTTTTTTTGCTTCTATTTTTATTCAGTTCAAAATATTTTAAGTTTTCACCAGCATTTCATTTTGGAACCATGGTTACTTAAAAGTGTGTAGTTTAATCCCCAAATATGTGGGAATTTTTCCGACATTTTTTTTTCCCTTTAATGATTTCTAGTTTAATTCCATTTTGGTCCAAGAACTTATTTTGCATCATCTCTATTTTAAATGTATTAAAGTTTGTTTTATGACCCAGGCTATGGTTTATCTTAGTGATTGTTTCATGGGTGCCTGAATGTATATTTTGATATTGTTGTGTACAGTGTTCTATAATTGTCAAATTTAGTGGTGAATAGTGTTCAAATGTTCTATATGCATATGATTCTCTTTATATACTCAGAGAGGGTTGTTGAACTGTTCCACTCTAATTGTGGGTTTGTCTACTTTTTTCAGTTCAATTTTTATTTCATATATTGTAAAGCTCTACTGTTAGATACTTACTCATTTAGGATTATTATGTCTTAGAAAATTGACCATTTTGTCATTATGTAATGTGTCCATTTATATTCCCAATAATATTTCTTGTTCTGAAGTTCATTTTATTTGATATTAATATAGCTATTCCAGCTTTCTTTGGATTAGTATTTATGTTATATGTGTGTGTGTATTCCTTTACCTTTAAACTATCTGTGTGTTTACAGTAAAATGGGTTTCTTGTTGACAGTATATAATTGGATTTTGCACTTTAATTTGAAAATAATCTCTGTATTTAAACTTGTAGCTTAGACTATTCATATATAATGTGATTATTGGTATAATTGAATTAAACCAGTAATCTTACTAACTATATTCTATTTTTCCCACTTGTTCTTTGCTTCTCTTTTCCTATGTTTTCCTACCTTTTCTGGTTTAATTGAACATTTTTATGACTTAATTTTTCTCTTCTATTGACTTATTTATATTTCCTTAGGGCAGCCGCTAATGTTTTAGAGTCTACAATACATACATTTAATTGATCAGAGTCTATCTTCAAGTAATATTACTTACCCTATTTCCTATACAGTGTAAGAACTTTATAATAATATGTTCTCAATTTCTTCCTCCTGTTATTTTGTTATTTTTATCATACATTTTAGTTATGCATTTGCTATAAACATGCAATAAATTGTAATGGTGCCGTATTCCTTGTGGCAAAAAAAAAAAAAGCCTTCTGTATTTCTTACATAGTAGTACTTTTGGTGCTGAATTTCCTTAGTACTTATCTATTTGAGAGAATCTTTACTTCTGTTTGGAAACATATTTTTGTTTGGTAGAGAATTCTTGGATAAAAGGGTCTTTAAAAAAAAAAAACAATTTAATAATACCACTCATTGTCTTCTACTTTGACGAGTTGTATGAGAAATCTCCAGTTCTTACCTTTTTTCTTCTGTAGGTAATAAGTCCTTTTTACTTTTCCTTCAAGATTTTCCCTTGGTCTTTTCAACATTTTGAATATAATATGCCTATGTAGTTTTTCATTTTGTTTTGTTTTGTATGTACTTACCTTATTAGTGTTTTCTGAGACTCTTCAATCTGTGGTTTGCTATCTGTCATGAATATTGGAAAATCCTTGGCATTATTTACTCAAATGTTTCTTTTGCCTTGTGTTTTCTTTCTATCTCCCCCCTCTCTTTCTTGGATTCCAATTATTTGTATGTCAGATAAATTGACATATTGATATTATTCTACAGCTTTTGGATGATATAGGTGTTTTTTGGTTTTTTTAATGTTATTTTTTTGTTTTTCACTTTCCTACTCCTTTGGTTTGGTTTGGGTAATTTCTATTGATCTATCTGCAAATTATCTTCTTGTTCACTGATTCCTTCCTTAGCTGTGTCAGGTCTAATGATAAGTCTTGTCAAAGACATTCCTCATTTTTGTTGTTGTATTTTTAATTTTCAGCATTTGTGGTTGATTCTTTCATAGAGTTTCTGACTCTCCACTGAAATTACCCAAATGATCTTGCATGCTGTCTACCTCTTCCATTAGAGGCTTTGGAATATTCAACACAGTTATTTTAAATTTCCTCTCTGAAAATTTCACCATCTGTGTCATAACTGAGTCTGGCTTTAATGATTATTTTTTTTTCTCTTAGGAGTATGTTTTGTTTTTTTGCCCTTTTATATGTCTTGTAATTTCTGTTATTGAAAGTTGGGCATCTTGTGTAGTTGTTATGCCGAAAAATCAGCATGTCTTTCCTTCTGCTAAACCTGTGGTATGGGGATTTGAATTAATGTAGTTAGGAGTTGGGCCTAGTTTCAAGTTTGTTGTTGTGGTGGTTACTCTTAGGGCACAACCAGCTTCAAATTCTTTGAATGACTCCTAGTGTTAATTGGTTTGCTGGAAGGTTTTTTTTTTTTTTTCTTCAGCAAATGCTCCTATATTAATTTTAGGTTTTCCTTTGTGCTGTGCCTCAGAGAGTGTTTCTTTCCTGCTCTTCTTCCTCCCTATCCCTCTCTCAGCCATAGTCTGACTTTACTTGGTGTTGGTTAGCTTGTCAGTAGGGAGTGGTAGTTGGTATTCTCTTGTGTTCACATTAAGTCTTACACTTAGACCAGCCTGGTGTGTCATGTCCCTGGGTCCTGGAGTATGGACTCCTCAGTGATGCCTCTCCCCAGACTATAGTCCTGGGCCCTACATGTAATCCTCCCCAGTCAGGGGATTTCTTTTGTGTCACTCCTTTCCCCAGTGGCAATTGGTTTTCACCAGTGTCCTCAGGATGACAGTGTTTTTGTTTTGTTCTGTTTTGTTTTTCTCCTTGCCCCCATAGTTTAAGGGAGAAGCATTGCTCCATATTGGGGAGAAATACTTACAAAAGGGCTTTGGTCCATAATAGGAGGATACAGGTAGGGTCCTGTGTCAGCTGTTGCAGTGGCTAATCTGCACCATAATTAACATTTTCTTAAAACTTTCTTCAGCCTTCTTGTGATTGTCCTTGGTTCATGGAGAAAAAAACTGAAGAGAATGTGGAATCTCAATTTTCTTCTCTCCCAGAAACTTCACACTTTGTCCAGATTATATTTGGCCTTCACCAATTTTCCAAACAACCTAAGTGTACTCTTTTTGCTGGTATTCAATTGCATCCACCCTTGGTAGGCCAGTGCTTATGTCTTAACACTCCCTGCAGGCACCTGCCTTTTCTGAGATTTTGGGTTAGTTGTTGCACTTCAATCTTAGCTCTCAGCGATTGCAAGAAAGCTCAACTTTTTTTTTTTTGATCTCTTATATGAGTGTAAATAACACTCTTTCGAGCTCTCTACATTGCTGAGTAGAAAATAAGTTTGGTATTAATAAAGTGTCATTGTAGAAATGATCAGAATTTTATATTTTCTTGCAAATTAACAACCAAAGATTTTATGGACATAAAAAGAAAGATGTCTACAAGTAGATAAAGATGTGTTATGTTTTGTTCCTGAAATACTTGCAAAAAGATTATTCTCACACTCTAAGCACTGTAACTGAAGGTGGGGTAGATTGCCAAGTTCTTTGGAATAGATGAAATCATTTCAAAGCAATGAAGGGCTGATGTTATCAATTCACATGTTGCACAGGATTATCACGAAGGCATCATGTCATGGTTTAAATAGCAGCATTTTTCCTTCCTCAGTGCTTATAAAATAAATATGTGTCTTATAACTGACGGCATTCTCTGTACTGTTAGCAGTGGAGTAGGACTTTGTGTAGGTGGAGTGGCAGGTGACTTTCAGATTAGGCCCTGAGATTTAAGTGCCTACAAAATAAAACCATATCTATGTAAGCCTGTCACATTAAATCTATTTCATTTGTGATGAAACAAAATAATTTTATTTATGAAGCTATCAGTTGTTGGAAACTGAAAGTTTTCTGATGGTTTGGAATGAAGATCAGGTGTATTTTCAATAAGGGAAAGTAGATTAAAAGTCCACAAAGGTGAGTAGTGTTGATGTTTAAGAAGTACATGGGCCATTGGAGACTTGGGATGGAACAGAAGGAAAAGCTGAAAGAGAAACAATGGGGCTGGTGAATAGAGTCAGGGTAGCATCAGTAACTTTGCACAAGCTTCTCAATATGACCTGGATCAGTCTCTTCATATCTTGTTAGAAAAATAAAATGCATATGAATTTATGATATTGATGTCTTTACTACATATCAAAAGGAAATCTGATCCCTCATTTGTCAACAATATCACATATACCTGGGGAGGGGAGTGGGTACAGGATTCTTAAACAGGAAATTGACTCTTGGTCAATCTGCTTTGCCAAGGAGACCTCATCATACTGTGGAATTCTGTATTGTAGAATTATGTTGACTTCTTGAAGAAAACTTGTTCATGTTTAGAGAAAATACTTAACTCCACAAAGAATTCCTCATCATTTTACCAAATCTTTATGGTTCTTGACATGTAACAAACAAAAATGTACATCCCTATCTCAAAAACCCATAATGATTTTCAAGGCAAAAATGAAGGAAAATTATGAGTTGTGTAAAGTTGAGGCTACATCGTTCTGTAAACACTTGGTATCTTTTCTTTGTATTAGGCTGTTATCTTTAATCTTTGATTACAAAAACAAAATGTAAGATGTACACGTCCTATGCTAGGGAATAAAGTAGAGTCAGGACCAGATAAATATTTGGTTTCCTTGTATTCCTCCATTTTATCATTCATAAAAATTCCAAGTGAAGAGATATGCCACATGCTAGTGTATTTTTTGTAATGTATTTCTTTGGTAGTATTTTAAATAACAGAGAGTACCAAAAAACTGATCATTATGGAGGGATTTAACCTCAGCTAGCTATTTTATAACCAATGCTTTATTCCAGCTCTATAATTAACATCTAAAATTAACATTTTCAACATGACTTTAAACATTAGAGAATCTAAGTAGATATAAATACTTAAAGTACTATTGCTTTGCACTTTTTAGGCCTTTCAAAACGGAACTAAAGGCAGTCTCTCTCCACATGAAATATGGCACAGTACATGCTTTGGAACCGTTTTATAGTTTTAAATATTTTTTATGCAATTGGGTATAACTATTTCCATATGTTTATAAAGAGTAAAAGGAGGTAACAGCAGAGATGCTGAAATGTTCTATGTCCCTTTTCATTACTAGCCACATGAGAGAACCAGCCCCTTCTTATCTCTAGTCTATTGGTAAATAGAATTTATTCACTTTCCTTAATAGTAACCTGAAGATGCTGTTTAATGCATCATAAACAAATCTTATGAATTTTTTACATGATTAAAATGGTCATAACTATCCAATGTTTCTTGCTGATTGAATCTGCCACTTCTGTTTACTAGGAAAATAAATAACACATGTTTGTTCTCTTTCTAAAAGGTTCCTATTTATTCTGTGGTCATTTCCCACTTATAATATTTCCAGCTTAATTTCATAAAACAGCTTTTATAAGACTTAAAAAAAAAAAAGCCCTTATTGTACATTGTCTTCAAGTATTTTGCCCCTGAGCTCTGGGCTTTTATTTGAAGAAACCTCCAACTTCCGCTTTTTCTTTTCTTTTCCTACCCTCCTTCATTCTTTCCTCCGTCCCTCCCTTCCTCTCTTCCTTTCTTCTGTTCTCCTTCTTTCCTTTTGTTTTGAGACCTGTGTTAGAGCTGGAATTTAAGAAGTGAAATAGATGCACGCCTCGCACGTGCATGTAGAACCGGCAGAATAGGACTGTTTGAGAACTCCCCACGATCACCACCCTTTTCAATGCTGGTGCTGAATTTATAGTTGTTCAAATGAAGAAAAAGCAATGTTTGTAGCGCATTTGTCTGTCAGAAGGTTCATTAAGATGAACAAACATGCAGAGAGAACTATCAAGAAAACAGCCATTGTTATCATTTCTTAAAAATGGATGCCATAAACAATGCTATTTGTGCCTCCCTTTTGATCACTGAAGGCCTGTATGAAGTTCAGTGAACATGGCTAAATTATATTTTCTGTAGATAAATTTCTAGTAGTCACGGACTCCATGTGATATGTTTGTCACTCATTCAAATTGAGACGGAAGGCCTTTTTCTATACCACCACATACATGTTAAAATGGGAAGAAGCAGGGGTGCCTGGGTGGCTCAGTCAGTTAAGTGTCTGACTTCATCTCAAGTCATGATCTTGCGGTTTGTGAGTTTGAGCCCCACATCAGGCTCTATGTTGACAGCTCAGAGCCCTGGAGCCTGCTTCAGATTCTGTATCCCTCCCTCTTTCTCTGCCCCTTCCCTGTGCTTGCTCGCTCTCTCAACACTAAATAAACATTAAAAAAAATTAAAAATGTGAAGAAGCATCTTGAGTACAAGTTGCAGGGATTCTCTCAAATTGCATCTCCCCTGAGGAACTTTCCTATCACTTGTGTTGCATACGACAGCAAATGATGTGATATAATGCTTATGACGTGACATATTCTGCATTGTATTATAATTATGTATGGATTTGTCTTATTTCCTTTTCATTTCCACCATGTAAAAACTTCAATTCGTCTTCTTTCCTTTCCTTCTAGCTTTATACAGACATCTGTCTTAGTAACAGTTCTCCAGTCTAGAGCCAGGGCTAAGCCTATAGATTCTTCATCTATGGAATTAAAATAGCTGGTCCAATGTTTTCCTCCTCCAACTTTTGATAATATATTGATTTTGGGAAAGTTAAGTCTTGGTATAAAGAGTACTTATAACAATATACAATCAATGTATGTTATAATGGTCTGTTAAAAGGCATAAATACTATAATAAGGTTAGTTTGACCTATTTGTCAGTAATTATGTGAATTTCATGAAAGTCACTGAACTCTAGAATTGGAAAGTACTTTAAGTTCAAACAACTCATGTTACAGAAGGAGGAAACTGAAATTCAGACTTCAGTGACACTTAAGGAATTTGTTTCACTTTCAGTTAAGAAAATTGTAAAATAACCTAAAGGTCTTCTGATTAAATTACTAATGGTTCTTTTGCTTAGAAATTTTCTCTGTTAACTTTGGGGAAATAGTGTGTGTGTCATTAGCACCGTGCTGTGTTTATTATTGAGCTGTATGCTAATGATTTAATCATATTTCTAAGACTGAATTTTAGGACACCGTACTATTATTTTGTATTTCCGCCATACTTGTCGTAGGTGATTTCCAAGTTATTCACACAAATTTTAGCCAGTCCACTTCTGCTCAACAAGGTTGATGCACCTCCATGGTGCTGGTTGACAGGGGATAAGCACCTTTGAGAAACTCTTCTGATAAGAAGTGGAGTTCACAGTAAGCCAGGTCTTGATAGAGTGGGAACCAGACTCCGTTATCAATATTAAATTCAGTATCATACAGTTTCTTCAAAGCTTCTTCAATGTAAGGAATACACTCAGTTATAGATCAAATGGACCTGGAACATTTTACCACTTTCATCAGGTCTTATATCTTGGGGTTCAGAGATTTAAATTAGGCTTGCTATAAATGAGATTTCCCACTGGCAAAAGTGAGATGAATTTTGCATCATAATTTTCCAAACTTTGTTGTAGAAATTATTAGAATTTTCAGCTGGGTATAGTTTTTTGTTTCATTTTTTAATTTTTGTTTTTGTTTTTCTGACAAAGTAGACAGCTACATGAGATTCCAATGGAGAAGTATTTATAGGAGCTGGTGTGAGGTAATCCTATTGATCTTGTCAGGTACCCTGATAAATACTCTACATCTGTTACCACATCGGACTTTTGTAATAACTGTATGATATGATTTTGGTATCATTCCCATTTTATACATGAGGTACCTGAGGCTCAGTCATGCGACTTAGCAAATGATGGCATTTAACTTCAAATCCAGGTTTGTTTTACTTAAAACTTAAATACTCTTCATTACATGAAGCTGAATTCATCCTAAATTGAGTTGTAGACTCTCATTATTTGGAAATCTAAACTTGATTCAAATTCATTTGTGTGAAGGAAGAGGCTGAGTTAGCCTTATTTGTAAGTGGAGTTGACGTATTCCGTAGTCAGTGTAATGTGTAGCAACTGCCTTTTGCATTTCCAGATGTAGAAAAGAGGATTATGTGATTTACATGAGCTTGGGTTATTCAATAATTAGCAACTAGCATACTGTGTAGATTTAGTGGAGTTCACATAAAGAAATGGGAATATAAGGGGTTTTTATCTTTCAGGAGCTTAAATTTAAAAAGTCTGTGGGAGAAACCAAGACTATGCTGTAAGCAGGGTTTAAGGTGGGCTGAAGGGAGAAGTGTCATTCCTGGAAGAGTGAATGTGCATTCTCAGGGCAAAGTCAACAAGATAAGATTGCCTGAGGGGGCCTGGTGAAGTTATCATAATACTGCCCTTGACTGAGGGGTGGTATGGCTTTGACCACAACAGTTAAATAGATTAATTAGATAGTGTTGCCAGCTGATGTAAGCCAATCTGGTCATGCACAACTGTTTTTCTTGTTTGTGTAGTTGATAGGCACCAGCAATTAGTTCAAGCATTAGATAATCCCTCATAAACTCCAACCTCCTGTCCTCCTCCTCTTTTCCCTGTGCTCTACTTCTGCCTCCTTCCCTGTTCCTTTCTAAAGCCAGCCTTTTCCTGGTGCAGTAAGTTCCCAAATTGCTCCCAGACTCAAAGGCATTGCTCCAGAATTCTCCCCTTTCTCCTGCTCATCAGTATTAACTCTGTTCATATAAATCTCTTATTTCTCCCTGTGTACCCTTTCCCTGCTGTATATTGATCCAATGATTAGATAGAAAGTAAATAGCAACCTGGTTATTTTTTGAGAAAGATGATGTATAAAAAAGGAGAAGTAACTGATGTTTGAGACTAATTAAACTTATAAAGCCTGTGTAATTTAGGAATAAAAAGAGGAGCTTGAGTGATTATTTCGAGTTTAATATTATCTACAAAAATTTTCCATTGAAAGGTGAAAAATCACCAGGTTTGATGCTGATTCACAACCCTGCTCAAATCATTATGGAAAAATACTAGAAGAGACACTATTGCTTCTATAAAGGCAAGGGAACTCTAAAAGTAACAGGTCTTCAAGTGAATGTCATGGGATATTGGGATAGGTCTTTCATAAATGTGCTACAAGGGAATTGGAAAAATCTTTAAGCTGCAGATTGTCTTGGAATTAAGTAGTCGAGGACTTCAAACGACTAAGGATGTTAAGAGTGGCAAGGGCATGTAAGGAGTGAAGGAAACACATCAGAATAAACACTGTAGCTTCCAAGATGTATTGGTGATGTATTTGGAATATGCAAAAAAGCAGCGGCCTGGATATAAAGGCTAGGTTACAGGCATGGGGAAGTTGTACCTGTCATACTTGGCAATGACGGTGGATAACTGTTGGCAGTCTTCGGTCTTTTTGAAGGACAGATAAATTCCAGAAAACTGATACAGTGAGAAACCCAGTATCTAAAATTTGGCAGTGGAACATAAAGAAGATAAAAACCTAGATGATGTCTCTACATTAAAAAGGCCAAATTATTTCATTGCTCAATTAGTAGATATTTGCTGGGCATCTACGTGTGAAGAAAAGCTATGAGAGATAAAAATAAGTACAAGATGTCTCCTGTTTTTATTATATTTGTAAATGAAAAGTGTATTCACTGAGCTGATCAGAATTATTATAAAAATAAGAGTTAAGTTCTCTAGCATTTATTAAGCTTCTGCTATATGCCTGTTACAATACTGGGCAACTTTCCTTGAGTGATTTCACTTAATGCTCACAGCAGTCCTGAAATGCTGGTATTATTACCTTCATTTCTGTAGAAGGAAGTCATGTAACTTTACCCAAAGTAAGACAAGACTGTCTCTTCAGCTTTAAAGAAGATAGTACTCACTCTAGATTGGAATTGTCAAAGACAATTGTCAAATACAACACTTAAGTGTTGTATTGGGCCACAAAGAATGAAATACATAGGTAGAAGTGGAAACGTAGTAGAGATCATGGTATGGAAGGAATATTGTGGGCTATGAATAGCAGCCTGATTGGGAGAGAGTAGCATATATGTAAAAGCAGATGGAAAATATTTTAGAAAGGGAAGCTGGACCGAAATTAAAGTGGGTCTATGTACTTTTAACCCCCTCCCTCTTAACCTAGCTCTCATCTTTCTAGTGTTTTAATTCCATTGAGAGGAGAGTGATTTTAGTTTCATATTTTCTATTATAGTTATTTGGTTGATGAAAGATCAAAGATGAAACGAAAGGTATCTTAGTTTCAGATCCTGTAACTGATAGTGATTTGATATTACAAAAAGATGCCCAAGCTACACTATTTGGATCAAGTTTATAATTTGTGCCTAATATAGTCTACACCTCAGATATGTATGCATATAAAGCCAATTACAAGCAACTTAAAAGTAACACAGGAAATTCAGGTTAACATTTGTCACAGTTTCCAATGGAAACAGCCTCTTCTATTTAACTTGTGATGAGCTGAAAATGCTACACCTCATTTTCTATCGTAGTGTAAAGGCTTCTTCTATCCTAGCCAAAATCCCACAAACTTGGACATTGCAAAGAATACTGTCTCCCTGGCCTTTATTGTGAGTTACTGAGGACTGTTTTCTGTAAAGGACTAAAAAATATGCATTTAGGAGATGATGAATGTTGCTCAGTGGTAAATCTTTGTGTAAAAAATGTGTTAAATTTTAGTCATTTTCTGTGGGATTGTAGCATCAGCAACTGGCATGAGATGAATCAGACTGATGATTCCAGTTCTTTGCAAAGCAGACAGCATGATATAATGGCACTGAAAAAATCTCCCTTGGCAACTTTTGTAGCCACGAAGTGCAAAAGAGGTGTTAGATATTACTATACTTGGAAAGAGCAGGAGTCCTCATTTCAACTATTGAAATTATTTGAAGCCATCCTTTACCGTTCCTTTTAATGCTCGTAATGTGGATATCATCAGGATTTGATCTCTGGAGCAAGACAGCCTTATCTTAGTTTTCTGTGGGGTCCTGGAGCCCTTCAGGAGTGTAAGCACCTTTTCGGTAAAGGGGCTGTTTGAACAATACGTATTCAGATATATTTTTTCTTCGCACACAGTCAACCTTGCCAAGTATCATTTCAAGATTTGAATGTTTAGTTTTTTTGCAACTGCCATAATCTTGCTTGGAAGGTCACCTTCTGTGAGAACTGAATAGATATAATTCTTTCAAGACAAATTTTAAGATGGATTATATATTCATATTTTAAAAGAAACATACATGTTGCAGAAATCACATAAAGCAATTTTCCTTAAGCAAGAAGTTGTAAATGCTGTCAGAGTATGTTAATTTAGGAGTTTCAGGGATTAATTGACCACCAGGAACTTTCAGTCTATTCGTGGCGCCTACCATGGATGCTCAAAGTGATAAATACTAGCATAGAAGTGTTATCTAAGTTCTGTTGGAGCACAGAGCAGAAAGAGACTAATTCCAACCAAGTTGGCATAATTGTCTCTTGCCTGATTATATGAAGCTATTGACTATTATAGAAGTGGGAAATCTGTTTTTAGCCACAGTTTGCCTACAGCAGCCAAGTACACTCTCCCCAATCCTACCCAGGCTAAATCCTAGGAAACAAGTTCTAGAAACCATGTGGCTTCGATTCCTGGAAAATAGCACTGACATCAGGTCGGTGCAACAGTATCTACCTGATGCTGGCCTATTTCTAGGTGACAGAAGTACCTAAGTGCCAGTTACCAGGAGTTGAGAGTTCTCTCCAGCTGTTAATCCTTTTTGCCAGTTTCTGTTGCCATTCTTCCATAAAGCTTTCTCTCTCTATTGTTCATATTTTTATAACTATATAATATGGAACTTCAAAAGATTTCTCCTGTGTTCCTCATTCATACTCTATAATACAGCACGCCACATAATGTGGCCCTTTCAACATTACTCAACAACGTTAAGCTTATTGCTGACAGGTGCTATATAAACAGTCTTTTTGTGATTTTTGTATTTTAGATTTAAAGAGATATTTCATTTTAATGATTGATAAATTTTCTTTCATATTTAAAGGGTGCTTTTCAAAGTAAAGTGCTTTGTATATTTGTGGTAATAAATACTTCAAAGGCCCGGTTCTTACAAAAGACCAAAAGGTACTATATGTAATTTGTTAATCAACTTTTTGGACTTTCTATGTATTAGGGTAATCCAACAGCTACAAAAAGTGCCAAATTTCAGTTGTTTGAGATCTATGCAAGTTTATTTCTTACTTCTATAACCGTCCAATGCAAGTATTTTGGGAGCAGCTTTTATGTTGATTCAGGGTCTCAATTTCCTTTTATTTTGTTATCCTACTATCCTTTGGGGTCTCATAGGCTTCTCTGCCGAATCCTTGATTTCCAGCCATCAGAGAGGGAAAGAGAATGATCCTGTGGGAGGGTATTTATGGGCCAAGCCTATGATTGGTCTGTCACTTCCGTCTGTATTAAGTTGGTCAGAATTCAGGGTCACATCCTCACCTACTTACAAGGGAGACTGGGAAATGTTGTTGAGTTGTATTCTTAGGAGGGAAGGGAAACAGAAAAACCAGGTATACTTTACTATAGTTGATCTTTCTATATTTGTAAGCTGCTTAGATTTCTGGTATTGAATAATTTTTTTTGTAAAATTTGCTTTCACAAGGCAGTGTCTTTACTTTGCACTGTGAGCATCAAATGAAATAACTTCAAATTCCAATCTTTAAAAATATTTTAATGACAGCTTTCCTTATCTGAAATGTACAGTCTCTTACACCTCAAGGAACTAAAAGAACAAAGTCCAAAGTTCATAGAAAGAAGGAAATAAAGATTAGAGCAGAAACCAAGAGATGGATTTTTGAAAAAATGAATAAAATTGATAAACCTTTAGCTAGATTCACAAAGGAAGAAGAGAAAGGACTCAAAATTATAAATGAAAGATACTATAACTGATACCACAGAAATATAGAGAGACTACTACAAACGATTATATACCAACAAATTGGACAGCTTAGAAGAAATGGATAATTCCTAGAAAAATACAACCTTCTAAGACTGAATCATGAAAAAATTGAAAATCTGAACAGACTAATTACTGTAAAGGAGATTGAATCAGTAATCAAAAGCTGCTCAGCAAACAAAAGTCCAGGCCCAGATGGCTACTCCTGGTGAATTCAACCAAACATTCAAAGAATACCAAGCCTTCTCAAACTCCTCCATAAGAGAAACTCCAAACTCATTTTACAAGGATGGAATTACCCTGATACCAAAACCAAAGAAACCATAAGGACAGAAAATTACAGGCCAGTGTTTTTGTTGAACATAGGTGCAAAAATCCTTGATAAAGTATTAACAAACGTAATTAATACATTAAAAGGATCATACACCATGATTAAGTAGAATTTATTTCAGGGTACAAAGATGGCTTCACATCCTCAGATAAATCCATGTACTATGCCACAGTAACAGAATTAAAGATAAAAATCATACGATCATCTCAATAGATGCAGAAAACGCATTTGACAAAATCCAGCATCCATTTACGATAGAAACTCTCAACAGAAAGTGGATCTAGAGGGAATGTATCTCAACATAATAAAGTACGTATAGGATAAGCCCACAGCTGATGGAATACTTAAAACTGAAAAGCTGAAAGACTTCCTCTGAGTTTGGGAAGAAGACAGGGATGCCCATTCTTGCAACTTTTATTCAACATAGTAGTGGGAGTCTTAGCCAGAGCACTTAGGCAAGAAAAAGAAATAAAAGGCATCCAAATTGGAAAGGAAGCAGTAAAACTGTCACTATTGCAGATGACATGGTAAGCAGAAAACTCTAAAGATTCTACCGAAAAACTGTTAGAATAAATGAATTTGATGAAGTTGCAGGATACAAA
This sequence comes from Lynx rufus, assembly GCF_022079265.1. Taxonomy (NCBI): domain Eukaryota; kingdom Metazoa; phylum Chordata; class Mammalia; order Carnivora; family Felidae; genus Lynx; species Lynx rufus. The sequence continues at coordinate 37,110,178 of NW_025814834.1, read as the reverse complement.
ATCAACATATAGAAATCTTTTGCATTTCTATACTTTAATAACTATTAAGAATTAAAACAACCCCATTTACTATTGCATCAAGAAGAATAAAATACCTAGGAATAAATTTAACCAAGAGGATGAAAGACCTATGTGTGTACCCAAAACTGTAAGACATAGATGAAAGAAATTGAAGATGACACCAACAAATGGAAAGATATTCCATGCTCATGGAATGGAAGAATTAACGTTTTCAAATGCCCATACTATCTAAGCAATCTACAGTTTTAATACAATCCCTATCAAAATTCCAATGGCATTTTTTTCCCCAGAAATAATGCAAACAATCCTAGAGTTTGTATGGAACCACAAAAGACCACACATAGCCAAGTCAATCTGGAAAAAGAACAAAGCTGAAAGCACCACACTCTCAAATTTCTAACTATTACAAAACTGTTGTAATCAAAATGGTACAGTATTGGCATAAGAACAGCCACATAGATTAACAGGAGAGAACAGAGAGCCCCCAAATTAACTTATGCATATATGGCCAACTGGTTTATGACAAAGGAGCCAATAATCTAGAATGGGGAAAAGAGAATTTCTTCAACAAATGGTGCTGGGAAAACTGGACATTTACATTTAAAAGAATGAAACTGGTCCATTGTCTTATATCATATACAAAATTTAATTCAAAATGGATTAAAGATTTGAACATAAGATGAAAAACCATAAAACTCCTAGAATAAAACATAGATGGTAAGTTCTTTTGACATCATTCTTAGTGATAATTTTTTGAATTTGACAGAAAAGCAAAAATGAGACTATATCAAACCAAAAAGCTTCTGCACAGCAAAGGAAGCCATAAACAAAATGAAAAGGTAACCAACTGAATGGGAGAAAATATTTGTAAATCATATATCTAATAAGGCTAATATCTAAAATATGTAAAGAATTCACACAACTCAATAGCAAAAAGCCAAATAAACTGATTAAAAAATGGGCAGGGGATCTAAGTGGACATTTTCCCAAAGAAGACATACAAATGGTCCATAGGTACACGAAAAGATGTTCAACATCACTGATCATCAGGGAAATGTAAATTAAAACTATAATAAGGTATCACCTCACATCTGTTAAAATAGCTATAAAGTGTTGATAAGGATGTGGAGAAAAAGAAACCATTGTATACTGTTGGTGAGGAATGTAAATTAGTACAACCACTATGGAAACTGTATGGAGGTTCCTCAAAAAAATAAAAATAGAGATATCATATAATCTAGCAATTCTACTTCTGGATATTTACTCAAAGAAAATAAAAACACTACTTCAATAAGATACATGTACCCCCATGTTCGTTATAGCATTGTTTAGCCAAGATATGAAACAACCTAAGTATCCATTGATGGATAAATGGATAAAGATGCAGTATATGTATATACAATGAAATATTATTCATTCATAAAAAGGATTGAAATTTTTCATTTGTGACCACACAGATGGACCTTGAGGGCATTATGCTAAGTGAAATAAGTCAGATAAAGAAGGATGGATATTGTATGAGCTCACTTGTAAGTGGAATCTTAAACAGAAATGAAATTCGTAGATACAGAGAACAGATTGGTGGTTGTCAGAGGTGGGTGTAATGAGTGAAGGTACAGATTTTCAGTTATAAATAAGTTATGAGATATAATATTCAGCATGGTGATTGTAGTCTATAATACTATACTGCATATTTAAGAGTTGCTATGATGGTAGATCTTGAAAGTTCTCATCACAAGAAAATAATGCTGAAATGTGTATGGTGATACATGTTAGCTAGATTTATTGTGGTGATCACTTTACAATATATACATATACTGAATCCTGTTATACATCTGAACTAATATTTTATACCAATTATACTTCAATAAAAAATCATAAAGTACAATGTACATTCATAGTCAACTTCTGATTAGTACGAGGGTTTCTTATATTTAAGTAGTTAGGTTATTAGTGGGAAAGATTATGAACTTGCTGAGCATTTACTTTGACAACCCTCCTCTTTGACTTCTTTCTAGAGTTCCCAATTTACTGAACTTCCTACCCAAACCAGATACCCATTGTCTTAGTGCTTGCTCTTGGTTTTCTAAGAGCTTTCATCAGGGTTTCTATTGACCTCCATGGGTGTTTACCTCTTCCATTTTTGTGGTGGCTTTCTGGAGTTTACTGTCTTTATGCTCTTTTCTCTAGTGCACTCCCAGAAACCTGATTTCCATGGAATGTTAATGCGTTTCACACAGATATGCAAAAATGCACATACATAGACACACACATACACACACACTCACATGGTCCTCTAAATTTGGGGAACATTGATTTACACAAAATTAAAAAGATTTATCTATTGGGGCACCTGGGTGGCTCAATTGGTTGAGTACCCGATTCTTGATTTGGGCTCAGGTCATGATCCCAGGGTCATGGGATTGAGCCCCAGATCAGGCTTTGTGCTGAGCATGGAGCCTGCTTAAGATACCCCCTGTGCCCCCTCCCTGCTTGTTTTCTCTTTCTCTCTATATATATAAAATAATAATAACAAAAGGATTTGTCTTTTAGATTATGTCTTGGGGGCACCCGGGTGCTCAGTCGGTTGAGTGCCTGACTTCAGCTCAGGTCACGATCTCACAGTTTTCGGGTTTGAGCCCCACATTGGGCTTGCTACTGGCAGAGTGGAGCCTGCTTTGGATCCTCTGTCTCCCTCTTTCTCTGCCTCTCCCCTGCTCACATTTGCACGCGAGCTCTCTCTGAAAACTAAGCAACAACAAAAAAATGTCTTAAAGCCCGTATTATGTTAATGTGCATTTTGACCTCCCAATAATTAAAAATAATATGTGGTATTTCCCAAAGTTATTTCACTCTGCAAACTTTTTTCCTACCTTAAGGGATTAGTCTGAAGCAAGAGAGTTTAGAAAACACTGCTTTAATCCAAAGGGTTGGACCTTCATTCAAACATGTAGGTGCTGCAGCAGGCTTGTGTCGGTGATAATTTGTACACAAAGCTTTCGTAAAAGGAAGACCATCTACAATGGGATACCAATTCTTTTTCATCTGCTGAGAAGAAATTACTTGAAGCATGCTTTGTTTTCAATGAACACTGTAGTTTAGAGGCCTGTTATGATCTAATTCAACTAATGTTAAAAGTTTTTTTGTGAATTTTTAAAGCAACAATTAATACTTCAGTGAAGTACCAAGAAACTCTGATTTTTCTTATTTTTAGTAACTTTATATTGTCCACCTCACTTTGGGAGATAAAAAGGATGAGCGTTTTATTTTTACAGTGAAGGGCAATTCTAGTGTTCTTGAAGAACCTTTTTGGTCTAAAGAAGGAACTCTAATGACTAGTTGGGAAGGGAACAAAATGTTGGTATTCTTTTGAATCTAAGCAGCAAGGTTGTGGTAAAGGATTTCAAACCATATGCTATTTGTAACCAAAATTATGGGAAATGACATTAAAATATTTTCTGACCTACAGTGTAATTTTAAGTCCCAATCTTGTTGGCTATATATGTACAGTTGAAGTAGAATTACCTAAATTATTAATTTGCTATCCATTTTCCTTACATATGAAATTACCATAAATCAATTTTTCTGGTTCTTTGGTCAGTAAACAGTTATCTATATTAAGCAACCAGTCAAATACAATTCAACTTAAAAATACTGAATTCTAAGCATTCTTTTTGATGCACTTTCCCAAACCTTCTTTGCCTGAGGATTATATATATTTGAATAAAGATGAACACTCAAAGACTCTTTTAAACCACATACTGTAATTTCACCAGTGGGCTAAACAGAGTGCATTGGAGAAAACTTGCCCTGGGGCTGTAGACCTTGTATCCCATCTTAACGAGAGACTAAACAGTGTAAGCCACTCCTTTGTTAATGGTTGGGCAGAAAAGAGGGTAAATGATAAACAGTGAAAAAGTATAATTGGATCTGTTTCTTGGACATCAATTGATGGCATGCCAGCAAAACTGAGGCATTTTTAAATGACAGGTTTTTTAACATCAAAGAGTCTAGGCAAAGGTTAAGTATCTATGTGATAGGATTATTTTTAACTTTGTATTGGCCACTGAAACTTTCCTTTCTTCACCCCTGCCAGAATAGGAAACATTGCTGATTTATTCACTTAGTTAACATGGGAAATATGTACATACAAGTAGCACATATGCTTTATTCTGCCAATAATCCACAGTTTTCCATTAGTGGTTTTAGTTATAGGTTTCTCGCCAGTGTTCATAAAGAGTTTGCTTTAAATATATAGACAATTGTTTTTATTTATAGATAACCTTGTTGCCTAGGTATCAAAATGCTGTCAGTCATTATGTGACTATACTAGAGCAAGGATAGTAAAGGTTTAAATGACAGGAAATCATTAGAAATATATAAGAAACCATTATGTTCTTGTAGCTCTTCTTTAGCCAAATATTGCCTGCCTTTCTATTTGGTCACTGGAAGCTAGATTTGCATCTTATCCAAATAGTTTGATTTATTAGATGGAATTTTTCAGAAATTTTGTCACCTTGAAGATGGAGAATTTCACATGCTCGTAGAAAAGTAAGGAACCCTATACTGGCCTTTTCTGACTGGCAAGTTGGAGTTATTTCCTGTGAAAATGAGGCCATCCATATATTCTGGTATAAAGACAAGTTTCATCTTTTTAACATGGGATGTTGCAGAAATAACTAAGGAGATATTAAATGGCTTGTAAAACATTTTTCCTCAAAGTCAGCAATCACATTTCTTTTAAGAAGTTATAACTCTGTGGGAATCCTGAAGATCCTGGACCATGCACAAAGTTTAATTTTTAAAATACTTTGTTGGGATTTTACATATACACCTACAAGTGAACAATTAACAAGTATGCTGCTCGATAATTAATGGAAAATGAACACTCCAGTGTAACTAATATCCACATTGAGTTACAGAGTATTGCTAGTACTTTAGAATTAGCTATCATGCCCTCTAAGTTTATTTTCTGTCCTCTCAAAGGTAATCACTTTCTTGATATCTAATACATCATGTATAAATCCATTTTCATAATTTAGAAAAACAGTTTTATAAATTATCCATCCTTTTCTCTTTGATATCTTTTATTCAAGATTTTATTTGTGGGATTCATCCCTATTGATGCATGTAGCTTTAGTTTATTCACTTTTAAAATAAATTTTATACTTAAGTTTTATCCTTACAAAAATTGGGAAAGTTTCTATATATGCCACATCCAGTTTCTTTTATTATTAACATCTTGCATTAGAATGGCACATTAATCACTATTAATGAACCAATATTGATACACTAATATTAACCAAAACCTATGCCTTATTCATTTCCTTAGTTTTTATCTTAGTTTTCATCTTAGTTTGTATCCTTTTTCATACCAGGATCCCATCCAGAACACCATATTTCCTTGAGTCATGTCCTCTTAGGCTTCTCTTTTCTGTGACAGTTTCTCAGACTTTCTTTACATTTGATACCATGACATTTTTGAAGAATAACTGTTAGATATTTTGTAGAATGTGTCTCCATTTCTCTACGGTACATTTATTCTCACCCCCACCTTCTTTCAGCACTGTATTCTTGGAGAGAAGTTACCTTGGGCAGCTAATACTTAAGGAGTGGGGAGTCACAGTTACCTGCTTGAGGACAAAATATCTTCATAAATCTTTTGGAATTCTTCTGTAGGAGAGAGAGGTCTATTTTCCTCCATTTATTGGTTTATTCAATTATTTGTTTAAGAATGGACTCAGGGATATTTATTTTACATTTGAATTACAATTCAAATACTAATTTGGTTTTGTTGCTGAAATTGTTCCACCTTTGACCCTTTGGGAGCTCTTTCAGTTGGCTTCTATGCTTCTTTGACATATTCTCATTAATGTGTATGGGGGGGAGGTTGAGCACTTCTTTACTTTTGGTACTACAAAATGCTCTAGGCTTATTGTGTATATTTCCCGCATTTGTAAATGAAATAATAGAGTATGTGACTTCTTTAATTATGAATTTAAATTTCAGATGCATCCATGTCTTTGCATGGCTTTCTAGCTCATTCTTTTTTTTTTTTTAATTGCTGAGTAGCGTTCCATTTTATGGCTTATTCATAAGGCTTGAGTTTTAGTTTTGTCTTACCCACTAATGCTTACGAAATGACTAATCTGAGCCCAGTGTCATCTTAGGTATTGCAGGGCAGAGAGAGGAATAATGAAGATACCACACTCTAGGTGCATTTAATATCCTTGCAGAAGCAAGGATTGTTATAATGTAAGAATTAGGGGTGCCTGTGGTTTAGTAGGTTGAGTGTCTCTGACTTGATTTTGGCTCAGGTCACAATCCCAGGGCTGTGGGATTAAGGCCTCCATCAGGCTTTGCGATAAGTGTGGAGTCTGCTTGAGATTCTCCCTCTCTTTCCCTCTGCTCCTCTCCCCCCATTCACTCTCTTCCTCTGTCTCTAAAATTAAAATTTTAAAAAGAATTAAATGACAAATCCTTTGTTCATATTTAGGTTGGATTGTTTGTCTTTTTAAATGAGTTGTAAGTGCTCTTTATATATTTTGAGGTATTGGGGCTTGAAAGGTAAACATATGCATTTTGGGGTGGAAACATTCAGGCCATAACAGGAACTCTTGGAGCTAGTGTACAGAATACCTTCAAAGCTTTTCCTCAGCTCAGAAGTAGCAAACTGCTTTATAAACTGGGAGTTTTCACCAGTTTGTGATGTATTTGTATTAGTAGGATCTGAGTGCAGCCTGCTGGGAGTGTTTTCACTTGTGCCTCACTAACCTCCAATTACAGCTTTTTATACTTAGCCCTTACCATTATTCTGTAGGAATAAAGACAGATTGGGCAAAATCCTGCCAAATCTAGCATGTCTGAAACTGAGGTGCTGAAAAACAAACAGTAGTAAGGGCACCACTGTTCGTTTAGGGAAAATGGGGAACAACTTCATACAGTTGGTCATTTTGGAATTGTACTCTGTGTTTCCACCATGGGAAATTTCTGTTACGTGTTTCCTAGATAATTTTTTTTCTTATATTTTTCTAGTCAAGAGGTATTAGGGCCTGGAAGAATAAAAATCTATTTGGATAATCTTGAGGAGGAAAAAATGATTCCTTCAGGAAACAAAAAGCTGGGGGGGCAGGAGAACTGTGAAAGTAAAGATAAAGTACTTTTATGCTAGCACCCATATAACAATGAAATTCATGACATCTGTTGGATGTTCTCAGACTCCATTTTTATTCTGCTCTGTTACATCCTGTGTTAAGCCAAGTATGTAGACATTGTAATATCTCATAGTTAACCTGATTAAATATTACCTGGAAGCTTATGCAGTGTCTCTCAGAGTGAGCCATGCTCAGATAAGAAAAGATGGATAGAATCATTGGTTCTCTTCATTTATTGGTCAAAAGTTGCTCCATGGACTTCCAGTTCCCATGGATACTCCACACCAGGACATTGGTGAAATCCTAGGGAAACAGGTGAGAGGCATATGATCAGGTGCTGTCAGACTTGATCTAAGAAGTCAAAGTACTGATTATCACAGGGGTGACTTGGATAAGAATGTAGAGCACCAGAGGATCTGAAATAAAGCATAGGCATCCCCTACACCATAGGACTTTATTCAGTCCTACAAGAATTATTAGAGAGTGAATTATATTTAAAAAATGCAAAACATTGTGGTAAAAGTTGTTCTTGACTACTCCATTACTGTCAATAATATTTAACGTTTCTTTTGCTTACAATCAACCAGAAAACATATTTAGGCCTCAGGGTGCATGCTGTGAATGGGGTGCTTGAGCATATGTTTCCCTAGAAAATTCAACTTGTTTCCCATTGAAGTCATGGACTTGAGTATGAGAGTACTTTCATAATATGCCCGCCACCCACCCCTCTCCCCAATGATCACCATTTTCCAGATGGAAAGTGTGCTTAGGGTATTTCAGGTTAAAAATGAATCTTAGGTTAAATTTGTTGCATGTCATTGGAGGCACTTTTAAACGTGGCAAGTGACAGGGAATTAGCCAAGTGAGAGTGCTCTTAAAACAGTCCAATTGTAATGAAAGATGTAAAGGACTTTTTATTAGAGGATGAAAGCCTAAACAGTTATTTTCCCGGAAGGCAGATATCATAACAAATTCGAACCTAAAAAGTTTCAGTTATTGTCATGTTAATGTATTCAATGCTTTATTATTATGAAATGATGACAATTTAGAATAAATTTCCTAATGTCACCAGTACCATCTCTTCCATAAGGTAAAAACAGCTTGCTGAATTCTTCTCAACTTTATCATCCATAGATAAATATTAGCCCACTTTCATAAAGAGTTTTTCTTCCAGTACCAGGAAGGGTTAGATTTCTTTTCTAAGCTGGTTGAGGTATTAGAGCAAATGAACACCAGTTTTCAGTATTATAATTTCTCTTCTACTACCACATTCTGCACTGTTACCCACAAGGCTTGACACACATTTGTCCTATTCACACAGTGTAGATTTTGGACAGCATGGGAGAATCTCTGCAATTTTTTGGTGCTTTTGCAAATACTGTTCTGAATATCTAGTCCCCTGAAGGCGGATTGCAGATTAATGCCTATCTGTCTATCACATAAACAGACAGTGCCTTTTAAACCAAGAGCATCTATAGCTTAGTAAATTAAGGATTTATATTTGGAAAAGCGTATAATTAAAAATAGAATAATTATTTGATTAGTTTATTGTCTAAAACAATGTAAATACTTTTAAATTGGTAACTAAAAGATTCTTGCATTTTATATTTATAAAACTTGTTCAACATTAAAAATTGAACATTTAAGCTTCTTGTAAATGTTAATGTACTCAAAGACCTTTGTTATGTCCACTTCTCATTTAAATTGGTAGGGAAGATCATTATTAAAACTAATATTTTTCTTAGGAAAATGAGTGTAGTTATTACTATTTGATAATTGGCTTCTACACATTCACAGTTACGTGTAATTTTTCATAATACTGTTTTGCAGATACCACACGTAGCCTTGAATCAAGCTTAGATGGGTATAGTATCAGTGTCATATCAACAAATGACATGATTAAGCAAAGTTTCAAGGAGCTATTAGAAATTTTAAAGATAATTTTTTAAAAGTTCTGCACTTCTGGACTGCTAGATTTTCAAGATTTTTTTGTCAGTTTTATTTTAGGGGGCAAATATATTTAGAAGTGTTCCTGAAGCGTGACTTTAAAATATGTAAAGAGTAACTAGATGAGATTTATTTTGTAAATTTATATTCTAAAGAATACTTTTTAAGAATCTGTTTCTCTAGAGTAAAACTTTAAATAAAAAGAGCTACCAGGAAAAGTTCTCTATCTCTTTTTGATCCTATGCATTTTGGCTTGCTTATCAGGGAAATCTGCTAAGTATTTTAAAGGCTGTTAGGAATCTTTGAGGGAGGGAGTAACAGGGGCAAGATTTGTCTTCCTGCTTTAAACAACTAAAAAAACCCAGTCAAAATATATGGAAAAAAAAAAAGAAGAAAAAGAATATTTAGATATTGGAAAGCAAGCAACTCAGGAGAGGGACTCTGCAACTGTCAAGCTGCAACTTCCCTGGTTTACTGCATGAGTGGTGCTGCAGTGCAGGGAAGAAGAACCTCATAGAGGCTCTGCAAGTAGTCTCTACAAGTGGAGGAGATGCATTTCAGAGTGACCAGAATGGCTAGACTTTGGGCAAGGTGTTGGAGAGAAAACGGTTCACTCAGAGAGGGAGGGAGGGATCTGGAGTATAATCTTCAGTTGAGTATGGGTTATCACATGCACGTGGAGGAACTATATGAGCCTAGGAAGAGGCCCAGAAAGGACAGCTCAGACATGGCTTGCTCACATATGGATAGGAATAGTTTGTCTTGCTGCAGCTAAAATGGGAAGAACTCCTATCACATAGGATATCATGAAAAGAGTCCTGAGCAGAGTATTGCCTTGGTTGTGGAGCAAAATTAGTTCTAGACCAGGGGTCAGCCAAGTATAGCCCACAGGTAAAATATAGCATATAGTCTGTTTTTGTACAGTGCTCTAGCTAAGACAGTTTGTAAATGATTAAAGGGTTGTAAAAGAAGAATGAGAAGGGTAAGAAGCACAAGAAAAACTGAAGACTGGATGACACCTTGGTTGGAGCCTTGGGAGACCCTAAGCAGAGAATCGAGTTAAGCCATGCTTATTTTAGTTGTTAAGTTTATGTCATTTGTTATGCAGCAATAGATAACTAATATAAATATTTATTTTTGAGAGAGAGCATAAGCAGGGGAGGGGCAGAGAGAGGGGGACAGAGGATCTGAAGCAGGCTCCAGGCTGACAGCAGAGACCCCAATGCAACGCTCAAACTCATGAACTGTGAGATCATGACCTGAGCCAAAGTCAAACACTTAATCGACTGAGCCACCCAGGTGACCAACAGATAACTAATATAAAGAGGAAACCATTTCCAACATATTCCATGAGGCAAGCATACTGATATTTACCCTGATACTAAAACCAAAGAAAACTATTACAAGTAAAAAATAAATATCTGAATAGGCCTATATTTATTAAAGAAATTGAAACAATAGTTAATAAAAACAAAGCACCAGGCCCAAATGGATTCACTGGTGTATCCTACCAAGCATTTAAGGAAGAAATTAAACGAATTCTATACTGTCTCTTTCAGAGGTTAAAAGCAGAGAGGGTTCTTAACTCATTTTATGAAGCCAGCATTAGCCTAATATAAGAAAAGAAACCACATACCAGTGACTTTCATGAACATAGAAGAAAAACCTTCAACAGAATATTAGAAAATTGAGTTTTAAAAAGTATAGAAATACATACAGACACTATGACCAAGTTGACTTTCCTAAGTGTGGAAGGCTGGTTCAACATTCTAAAATCCTTTCATGTAGCCTATTACATCAAGTCCAAAATAGAAAAATCACATGATCATATCAATAGATGCAGAAAAAGCATTTGACAAAATCAAAAATCCATTCATGATAAAAACTCTCAGTACACTAGAAATAAAGAGAAACTTTCTCAACCTCATAAAGACTATCTACAAAAAACCTACAGTTAACATTAAGCTTAATGATGAGAAACTTAGAGCTTTCCCATTAACATCCGGTAAAAGCCAAGGATACTGGAAGTCCTTGCTAACACAATAAGGAGGCAAGAAAAGGAGATAAAAGATATGCAGACTGAGAAGGAAGGCCTAAAACTGTTTCTGTTAGCAGATGACATGATTGTCTTTGAAGAAAATCTGAAAGAATTGACAAAAAATGGAACTAAAAAGCAATTATAGCAACATTACAGGATACAAGTTTACTACATAAAAATCAATTGCTTTCTCAAATACCAACAATGAACAAATCAAATTTGAAATTAAAAACACAGTGCCATTTACTTTGTATACTCACCAAAATGAAATGCTTAGGTATAAATCTAATAGCCTATGTACAAGATCCATATAAGGAAAACTAGAAAACGCTAATGAACAAAATTAAAAAAGAACTAAATGGGGAGACATACATGTTAACCGATAGAAAACCAATATTGTCAAGATGTCCATTCTTTCCAACTTGATCTATAGATTCAATGCAATCCTTCTAAAAATCAAAAGTTATATTGTGGGGAACAACAAATTACTTCTGAAGGTTATATGGAGAGGCAAAAAAACCAAAAAAAAAAAAAACAAAAAACAAAATAGGGTAGTCAATGCAATATTGAAGGAGAAGAACAATTGTCAGAAGAAGTGTTCGGGACTGACACTAGGAGGCTCCAAGACTTATTATAAAGCTATAGTAATCGAGAACATGTGGTACTGGCAAAAATATAGGCAAATAAAGCAGTGGGACTGAATAGAGTTCTAAGAAATAGACCTGCATAAATATAGTCAACTGATCTTTAACAAATGAGAAATACAAAGGCAATACAATGGAGGAAAGATAGTCTTTTCAACAGAAGGTTCTGGAATAACTGGATATCCATGAAAAATGAGTCTAGAAACGGACTTTACATAATTGACAAAAAAATGAACTTAAATGAATCACAGACCTAATTGTAGAATACAATGATTTTGGTATGGTGATGCCTTCATAGATATAACACCAAAGACATGGTCCATGAAAGAAATAATTGATCAACTGGACGTCATTCAAGTTAAAAACTTAGGCTTTATGAAAGACAATGTGAAGAGAATGAGAAGACAAGCCACAGACTGGGAAAAAATATCTACAAAAAACATATCTGATAAAGAACTGTTATCAAAAATATCCAAAGAACTTTTGAAACTCAATAAGAAAACAACCTGATGAAAAAAATGGATCAAAGACCTTAGCAGACATCTCACCAGAAAAGATACACAAATGGCAAAGAAGCATATGAAAATGTGTTCCACATGAAATGTCATCAGGGAAATGCAAATTAAAATAACAATGAGATAGCACTATATATCTATTAGAATGGCCAAAATATGGAACACTGCAAACACCAAATGTTGGTGTGGATGTGGAGCAATGGGAATTCTCATATGTTGTTTGTGGGAATGGAAATTGGTATACCCACTTTGGAAGACAGTTTGGTGGTTTCTTTAAAAAAATTTTTTTTAATGTTTATTTTTGAGAGAGAGACAGAGCATGAGTGGGGAGGGTCAGAAAGAGGGAGACACAGAATCAGAGGCAGGCTCCAGGCTCTGAGCTATCAGCAGAGTCCTATGTGGAGCTTGAACTCACAGACCACAAAATCATGACCTGAGCTGAAGTCGGATGCTCAACTGACTGTGCCACCCAGACACCCCAGTAGTTTCTTATTATAAGCATACTCTTACCATAAAATCCCTTGGTATTTACCCAAAAGAGCTGTAAACATGTCCACACAAAAGCCTGCACACAAATGTTTTTAGCAGCTTTATTCATAATTTCCAAGATTTGGACAGGCTGTGCATGTTCTTCAATAGATGATAAATTCTGGTACATCTGGACAATGAATACTATTCATCATGAAAAAGAAATGAGCTAAAAGCCATGGAAAAACATGGAGGAACCTTAAATGCAGATTACTGAATGAAAGAAGGCAATCTGAGAAGGCTAAATACTGCACGATTCCAACTATATAGCATTCTGGAAAAGGTAAAATTAGAAAGACAATAAAAAGATCAGTAGTTGCCACAGGGGTGGGAGGGACAGTTATAAGTCAGTATACATTTGTCCAAACCCTGAATGTACACCGAGTGAACTCTTAGATAAACTGGACTTTGGGTGGTTATGATATGTCAAGGTAGACTCATCTGTGGTTAAAAGAACAACAGGAAAATGTTGATTTTGGTGAATGATGTTGATAATGAGGAAGGCTGTGCATGTCTGAAAGCAGAGTTCATATGGTGAATCTCTGTATCTTCCTCTCGATTATATTATAAACTTAAAACTATTCCGAAAATAAAATCTTTAAAACCAACCATCTAAACACCCAATCAGAAAATTCTAAGACAATACCCCTCATGAACACAGATGTGAAATATTAACAAATCCAATCTAGCAATATATGAAAAGAATAATATATCCTGACCAAGTATGGTTATCCCAGAAACATAAGGCTGTATTAACATTCAAAAATCAATCCATATCACTATATTAATAGACTATAAGAGAAAAGCCATATTATTTCAACTGGAGGAAAAATCATGTGAAAAATTCAATATCCATTCATGATTAAAAAAAAAAAACTTCTCAGTAAACTATGATTAGGAGGGAATTTCCTCAACCTGATAAATGGTGTGTACAAAAAAATCTCCAGCAAACATCAGGCATAATCATAAGTGCTTTCCTCCTTCTATTTGGAACAAAGTGAGGATGTTTGCTCTTACCACTCCTATTAACATTACACTGAAGGTCCTAGTTCAGGCTGTAAGGCAACCAAAATAAATGAGAAGTACGTGGATGCAGAATGCCAACATTCTTAAATAAATGAGCATAGGGATTGCAAGTGATCTTGTTTAATGAAACCCTAATTTGTTTCTATTGCAGAAAAATGCAGTTTTCCTCTTTATTTTTGCATGCTTAAATTTACTATTCCTCATTAGATAAAATACAGAGATAAATGAGCTTCATAGTGGTACTTTTCCAAATGAAACCTTTTTCTCCACCTTTTATCATTAAGTTCTTTTAAAAGGCTGATGTCAAATAATGTCTGTATTATAAATCTGTTTCATAATGCTTGTTAATATTAACCAAATAAGTATTTTCATATTCTTATATGGCAGTTAGCCTACTAATTTTTTGGCTAACTCTATAATATCCTAGTACATTCTTATAGACATAATAACTGCCAGGAAAATGTTTGGCCAGGACTCATTCAAGTAAGGGAAAGGATATTCATGATTATGTGACATGTATATTTAGAATATAATATTTCAAGTTAGATTTGGCAAGAAAACAGTCATGCACTAAAACATGTGAGATATCTTGAATCCTTTTGGAAAAGCCCTCAAAGGAAAATAATTTAGGAGTTACATTTGTCTTAGCTCTGACTTCCCAATAAACTTTTGGTACATTTGCATTTTTCTTGACTAGTTTCTTCTCTATATGAACTTTCATTAAACATGCTTTTCTTTCCAAGTGTTCTTTGTTGTAAAAGACCATGTGATTTATATTTTCATATGAATTCATATACACTGAACAATGATCATTTTTACAGATTTCTTTAGGATATTATTATGGTATTGGGGAACATTACTCCCAATTATATAAAAATAGTCTGAAGCACATGAGGGCTAGGAATGTATGTGGAAGTGCACTTATACTTGGAACATAATAATAAAATTTCTTGTTTTGGTTGATGACAATTAGAAACCTATTGCTATACTGCAATTCTGCCCTCTGATCTTCTTCGAGCTACAAGCATGGAGCCAACTTTGGCAAATGACTTTGCAATTTGACATACCACTTACTGCTTGAGGTATCTTTTCTCTGGTCAAATTCAAATTTTCTGTACAGTACATTGCAACTGCAAAGACAAAAAATATCCAGCTGGTTTGACTTCAATTGTTTTGACTCCTTCTCTCTCTTGTAGTATCTCATGTTGAAGCCAATCCCAGTTGGTTTTGGTTAATAAAAAAGTACCAAAAATTCATGGAGACATAGGTAATAGGATGATTAAAGTTTTGGTGACTGTTGCAGATATTAGAAACCTTAAGCTTGGTAAGGAAGGCCTGAAACAGCATTTGAGTATGAAGATTGGAAGATAAAGAGATCAAGCCCATTTATCTCTTCTCTGTACTGTATGTTTGTGGAGACAGATCTTCAATTCCACTAACATTACTCAAGAATATGCCTGGGGAGTCTATTCTTCTATGACTCTCTGCCAAAACAGCTTGAGAAACAGCTGGTGATAATTCTGGCTTCATTCCCCCGCTCAACAGCTGATGTTCAGAAGCAGGAAGGCAATTGAGTGGGTGTGTTCTGAGCCATGGCATCACTGCTTCCCCTTCAGCTGCTCCTGCTCCCACGCTAAGGCGCAGATCAGAAGGCTGACTTCCTAGAAGTGGCCTGAAAGGAAGGACAATCCCACAGCTTTAGGTACTGAGGGGACAAAAACAGAATGATTTTGCCATGTAGTGGTTCAGGGGCAGTATTTTCAATACCAAGCACTCTGTCATCTGCAATGAAACCCTTAAGATAGACTGTAAGAATTCTATTCTTTTAAAATGGAACAATGAAATAAGTATGGAATTTGGTGACTTACCTTCTAAAGACAGAAATGTTTCAATTAACATAGTTTTATTATTTTAAATAAATTAACTTTTCCTAATGGTAGGCCCTGTTGGTCAAATGGTAGCTTAGCTACAGATGCTGTCAATTATTTTCCTTTTAACAATCTAAGGTAGTAGAAGCCTTCTCACTGCAACTGGAAGTTCTGAGACAGGAGTTCTAGTCTCAGCATTACCAATACTATAATCACTAATATTGCTTTACCAACACCTACAATAATTGAATCTCACTGTGGAAAAATTATTTCCTGCAGCTTCATTTTCTCCCTATGAAATGAGAGAACTAGGTTAAAACAAATTTTATCTGCAGTTTCTTGAGCTGAAATCAGTATATTGTAAACATAATTTTGGAACAATGTAGAATAACTTTAATCCTTCGTTTGCTTAATAGCCTTTCTCATATATGGAGAATGTACCTGTGTTTACCCTATACATTCCTCCTGTAAGAGCATATGTGTTCTTTAATCTCTTTTCCTCATAACTCAATTTCTAGTTAAATGAATTTGAGTATGCTGAAGAATAGTAAATTGGTACTTAAACTAATTAAAAATTATGTATATTGTAAATGGGTTCTGGTCAATTCAGAGTAGCATTAATTTTTTGGCAGTAATATCTCTTGATTTTTGTTAAGCTTAAAATCAACCAAAATTATGAAATCATTTTAAAACATTGTTACCTTTCATCACTGTCTACTTCAAGCTTCCCTTTAACATTTACATTCTTCATCTCTTCAGATCGAAGTGAAGATACTTTATCGTGTCTATATACTTCATCTCCATTTAAGAGGAGTACAGTTTTTCAGTTAAGAGTAAATTTTTTGGAGGCGCCTGGGTGGCTCAGTTGGTGAGGCGACCAACTTCAGCTCAGATCATGATCTCATAGTTTGTGAGTTCAAGCCCCGCATTGGGCTCTGCACTGACAGCTCAGAGCCTGGAGCCTGCTTCCCATTCCGTGTCTCCCTCTCTTTCTGCCCCTCCCACTCTCATGCTCTGTCTCTCTCAAAAATAAACAACAACAAAAAAATTTTTAAAGAGTAAAATTTTTGTTGTCACACCTGTGTTTAAATCATAACTCTCATGTTTTATGGCTTTGAAGAATTATTAAATCCATTTAAAACCTTGATTCTCTCATCTGTAAAGTGGGGATAATATTATCCACCTAGTATTTTTGTGTGAGCTTTACTGAGGTGATGTATGAGTAGCACTTATCACAGCATCTGGAATATAATGGTCAGGAACAGTCATTGGTATAACCCTAATTCTTTTTTTTTTCAATATATGAAATTTATTGTCAAATTGGTTTCCATACAACACCCAGTGCTCATCCCAAAAGGTGCCCTCCTCAATACCCATCACCCACCCTCCCCTCCCTCCCACCCCCCATCAACCCTCAGTTTGTTCTCAGTTTTTAACAGTCTCTTATGCTTTGGTTCTCTCCCACTCTAACCTCTTTTTTTTTTTTTCCTTCCCCTCCCCCATGGGTTTCTGTTAAGTTTCTCAGGATCCACATAAGAGTGATACCATATGGTATCTGTCTTTCTCTGTATGGCTTATTTCACTTAGCATCACACTCTCCAGTTCCATCCACGTTGCTACAAAAGGCCATATTTCATTTTTTCTCATTGCCACGTAGTATTCCATTGTGTATATAAACCACAATTTCTTTATCCATTCATCAGTTGATGGACATTTAGGCTCTTTCCATAATTTGGCTATTGTTGACAGTGCTGCTATAAACATTGGGGTACAAGTGCCCCTATGCATCAGTACTCCTGTATCCCTTGGATAAATTCCTAGCAGTGCTATTGCTGGGTCATAGGGTAGGTCTATTTTTAATTTTCTGAGGAACCTCCACACTGCTTTCCAGAGCGGCTGCACCAATTTGCATTCCCACCAACAGTGCAAGAGGGTATAACCCTAATTCTATCTTCCATACTATTTTCTCTCACACTGAGGAATGTCATAAATAAGCCATCCATGTATTCATTTCGAGCTATAGTAAAACTTTTTAATGAAAAGGACTGTGACGTGAACCCTTAAGTATGCTACTAGTGATCTCTAGTCAATAGGTGAGGGTTTTTGTTTGTTTTTGATATTTTTTATTCATTCTGGGCCACATTATTCAATCATGTAGTGTTCATCTAATATTATTTCCAGCTCTCATATCTCTATCTCGTCCATAAGAAAAATATAAAAGAATTAAGGTTATTTTTACCTAAGATATTCCTCCTGATGTTATTCTGTCTTCAAGTGATGAATAGTTTCCGTTCTAAGTTTTCACATTTTTTAATAATTTGTTCTAGAATTTTGTCCAAATGTATGTCAAATTTAATGACACTGTAACATTCTCTTTATTCCCCATTTCTAGTCATTGTCACTGCACACTATCATTCCTGAAGAACTATGGTAGTGATCAAATTATTTCTTCCTACAGTAGTTCCATTCACTTGAACCAGGTCAGGAGACTTGCTTTTCATAACATTTAAATGGTTCTTGCCATGTGCTCACTGATTTGTTTCAAATTTCCCTTACCTATGTTTTTTTAAAAATATTATAAAGTTTGATGATACTTCTCTTAAAAGTTTCTTTCTTTCCTTTGCATTTGGAATCATGTTTTTGTTTTGAGAAGCTTGGGAGCTTCTTCAGTAAAGTATTATGAATTAGGATTCTTTTGCCTGCCAGTAACAGATAATCCAATCCAATGGATTTTATTGGGAAATAACTGAATAATATAGGGACATTATGGCTCAGACATGATTAGAAACGGGGATTCAAACAGTATTCAGGCCTTATCTTTTCTTTCCCTCTCTGAAGGCTTGTTGCCTTTTTATATTGACTCCATTTGTAGATACTTGCCTTTCTGTGTATCAGTGTCTTTGGTGGCTCCAGCATGTAGGTCCTCTCAAGTCCACTGGGAAGGGGCACCTGGCTTTCTGGCAACTTCAGCAAAAATTACCTGGTATCTCATTGGCTCTATCAGTATCACATACTCATTCCTCAACTAATCCCAGTGACCAGGGAAATGTAAGATGCTGTTCACCATTCTTGAGTGTTTGCTACTCCCTAAGACAAAGAAGGATCCAGTTCCAATAGAATAATATGGATCATGAATGAGAACCAAGCCCCACTACAATATTATTGCCTTAAATTTATGTAGTAAAGCAGAGGAGGCAATGTATAATCATACATAAACATTGGTGATCAAATATAATCTTTCTGTTACCATCTTATGTGCACACATATACATGACAGTGTTCCAGACACCAACTAGTTTCTTTTACTCTGAATTCCATGTGTACCTTTTTACTGTTTTCCTTAAAAATTGGACTTCTGCAAAAAAAAAGTCCTTGTTCCTAACTTTAAAGTGATATTTAGTTAAATGAAAAGTTTTAAATATGTGTGTGTGTGTGTGTGTGTGTGTGTACACACACACACACACACACACACACACACACACACCCTTATTCTCTCCAAACTGCACTAAAACTATAGTAATTAATTAATATACAAAGACAAAAAGAACAGAAGTGGAGACAACTGAAGAATAGTGATGTAAACACAATTTTAGAAAAATGAAAGTTTAAAGACAAACTGAATAGAGAAAGCCAATACATCACACTCTTAGTGAGAAAGAAGCAAATTAAAAAACAAATTGCATTGGAGAACCTCAGAAAATGTCAATAAAGGTACCATACACATTTGAAGGCTAGAGTATGAAATGGGGGCTGAAAACAAGGTGGTTGTTTGATAGTCTGTTAGGAATTCTTAGACCTCTCATATTTATTCTCTTGCCCCTGAAGAAGGCAGATAGGAGATACATTCTGTACAGAAATTGACTCTGCCCTTGAGAGTTCCAGACACAGTAGATGCTAAGATGAGAGGCTAGATTGAAATGATGAAAACTAATCCTTCCCATTCAGTCTTGACATTCAGACTCCTTTTCCAACTTATCCTTAGAATGCTGACAATCAAGCTTGTACCAACAGTCAGACGATTGATACATTGTCTGAGGAAAATGACCAGTAAAAGAGAAAATATTTACATATATTGGTATTTGGAAATCTCTCATTAAAGCTTGAAAACCTTGCCTGTGCACTTAGACCTTTCCATCAGCCTTTTAGAATCTCACCCTTACGGGGTGCCTGAGTAGCTCAGTCAGTTAAGCATCTGACTTCAGCTCAGGTCCTGATCTTGCTGTTTGTGAGTTTGAGCCCTGTGTCAGGCTCTGTGCTGACAGCTCAGAGCCTGAAGTCTGCTTTGGATTCTGTGTCTCCCTCTCTCTCTGCCCCTCTCCTGCTTATGCTCTGTCTCTTTCAAAAATAAGCATTAAAAGAGAAATTAGAATCTTACCTTTAAAATATTAAATGATGAGTTAAGATCACAGTTATATAAGGAAAGCCCATAACATAAATGACACAGGTCAAAATATACAAATAGAAAATAGTAACACAAAGAAAGCAAATAATTCAGAGTTCAGAAGACTAAAGAAAATACACCAAACCAAAAATTTCGTTTGTATTTAATATACCCAGAGAGATAGTGAGTAGACATTGCATCATTCAGTAAGACTAGGATGCTATAAAAATAAATATTCATAGAGTAAGAAAGATATTTTATATATAAAGTTAACCAGCAAGTCTAACATCAGACTAATTAGAGTTGTAGGCACAGTTAGTAGAAAACAGAAGAAAAATTATCAAAGAAATAAGAGATCTCTTTGAATTGGAAGACATGGGATCCCAGATTAAAAGTTCACTGAATGTCTAGTACAGTGGATAATAAAAATAATGAAAGACTCATCAACACACTGGTACTCACACAGGATAGTGAATAGTGCCTATTTCCATTAGCCAGACTAGAAAACTGTATGATTCTTGAGGTGTTTCATATAATAAAGAAGATCTTGCCTCAGTAGTAGAAAATAATTAGCCCTTGACTGAGGGGTGCTAAGATCCAACATAATAAATCTTAAAATGAAGAAAGGATCAAACTGTTTCCAAGTCACTTAACTGCATCTCATAACAAAGCTCAAGAGCAATTATAAAAATATAAAACTATCCATCATCTAACAAGGTAAAATTCACAATGTCTGGCATCTAATCAAAAATTGGAAATTAAAAAGTAGGAAAACACCCGTAAGGGGGAGAAAATCAGTCAATTGAAACTGACCGAGAATTGATACAGAGGTTAAAATTGGCAGCAAAGAACATTAAAATACTCATTATAATTACATTCCACATGTTCAGAAAGTTAGAGATACGGAAGATAAAAAAAAGTTGCAAATCAAAATTTTAGAGATGAGAGGTACAATGTCTAAGATGAAAATTATATTGGATGAGAAACACAGCAGAAGAAATTAGTCAACTTGAATAAATATTAGAGACAAAAATGAAAAACAACAACTTAAAGGTCATTTAAAGATGAACATAACAGCAATGAACTATGGATAAATTTCAAATATATCCATGTGCATGTAATTAGAATCCCTGCAGTACTGTAAGGAAGGAGACAGAAAAAGCTATTTGAAAAAGTAATGGTTGAAAGATTCCAAATTTGATGAAAACTATAACCTTGGAAAGCCAGTAACCTCAATGAACTCCAGGCATAAGAAACCTAAAGAAAACTACAGCAAGGCAAATTTTAACCACATTGCTCAGAACAGTGAGAAAGAGAAAACAGCAAAAGAAACCAGAGGAAAAATACGTATTACATATAAAGGAGCAAAGGTCAATAAAGACATACTTCTTGTCAAAAATACTGCAAATGATAAGAGTGGGGCAACATATTTAAATTACTAAGAGTAAAGAAACCCAAAACTGTTAAGCTAGAATTTTATACCCAGCAAAAGTATCTTTTAGTAATGAAGATAAAGTAAAATTTTGGCAGAGAAACCCTCACAAAAAGGAAGCCCATCAGGCATAGAAAAAGTGATTACAATGATTCCAGATGGAAATATGGATCTGTATAAAGGAATAAAGAGCTTTGGTAATAGTAACTATACAGGTAAATATACATTTTTTCTTATTTACATATGTTTAAAACAACTATAATAACAATGTAGTATGAATTTTATAATATGTAAAATGGATGACAAAAACCAGGAAGGGAATAAAGTATACTATTGTAAACTTATTATATAGTACACAAAGTTGAATAATATAACTTAAAAGTAGATTATGCAAAGTTAAAGATACATGCTATAAACCATAAAGCATCCATTAAAACAACAAATCACAGGTAATATACTAACAAAGAAGACAAAATGGTGTCATAAATATTCAGTTAACCCAAAAGAAGGCCAATGAAAAGGAAGATAAAAAGAACAAAATATCATATGGGACAAACAAAATAATGACAAAATGATATTTTTAAGCCAAACTATAGCAATAATCACAATAAAATGTTTAACCATCAAATTGAAAGGGAATGATTTTCAAATTGGATAAAAATCAAGATCCAATTATATGTTGACTATAATAAATATACTTTAAATATGAGATACAAGTACACTAAAAGGATAGAGATATCTGCCATACTAACACTAAAGAAAACTGGAAAGGTTATATTAATATCAGAGAAAGTATATTTCTGAGAAAAAAAATGTTACCAAAGATAGTCATTTCATAATGATTTCATGATTCATCATGACAACATAATAAAGTTAAAATTTATTCACTTTATATTAAAGCTTCAAAATATCTGAAGCAAAATTAATATAACTTCGAGTAGAAATGGTCAAGTCCCCAAATACATTAGGAAATTTTACTCCCACTTTCTTAATAATGAAAAAATGAGTAGGCAAAATCAGTAAGAATATAAGATATATTTCAGTTACAATCTGATTCAAATATAATCAATTCAGAATTTCATCTCAGCTCAGTGAACATTTTGATTTCTACTGTCTTTCCCCTACCCCCCTCCCCCCCCCCCCGCCCACCTCCTCTCTGGGGCAATCTGTGTTGAGGGTGAGGATTGCATTTATATATCAATCATTCACCACCAGGGAGTAGAGAAGGGTAGCAGGAGAGCCCCTGTTGGAGTGGGGACTTTGAGTCCTTTGGTTTTTCTCTCTGGCCCATGCCCCATGGGTGTGTGGTGCTATCATCCGCTTTCAATATCCATATTCCCTGCCAGGATCCTGGTCACAATGTAAACCACTCTTGTCACCTTGTTCCCACCTCAGCAGTCTTCTAGTCTCTTCAGCCTTCTCAAAACTTTGCTGCTTAAGCATGAGATAAGGTTGTAGAGGGGAGCTTGTAGGTTGTAGCTTGGGGCAGTTTAGGAATTCTTTTCTGCTTTTCCAGCCCCAGTAGGGCTTCTCTGGGCTCCCCTCAGATGCTGTGTAGAGATTCTTCCCTCTACCACTCTCTTGGGTGTTCACCTACTCTAAGCCACTTGGACTTTTCTGGGCTAGGCCCTTGCTTTCATTTTTATTTAGCTCTTGTTTTCTAGATTTTAAAGATTAAAGCTTGAAAGAATCATGCTATAGTCCCCTGTTTGCTATCAGGGGCGGAGGAGAACAAGGAGAAAAGAAAAACTAAATTTTTCACTATCTCAACTAACTCTTTTGTCAGAAGTCGTTAAACTGCCTTTACCCTAGGGCAGTATATATAGGAAGCTAATTTATTGGTAAGGGTAGGCTAAAGCTTAAAAAGACTGGAAACAGTTTACAATCCATATATTATTCTTTGATACAACTAGGTTTTTATTAACTTCAGCGTTTTTCTTTTCCCCATTTGTTTATTCTAATGTTTGGTCTTTATCCAAAGAATGTATCTTTGCCACCTCTGTCCCAAGCCCCTAGTACAGTACATATTAGCTACTTGCTTAATGTGTTCTGGATTGCAGTAGTTTGAAAGAGTTTCATATTTCACCCTTGTGGGCTATATCTAAATCTACAGATTCATCTTAATGTCTTCAAAAGTGGTAAGTATCAAGTAACCATACATCTTAACTGATTCATTGGTGTATTCATCATAATTCTTTTGAACACAAAATGACAGACCACTTGAAATACATAACAGAGAAGAGAATTATATGAAAGACACTAGAATATTTAATGTAACCTTGGGAGGAGCCAGGGTCCCATGGACCCTCGAGACCAATGGATGCCACAGTACTGAATGCTTCTAGGACTCTCCTGGTCTTCTCTCTACTCTAAAAGCTGGCTTTGGTCTCTCCTTTCATTTGGCAGGAAACAGGACCACTGAACTCCCAAGACTCACATATCACAATTTGACCACAAGCGAGGAACTGCTGTCCATCCCTTAGCTCATTATTAAAGAGTATGAGGGTAAAACTCTAATTGATCTATCCTGAATCAAGTGTTTGCCTAGGGACCAATTAATACTAACAGTAGGTTAGTATTACTGGCCCCACTAAAGCCAAATAAGTTGCTGGTTCTCTCTTAAGTGAGGTGACCAAAATGAACAAATAGTAACTGCATTGTATTCCTTGTGTATTTAGCAGAGTTATGAACCACACAGTAGGCATTCATAATTATTTGCCGATTAACTAAATAATGTATTGACTGATTAAAGAAGTGAGAAACTTGTCCAAGTCTACATGGCAGTATGGTTTCAACTTAGCATTTTCTTTGAATTGCTGTATTTCCTCACATGGATCTAACTTCATTATACACTTCATGAAAAGCCAGTCTTCTAATTTATGAAAACAAGCACTGAAATGATGAATATCCATGAAAGTGGGTTAATAAGGCAGATCTAAACCTATAATCATTTAGTTTGAAGCACATTGAGAGTGCTTTTCCCTAGTTTTGAAGCTTTTACAATTCCCTACCAGATCCTCCTTTTTGGATAAGCACCCCAAATACTGTCTTTTGTGCCCTTTTAATTAAGTAATTGCAAATGAGTATTTCACTGAAATATGTTATAAAAACATCTTTCCTAATTTTCATGGGCTTAATTTTCTCTCCATATACCTTAGCACTTTATGTGCATAATGCTTCATAGAACACAGAGTTCGGTAGCTAGTCCTATTTAAATACTATGACACAATTTCTTTTGAACTCTTAAAGCATTATGACGTATCACTCTTTTTATGAGGTTTGTATGTTTAAAATACTTAAAATTATTGGTTAATTCGCTAGGTTGTCATTACCCTTGTTCACAACTAAAGAGACACAGTGCTTGAGAAGAGTATCAGTGTATTCGGGGAAAGGACTTTGGAGATCAAGGATCTTACTCTCACATTCAGCTACTATATTACCAGCCTAAACCATCTTTACAGATTCTGAATTAAAGTATTTCTAATTAAACTTCTCACTCAGGGATAAGGTTGTTCACATTAATTCAAAACAAGATAGTTTCATTACTTAGGATGGATGTTACAAATGTGCAGATGCTGAAGAAAAATATATGTTTGTACACATATTTCTCATTTATACATATATAGGACTATATCTATACTTGCTGTATACTATTCTCAATGTCTTCTAGTTGTCTACCAAATTTATTAAAGCATTGTCTATTTCTGCTAAAATTGTAGAATACTGGGAGTTAGACATTAAATGTGAAAAACCAAATGGGCATACTGAAATGGAGATTTTGTTAGTCACTTAAGGATTCCCTGAAAGGAGGTATAATAAAGTGAGCATATCACTACTTAAAGGCTCTATTTCTTAAGATGAAGGTGTTGGAAGTTTATCAAAACTTGCATTCTGTTTTATCAAATTTATGAATTTCCCTAAAAAAACTTTTAAAATTATCTTTTCTGTTATTCCACTGATAGCGATTAGTACTGTACTAAAACAGTATGCAATTGACATTGTTACATAGTATTAGAATGATTCATGGTGTAATAATTACTTTATTCCAAACAACTGACAGTGAAATTCTTGGTTCTAATTAGATATTTCTACTTTTCCCAATTACTATTGGTCTCTAGAATATATTAACCTAAAAATTCTAGGTACTTACTTTAGACTTCCCTAGAATTAAAGAATTATGATCAATGGAAAAGAAAAACTTGTCCTTTTGTCAGAATTAGACCATATTTCATTTTCTGATTCAGTGTATTTTTCATCATATTCCTTTCCAAAAATTGAATGTGATTGTTTTTCTTATTTTATTTTAGTGAAATGCAAATGAGAAATGTTATAGCTAATCAATGCCACCAAAATAGTTTTTTTAAATAACCAGGACATGAACTCTTTAACAAGATTCAGTCAGTTCTATTTATAGTTCCCCTAAGCTATGAACTATTTGTGCACCCATGTTTCTGCATAATGACTTTTCAATGTGGTTTCAGTAATCATTCCAGAAGGCACAATCTCAAAATATCTATATGCATAAAGAATATATTTAAAATAAAGGCTAAATTGGCTGGCCATGCATTAAACCATTTGCCTGTGAAATCACTTTGTGAAATATCTCCATACAGGAGATGTTCCAGCCGAGTATAGGACATAGCAAACATTTTTTTGCTTACCATATTGTATCACCATAACTTCTTCTGGAAACACTTCTTCCTCTAAGTGTCCTCTTAAAACACTTCTTCCTTCTTTCTCTAAGATGACAAGCCATTTTGAGAATTCGCTCTTAATTTAGCCCACACAGGATTAGCAGAAGAGTGAGACTCTCAAGCTACTTGCCCTTAAATACTTAATAGCTGAAATGAGAGGTGCTGGTGATCTTCAAAACAACAACAACAACAAAAAACTATATTAGCATCAGACTCACTCCCCCAG
Source organism: Lynx rufus (assembly GCF_022079265.1). Classification (NCBI taxonomy): domain Eukaryota; kingdom Metazoa; phylum Chordata; class Mammalia; order Carnivora; family Felidae; genus Lynx; species Lynx rufus. Next base: position 37,083,705 of record NW_025814834.1, on the reverse strand, counting down.
TTTCAGAGATGAGGGGTGCAAAGAATGAACATAGTGGGTTTCCTTAGAAGAACACTCATCTTCTGTGTTTCTGAATGAGAAACTGTTCCCTCCCCCCACTTTTTTAAGGCTTTGGAAGGGAAGACATTTAAAAGAGCCGTATTTTGAATTTCAAAACAAAAATAATGCATTTCGTCTGAGATTTTCTTTAATCAAGAACACAAGTGAAATCTTTTAACACAAATGAATAATGTTTTTATATATCTACTTGATCTTTTACGAGGCTATACCAACGTAAGCACATTGTGTTCCTTGTTCTGTCTTTGTGGGTGTGAAGAGAGACAGCAGACCCAGACTTGCTCATTGTTGCAGTCCTCTATAGAGAAGAGTCCCTGCATCACGTCCTTAATTTGAAAATTTTCTCCCTTTTCTCTACCCAAATAACATCACTTTCTCAGATTTTTACAATCAGTTTGGCTAGTAAGTAATTCCTTGCCACTTACTGTATTATATTTTTCTGAATTTTAGGCCCCCATGCTCTCTTACATTAGTCTTTGGCCAATGTTTACAGATAGAAAATATGATTGGAAAATTAATTGTCACTGCTCCTCAAAGTAATTTTTATTTGCCAGCTTCCACTGTTTATGCACCTTTAGAAGATGAAAATAAAACTGTGCAGTTTTTGGAGATTTGTTTTGCTTCCCATGGACAAAGGATCCAAATCATTTACATACTAGGGATCTTAACCAAGGCATAGAAATACCAGTGAGGAAAGACTTATAATTTTGCATTCAGTAATTTTTCCTGCTGTCACAAAAGAGTTTTTATATGTATTCTTATCTGTGCTACCTATATGGACATACATGCAATTAAATGGTGCATGATGATTAAAAATTTTGAGGATATTGACAAATATAATTTAGTTTTAGGTGTGCACATTTATAGCCTCTAAATGAAGATACTTGCACACTATCTCTTTTAGGTAAAAAGTGAGTTATATACTCCTCCATCCAATGACTACACCTATTTTCCTTATATAAGCACATGACATCATCGTTTAAATCAAACCGATTTCTAAGCACCACAGCTGTTACTAGTTATTTAGAAGTCTAATTTGAGCAGAATGTGTCACGCCAACTTTGCACACACACGCTCACACAGGCAGTATTCACATTAAAACTTTCACCTCTATTAAATAGCAACAGTTCTTCAAAAATTCCAACACTCGACTCTTAACAACTAAATAAAATATGTGTCTTTGAGGAGTAATGTGCCTATTTTATTTTTATTCCTAGAGGCAAATCTTGCATAGATTGGTGCAATTTTGTTACCCGGCTGTCACTTTAACCAGTTCTCAAAGATGCATATGACATTGGGTGAGCATTGTCTTCCAACCTCATTGTTTTATTCCTCCTGAATTAAGGGTAAATCTCTATGACTTTGTTTTCAATGGAGGTCACATAGATATAGCCATCAATATTGAAATAGCATTTTCTCATGCAAACAGAAGCTTTAATAGCCTCTACAAGGGTTTGCTCCTTGGGGAGACTAAATTCAAAATGGCACAAGCCATCTGTCGTGGTGGGATTTTTCAGTTCCCTTGTTCTGTACCCCTCTCTCCCCCTCTCTCCTTCTCCCTCTCCTTTTCCCCCTCTCCTTTTATTTTTCAGTTGTTTAAAGTGACAGCTTTATTATCTATTCTTGAATTTCAAGTTTGCTAACTCATAAAAATATAACAGGTTCACAAACGTTTGTAGAGAGGCACACTGTATGCCCAGAGCAACTGAAAACTCAAATTTGCTATATTGAGCCCAACCGTCAGTTCAGTGTTTACTGAGAGGAAAGTTCCTGTTGCTCTAGCCATGGAGTGCTTTAAGGGACAGAGAAGCTGGGCAGGGCCCAGATGACTGTTGCATACCTCCAGATTCTGATCTCAGAAGGATTTTTGCTGAGCTAGAATTGATATGAAAAGCATTTCTTAGAAAGAATGTTTCTTTGGTTAGAAAATTTGAAATTTCCCCAGGCTTAAGAGATGAAAAAATTGATGAAAGATTTTTAAATCCTTATATCCAGAGAATACACTACCACCTCGAAAAAAATATAAATGAGTGTGGGTGTCAGCTTTTACTAATAGACTATAAGTGTAATGCAAGCAAGGACTGTCTTATTCATACTATAGCCTAGTCTCTAGCAGGGTTCCTGGAACATATTAAATGCTCATTTAATATTTGGGGAAGGAAGAGAGGAAGGAAGTGAGGGAAGGCAGAGGGAAGGAAAACAAAATCTAGAGTGAAAGCAAAAAAAGCTCTGAGCTCTTTAAAAAGCATCAAATCAGGACACCTGGGTGGCTCAGTCTGTTGAGTGGTTGAATGTCAGACTCTTGGTTTCGGCTCAAGTCATGATCCCAGGGTCTTTGTTTTTTTTTTTTTTTTTTTTTTTTTTTTTTTCAACGTTTATTTATTTTTGGGACAGAGAGAGACAGAGCATGAACGGGGGAGGGGCAGAGAGAGAGGGAGACACAGAATCGGAAACAGGCTCCAGGCTCCGAGCCATCAGCCCAGAGCCTGACGCGGGGCTCGAACTCACGGACCGCGAGATCGTGACCTGGCTGAAGTCAGACGCTTAACCGACTGCGCCACCCAGGCGCCCCAATCCCAGGGTTTTTGGATTGAGTCCTGCATTGGGCTCTGCAATGAGCATGGAGCCTGCTTAAGATTCATTCTCGTTTTTCTCTCTCTCTCTTTCTCTCACCCACCTTCTGCCCCTCTCTTCTGCTCATTCCCCCTCTCTCTCTCCCTCAAAACTAAGTAAAAAATAAATAAAAAGCATCAAATCCTGTGGAATACCACCCTAATACACTAAAAGATGGTATAGAAAGTAAAATCTACAAATTATGGGGGCGCCTGGGTGGCGCAGTCGGTTAAGCGTCCGACTTCAGCCAGGTCACGATCTTGCGGTCCGTGGGTTCGAGCCCCGCGTCGGGCTCTGGGCTGATGGCTCAGAGCCTGGAGCCTGTTTCCGATTCTGTGTCTCCCTCTCTCTCTGCCCCTCCCCCGTTCATGCTCTGTCTCTCTCTGTCCCAAAAATAAATAAACGTTGAAAAAAAAATTAAAAAAAAAATCTACAAATTATGGAAAATGATCTTAAAACTAAGTGTCAACACTTTAATAAATTATACTAGATAAGGCATGAACTGGTCCTTCATATTTGACATTTTTTCTTTGAATCCAGAATTGAGATGATCTTTGAATAACTTACAATTTCAGCTGGTCTAAGATCATGTCCACAATAGTACTGGGGATGAACAAGGCTTTAGGCAAAAGTATGATTCCTCCTGTTTTAAGAATTTCCATGCCATAATGAGGTATCCACCAGTCACCAGTAGCTCCCAAATTTTACTCAAGAAGGAACTGTGGACTATGTCTAATTCAACTTTCTAGACTGTGTTTGTTTTATTCAAATTAATTTGTAGTGGTAAGATTTGCAAGATTGTGACAAAGTATGTGAAATCAGACCATATGAACATTGCTATGCATTTCTATACAAGTGCAATATTTTCCCTGGGACATGTGCCTTAATTTCCATTTTGTCTCACTAGATGGGCATGAGACCTAGAAATCACAGGCTGTATAAGGAATATAGGATATATGAAAGGGGATGATGTTAGCTATGGAAAGACAGCCTGAGGCCAGTATGCTGGTGTCTCAATGTGGGGCCACGCACTCTTCTACATTCAATCTTGGTTTCATCTGGTGTAGGGTCAGATTAGCATTCATATACCTCTCCCTGCAACCCATTGCCACACCTGCTATTGCTTCCTTTCGTTGGACTACAATAACACAACTTCGATCTGGAGAAAACGAAAGAAAGACTTATGAGGTCATGCAAAAATGGTAGAATATTTTTTGGCAGGTAAATCGTTTCTTCAAATGAAATCTTTCTTAGAAATTTCAAGTGAAAAAACATAAATTCCAAGTTGCTGTGGTTGAAGCTGAGGTGGGCTCTCACCATATACTCTACACTACGCTCACCCTCATTCCTGAACATTGGTGCTTAGGCTCTCTCAATTGGGCCCATGTGTAATAACACTATTCCCTTCCTACATGTCTGCTTCCCCTAGCTCCATGTTTACCTGCCTGCTCCCTCATTGGTAGCCCAGCTCCAAACATTTCTTCTAGGTGGGCTTCTCTGTTAGGCTTATTTGACTTTTCACCTCTTTCTCCCTAAAAACCTGTATTATTCTCAATTTGCCTTATACAGGTGTCATTTTGTTGATTTGCTGAGTAGAAGTAGAATTATATGACCCAAATCTATTTGTTTCATTGTTCATTAAACTGTAAACTTTGTTACAATAAGAACCATGTTTTATGGGCTTTGGTGCCTCATGCTTTCTTAACATTAACCTTTGCCTCCCTCATGGGCAACGGAGTGGTATGGAGGCTTCCATTTTTGTTCTAAAACAAAGATAGCTGTTAGAGATTTGTAGCAACTAGTTACACAATGACCTAACTTCAATGCTTATGTATTGGTTGGCCATCAAAATCCCTTTTTCTTTTCTTTTATAATATAACACATAGCTGGGCATATGACCGCCCTACTATAGACTAAACTTTTTGGCCTCTGTTACAGGCAGGTCAGTCAGTGGGACTAAGTTCTTACCAATGGAGTGTAACATTCAAGTGATATATTCTATACTCAAATGATGTGTTCTTTGTCACTTACTTAAAAGGAAACCATTCATACTGTTACCCTTTTTACTTCCATCCCATGGGCTGGAATAAAGATGTGACCGTAATCCAGCTTAAACAGACGGCAACAATGCCTTAGGAGATTGGGGTTTGGGAGAAGGTAACAAGATGAAGGCAACCTGAGACTTGAATGACTTCTTGGAACAGAGCTGTGCTACTAACTGGGACTTCCCTTATGCTTCCAGACTGGTGCTTGCAAGAGAAATAAAATTCTATCTTTCTCAATTCACTATTTGGGATCTATTTATTACAGAGGGCTTAGTGTGAAATCTCACTAATGGTGTGTATCTCCCACCATTATCTAATGGTGTGTATCTCCCAGTGGGAGAAGAGTGCAATCACCATATAACTATACACAAAATACTAACACTTGAGAGAGGCCTGGACTTTGGTGCACAGAGCAAAGGTCCTTCATAAATAACTCAGTTCCTAAAGACTATGTGTTGACCAAGTGCCAAATCAAAGTATAAGATGGCCCTGAGTTAAAAAAAAAAAAAAAACATAATAGATCCATCAGACTGTATGGTATTAAAGCAGTAAGAATTACCCAAAGATATAAATGGAGCATAAAATGTCCCTTAGTCATAGTGGTTGAGGGTTATCATCTATTCCTTAGCGGGGAGAAACTGGAGAAGCCACACCCACTGTATATACTTCATAGTTCATTGGATATATTAACTCTTTGTATTTTTATTACTGATTGTATTTATTCATTCTAACAACTTTACCATTACGTTAATAACCCCATGACTTCATTCATTAGGGAACCCATGTGGGAATCGCAATATAAGGATACCTGTTCAAGCAGACCCTATCTGATTTGGGGAGTTGATATTCTGGCATCCAGAGTAGATAAAACTAGCCAGCATTTGGTTTATTTTTTTCTGAGAATTTTAGGTTCAAATTTTACCAGATATGGTAACTTTACCTGTACTTTGATGGCAGAATGCAATCCATATTCACCATTTTTTTCATACAAAGAATCTTTCTGTTGAATGCCCAGTATTTATGTTCCACATCGTTTTATGGATACTGGGGGTTCAGAGTGAAGGCACAGTCTCCATCATCTAGGGAAGAAGGAGCTGGTAGCACTCTTTGATTTCCCCCCTAATTACTGCCATATTTCTGGACTTTATTCTCCTGCTTATTTTTGTTCTCTTTACCTTTTATTCCAGTCACTTCAGCGGGATACTTTCTAACTACTTAAGTGGTAGGTTAAAGGTGATGGTAAGTTTTTTTTTTAATGTTTTTATTTATTTTTGAGACAGAGAGAGACAGAACATGAGCAGGGGAGGGGCAGAGAGAGGGGGAGACACAGATTCTGAAGCGGGCTCCAGGCTCTGAGCTGTCAACACAGAGCCCGGATGTGGGGCTTGAACTTACAGAGTGCGAGATCATGACCTGAGCTGAAGTCGGACACTTAACCGACTGAGCCACCCAGGCGCCCCAAGGTGATGGTAATTTTTGGCTCATTGTTCAAATTTATATTTTGTTGGGTTTTATATTGGTATTCACAACAATTTTAACTAAATACTTCCTGGTGTCCCCATATTGGTAGCTGATTGTAAGCAGGGGTCAGTTTTGGAAGTATTTCCATGGATATATGTGTGTGTGTGTGTGTGTGTGTGTGTGTGTGTGTGTGTACATATATGTATGTATATGTATATATATGTCACATTTTAATGCTTAACTAGTGAATTAATGGGTAAATAAATGCAGTAGCTCACTTTGCCTTTCAGATGCCTTGCGCTCATGTGCTACATTTCTATATTGCATAGTGAAGGTGAATTTGGTGTCTTAGGTATTCCTGTAATTTGTGTGCTATGGCTAGATAGTGGTGTGGAAAAAGTAGGTTGTTTCTCACGGTAGGTTTTCATTATCTGCATGCGCCGGGCATCCCAATAGTTAATACCTAGCAACTTACATTGGCTGAGTTCCTTCTTCCATTTGATGGCTCAACTGAAGCTTGATGTTTATGGTGGAAATTGTCTTGATTTCTTTAGATGAGATGAGCATCCAAGGAGTTTGAAAATGTGTTTTAATTAAGATTCTGCTAAATTTTACCAGACACCTACTTGGAAAACAAAGCAACTGAATAATTAACTCTGATGAGAGCAGATGCTGGTCTAATGACAACCTGTTACCGCTCAAGTGCATCATTAGTTGTTTTACTGTGCTCCTTTAATATGTCCAGAGCTCTCCTCTGTTAATGAATACATTGGTAACAGTGTACTTAAAATAGTTCCTCATTCTGGACTGTTGTAAAAGATATCTGTAGCATCTGCAAAATTCTTTATTTAAATAATTTGGTTCCCACCCACCAACACCCTCCCTTCATCTATTTGGTATGTGCTTGGAACCAAATACTTCTTTAGTTTTCCTTGAGGGATTATTTTAGCCATACATCAAGTGAAGCTTACAAATTGATGAAAATCTAATGATGCATTTATTTACAGATGTGCATTTCAGTTCCCTGTTATGTTGTCGAGGGGTAGGGAGAGTTGAAAGACTCTCCCTCCCCATCGTACCCCTGCCAATGTTATGGGAATAGCCATGCATTTGACAAAGTAAGAAATAGAATTTGTCTTGCATTTGATTTTATGTATAGTTGTCAGATATGAATGAGTATCAAATTCTCTAATAAGTGCACCGTTTACCTTTCAAAATAGTAAATTATTATTGTTCCTTTTTTTCTTTTTAATGCTGTAGCAACACTATACTGTGATTTTCTATTATAGCATGCATTATTTTTATATTAGAAATAATAGACTTATAGTTTAAACTTGAGGCACAACACAAAACAACTTGACCAAGAACATCCGTTGTAAAATTGGTGCAAAGCAAAACCTGTTTATATTCCATGTTCAGAACTACAACATTTATGCCCTCATCTTGAGAAGTTTAAATGGTCTTAGGGAAATTGATCAATGAAAAATGAGTATGATAGGAATACCTTTTAGGGTTACCTTAAATAATCTAATAAAACCAAAGGCAAAGAGCACAGCAATCTGTGTGAAGGGGAAGGACAATGATTGAAACCTGTGGCTGAGGACATTCTGTGCTATGCTTCCTTTAAAGTTGTCAGACGGGACACTTGGGTGGCTCAGTAGGTTAAGCGTTGACTTCGCCAGAGGTCATGATCTTGCGGTCTGTGAGTTTGAGCCACACGTTGGGCTCTGTGCTGACAGCTTGGAGCCTGAAGCCTGCTTCAGATTCTGTGTCACCCTCTCTCTCTGCCCCTCACCCACTCACACTCTGTCTCTTTCTCCTTCAAAATAAATCAACAAACAAACATTAAAAAAAAAAATTAAAGCTGCCAGGCTATTCCTTGGAATTTGGTCAGATACTTAGTATTCAAGTTCTGGAAGAGTACAGAATAGGCCTGCTCCTCTCTCCCACTTCCAAAACCCGACTACTTTCATTCAATAGAAGTTCATTTTAGCATTCTTTAAAAGATCTAACAGGGAAGAAATGCTGTACATAAAACTGGCTGAACCCTTGTACTTTATCAAGTTGTGTTTAAAAGAGTTCGTCTTACCGGGCAAGCAAGGTTTCAAAGCATTTCCAACTCTGTTGTGGAGAGCAAAGGGAAATGAAGCACGTCAGTAATTTGTTTTATGAAAAGTGCTTCAGACTGGTTTTACACATTCACAATGATAGACAATTCACTTTTACTCATTAAAAATTCTGGTTGATAGCCAAAAACATTTTAATATAGATGGTGTGGAGAAAGCTGCATTTCTGTTTTTGCCTTCAATCCATCTATGCCAAAGCTGCGTGTAGAATCCAATGTCAGTGTGCTCTCACAGAAGCTGGCCTCCCTTCCTATGGAATGTAGTCATTTCACTGCTAGAACGGGACACTGAGAGGGACAGAGCCTGCTATTCTCCCAGGAGAGAGGAAGCATGTGCCATTGCCCACCTCAGTTCCAAACCTGCGGTTTCACATGACAGCAGTCAGGGGATATTTTCATTTTCTAACTTTTCAAGAAATGGGTGGTGTGCCCACTGTCACAGATACATGATCTGCATTCTCTTTTACACGGCTTAGTTTGCGTTTCATCCTGTTTGGGACAGTCTTCATTTTCCCTCTTTTGGGACACAGGGAGTTGACGTAAAAAGTGGAAGCTGAAAAGGTTGTGGAGGTCGTGAGGAGTCAATGTGATCACATGAAAAGCGCCAGACTCATAGCAGGTACCTAGGAATGTGCTTCGGCACCTCCAAACCCACCCCTTGGTGCTATGTATCCTCTGATCCCAAGACAGACAGACGGTGAGGGGAGCAGCAGCCTGGCACTCGTATGCCAGGGTCCACATCCAGCTCAGCCACTCACTCTGTGCCCAACTTGGAACAAACCACCTGACTTCTGGAAACTTTTTATCCTCATTTACAAGATGGAGAACATTGATACCAGCCCACTCACAGAATTATGTGTAAATATGTTTTATTTACTGTAATACACATTATGCACGAGGCTGTCATCATCATGAATCACTGGAGCAGAAAGAAACATTCGGCAGTTTTTCTACATTGCACAGAAAAAATAGTAAGAAACAGAATAAAATACTTAAATTCTGAGAAAGGAAATTGACATATGGTTAACCAATTTATTATGGCTTATGATGGTGAATCTGGTTTTAAAGCTCTACAGTTATAATATGCTTTGTACACTACAAAAGTTCTGATGTTTGTACTTGTTCTGAATGATCAGAAAACATGATTGTTCTATTTGATGACTACAGTTATTCTTTGGTATCAATCATATAAAGTTTCAGATTTGTTGCATCTGGCATTCCCATACTAAATATCAATGTCTTAGGGAAAAGACCCCTTTAGGGTAAATTTTGCTAAGGAAACATCCCAAAAGGCATTTCTGGGGAGTAGTTGGCCTGCTCTCTGACCTTATCTCGGGGGGAGGGGGGAAGCTGCCAGGAAGATGTGTAAGATGAGTGAAGAGGGGAGGAAGCAGTGATAGATGGGAAAGCCCAATTCAGAGTCCTGTTGCCCCATAAAAGTCGTTAAATAGATGTTGAATGCAAATTAAGTCATTTGCCTCTCGGTGACCAACTTCACTCATGCACATGCAGCCTAATGGATAGGTTGGATGACTGTTTAGCCAGGCCAGGTCATGGTCCTGTGACCAGCACAGTAGCCCAGGGTTCATGCTCAGAAGGATCCGGCACTTGGAGTTTAATACTCTGTGGTTGCCTTATTGAAATTCTTAATTTTACGTTGAGATTTGTGTTTTAAAAGATAGCAACAGGGCAATGGATGATGCGCTGGGGCTCAGGTGAGATTAGTCCCCACCCCATCCATGAACCCTTTCTTTCCCATCCCCAACTGGTTCTCGGCTGTCTGTGCCTAACCCTGATGCCTGAGGCCCTGCCACATCTTCCTTTCCACCCCTTCCTGTACCCTCTGACACCCCACTAGGAACGGCTGTGGGTTTCATGGCAGTGTGAGTAGGATGGAGGAGCACACATTCTGCCTCCACCTCAAGGGTCTGGAGCACAGTAGGGTAAGTCATGTGCCCCACACTATCTTGGCTTTCCGACTTAGAGCTGGCAGCACCATGGCTCACTTGGCAGAAAAACCAATGGGAACCTCTTGCCCAACCCTGATTGAGGTGCTGAGCACACTCCAGCACAAAAAGTGCAATTCCTTAGGGGTTTCCCATCTGCTTTGGGTTTGGGGAGAGGCTCATAGAAGGGGAGGTTGACTTCCTAGATGGTGGGGCCACATCATCTTTTTGTACAGGTATCCCATTAGCTAGCAATACCCTGCTAATTAGCAATTTCTGAGACAAGACCTAAGCTCCTCAAAAACAGTCATAGTGACATGGTCATTTTATAAATTAATTTCCAACTATAGTGATGCGTAGACCTTAAAAGCAGGCAAGCACTTTCTTATCCCAACACTGGAGTGGGTGGGCATGAGAAGATGGTAGCCGAGAGACTCACTTAACTTCACTTGCCTCAGTTTTCTCACTTGAAACCTTATGGAGTGGTGGGGGTACAACAAGAACGTACGGAAGGCGGTAAACAAAGTGGCAGCGAATGGCAAGTCCTTAATATGAACAGTATTATCGTTGAAATCCCACCACCATCCTCGTCTCCTACGTCCATTTACTCAAGAGGGAGTCAGGAGACAGAGCGAGAGACGTCCATCAGCTCAGACTTCGCTGGCTACTTTGTAAATGATCTGATTATATTCATATTTCTATGTGCTAAGGAAATAAACACGGTTTCTAGTAATTAAATAGCAAATTGGTACATACTATAAATGGTAATTTAAAGACAAAGTTTCCTACAGGATCTGACATGTATTGGAACTGTCAGGGACCTCAGAGATCATCTAGCTCGGTGTGTTGAGTTTGTAGACGAGGAGAGAGGTATGGGAGCTTATGTCGGATCACACAGATGCCCTCAATGACAGAGGAGGACTGACCACAGCAGGTCTTGAATCTTGTGATCCCTTGTATGTCTGCTCAGTGTGTAATATGCATTTAGGACCCAAAGGATAAGTAAACTTTTACATTTCCTTTTAGTGACTTACAGTGATGTTTTTACATTGAAGCCTATAGTTGCCACAGCTATGATTTATATGATGTGACCCTTGGTTAAGAATGCACAACTCCAGTCAATTCACCTTTTCTCTGCAAAAGTTGATCCACTTGAAGACACCTTGTTCTGTAACAGCTTCCAAAGATCCCTCACAAGCAAAAGTGGCCACAGCCTGCATGATCAAACTTTCTGATAAAATAGTTACCATTTCTGCAGCTGATAGTTTTTCTTGCACGCATGTGAGTTTTTCTTGCACGTCTGTCTTTAGGTCTGATCTCTGTGTTAGGGTGGGCCATTTAGAACCATACGTGATTAATGCAACGTGACTCGAATCATTGTAGCATTCATTTGGCCAGGCTGCACATCAAGAATCTGAAATCAGCAGCCTGGTTCTCATTTTGCTGCTTCCCCTTGGCAGGTCTCAGCTAGGACCAGGGCTGCCACTTACTTCAAAGGGAATGCTCTCCATAGAGGAGGTATCTAGGAAAGGAAGAAAAATGAGAATCAAACTCATTATTTTAACGATGGTTAAAATAAACAAGTTGCCAATGCATGTTTTCTTTCAGACTACTCAGTTGGAATCTTTTTGTCAAAGCTGGGTAGTTTGTAAGGCTTCTATTATCTGATCCCCGTACATAGGGGATCAATTTTTCATTTGATGAAGTTGGGTAGAAGCTGAACTGAACTGAATTACACTGATTGCTCTTCCCCATAATTCCCAACAAACTCTTAAAATACATTTACCTATTATATCCCCCCTTCATTTTCTATAGGCACTAGCTGCAGAAGGAAAAAAAAAAGACTTATACAGATACAGAAACTCAAAGAGCAAGCCAGTCACTTGTTTTTATACAGAAACCAGAATACTGACATTTTAATGATGCTGGGACACTGCCATAGTGTGAAATTTTTGTATTCAGAACATTTAAAAAGGGAGTGTCAAAAAGACAAGTAAGGCCCCAGTGGAATGGATTCAATAAGCTTGTGTACAAGACAGGTACCATGTAATGATCTGCCTCCTTAGGTCACCTTTCCTCCTCAAAAAATAGAAGAGCCCTTTAAATTTATAGGATGCGCAGCTGAATATTGTGCCTTTTATGGAGACCTCTTTGGGTCTGATTAATTAGTAATTGGGGCGAGAGCTATGCACTTCAGTGACTCTTGCTGCCTTGATTGTAAATCGCAATCTGGTGCTAAGTCTCAGCAGGTCACATTGCTGTTTTTGCTGTACCCCAGTGACACAACTGATTAAATCTGTGTAAACAGTATCATTATGAAAATATTTTTGTTATAGGCATGAGGAGTTAACACATTTTTATTTTGGATGGAAATTAAAATTATTTGTGGGAGCTTTGTATGTTTTCATCAATTGTCAGTCATCCCAATAGAGCGTGTAGCGAAGTAACTGTTTTAATTTTCACAAAGGAAAAAAAAACAAAACCTCAGACAGAGGGCTTTTAAAACTGAGAATTATGATAATTATGTCATTCATAATACACATAGCTACATAACAGGCAAGTATTATGTCACTTAATAGTTAGTTAAACAAGTAAACAGAAATGTGGGAATTCATTCGCATAGTCCCTTTACCATGGGGGCACTTTGAATGAGTAGATATGTTTTAATGGATGCCAACACACACACGCACACACACACAGACACACACACTCCCAGATGCTTCTCTTTCTTTATATTCTACATGCTTCTTAACTTTAACAGAACTTTGAATTGCCTGTGGGCAGGGGTGAGGGGCACTGATGTGTGGCTACAGAATGCACAGACTCAAGATGATGATTCAGGGGTCCCAGGGACTGGGAGGAGTTTTTAGTGGAGGGATGAATGTGGGCCATTAGATCACCTTGAGCAATCTGTGTAATGTAGTTTACATTTGACTCTGAAGCAAACAAGTTTGATCACTTTGCAAGCTGATCACTGGCTCTCTTGAAAAAAATTATTTTGGAGGTGTTGTAAGGCTATGCAAATGTGCAATTTGCCAGGACTATAAACTATAGAAATCCGAATGTTTCTTTTGTTCTGAATGATTACCTAATTCTAAGGAGCCTTAAAATTGTATTATAATCCTCAGTGAGGTCTGATTTTACCTCTGTTTGCTGAGCCTGATAAGTCAACCCAAGCAAATGGACGCTCTCTTATTTGCTTCAGTTCACAGAGCACTTATTGGGAAAGGCTTATATGAACTTTCATCAAACGTGCCACTTAAGTTACTGACACTTGAGTTACCGATCATCTTCTTGCTAGCAACTAAAGTTTAGATAAAAGAAAAGTGACTTTTCTTTCTGTGAACCCACAAAAATCATTATCAAAATTTCAAGGCAAAAAGGAGGGAGCTAATAAACCAGCAAATTTGCCATGTGCCAGCTTCCAGATTTAAACAAAGAATCAGCTGTATACATTTCAAATGACTTCATATTGTCTAGGTAAAAAAACAAAAAAAAACCCTGCCTTTGAAGAGGAAGCATTTACTATACCCTTTAATGCTATACAGATGTTCCAAATGCTATTGCCAAAGGTGGGAGGAGCTAGGTATGTAAAGGACTGGCTACAGGATATTGGCCATCAGTAGAATATTCAGAATGATGGAATTACATGCTATTATTTGGAGCATTTGTTCTTACCTGATAAGTTTGTTTGGGGTTCCCAAAGACATTTAGGCATGAGTCAGTCTAGAGAAACCTGATATTTATTAAGGACTCTGAATTTTTATTATTATATCCCACTGGCCACTGCAATATTTGCCTCTAACTGGGAACTCCGAGATCAGTTAATTAGATCATTTTAGGAATGCTTTTTGTATATGAGATATTACAGCTATCTTTCCAAAGAGCAAAGATGTTTACAAGACGGGGTAGGAAAGAAAACATGCTTTTTTTAAAACTATTCACCAAACTAGTTCAAAGCATAAAGATAAATCTAAAAAAGAGTGCGATATAAAGGAAAAATAAAATACATCTTAAATTGTTCAAACAGGAATGAAAACTAGAAAAGTGTCAGGAGAGTTTATTATTAAATATAAACAAATTCAGAGTGATTACATTTTCTTGTCAAGTATTTTTTTGTTGATTCCAACACTCTACCTTACATGTAATATAACTTGTGCAATGCCAGTAAAATGTTAACCCATTAAAGTCTTTGAGAAGTAACATTTTGTAAGGTGCAAAAGGCAACTTTTGGGCATTCTGTGAAAAATAATTTTTACTGGCTTACTGATAAAACCAGGAGTGATCCCAATTTAGAAAAATAAATAAAAGCATTACTCTTCCCTAATAAATGTTTGCAAAGTAGTTTTTCAAAATATACAGAGGTCAGGATAAACACCCACATATCCCTAGGTTCAGAAACACTGTACAGTTTCATATTTTCTTCTCCTGAACAGCCCCTATGGCACAGAATAAGGAAAAGAAGTTGATATTTCTGTTTAAAAGTACTATTTTTTATTGCAAGGGTAATGAGTGCTTATTATACTAGTGTTAAGAAGTGGTAGTAAAGTATAAAACTATGAGTCAGTCACTCATGGCCCCAACTTCCACAAATAAATGCTGGTAACTTCTGTTTTCTATGCTTTATTTGTGGGTGTGTTGCTCGTACTCTATATGAAACCTTGACCCTTTTGTGCAAAATTCCTTAGTAATCTAAGTTCCTTTCATTATGGATAGATGAACTTCTTTTTGACATTTCCAGATAATCTTTTATGCTTCCCTGTGTCAACCTTAAACATTAAACCACAAAGGTTATCAAGTAGAAAATGAGCTTATTCAGGAATAGCAGGGGAACTGCAATTTAGGACATGCAAGCTATGGCAAATCATAGACAAGTCCAAAGAACAAAGGAGGAGAGCATCCTTTTATGGAGGAAAGGAGGAAATTGGAAAGGATTGTTCTGAACAAAAGTTTGTTAGAAATAGAGCAAGAGTTTGGGGTTATAGCTTCTCATTGGCAGAGGTGTAGTGTGGTTTCTCATTGGCTAGGTTGTTGCTAGGCTAAAAGAAAAACTTCATTCTTCTTGCTGGGGTATGTAAAGTAAGCTGCATACATGAATGTTACATGAGTTTGAACCTTCCCTTTATTACTTTCTGACTCCATTTTGAATTAGGTTTCCTGTATTCATTTTCACATGGTTTCATGAAAGACAGTGTAAACAGGCAGATAGATATATGGTGTCATTACAATGAAAGTTTATTAATGTAAGATCTTAGAAAATGAAATTTTCTAAAAAGGTACTTCACACATAGAAATCACAAAACTGTTGTTGAAACCAGTAGTTAAAAGTAGGAAGGAGATTGATGTAGAGGAACAAGAAAGAACCCCTCTTGTTATGTTTTTCTTATGTTTTATTGTTCATGCCATCACTTCTCTTATCGACACTTGTGCCCACTCTTAGAATCAAGGAAATTCAGTAGGCAACTCTCAGAGCATAACAAACACAAGGAAAGTTCAGAACCCCTAAAAGCAATGAGCTATTCATGGATTGGAAGAATAAATATTGTCAAAGTGTCAATACTATCCAAAGCTATCTACACATTCAATGCAATTCCAATCAAAATTGCACCAGCATTCTTCTCGAAACTAGAACAAGCAATCCTAAAATTCATATGGAACCACAAAAAACCCCGAATAGCCAAAGTAATTTTGAAGAAGAAGACCAAAGCAGGAGGCATCACAATCCCAGACTTAGGCTCTACCACAAAGCTGTAGTCATCAAGACAGCATGGTATTGGCACAAAAACAGACACATAGACCAATGGAATAGAATAGAAACCCCAGAACTAGACCCACAAATGTATGGCCAACTCATCTTTGACAAAGCAGGAAAGAACATCCAATGGAAAAAAGACAGTCTCTTTAACAAATGGTGCTGGAAGAACTGGACAGCAACATGCAGAAGATTGAAACTAGACCACTTTCTCACACCATTCACAAAAATAAACTCAAAATGGATAAAGGACCTGAATGTGAGACAGGAAACCATCCAAACCCTAGAGGAGAAAGCAGGAAAAGACCTCTCTGACCTCAGCCGTAGCAATTTCTTACTTGACACATCCCCAAAGGCAAGGGAATTAAAAGCAAAAATGAACTACTGGGACCTTATGAAGATAAAAAGCTTCTGCACAGCAAAGGAAACAACCAACAAAACTAAAAGGCAACCAACGGAATGGGAAAAGATATTTGCAAATGACATATCGGACCAAGGGCTAGTATCCAAAATCTATAAAGAGCTCACCAAACTCCACACCCGAAAAACAAATAACCCAGTGAAGAAATGGGCAGAACACATAAATAGACACTTCTCTAAAGAAGACATCCGGATGGCCAACAGGCACATGAAAAGATGTTCAACGTCGCTCCTCATCAGGGAAATACAAATCAAAACCACACTCAGATATGACCTCACACCAGTCAGAGTAGCCAAAATGAACAAATCAGGAGACTATAGATGCTGGCGAGGATGTGGAGAAACGGGAACCCTCTTGCACTGTTGGTGGGAATGCAAACTGGTGCAGCCACTCTGGAAAACAGTGTGGAGGTTCCTCAAAAAATTAAAAATAGACCTACCCTATGACCCAGCAATAGCACTGCTAAGAATTTACCCAAGGGATACAGTAGTACTGATGCATAGGGGCACTTGTACCCCAATGTTTATAGCAGCACTCTCAACAATAGCCAAATGATGGAAAGAGCCTAAATGTCCATCAACTGATGAATGGATAAAGAAATTGTGGTTTATATACACAATGGAATACTACGTGGCAATGAGAAAGAATGAAATATGGCCCTTTGTAGCAACATGGATGGAACTGGAGAGTGTGATGCTAAGTGAAATAAGCCATACAGAGAAAGACAGATACCATATGGTTTCACTCTTATGTGGATCCTGAGAAACTTAACAGAAACCCATGGGGGAGGGGAAGGAACAAAAAAAAAGAGGTTAGAGTGGGAGAGAGCCAAAGCATAAGAGACTGTTAAAAACTGAGAACAAACTGAGGGTTGATGGGGGTTGGGAGGGAAGGAAGGGTGGGTGATGGGTATTGAGGAGGGCACCTTTTGGGATGAGCACTGGGTGTTGTATGGAAACCAATTTGACAATAAACTTCATATATTGAAAAAAATATATATGCCTAGATGAAAAAAAAATAAACCTTGAAAGACAAAGTATTTTCACTTAAAAAAAAAAGCAATGAGCTATTTAACAGTTGTGGCAACTTTAGACAATATGAATATTTGCATAGGACAAAATTTAAAGGTGGAGAACAGATTCATGGTTTGAAGTCAAGGGAGGCAAGGGAGGGAGGGGAGTAAGAGTAGTTATGAAACAGCAATACAAAAGGTACTTGTGATGACAGAAATGTTCCGTATCTTAAATATAAAGAAATATCTCCACTGTGATACTTTACCAGAGTTTTGCAAAATGTTACTTTTGGGTAAAACAAAGCAGAGGGTATATGGGATCTCTGTTATTTCTATAACTGCAATTATCTCAAAATATTGACTTTAATAAAAAAATAGCATTGATTATAGTCACTTTGGTTTTGTAAATATTTCCTCATGTAAACACTTGTCTGTGTAGAAATCATTTGTGTTGAATACTTAACCTGATGTTTAAAGAGTTATTTATATATTTTAAAAAACTTAACAAGAATGGTTATTTCTGAAAACAAGCCACAATATACTGGTTAAAAGCATGAGCGCATAAGGGTCAGATTGCCTGGTTTGAATCCTCTCCATCACTTATAAACAGTGAATTTGGGCACATTATTTGCTCCCTCTGCCTCCATTTGCTCCTCTCACAAAATGATGACAACAGTAGTTGTCTCATAGCATTGTTGTAAGGATTAGACAAATTAATACCCATAAAACATGTAGAATAGAGCCTGACACACAGAAAGAGCTATGTAACTATTAGCTTCTGCTGTGATGATAATGATGATGAGGCTTTGCAAGCATCATCTCTTAGAAAATTTGTGTCAACCCTAGTTGTATGCACCATTATTGATCTCATTATAGATGGCTAGAAGGGGTAAGTAAGTGCCTTGCCCAAGGTCACAAAGCGTGTGATGTTCGGAAGGACTGTGTTTTAATTATTCTACTATAAGCTGGTGAGTGAGATAGTCTAGAATTTTACTTTTTTATAATAAAATAATGATATATATTATTAGGCATATAAACATCTGATTTTCTATTTAAACAATAGTGATTGAGAAATGACACTACCAAAGGTTAAACAACAACAACAACAACCAAGCTTTCCTACCAGATTTCCATTATTCTTGACTCTACTTGGCCCGGAAGGCGTCTTCCCTCTAGTACTTTGGTTATTCAGTTTTTCAGCCTGAATAAACCCGGAGTGAAGAGGTGTATAAAAACAAAGGAGAGAAAGCCAACCAAAGTTCATTCTCAAAGCTTTGGAAAAGTTGAGGTTTTGGTTTCAGTCCAATAAAGGGTCAAGATTCAGGTCAAATCTTATTTTATATAAAATGACTGCCTTCGTTTTGAAACAATCTAGTAGTTAGAATTGTGGTAGTTCTGGTTTTAGCTAGCTTTTGAGGGAAATGCTGAAATTAATCTCGTCAATGAAAAGGGGACTCAATGATTGACCACAGCTAGCAAAACAGGGACTTCCTGGGAAAAGAATGACCTTTTGTTAAACTGATTGTCATCTGTAGTAAAGGATTTTTATTGCTGTTGTCATATGGAATATGTGGGGGTGGGCATATACTTATGTTTTCATATATATATATATGATGTATATATATATATATATATGAAAAGTCATTACCAAACTGGAAAACTGAAATCAGTCCTCAAAAAAGAGATAGTGTTGTATGGTTATTAAGAGAGTACAGGCTTTGGGGCCAGACTTCTTTAGTGTGTATCTTGGCTTTGCCACTTAAAGATGTGTGACCTTGTGTCTTAGTTTCTTCAACTGTGAGAATGGCAATGCAATAATAGTAGCTGCCTCATAAAGTGATTTTGAAGAGTAAATAATGAACATATGTAAAGTACCTGGAGGATTGTATGGTGCATAGGAAATGCTTTATAAATTTTAGTTATATTAATTAATTACATAATTGAATGTCAACCAGTGCTAACTTCTGACCATAGCTTATTTATATGAAATGAACTTCCTGCTTATTAATAATTTTAAGTTAAGGCAATTAAATATACATTAAGAAATTGAGGGATAATTAAAAAGCAACATAGAAGTGAATCAGAGATGTACGTGGCTACAAATAACAAAATAGTCCAACTACTTTTTTTTCTCTTAATAGGTATTTACATTTCTCACGTTAGGAGTTTTGGGCTAGAATGTTGCTAGTCTTAGAATATTAAGTAGTTTCTGTACCTCTCAATGTTTTACTAATAGTCATAAACCATCATTCTCTCTTTCAGGTTAGGAAGAAATTAGGAAAAATAGAGTGTTTCTTTAGGAAAGCTAAAGCTTTCTCAGAAGGCACACTCTCTGACAGACTTTTCCAAATGTTTTCCAACATCCCATAAAAATCTAAATATTTTATCAGTCACATGGGTACCCCTAGTTATAAGGTAATCAGGAAAATATGTCCAAGAAGTGCCATGATTGGTTTAGTCCATTCACAATCCATTACTTTGGAGTTGAGTATATTTTCATCATAAAAAATTAGAGTTCTGTTAACAGAAATGGGGAAATCACTTCTGAGTGGGCAACCAATGGTGTTGGCCATCCGTGTCCTCAGAGAATGCAGCAAAAGAAAGAGAATGGGTTAGTCAAGGGAGGCTGCTAGGAGACACAGGTAGAAATAGGAAGGTTTTAAATGAAATGTTGACTGTGGATCAGCTGAGATACTTCCTGGACAAGACAGTCAAGGAGTAACATAAGCAAAACCAGGCAGGGAAAAGTAAGATGTGTAAAGGAAGCGAGGGTAGAATTGATGTGTCTAGAGAAAAGCCTTAAGGAGAATTAAAAATGGATAAATTTAGAGAGGTATGGAAGAGTAGTCATTGGAGGGAATAACATATTCATTTCCTTATCTTACTCTACCAAACTGGCTAGCCAATAAATGGTCAAGAATTTGTGATTTCTAACAAACTGGAAATATACTTTATTTTCAAGTATCCACAGAATATTTGTGAAAATGGAAAATCTCAGTAAATTCCAACATAGGCCACATTGTCTAACCATAATAAAATAGAACTAGGAATTAATAACATGTATGAAAAATACTAAAACTTGGATATGAAATATTTACACATATTTATACACATACATTAAATATAAACACATATACATATATGGGTGTTGATTCAAAAATAAACCAGAGCTGCAGTTATCTTGAAAATAAAAATTATTTATCTTGAAAATAAAAGGTAATTTAGAAATACATGTGTCAAAGTACATGAGATATAACCAAAAACTATTCTTAGAGGAAGAGTCTTCATCTGAGGTGTTTTCATTGTTAAGCAGAACCCAAAAGAAAATATCAGTAAAAAAAAGATGAGAAAAAAAGAAATTAACTGAGCCTATTTGGAGTTGGGAAAAAGAGGCAAACAAAAGAAAGGTAGAAGAGCAATTACAAAAAAATAAAAACATAGTAACAAATTAGATAATAGCAAATAGTAAATTGATAATATTTTAAGAGCTGGTTCTTGGAATAAAATAATAGATAATAAATATAAGAAAGAAGACAGAAATATTCCAAATTCAATTTGAGAATACTATAAAATTAAAATCTAGATTAAATAACTGATTTTAAGAGCCCATTTAATATAATTTGATAAATATAATACATTCAACCAATAAATACTGTTAAATTTTTTTTAAAAAGCTGAATAGAATGTTAAACCTATAAATTATAAAATTATCAAAGAAATTTCCCTTTGTAAAAGTTTCTAGGCTCACAGAATTTCTTGGAAAACATTTCAAAAACTTAAGAAATAGAAAAATTTTCAACCATTCAACATCGTTAATAGAATAAAAGAAAATGGCAAGTTTCTATATTAGAAAGAACATTCTGTTATCAGAAATATCATTAGTAGAAAAAAAGACCAATAAAAGATATAAGAAAAAAGAAAAACTAAGTAGGAACAATTCTCTTAAAATATAAAACACAAAAGCTTCAGTAAATTGTCAGAGATAGAGTTTGGCTGTTTATTCAAGGATAGTTCAATATTGGGAGATTATTAGAAGTTGCTATATCTCTAGGATAAAAAGAAAAAGGAGCATGATCATCTCCTCAATTGCTGTCAAAATATTTAGAAACATGTATATTTTACTTAGTAAAAAACCAATGTTGCTATACTAGAAATATTTTCAAGCAAAATAAGTAAACTTTATAGCGAGCCAACAAGCAGCATAATGCATAATAGTGTAACAAGAATTGCATTTAAATTCAGAAAAAAAAAAAAACTTGCTGAAGTTTTATGTAACAATGCTAAGAAAGAGCTAGCCAGTAAATTTAATTAAACTATTAACAATATGAATATTGAAATGAAAATTAAATTATTTAATGATCTATTGGAATACGAAAAGAATCAGTAGAAAATGGTTGCCGTCCAGAACTTAGAACAGTGCAGAATAGTATAGGAATGCCCTAGATCATTGAACACACAAAACTCCATAGCTGTGTTGTATGCCAATAACTGCATTTATAAAATGATATGGAAATAGATTCCATTAATCATTCTAGCAAAAAGAATTAAATGTCTGGTAAGAAATTTGTTAATAAGTTTCCCAGCTTTATCCAAAACTTTAATTCACTAAAGGGCTTTTTTAAAAAGACATAGTTGGGGTGCCTGGGTGGCGCAGTCGGTTAAGGGTCCGACTTCAGCCAGGTCACGATCTCGCGGTCCGTGAGTTCGAGCCCCGCGTCGGGCTCTGGGCTGATGGCTCAGAGCCTGGAGCCTGTTTCCGATTCTGTGTCTCCCTCTCTCTCTGCCCCTCGCCCGTTCATGCTCTGTCTCTCTCTGTCCCAAAAATAAATAAACGTTGAAAAAAAAAATTTTAAAAAGACATAGTTAAAACACACATTGTTCTTAGTTATAAATTTTTAATATTATATGTATATAAAATTTTCCTAAAGTTAACTACAAATTTAATTCAACCTTGATCAAAACTCAGATGAAATTTATTTAAAAACTTGAAAATATATGACATTTGTAGAATATATTTAGGAAAATTCTGGAAGGAAATATGAATTGGAAGAAATGAAGCATCTCTTCTACCAGAGTTAATATGTACTTTCATGGTACCCTGAACCTTCCCTTCTTGGTATTTGTCATATTTTGTAAGTATAAATTTACTCATGAGATGGTTTTATTATTCTCCATCTTCTCCATTAAACTTTAAACCTCATAATGGCAACAATTATGTCTCTTTTGCTCATATGTCTATTAAACCTTATGAATAAATAAATCTGCAAGAAATACTTGTTGAATAGGCAAATAAATATTTTCAAAATTTTGGAATTATAATAATAAAATCTGTTTGGTACTGTTACTAGGATAGACAGTAAACCAATGGAGTGGAATGAAACTCAACTAACTACATGCCTTTAAAAAAAATTAATGTTAAAGTTTTATGGATAGCATTGTGAATAAGATGGATTATTCAGTAAATGGTGTTGGGATATATGACTAACAGGAAACAAAATAAAGTTATGGCAAAACAGACTCTAGAGGGCTTGATTTTATAAATGTGAAAACAGATTTAAAAATTTAAGTACTGTGAAGAAAATATAGGGCTGGGGAACCTTTCCTAAGTCTTGTTTTTCCTTATATTAAAACAAGACTTTTTTTTTTATTATTAATCCTGCTGGGAAGTGCTAATCTGGGTAAATATATATACCACTGATTAGTTATTCTCTTGGGATAATTTTTAGGAAGCAAGATTGCTAGTCTAAAGGATATGCACCTTTAGGCTTTTTAACGGATCTTGTACATTTTCCTGCTGACCAGCTGCAAAATTCACACATCCATCTTTGGGTAGGAGAACACCCATTTCCCTATCCTTCTTGGCGCTCACGCTTACATCACTAGTTTAAAGTAGTTCAGCTAAAATTTCCTCCTCTCTTTACATTGGTTGCTATCTGGTGGTTCTTTAAATCCAGTCTTTTTCTTCAAATGGTTATGTACTAGTGTGATGTAAACTTCCTTTAGAAGGCCAAGGAGTGTGTAATCTATTTCTAATATTTTGAATTATGTATTGGATTTATGTATACATATGGTATTATTCTGAGAGACAAAGCATGAATGAGCAGAGATAAGGCAGAGAGAGAGGGAGAGAGAAAACCCAAGCAGGCTCCACGATGTCAGTGCAGAGCCCGTCACTGGGCTCAATCCCATGAATCATGAGATCGTGACCTGAGCCTCAATCAAGAGTCAGACGCTCAACCGACTAAGCCACCCAGGCTCCCCGAACTAAATATGTTTTATTTATCATTGTTAATATCATATGCTTTTGTCTTATTGTACAATGGGTGTCCCACTGATATTTGTCTAAAACTTCAACCAGAGCTATATATGTTGAGGTCTATTATTTATTGATAAACCAGGTATATTCCATATTCTACTTAAAATGTTTTGAGATAGCTTTTACTAAAATTGCATGTATAACAGTTAAAAATATCTGAGAATGAAAATTTATTGGTAGATTAGAAGCTGACCACTCATTATGCACCACTTCTTTACTGGATCCTCTAGTGTTATCCTCTCATAATGACCAGAATATAATGATGGGAAAATGTGGGAAACAATTCCACCAATTTTATAAACTGAAATTACAAATCACGTTATATTGAACACAAAATTTAACCATTGTATCCATGGGAGCCATAACAAAACAGTGTAGTTATTAATTGAAAACAAAAAAATAAACACCCAAATATATATGTATATATACACACATATATATATGTGTGTATATATTTACGTATATATACACATATATATTTATGTATACATATATACATAAATATATATGTGTATATATATACATATATATACTTATGTGTATGTATGTGTGTATATATATATACACACATATATACACACACACACATATATATATATATATATATATACACACACACACACACACATATATACTTTTTTTTTTAGAAGGGGCTCTAACATGAATATCTAAGAAATTTTTATGTAGGGTCTAAAATATGGATAATTAAAGTACTTAATGGGTAATATCGATAGTTTTCCTGGCAATACAATATGTTTTTTGGTATAGATCTGTCTTTTATTGACTTTGATTTTTAAAATAAATGTAATCAAAATATTTCAATAAAAAGCTAACTAACCTGGGTCCAGGATACTGCTTGTATTAAGAATTAGAGTCTAGCACTTAGGACACTTTGGGGACTGGGTGGGTACACTGTATTTTAGACTCTGTTTCTTTTATTTAAAAAAAAATGTAAATGTTTTATCTATTTTTGAGAGAGACAGACAGACAGACAGACAGAACAGGGGCAGAGAGAGAGGGAGACACAGAACCCAAAACAGGCTCCAGGCTCTGAGTTGTCAGCTAAGAGCTGGACATGGGGCACAAATTCATGACCATGAAACCATAACCTGAGCACAGTCAGATGCTTAACAGACTGAGCCACCCAGGTGTCCCTAGACTCTGTTTCTCAAGAGTACTTTTCTAATTGAACACTGGCATGAATTGAATGACACTCAATTCATTCCGAGCTTTCTGGCCATGGCCAATACCTGGGACACCACAAATCTATACAGTTGGTTAAAGCAGGACTCAAAAACCAAATGCCACATTTTTAGATCCCAAGTTAACACTCTGTTTTAACAACTGAAAATGTAGATTTGTATTCTTTTCTGCAGAACAAACAGTCCTATCTCTACATGGGGGCATATATATTTTTTTCCACTGAAGATTTTTAATGTGATCAGGGACCAAATGAGTACTAAATACAGCATCTATTTTTTAATTGTGACTAGGCACACAGTAATAAACGACATCTACTAATGATAGCCACTCGTTGTGTAAACATGTCAGGAACTATGTGAAGTGCTTTATGTGTATAGTCCCATCTAATTCTCACATGCTTCAGTGGGATTATTTCCCCCTTGATTTCATAGATTAGAAAAAGTGCTTGAATTGCACAGTTAGTAAGGGTTGGTACTGAGATGGAACCCAGGTTGCCTGTCGACAGCACTCAAGTCCTGACAATCCTGCTATTCCGTCTCTTATAACCATTTGTCTCCAATCTCCTGCCACCACCTTAGTTCAAGTCCTCATCACCTCTTGCCAGGATTCTGAGCCAGAGACACCCTTCATAGGTGTACTGCCAAAATTTGAAATGCAAATCAGTTTCACAAACATTATTTTTAGTCAGAAGATATTTTTTTATTCTTGGGTCCACAGAATGTTCTCTCAAATTTATCAGAGTTTCACATTTTAAAAATGTCATGGTTTTTGGTTTTAACTATAAGGGAAAGGGCAGAAAGAATGAAGTTAACATTTATTGAGCTCCTAATATGTGCCAGACCTTGTCGTTTTGCTTATGAATGTTCAAAACAATCCTGTAAGGGAGATTGAGACTGATACCTATTGATTGTCTCTTCTGGTATGCTCAATACTCCTGCTGTGCTCAGTACTTTGTCCATGTTAATTAATGTAGGGAGTTTTGGAGTTTAGGCTGTGAGATAAATGGTCATTGTTCCCTACTCTCCGAGACTGAGCAAGTATAACAATGGAAGACCGATGGGTTCCAAACAATGGATTCTTTCTCTGTGTATCAATTACGGTGAAGCCAAGCAAAGACCAGAGTGGTGAGGAAACAAACTTTGTCTTGAAGGTCAAAAATTGATACTTTTTTTCTGGAAAAAAGTTTTGGTTTGGTTTGCTGGTCTTGCACTGAAACTGACTTTATTTTCAGAGTTCTGCTGCCCTTCCTTTTTTTTCTTTCACATCCCCCATAGCACTTATACAGTGGCGAGCACAGTGTGATGCCTGATAAGCTGAAGGTAACTTTGGGAAGCTCTTAATTAATCTTTGGGTTTAATAATTCATAAAACAATTTAGAGTCAATAATTTTATCTTCTTGCCTGATATCATATTACAACAGTACTTTTATTGATCATAAGTAACTGCTTACCTGCTCTTGCTATGACGTCTTCCTCTGAAATTGCCACTTTTAGATACCCAAAGTTAGGAATGGGTAGGATGATATATAATAAACACAGGTGTCTGATCCTAGGCTATTTCAGAGAATGTCACTCTTTTAAGTACTATGGATTTAGGGCCCATTTAGGTGCTTACTCTGAAAGCATCCCAGGTGTCCTAGCTCAGGCTGTTGTAACAAATGCCTTAGCCTGGGTGGCTCAAAAAAATAGACATTTACTTATCACAGTTCTGGATGCTGGGAAGCACAAGATCAAGGTGCAGCAGGTTTGTTGTCTGGTGAAGGCCTGGTTTCTAGTTCAAGATGGCTGCCTTGTATCTTCACACAGAGAGGGGAAGGAGAGCAAAGTCCCTCTGATCTCCTCTTATAGGGATATTAATTATCCCTATCCCCTCACATAGTGAGATTCTACATTCATAACTTCATCTAAACCTAATTACCTCTTAAAGTCCTCCCCTCCAGATGCCATCAACTGGAAGATTAGAACTTTAACATATGAAGTGTGGGGAGACCCAAACATTTAGTTCATAGCATTAGGGTTAGATTTCAAGGATTTGGTCTTAATTGTCATTGGTCCCTACTGGGTAAGACACATACAACTGGGGAGAAAAAATTAATAACCTATGATTCATACAAATATATTTTGTTTCAGTGGCTCTCATCTCCATGATCATATTTAGAAATATTAGGAGAAAGTTCTAAGCAGAAAGTCCATGACAGTGGAAAGTACTACCTTTGAAGTAGAGGCAACATTGGATATTAGCCCATTGCCCCACATTTTTAATAGGGCTCCTTAAAAGTGCCTTCTCTCTGTCTCTGTCTCTCTTTTAGTCTCTCTCTCTCTCTCTCTCTCCACACACACACACACACACACACACACACACACACACACACACATATGGAGAGGGTATTTTTCTTTGGGTGCTGTGACATTTTTCCATGACATAGGATGCTTGCGGCCCCACATAAGGCTACTGCCAGGCAATACAGAATGGGGGCCAGGAGTTGGTTGGGAGTAAGGGGGCAGGGGAACAAGGGATGTCAAACTAGTTATTGATCAATTTACTATGTCTATTTAGTAAGTCAGTCAGTCTCCAGATACTTTTGTAGTCTTTAAGGAAGACAAATGTTCACAGTTTAAATATCCCTAAATATATAACAGATGAACAAGCATGCTTTGGTGTGTAAATGCTGCATAGATTCAGAACCATCAAAAAGCCCCTCAAAAATGCCTTTCCATCTGCTGCTTCTAACTACATATCGCACATCCTGGCAGCGCACTTCACAGTGGTGTGAAAGATAGGTTCAAAGCCAACCTGGCAAAATCTATTTATCTTTTTTTTCTCCCCAAAATGTGTTTCTTTGTGCAGCTAAACTAGCAAACATATATAGGAACAAGGTGCCAGGGCTAAGAGGAGGCACTTGTCAGGCCTTAATCATTCGAGAGCAAACTTCCTTTATATTATGCCCTAAAACATTGACATCACATTGCATCTTCTTAAAAAGTATGAGTTGAAGAAGCCTTGGATTCTGAGTTCTCAGTAAAACTCACTTACGAGTGTTGCCTTAGTGTCCTGAGAAAATTGTAAGTAGCCCGAACAAGCCCAGGGATGGAGTAGGGGAAGTGTGTAATAGCTTTCCTGGATCAGTGTGTAATAGCTTTCCTCAGAAGAGTATTGTTTAGTTTTCATTGAAGTAATTATATGCAACTCAGAAGGTGGACTGATGAGAGAAATGCTCTGTTTTATTCAAGGCAGCTCTCGAGTATAGTCCTTCTTAGCCCTGCTTGGAGACGTGGACTTTTATAAGCAGTGAGACATCCAAGTGACCACAGTGCCTGAAGTTAATGACCTACTAAAAGAAGTCTTATTTGAAACGGCACATTGCTCAGTTCTTTTAGATAGTGAATATTCCTATTTCAGGAGTTACAACTCTGCAGGAAGGTAATTTTTATAGCTACCTCTCAGATTATGGTATATTGTCAAATTATGTCAACACACCATAGAGATTATCTGGTCCTCTTTACCATTTTCTCTTGCATCTTTTACTGATGCTCTACTCTGATAGAGGGTAGGGGTATTAGTATTGGTATTGAGGGTATTGGAGGGTAGGAGATGGTATTATACTACTTAGCAGTGAGTAAAAACAAAACAAAGTAATCTTATCTTCACCTTTAAGTGAAAGTCCTATTCCCCTTCAAATTAACTAGTCCTTTTGGATCACCAGCAAAAATAATCCTAGAGTTGCTTTATAATTTATATTGATACTCTTACAGAGTTGAGATTTTGCTTAACTTAATTATTTTTCTTGTGGTGATTTAATAATTGTTACATTGATCTGACCAATGTGGCCTTTAGCACAGTGATTCTCTCATGGTGATATGATGAGGAATTTTGTAGGGGAGTAGAGGTTCCCTTCATGTCATCAACATGGAATAGTGATGCAGCTTTCTTGGCAATACGTCTTATTTCTGTAGCACAGTGCTAGATCCATAGGCAGTCAAAATGTTGTTTAGGAATAATTTTTGATAACATGTTTTTACTCTTCTTGAACACTTTACCCTTTTTGAACACTTTCATGGTTTCAGTCTGGGAAAGTTGTTACTCAGGCTTTTATTCCACAAATACTCATTGAAGTCTTCTATTGGTGCTGTGGATATTTTGGTGAAAATCAAACAAATAAGCCCTCACTTGCAGTACTTATAGCCTAGTAAGAAAAGCAAATGATAAGTGAGGAAACAAACATACTGTGTATGTGCATGTGTATTCATATACATGTCTTGATTTATTTATTCATATTAATTCTTGGAATTGCTGTATAATTACGAATTATAGATCATGAAGGATACAGTCAGGGTACAGCAGTAGGCAATTATGGACAGGAGATCTCCTTAGATAAAGTAATAATGAAATCAGTCTTTGAAGACGACATTATGCCAATACCTAGAACATGAGACGGAACCAGTCATGTAAGTAGGAATGGACAGCAGAAGCAGTGAGGATTGTTTATGTGAAACTCACAGGCAGGAAATTCTTTTGTTCCTGAAACTAAAGGAAGGCCAGATTGCTTGGAATCAGGAATGAGAAGGGGAGAGCGATAGGAGATAAAGTTAGGAAGTAGTAGGAAGGCTATAGGAGGACACCAAATGAGATATAATAGTGTCTGGGACTGGGAGAGATGAAAAGATAAAAGAAGAGGAAAAGTTGTATTTGTGAAAGATTTTGAAATTAGTGAAAACATTAGCAATGATTATTTACTTACGAAGGATGAGAGAAACTAGTAAGAAGCACTGAGAATTCTGGCCAACAAATTCCAAATAATGGTACTGTTTACTGTGGTAGAAGAGACTGAGAAGGATCAGGCTTGCAGTAAAATGAAGGGATCAGTTTTGAACAAGCTTATGATCTTTGGGAGAATCCCTGCACCCTCATTTCATTCCAGAAGAAATAAAAATAGTAATAGCTAGTATTTATTGAGAAGTTACTGTGCCATCAACTATTCTCAGGATCTTGTATACTCATTAGTTCTGAGATATGAGGTAGAGATTACTGTGATTCTCCTCATCCCATGAGGATATTGAGGCTCAGAGAGGTTAACAAAACTTGTGCAAACTCACAGAGCTAGGAGGAGCTGGGAGTCAAACCTGTGTGGTCTGGTATAAGAACCCATCATCCTAACCATGTGCTATAGCTTCTAACAACAAGGAAGCCGTGATCCAAGCTTGAGAGGCATCAGCAAGTAGACATTATGTGGAGTGGAATGTATACAATTCCCTCTGGAGAGGGTCAAAGAAGGGTTCTCTGGGTGTTACTTCCTGCTCTGTTTCAAATTTGATTTCTACTTTTTATTTTTTAATTTAAATTCAAGTTAGTTAACATGCAGTGTAGTCTTGGCTTCAGGATTAGAACCCAGTAATTCATCTCTTACATATGAAACCCAGTGCTCATCCCAAAAATGCCCTCCTTAATGCCCTTCACCCATTTAGCCTCCCCCTGCCCACCTCCCCTCTGGCAACCCTCAGTTTGTTCTCTGTATTTAAGAGTCTCTTATGGTTTGCCTCCCCCTCTGTTTGTATCTTATTTTTTCCTCCCTTCCCCTATGTTTCTCAAATTCCACATATGAATGAATTCATATATCTGACTTTCTCTGACTCTATATTTTAATCCTAACTCCTCCTTATGGAGCTTCAAGAGATTAAGTACTCTGGGATTTGGGGTGCTAACATGGCCCACCCTAGTCATATATTTCATCATAGGGTACATACAGATGTTCTAACATTCATTATTGCAACAGTTGTTTCTAAACTTAATTTTAACCATACCAACATATGTTTTAATAAAAGTTGTTTGCAAATACAGATACAAACATATTAGGAAGGAAGGAAGAAAAAAAAGGAATTGTCTTTAGAATAGATAAGGGACAGTGAGAATGGAGGGCTGGGAGAGTCCTTACTATTGTTGCCTTCCGGCTGCCTATACTCCTAGCTGCAGAAGTCCTTTTCAGTATTTCAGGAAGTATGGTTGGGAAAGTGTAGCTTTTGAATAAGGGTTGTGAGCTAAAACACTTATAGGGGACAGTCTAGTAAAAAAGTTAGTGAAGGGGAAAACAATATTGTATTACAATGGTGTGCATGTGGAGCAAATTGCTTTCAATTCTATAAAAGCTAAAAGATATAAAAATATTAAAAATGACTATAAATTATATTCATGTATATATAAAATAAATAGTTCAAATTATATTAATAGCACATAATAAGGAGGAGAGGTAAAAGTAGAGTTCTTGTATGCAAGTGAAGTTCAGTTGTTATTAGCTTAAAATACACAGTTAAAATTTTAAGGTAAGTCCCTTGGTAACCAGAAAAACATAAAGGAAAAAGAGAAAGGAATCAAAACCTCTCAACACAAAAGTAACAAAATACAAAGGAAGACCACAAGAAAGAGAAAGAACAAAATATATACAAGAAAAACAGAAAGGAGTTAACAAAATGGCAATAGTCATTCTCTGTCAATAAGCATTTCAAATGTGGACTAAACTCAATAAAGACACAGAGTAGCTGAATGGATAAAAAAAAAAACAAGATCTTACTGTATGTTGTCTGTAAGAACTCACTTGGAGTCAAGGACATATCCAGACTGGAAGTGAAGGGATGAAAAACACATCCCATGAATACTAAAACCAAAATAAAGCAGGAATGGCTATACTAATACCAGAAAAAGTAGATTTTAAGTAAAATATCACTAGAGGCAAAGAATATCATTACATGTAGTAAAAGAGTCCATTCATCAGGGAGATATAACAATTGCAAATATATGCATACTGAACACCAGAACACCTATGTATATAGAACAAATATTGACAGATCTGAAAGGAAGAATTTGACAGCAATATAATAATAGTAGGAGACTTCAATGCCCCACTTTCAACAATGGATGGAACATCCAGAAATAAAATCAAGAAAGAAACAGGACACTGGAACACACTATAGATCAAATGGACCTAATAGACATATACAGAATATTTCACCAAATAGCAAAAAAATAAATAAAAAAAATCATTCTTCTCAAGAGCACACAGAACATTCTCTGGGATAGATCACATGTTAGGTCACAAAACAAATGTTAACAAATTTAAGAAGATTGCAATCATACCAAGGGTCTTTTCTAACCACAAAGGGATAACACTGGAAATGAATAGTTGCAAAAAAAAAAAAGTGGGAAAATTCACAAATATGTGCAAAATAAGTAACAACTCTTGAACAATCACTGGGTCAAAGAGGAAATCAAAGGGAATTTAAATATTTTTCAAGGCAAACAGAAGTGAAAACAATTGCCAAAACTTATGGGATGCAGCAAAAGCCCTACTAAGCAGGAAGTTTATAGTGACAAATTCCTACATTAACAAAGAAGAAAGATCTCAAATAAACAATCTAACTTTATACTTTAAGAAACTTGAAAGAGAAGAACGAAATAAACCCAATGTTAACAGAATGAAGAGAATAATAAAGATCAGAGCAGAAACAGAGATTGGAAAAACAATAGAAATAATGTAAAAACTAAGTTGGGTTTTTGAAAAAATAAACAAAATTGACAAACCCTTATCTAGATTAAGAAAAGACTCAAATAAGTTAGGGAAAGGACATAGGCATTTTATATTAAATCTCTGGGCATGTTCTTCATTTTCACAAAGAAATATGCTCTTCTAGGCTCATAGGAACGATAGTCCTCCAATTCCATTTCTTATGTATATAACTTTTGATGGTGATATGGCAGCAGAAACTATACTATGTGTTTTTAAAGGCAACCTATAGCCTCAGGCAGAGGGGCATCAGGAAGCGTTGGAAATTATGGCAAATGGCACATAGGCCCCATCTAATAGGGGCAGCTGCTACTTGGCTCCCACGCGTGTTGATGTGTGAGAATGTGGGCACAGTGTTACTGGAGTCTTCTGAATGTCTTAAAGAAATTTCAAATTCAAATTTTTATATGAAATCTCCTGGGTTTTAAATACTGGCTTAATATTTTGAAACACTTTGCTAGGCTGAAGGCCTGCTAGCTTGAGAACCTACTTTAAAAGAATCCATATTTGCCAGTTGGGCAGAAGAAGCCATCTAGAACATCCAATATTTAGTTTATCTGAGCTGAGTTCTCACTGTAAGCTATAGAAAGTTTATGGTAATAGGTAAAGTTTTGAATTATAAACTATGTAACGTATGCCATATAATAAACTAGGTTTGCTGATTCAGGAAAAGGAGTTTTGTGCCTTGGAGTGTTACCTAGGCATGAAGTACTTCAGACATGCTGGGCCCCTAACAGAGACTCCTTGTGGAAATAAAACATTTAAATTATCTATAGTATTTTAGAAAGAACATTGATTTTGGTATTTGAATATGAGTTTGAATCCTAGATCTTCTATGTGACTTTACTTACAATCCCTTAACCTTATTCTCCTAAACTGTAACCATGAGGATAATACTTTTCTAATGAGAATATAAACACGAGACTAGTAATAAATGTTAATGCCTGACATTTAGTAGATACCCAGTAAATGGTAGACATAAAATTATCACAGATTACATGTTTATTTGCACTGCTGTCTCAGGAACTAACCTGTTCACAAAGTTTGTGAGGATGATTAAATTACATGATCTCTATGACATGTTGAATACAATGCCTAAGTTTTCAATCACTGTTGGTTATCGTTCTTATTATTTGTAACAACATTGCCCTGTTACCCAGAAGTGTACAGTGAATAGTTGCATACAAATCACAGTATTGTAGCCATGGTCAGTAGATTCCTAATTCTGTTTAATCCTCACCATACCCAGTGGTCATATTCTTATGTCTTGGAGAGCTAGTGGTCATGCAGTTTCTTCAAAATCGGGGCTGGTTTTGTTGTTGTTGCTTTGTTTCTTTGTTTCTGTTTTTTGTTTAGTATAGTTCTCAGAATATCTTGCACAAGGATGGATTTGCCAAAAGATTTAGGAGACTCAGATTTCACAGGGAATGTTCTCTGTATCAAGAACTATTTTCGAAAAAATTCAAAATACCCTACCTACTACAGAAAACAATCCTTCTAGAAGTTTCCACCATAGAATGAGCAGATCGATTATTTTGTTGCTCATTTTACAACCATTACAAGGTGTACTGAAAAGGCTCTTTTCCATTCTGTCTAGACACCTTTTCCTAGACAACATCCTGAGACATAAGAATAAGCACTAAAATGAACATATTACATCAAACATACCACTGAGAGGAATGATAAGTTTAACAGTTTCCCATGTGGGAAGCACATTGATGGTAATTATCTTTCCTCCTACTTCACCCAGTTTTGCAGATCCCTCTGTCGTGGTTGGGAGGGTCTGGTCACGCTTCACCACATACTTGAAGCATGTTTTGATTGGCTGGGAGCCTACTGTGGCTTCAGTGGTGGCGCAGGTGCTGGGAGTTTAAAGGGAATTGGTATTTTCCATGGTGAGTAGCCTATGTGCTGCTTATTGCTAGTGCTCATGGGAAATTCGTTCTCACAGGAACTAGTGAGTGATCAGCATGTCTCAAATAATGTTATCAATTAACAAGATTTTTTTCAATAATATGGAAATTTTTTCCAAGGACATGTAGTCACCTATAGGAAGTTATTTATTCTTCATGTCAGGTTCTTTTGTGAGGGGATAAGAATTATAATTTTTGACTACAGGACACCAGCTGACATGGAAACCCTCTGCATTCCTTCCTTGGTTAACAAACATGAAATGTTAGCTGCCTATGAAGACATTCACACCACATCTTCCTACCAGATATTCTAAGAGAACAGTCCTTGAGCGGAAACTGAAGTTTTTCTAAACATGGTGTTGAGGAAAAGAAATGGCGATTAATAAGACCATTTAACATGACTCTTTTTTGTACACCACATCCAAGAGGCTAAATACTCCCAATACGTTTCAAACTCTACTAAATTTTTAATAGATGCACAATCACAATTTCCCACTAATTTATAAGGACATATACATACTAGCATCAGAAAAAAAGAACATCATTGCTTTAAAACTTGAAAATGTTTTCAAAGTTTTCATGACCCCGAGAGAAAGAATAAGATAACTTAAAAACTTAGCTCTGATACTCCACTGAGTTTTAGGAGAAGATACACCTCCAAATGGCAATTTTAACATGCAGTAATGTTCATGAACAGCTCCTCTTTAAACTTACCACTATTCTTAAGAATTTTCTTATATATATACACACAGATATTTATATCTAGAAGGTATAGACTATTAAATATAAATATAAATTTGTATCTTAAAGTAAATTACAACCTAGCACAAGACCTGTCATTTGACTTCATTCATTAGTTCATTAGTGTAAAAAAAAAAAAGTATCCACATGTACTTTTCCTTTGGTTAACATAATTAAGAAATTTAGCCAACTCAGGAGGCAGGGGCGTACTTTATGGCACTCATTGACATTGTATGGTAAAGTTTTCCATTCACACAATTTTCTGCCTCCTCACTACCTTGAGAAGTCGAAATATAACATTAAGCTGCTTGCTGCAGATACCACAACACCTCATGATTATGGCTCTATGGAAATAAATATTCTCTCTAAACCTGGAAACATATTTTTAGAGTTGTATTTTTTTTTTAGACTGGTAAATATGTTCAAGCTTATCTCATTCCTCTGTTTAACCCAATGAATGTTTGTAGGCAGTTAATCTGATTGTCCTCACTGCCCAAATCACGTTCTTGTGAATCTTTAGTCTTTTGTGAAAATATAGAATTTACAAACTAAAGTGGAACTTATGGAACTTGGTGATGGACAGCCTTGATGAGCTGAGCTCATCAGCTCTCCAGAACTGGATAAGTAGCAAAGGGAGAGAATCACATCTGGTTATTCCACACCTGGAATCTGATTGCAGGCAGATTCCTCAGCTTTTCCCAAAGAAATAGATATCACACTTCAAAAGATGGCATTTCTTTGGGAAAACATAGTTTTATTATCTTGTATCTGGTCTTCTTAAGATCAGATGAAAAACAGTTTACTTTCCACCTATTTTTTTTCTGGGCAGGTACGATCTCTAGGTCATTTTTTTTTTTTTTTGGAGCCATTAATGCCTCCCATATACAAAAAGCAATTGTTGATTTGCTTGCCGAACAAAATTTGAAAGAATCACCAGAGGCCATATCATTCAATAGTAATTTAGCCTCAGATTTAATGTTTCAATTAAAACTTAATAAGCATGCATGAGATGTATTTACAGTGTATGTTGAGTAGTGGTAAAAAAAACTTGTTTTGCCCACTTTTGCAAACTGGTAGATAGAACATATTTGTTTACTTGTAACATGATAATTCCTCGAGGTGTGAACACTGGGGTATGGAAGAGGTGAAGAGACAAACATTATAACAGGTATTCTGCAGAAGTGTCAAGAGATGCAGAATGTTTCAACACAAACAAAAGATGGTGAATTGAAAATGATCTGTCCAGGGGTTGAACTAAAATTCTAAATGGCAAATAATCACATTATGTTGCTTGATTCGTGACTCTCTGGAAGCATTCAAGATGGATTCGAAAAGGAGCATTGAATTGTAATTTTCGAACAGATATTATTTCATTATTAATGATTAGCGCATATTAAGGAAAAACAAGTTAATAATGTATTTTCCCTGTCACATAAAGCAAAGATAATAGCCATATTTCATTGCCTTTTTGAAACGTAATTTTTTACACAATACATACAATTATCATCACCTACTTAAACTGAAGCCACCAAAACGGACTTGTATATTGTACCCTAATAACAAGTAACATGATAACAACTGAAGGCTATTTTGAGTGCCACTTTACAAATGTGCCTTTGTAAAACCTCAAACCTAATATTTTAATTTCCAGTTTCCAATATTTTTAAACGGATCATTTTGTTTATTTGAAATGAATTATTATAAACTATGCTTTTTTTTCATTTTGAACTATTACGCATTTAATAAAATGGTAAAATCGTGTCACCATGCCTGATGTAGCTCAAACCTTGTTTTCTCTTGGTTCTTTCAGGATCCTAAAGCCAATGTTAAAAAGGCCTACTAGGTTTTGGAAAGTTATTTTCCTCAATAATTGCTCACATTTTGTTTTATTTCTTCTTTTCTTTTGATGTCTTGAAGACATTTCATTTTGAAAAGAGAACATACGGTTAAGAAAAAGGACAAAAATCTTACTATTAAGTAAGCATGTTTTAAAGAGAAAGATGATGTCTCAATATGTCAGGGAGGTATCTGATTTAAAAGGAAAATGCCATTATTTTCTTCTACTAATGTAGTCTTTAACCAAAATACTTGAAAAACCTAACTCTTTGAATTATATTACGAAAACCCATGTAATTGAATAAAAGCAAGCTCTTAAGCTCTTCAATCTACAATATATATTTTTCACCCTAATGCCAAAACATTTCAG
The DNA here is from genome assembly GCF_022079265.1 of Lynx rufus. Classification (NCBI taxonomy): domain Eukaryota; kingdom Metazoa; phylum Chordata; class Mammalia; order Carnivora; family Felidae; genus Lynx; species Lynx rufus. Next base: position 37,046,342 of record NW_025814834.1, on the reverse strand, counting down.
TGAAAAAGTGAAACTAGCAATATGTAGCCAAAGCAACCAGGCAAGTTAATGATTTTTTTTTTTTCTTTCTACCAGGTTGGTTTGGCACTTTGTAGACACTGCTAAGCCAGCTCATGTTAGTGCTTGAAGTAAAGTGTTTTGGAGTTTTGCTTAGTTGTTTTTTCTCATTTTGATAGAACTTTTGTTTTCTGGAAATCTTCAAGAAATTTGTTATCCAACACTACTAAAGCAACCTGTTGCATTTATAAAATTTAAATATCATAACAAAAAAGAACAAATCAAATGTGAGAACAGCTAGCTAAGTTTTTTAGAACATTTCCATCTTTTGCTGCAACGTAACACTCATTGCAATGATAATGACCATGAAAACAGGGAAAAGATTTGTAAAGGCTGACAAAGGAAAGCAATATATTCTCTGGCTCTACCGATCAACTTTAAAATATAACTTTTCGGGGCGCCTGGGTGGCGCAGTCGGTTAAGCGTCCGACTTCAGCCAGGTCACGATCTCGCGGTCCGTGAGTTCGAGCCCCGCATCAGGCTCTGGGCTGATGGCTTGGAGCCTGGAGCCTGTTTCCGATTCTGTGTCTCCCTCTCTCTCTGCCCCTCCCCCGTTCATGTTCTGTCTCTCTCTGCCCCAAAAATAAATAAACGTTGAAAAAAAAAATTAAAAAAAAATATAACTTTTCATATAAGAGAGTATTTACTGCAGTCATCAAGGTAAAAAGATATTACTAATTTCTTTGTTAATTTGTAATCAACTTAAAACCAAAAAATTACTTTACACTAGTTTTTTTTAAATGGTTATTTATTTTGAGAGAGAGTGGGGAAGGGGCAGTGAAAGAGGAAGAGATTGGATCCCTAGCAGGCTCCATGCTCAGTGCAGAGACCAACTCTGGTCAATCCTACCACCCTGACGACCTGAGCCAGGATCAAGAGGTGGTTGCTTAACTGACTGAGTAACCCCAGGCACCCCTTTAAACTACTTTTTTTTAAAAAATTATTTGTTTTTGAGAGAGAGCGCAAGTGGGGAAGGGGAAGAGAGAGGGGAACAGAGACGATGAAGCGGGCTCTGCACTGACAGCAGAGAGCCCCCTTGCGGGGTGTCTCAAACCCATGAACTTGGAGATGATGACCTGAGCCAAAGTCGGAGGCTCAACAGACTGAGTCACCCAGGCAACCCTCCTTTAAGCCACTTTTAAAGAAGGAAATTCTACATATAAAAGTAATGGGCTTTTTTTTTTGTTTTTGCATAAATTTAGCATCTGACATTAAAATACTTGTCTTTATTTGGTTTTATACCTTTATTATATGTGACTTTCTTTGGTTTCTAAACACATCTACACATACAGAAATGCACATACATTCACATACAAACACAAGCATTTGGACACTGCGCACGTATTCTCAGCATAGTCATACATGCATATATCCGCACAGACACTCGTACCTACATACAATGCTTTAGACCAATCAAAATTAAATCATAGGAACTACTGACAAGAATAGGTGTAAACTTATTAATAATGATGATATATGCTCCTTAAGCTTATGTCTAAAATAGAATGAACATACTTAAGAAAAAGGGAAGAATTCATTTGAATGTATCTAGATTCAGAGTTTAAGAATTGAAAATATAAATTGAAAATACATGTAGTCATGCAGTAAATTGAGAACATCATACTCTCGATAAAGTTTCACAAGTGTTAAAATGAAAGTGCATGCAGTCTGGAAGAAACTTAAGGATGCATCCCCTGGGCTGAAATGGTGACAGACTGTCAGAGGACATTCACGTATTCCATCGATTCCGTTGTTAGGTAGCAGCATCATGACAACAACCTGCAACTGAACTTCTTTTCCACCCAGTACCACAGACAAATCGATCTGCCTCTACTGATTACCAACATTTTCGGCATGTTCTTCCAGATTTCTATGTGTTCTTTGGCAGAGAAAGAGGCAATTTGAAGATTTTCCCTTTAAGCCATCGAAGTTTTGGAATTCCTATGCAGCATTTTATCAGTGCACTACATCTCTGGCATCACTAACCACTTCCCAACTCTGGATATTTCTCTGAAGTTCTCATCAAAATCACATCAGTATTTTCAGTGTTTCCTTGAACCAGCTATAATGAATATGGATTATTAGATATTTCATTATGTTAAGCGTGTTTTAATTTTTGGACTATCTTTTTAATAACAATGTGAGCTTGTTTAAGACCTGGTAAACGAATCTCCTTGCCTTATATTTTATCGGTGATAATTGGGAACCAAAGTGGATTTTGGACATGTTTTGGTTTCCTTACTACCGTGTTTCCATTTATGCAGTATCTAGACTGCCGCTTTAATTACCCCTCCTCCTCAGAATGCAATCCACAGTTACCCACACCTATGACCCAAGTCAAAGGCATAAGATGTTCCCTTTTTGGTGTCTGAATCTGTGGGAGCCTGAAGAGTGAATTAACCCTGGGGAATGTTTTTCCTCCTAGTTTCCATTTCTCATGTAATAAATAATAAATGAATGTATTCATAAAGAAAAAAAAAACCTTTAAAATATTGAAAACTTACTCTGTGTGAGACATTGATCTAGAAGAGTGGCAAGTCATTAATCTAATGGGAGTGGGGGTGTGGAAGGCACTGCGAGGAGCTATGTCCACCTGAGCTGCATTTCTCTGACATTGTGGTGTTATAGAAGTACTCAAGGTACCAGTTCAAAATGACCTCTTCAAACTGCTTTGGAACATCCTCCACTGTGCTTGTATATGCAAAGATGTTTGAGATCCTCAGCAGATTTATCTAATGATTAAGAACATGAATTCTGAAGTCAGTTCAGTGTGGGTGGTCCTACTGGGTGGGTGGTTTTCCTTTCTGCAGGGGTAGAAGGATCCAGCTTTCTCCCATCTCATGACCCCTGGGGATCTCAGAGTCCTCTACTTTCTGATGCTAGATAGGGAGAGAACTAATGGACAATGCAGACCCACTTCCTCAAAATCCTGGCCTGGAAGTGACACTTGTCACTTTTACTCAGTCTATTGGCAGGAAGGTGTAGGAACTTGGGAAATGTAATCTTTGGCTAGGCAGCCTTTTTTTTTTTTTTTTCCTTTTAGCAAAAACTACATATTATGGAATGTGGAGCCCAACTATTTGATGGATTGTTCAGCCCCAGCACAGCACTCACTTAATTATCTGAGCATTTACCTTTTTAGCTATAAAATGGCATAAATAATAAGTACCTTGAATGCCTGTTATGATCAGATGATACAAGGCATGAAACTTTATAATATTTGTGTCACTATACAATCGCACATTATTTCTGATATATCAAGATAAGTCCTATGCATATCTTTATTAAACAATAATTTGCACATACAATATAACTAGCTATTAGCAATATATTTCCAGTGTAACACAAGTACCCTTTCCACACATATTTTGCTATAGCACAGTATGAAAGTAAATATATATTTATTTATTTATTTGCAACAGTACTTGTTTTTAAGAAGAAGATGAACAGAAAGTCTTAAAGAGTACAAACTTTAAGGTATAAATGAATAAGTTCTGGGGATCTAGTGTACAGCATGATTGCTATAGTTAATAACACTTGAATTATATACTTGAAATTTGCTGACAGAGTAGGTTTTATGTGTTCTTACCACACATGCACACACACATACGCACATACACAAATAATAATCATGTGAGGTGATGGATGTCTTAATTAATGATGGTTGTAGTAATCACTTTACAATGCATACTTCTATTAAATCATCATGTTGTATGCCCTAAATATATACAAGTCCTATTTGTCAATTATACCTCAATGGAGCTGGAAGGAAAATTGTTTTAAAAAAAGATGAACAGAAAGTCTGAGTCTAATCTCATCATAACGAATGCAAAGCAAAGAAAAATAACCTACCATGCAGAAGTTGTGAAAGGGATTTTGAACAAAGAAATAGACTAATCTTTGGGACACGTGGGTGGCTTAGTTAAGTGTCCAACTCTTGGTTTCGGCTCAGGTCATGATCTCGCAGTTGGTGTGTTTGAGCCCTGCATCTGGCTCTGTGCTGACAGTGCGGTGCCTGTCTCAGAGTCTCTCTTGCTCCCCCCTCCCTCTGCCCCTCCCCCACTTGTGCATGCTCTCTCTCTCTCTCTCTCTCTCACCTCTCTTTCAAAATCAATAAACTTAAAAAAAAAACTCATCTTTGACTTTGAGAAACCCATATGCTGTTCATGATGCACAAAAAATTGTTATGCTTTCCTAAACATATTTAATAGAATTAAATCTTTTTGTTACCTTACTGAAAATAAAACAAAAATTAAAAGCCAAATATACTCCTTTCAATGAAAATTTTCCTTTCAGACCATGGGACACTTAGTCTGAACTAGGGGAAGATACATCTATTCAAAGATGTTATATATCATTCATCCTTGAGATGTATTTTAATACAAGGCCATAATACATGTGAATTGATTCACATCAGTCCATACTTATTTAGTAGCTGATCAAAGCACCAACTTCAAGTAGGTTCATTTTAGAATATTAAACTCTATGGAGGCAGAATAAGCCTTCAATCTCAGAGTCTTGACAAAAAGGGAAATATATATTGAAGCAATAATAATTTTTTATAATTTAAAACAAAACACTCATGGATTTACTGTCATATGCCTGCTAGCCAACTCTAGAAATTTTGGATAGGTAGCCCTTAAAACAATGACGACAACAATGATAATTGACATTTGTTGAGTGCCTTCTATTTTCTGTTTATTGTTATGTATGATAGTGTCATGTTTTCTTCCAAGAGTTTTATATTTTTAGCTCTAACAGGTCTTTGATCCATTTTGTGTTCATTTTTGTGTATGCTGCAAGATAGGAGCGTGACTTCATTCTTTTGCATGTGGAAAATGAAATCTCATTTATCCAAGCAGTAGTGGTATGAGGTAGGTATCAGCCTTGTGCCAGTTGAGGTGAGGACGTGTGTTCAAACATTTCATTAAGGTAAAGCCTGCTTAATGAGAAGCCACTAAGGGAGTGTGGGAGGCATGACAGAGGGAGGGAAGAAGCCAAGCTGTGTGAAACTTCAGTTGAAATTCCAGCTTAAGTCTAATCCTTCAGGAAAATTTTAGAAGGCAAATCACAGCTCGAGGGGAATCTCCTTTAAGGCGAAGGCTTTCATACCCCTAGCTTAGGGAGTACCTTACACCTAGGGGTGATGGAAACTCCCAGGTATTTCCAGCTCTCCAGCATGGCTCCAGTGGCTCAAGGGAAGTCTCCTGAAGGGAGTTTCAGTTGCAGACTCTTTCAAGCAAAAGGCATAAGAGTTGGGGGACAGGTACCCATGAAAGAGATTTGCGAGAATCTGGAATGCTTTTCACTTCATTTTCACTGCCTTCACTTAACAGTTAAAAAAAAAATGTGGAATAACTTTCCCTGGCTGATGTAATTAATAAATGGGACAGCTCAAAATAAGCCCAGGTCTGTGACTCCACAGCTTGGGAGAGAGATGTGGCATACGGGAAGAAAGTGGTTGGTGGAACAGGACGGAGGTAAGCAGGTTAAAATGGGGTGGGCACATGCTAATGACTGAGACACCACTGAGAGTCCTTCCTGCCCCAACCCCAAAAGTGATGAAGGCTTGTTTTTAGATGAGGCATGAGAATTAAGGAAGTTGAAATTTTTTTTAACTGTCTATGCTCTTTCAACAAATGTTGCTGGGACAACTGGCTATCCACATACAAAAGAATGAAGTTGATTCCCCTACTTCGCACCTTGTATGCATACGAATTAACTCAAAATGGTCAAAGAACTATATGTAAGCACTAAAACTATAAAACTCTTAGAAGAAAACATAGGGGTAAAGCTTTGTGACCTTGAATTTAACAGTGGTTTCTCAGCTATGATATCAAAAGCACAAGTAATAAAATTAAAATAGATAAATTGGACTTCATCAAAATTAAAAACTTTTGTGCATTGGAGGAAACTATCAAGAAAGTGAGAAGACCACCCAAAGAATGGGAGAAAATATCTACAAATCATATATCTGATAGAGGACTTGTATCTAGAATATATAAAGAACTCTTACAAGTCAATAATGAAAAGGCATATAACAAATTACAAATAACTCCAAAATTAGAAAAGGATCTGAATGGACATTTCTCCAGAGAAGGTACAAAAATGTCCCAAGGGCATTGGAAAAGATGCTCAACATCCTTAGCCGTCAGCAAAATGCAAATCCAAGCCACAGTGAAATGGCATTTCACACCTGAGAAGGTGGCTCTAGCAGAAAAGACCTAATGTCCAGTGTTAGGATTTAGAGAAAGCAGACCTCTTGTAGGCAGCTGCTAGGAGTGTAAATGGGAGAGCTCCTGTGGCAAATGATCTGGCAATTCCTCAAAAGCTAAACAGAGCTACCGTTTGACGCAGCAATTCTACTCCTAGCTATACACCCAAATGAAATGAAACCACGTCTACACAAAAGCTTGTGCAGGAATGTTTATAGCAGCATTATGCATAGTGATCAAAAGGTAGAAACACCCAAATGTCCATTATGAATGAATGAAAAAAGGTGTTATATCCATATAATGGAATATTGTTCAGTCATTAAAAGGAATGAGTACTGGTACATGCTATAACATGGATGCGGTAGTCTAAATGAATGCCTGTGTTTCCCTAAAATTCCTGTGTTGAAATCATAACCCCCAAGGTTGATAAAATTTAGGGGAGAGCGTGGTTGGGGAAATGATTAGCTCATGAAGGTAGAGCCCTCATGAATGGAAATGGTGCTCTGTAAAAGAGATCCCGCAGAGCCCCTTAGCCCCCTCTGCCATGTGAGAACACAAAGAGAAGTGGGAAAACCGGAAGAGGGCCCTCACCCCACCGTGCTGGTACCCTGATCTCAGACCTCCTCCCAGAACCGTGAGAAACAATTTCTGTAGTTTATAAGCTACCTAGTCTGTGATATTTTGTTTTAGTAGCCCAAATGGACTAAGATGGCAGATGAAACTTGATAACATTACACGATGAGGCTGGACATAGAAGACCACATATTATGTGACTCCATTTATATGAAGTATCCAGTCCAGGGGACTATATAGATGCAAAAAGGGGATTAGTGACTGCCTCAGGCTGCAGAGAGTAGGAGAATTGGACAATGAGGGCTAAAGGGCAGCATTGGGGCTTTGGGGGGAGGGAATAAAAAACGTTCTAAAATTGATTGTGATGATGCTTACGCAAGGCTGTGAATATACTACAAACTTTTGAATCCTACGCTTTAAATGGGTGAATCGTATGGTATGTAAATTTTGTCTCAGTGTAATTGCAAAATGACAAAAAGCCCACGCTAGTAGTAATCATAGTAGTCGTAATTGAGAGACTTTTTGTTGAGAAATATCCAGGCTGACAAGCTGGGATTCAGGAAGCCAGGCATTCACGTAGGGCCTTGCTGGCAGGTGTTTGGTGGTCCTTACAGGCTACCCCACGGCTGGAGGTGTGAAGTTCCTAGAACAGAGCTGGTGTTTGGTTCTGGAAATGTTCACGGAGAATAGGCACTAAAGGGCCAGGCGGTGAGGGGCGATGTCAGCCCAGCCTCTGCCTCACCCATAACGATTGCATACGTGTCCTCCACTTTATGGGGCAAAGTGAATCCTAGAAACTGAGCATTTGGTCCTTTTGTCACCTGCTGGCCTCTTTGCTCCTTAAAGGAGTGCAGGGATTGGGGGCAGTGGGGGCCTTGGCTGAGCAGCTCCTTGAGTCGGGGAGCAAACAGCACAGGGGGCTCCCACAGAGGCCTCCAGATTGAAGGCGACTTCTCGCGAACTCAGCAGGGTGGGCAGCTGAAGAGCATGCGAATATTGTGCATTTGTAAATATTTGAGCACATCTGCTTAGTTTCCTCCCAAAAAACCGGTGGGAAAACCCGCCTCGCATTGTGCCATGCAATGCTGTTACCCTGCTCTAATTGTCAAATCTGTTGAGTGTTTTCCTCATGAACACAAAAATTAAACATCGCTCTCCTCATTCATGATTAATTCAGCTGCAGCGCTGCGCTGTGTCACACTGCATTTTTTAAAGTAATTGTTAAATTCTACCTCATAATCAGAGCAGTTTTAATTAACTTTTTGTCAGTTAATCTTTTTTTCCTCATACATTTTCCATATCTGGTGTGTGTACGGCACGTCTCTGCCCAGGGGTTTGCAGCCCCTCGGTATGAATGCTTAAGCCCTATTAGTGCCGAAGGGTGTGCCGCACGCGGGTGGAGAGAGGGGGCCTCCCGGGCTCCATTCTGCTCAGCTTTCCTGGGCCTCGCTAGTTATGTCATTTGCATTAAAGAGCTCCGCCACAGTAAGCTCATTTATAAGCTGCAAAGTTCAGGCTTTCTTTCCCCTTTCTCCTGGAATGTGTTTTCTGTGTCTAGGAGAGAGATGGTGCGGAACAGAACGTAGACAAGAGGGAAGAGACCCCGACTGGAATGTGGAACAAACCCAACGCAAAGGGTTGATCGCAGTGTGATTCTCTCCCCCGAGCTAGTCTGGTCCCTCCTGAGAATACTTCCTTGGATGCCTCTGACCTTGGCAATGTTACCAAAGTCACATCCCACGTATTTGAACTTTTTTTTTTTCCCCACGTAGCTCACCCATCAACTGTGTGCACCCTTCAACTTTCAGGGCGGCTCGCCTGGGTCTTTTATCCCTCAAGTAATACTCGTTATGTACACGTAATATAGGAAATCCAATTCCTTATTAAATTGCACATATCTGTGTTTTCTTTCTCAAAAAGGCGCCTGTGTTTAAAAGCGATTGTGTGTTAGCTTTTCTAAAAGTTTTTAAAATGTGCACATGTGTGTGATAGTGCCAATAGTCCTGCTACTTCTAGCAAAGCAGCCGCTTTTGGGTATTTGTAGGATATATTTTTCAGGATATCACATTAGTTTCTCAGCGTTAAAAAGCATAAAATTGAAGAAGTAGGAACTGATAATTCCTTATTTTAGAATCTGAGGCTAAAATGGTGAGAGATTAAATAAACACACCAGATGTTCAAGTGGTTAAGTTATTTAAACAGAGTGTGGTCAAACCCTAGAAGAGAGAATGCATTCACTCTACGAACATTTGTGCTGAGGTGTCGCCATATTGAATTTGTTAATTAACCTGTTCTGCCCAGAGTTGTCAATCTTAAGGATTGAATGTTATTCAGATAAAAATTGTGCCAAAAGTTTTCCTGCTAAGAAATATATTACAAAGTATACTTAAGGCAAAGTGTATTTTGTATGAAGTGCTTTGACCTCAGAAAAATGGAGTGTGTGGGATTCACAGTTTGTGGTCAAATCTTGAGTATGTACCTTACCAGGTCAGTGGGGAGGCAAGTATCTTAACTCCTATGAGTCCCGTTTTCTTCATTTGTAAAATTGGGATAATATTTCCTGCATCATACTATTTTTCTGATGATCAAGAGAAATTATTTTAATGTATTTAGCACAATGTAAGTTCTCAATAAAAGAGCAGTGATGATGATAATGAAGATCATGAAGCTTGCCCTAGTCTTGCTGCCTGATATAAAATCATTTACATGATTCTACACATGTAGCACAGTGGGCCCAAGTATCTGTCCCAGCATTTATCATGATCTGTCCTGCCTCTGTCTTCCAGAAGGGAGCTCTTTCCCGTGAACTTCTAGAGGACTAATTCCACGTCTTGTTTAACTTGCGTCTCCCACAGGCCTAGAAGAATGCCTTGTGTGTGTGTCCAATAGATCCTTGCCAAATTGTAATGGAATCCTCATTTTTTGTTCTTTTGCTCAATCAACAATATTCAGTAAACCATACTGCTGAAAGAGGAGTAGAGAATGGTTCTTGTCCTCAAAGCATTCAAAGTTGACTGAGGAACTATCTGTGTAGACAGAAAATTACAGAACGCGGTGGCGGTTGTTCTGCCTCCTGGAGATGGGAAAGGCTTTACTGAGAAGGCAACATGTACGTGGGCCTTGAATAAGCAAGAGTTTTACCCAAAATGAGTCTAAGGGAAAGTTGTTCAAGACAACCAGAGTAAAATGTACATGCAAAAAGATAGAATCATGAAACAGCATGTTCAGGAAATGGTGAGATGTGCCACGTGGTTAGATTTTGGTACACAGAGGATTGTGGCTCGTGTCACACTCTTGTTCTATCTGCCCATTCCTGTAATCTACATCCTAAAAATCTACACAATCCTTTCACTGGGATGGCACTTGTTACATTGTCAGCTATGGTGGTGGCAGAAGATAGGAAGGAGGGAAAAACACAAACCAAATACAAAAGTTCCTGGTGAATGCTTCAGAGGTGGGTATGAGGTTGTGAGGACAAGGAATGGAGTAAATTTAAAGAGGGAGAGGTAATGGGAAAAACTGTGGAACAGCCCAGAGATAACTTTGTCATTTGTTACCCATAAAACAAAATTTATATTTCCCTTAAATAATCCTTTTGTTGTGTTTGTATAAGTGTGGAAATGAACCTTAATTCTACTCCCAGTGTGGTTGAGAAATTCAGCTCCCTGTTTGTGCTTTCCCAGAATTCTCTTATTTGCTCTTTGTATTCAAGTACAAAGAAGAATGGCTCTAATCCAATTTTGATTTGGAAGCCAAGTATGATGGGAGTGTAGATGTCACAGCAATGTGTCCAAATTTACTTTATTTTTGAAATGTCGTGAATATGCTGCTTAGAATTATTCATCACTGGTATTCATTTTTCCACATAGGAGTATTTTATGATTCTATTTCCTAATTCGTGAGTCCTAATGTAAAATGTGCTGATATATCAACTTTATTAATATATAATTCCCTGGATCTATATACTTTAATTTATAATGATTTCTAAGCTTGTAATTTAAAATAAATATTAAAAGACACTACATAAAACTACCATAGCCATTAAATCAATACTCAAGAATATTTTAATTCCTAGAAATTCCCCATGGTGAGAAGAGTATTTATTTCCTGTTGATAGGGACAGGGAAAATAAGTTTAATGGTTTGCTTTTCACAATATTTTATTTTAAATATATTTAGCTGTGCTATAAAATAACAAATAATTTTGGAGATGGATTTGTAACAAAAAATAAATGACCAGTTAATTTTAGATTGCTAAAATTAAAAAGTTTTGGGGGGATGAACATTTGTCATAGTTCAGAGAATATAAACTAAAGACAAACATAAAACAGAATTCACTGCTATTCATTTGTTATTGTATGCAAGCATTTATATTGAGCCCTTTTAAAATGTTTTTTAATGTTAAACCTTTATGACCTGCCTCAATTTCAATTTTTTCTTCTTAGCTTATTAAACAAGTCACTTTAATTATAATTGAAAAGAATGACTAAGATTTTGTTAGGTTTGTGAAGGACTCTGGATCATGGACATATTTGATTTGACCCCAAACTCAATAAAATTATTAATTACTAAGAAGGGATCCCCAAGGACTTCCTTTTAGAATTGAAAACCCATGATGTTCAAATGTACTTTGTAAATGGTTATTTCTAAACTGATAGCAAATAGCAAATCTTTAATTAGTGTGCATAAAATTAAAATTTACTTACAGAGAATTAAACTGGAATTTGAAGTTCTCATAATCCAAACCAATAGGAAGCTGAGAAATTCAATTTCACAGTCTCTTTTCTTTCACAACACATAATGCCTTTTATTTTTCATTATTATTCCATTTAGCAGATCTTTTTAAAGCAAAGTTTGTGAAGAATGGTAAAAGCTTGAGGAAAGGTTATGAAGCAAAGCCACTGAAAGTACTAGCAAGTTAACAATAAATAAGAAAAGGAATGCATGTATATTTATATAACTATCTTTACATAAAAATGTTTTAGGGCTAAGAGATCTCAGTTTAGAATCTGGGTCCTATACATTCCAATAAGGAGCACTTCTAATATGTCCTAAAGTTCAGAATCCCATGGCCACATATAGCAATTGAAAAGATGCCAGATTTCCAAAGAAAAACTCTTTGAGCATTGATTAAAGTTGTGATTAAAAGTGTGTGAGCCTTCCTATCTAAAAGTGTCAGCTGAGACGAGAACAAACAGCCAACAAAATAAAGCAGCTATTGTAAGAATAGAAATGGATTTCAGCGTCAACAGTAAATAAAATAATAAAACGTGCGCCTTCCCCTGTACTCCACGGAAGACAACGCTTTGCAGAATTTTTATTGGCACTCCGCCATACTTATTTTCATTTATCTGCCTCAAAGCACCATTTCAAAAAGTGCAAAAGCATGTTGTTGATAAAGTAGATTGTTTATAGCTGAATTGAAAATTTCAGAACAACACATATTGTAATCAGGTTGGGGAGGGAGGTGCAGGAAGACTGCAGCTGCATCTTTTCTCAAACCGATGTCTCCATCACTGCGAGAAATGGGAAGATGTGTTATTTTGCCCTACGAAATTTAACAAGCAAATCTTTATAAACTGTATTAAGTGACAAGTATTACCAAAAGCCATAAAGTCTACTGAGTCTTTATTTACTGAAACGCTTTCCCAGCACACTGTTCCCATATTGCAGTCTCCTTTATGGTGTTGTGTTTGTAATGTACTCAGCGACTCAGGGGTGATTTCAATGATAGTAAATCCTGGGCCCACGAGTCCCCATGTGTACCATAGTCATTTTAATACTTCTGCAGTTAAGTACTGGTGGGTATAAATTTCAGCACCAACTTTTAGTTGCTTTGCCGTGTTTTTTTTTTTTTTTCTTCCTTGGGGCTGTTTTTGCAAAAGCAGAGCCGATGACTATGAAAATAAGAGAAATGCTTAAGCAAATGACAATTAGAAGGGAGATGTTTCATTCGCTTTCTTTCTTTATATGGTTAATGATCATAGCTGACAAACGATGGACACCATTCAATAAGTGACTATTATAAAACACTTCAGGAAAAAATTTATGAAAACAATAACTTTCTTAAACTGGGTGCCTGGATCACTAAGATTCCTAAGGATGTTACTTGGTGTTCTTGGGGGGCAAAAGTGTATTCTGCGGTCAAAGGTGTTGAATAAGAAATGGTGAGTTAAACAAAGTTAAATTTCTTCTTAGGCTTTTTAGTCTTTAAATACAACATGTAGTGTTCATCTCCAGGAGGATGTGTCATTTATCTTTTTTTTTTTTTTTTTTTAACCTGCTCAGTGCCTTTGGAACACCAGTATTCTGTATAACTGTGCGCAGGTAATACAGGTTTAGAGGGGTTGTAATACATTTAACACAGTGGGATTTAAGCAAAGCTTTTGCATGTAACCTCTGAGCATTTAGGGAGATTGATGCCTAACATAGGATATTCTGTAAAACTTTAGTAAATGTTTGTGGAGGAAATTAATGACTTTATGAACAAAGGCCATCTTGCTAATAAATGAGTGCCTCGCATGCTATCTGCTGGTGTCATTCTGCTGATGAATCCAATTATTTTATATCAGTCATAAGGATTCTGGAGAATTGTCTCAAAGGTCTTGAAAGTCTGGTTCTTTTGCATTTGTGGATGATATACTTTTTTTTTTTCCAGTCTAGGACCTTTCAGAATTTCTTTTAGAATTTACTCTCAAAATTAGGTCTCAGATCTTAGAATACCTTTCTCTTTGATCTTCTTCAATTTTACTACAATATGTCTTTACTAATAATCTATGATCCCTTGTCTTCTGAAGTCTTTCTTTTATGTTGTATGTGATGTTTCCATTATCATTTATTCAAATTTTCTCCCTTTTGATTATCGTTTTCTTCTCCATGATCATCTGTTTGTTGACAGTTTTACTTCTACCCTCCATATCATTTACGTTTAGTTAAAAAATTTCTTGTTCTTCATTCTTTTCTAGTGCCTTCAAATTCAACCTGGTTTTTCAGGACAATAATTTATGCTTTGACTATATCCATCCTGATTAGAGTTGCCAGATAAAATATAGAACACCCAGTTAAATTTGAATTTCAGATAAACCATCACTACTTTTTTTTAGTATAAATTGTCCAAAATTCTATAAGTGGTAAAGTGGGACATACTTAATTAAAAAATTTTCCCACATTTATCTGAAATTCAAATTTAACTGGGAATCCTCTATTTTTACCTGCTAAATCTGTTTCCTCTATTTCTACAATCTAAATACCAGTTTATTCTTCCTTGCTTCCATTTCAGTAAACTTATCTCTAGAAATTCTATTTCTTAGCGTCAGTAATGTTCTTTTGTCAAGGAATGAATGGATATAAATCATTAATATGAGCTTCAGCAGAAAACCCTATAGAGATTCCTGGTGTGTTGAAAATAGAATGGACAGTATCTTGGTTTAATTGTTAGCATCATGCTATTCAGAAATATAGTAGGTTGATTTTCAGGCTTTTCAGGAATGCTATCTGAATTATATAGGAAAACACCGACTGCTATAACAAATAGATCTCCAAATGTATAATGTCTCCAAAACAATAGAATTTTATTTCTCAGTAACATGACAGTTCTGAGTGGGTAAAAAGTCTGACATTTTAAGCAGTCAAGTAATTGTTTTTTGTTTTGTTTTTTTCCATGCCTATATATGTTCACAGCCATCCTGATTACTGCCATTCTGCTCAGCCAAGACAGAAACAAAGCATGGAAGAGCATGCATGGGAGTTTCTAGTGGGTTCAGGCCTGAAAGTGATACATATCAGGTCTGCTCATATTCCATTAGTTGGAATTCAGTCACAGAGCCATATCCAACTGCAAGGGAGTCTGTAAAATGTAATCTGGTTCTTCCCAGGAAGAAGAATAGATTTTAGTGAGTAGGTAGCACTTGCTGTTACTTGGGCATTGCTTAAAGTAAGGCATGGTCATGCTAAAGAAACAGGGGAAAAAACTGCATGGATAACGTTGGAGAATATTTTATTTTCTTGGAAATCATAACAATTGCATTTTTGCCTTATTTGTAATTATTTGTTGATGCGATTAAATAGCACAGGTGCCTCCAGGAAAAAAAGAAAGTAAAATTGATGACATTGCATTGACATTTCCCAAGAATCATTGGAACGAACAGATTATATTCTCTGCTCTGATGCTTAACAGATTAATTATCGGGATGGATGGATGTATCCAAGGTGGTTTGGGAAAAACAAGGTGGCTTTATGTGGATATGGGTAAACCATTAAACAAAGCAGAGTGAGGAAGCCTGCCAAGGTATGCGAGTACCTCTTTAGCAGATGAATCAGAAACTTCTGTTTGCAGAGCTGTCAACATAGCCCTCTCCTAAATACTAATTGCTTAACAAACAAGATATTAAGATCTTTAAAATAAGTGTTTCTTTGTCATATATGTGTATTTATAAACATGGAACGGAAATCTCTACTTGCAAAATATTTAGAGTTAGATGCTGTTGTAGGTAATTAGTGGAAAAGACTGTATGTTTTCTCATCCACCTGCTGGTAGAAGCAGATGGTAGCTTATTTCTGCCCATGTGACCTACAGATTCTTCAGGTTTACCAAAATACTATGACTATAGTAATAGCATTGTTTCCTTCCCAGGTATGGTTAGGACTAGGGTGTGTATAAATAGTTTGCGTTCCTCTCTTGCCTCACCAACCTTTTCAGAGGAAATACAAACAGAGGCTATGGGTCTTAATGATGTTTTCTAAAGCATAATTTTTCCCGAGAATAATGGTTATAATTTTGGATGGAAAGAATGCTATCATTTTTAATCTTATAATGAAAGAAAATGTTGGGGTTTATATCTTGTTTGATTTTAGCGAGACAAAACAAAAAAACAAAACAAAAAAAAAAACCCAAAAAACAAAACGAACAAAAAAAACCAAACAGTGCCCCAGGTGCCAAGGGTATTGACACCATCTCTCCACCTGCACGTAGCCATTTCCTTCCACCTCCAAGCTCTCCTGTGAGCCTCGATATTTAGCTCTTCATTCTTTTATAGCAAACCATGGGATACTTTATAATATAATATCATCTCAGAGAAAAACCAAATATATTCATTAGCATCTTTTTTTGAAGAACTGTATAAAATTCAGACAGAATTAATTTTGAATTCTTTTTATTATCCTCACTTTGTTCTAAAAACGTACACTCAACAAGATAAAACGAAACCGAAAGCACAAAGGACATTTTATGCAGCATCTGCTTAATCTTAGAACTAAAATGTGCTCATGAAACTAATGAGATGAAAGGAATTCACGGAAAGATGCTAGCCTATGGTTGTAAAAGCAATACCTGACGGTCCCTTCCCTGGCGAAATGCTTACCATAGCAGCTCCACCCGCCAGGAGCCCGCTACCCCTCAGTTAGGTGGCCCCTCATTATGAGGGCAGCTTATCTTTTCTTAGGAGGTGATTCCAAATGACTATTTTGTTAACCTCAGTATCACTTAATGCTAGTTTTAACCTTTGCCATTCTTTTTGAATGAGTTCTACTAGCGAGTTTATTTATATGTGGTGAGCAGGGTTTGAAATGTTTTTTCCCTAAGCTCTTCCTGACGTCTAGAAATGTGGTTATCCCAAAATTAGATCTTTCATACATTTTGAACAGGCTTCGTTTTTTTTTTGGAATTCATTGATGGTCAAGGCTCTTGGTTTCTTTTTTTAATCAGCTGGAAAGTTGAATAAATCAAGAAATTCTAGTCCGGTGTATTGAAGGCCAAGTGATTGGTTCTCACAAAGCTGTCTGTCTTCTCTGCTTAAGACCATGGATATACCCATTCATTACAATGTGTCTAGGCTTCCTCCAGGGATGGAGATACCCAATCTCATTTTTTCCAAGGGCTCTTTTGTAAGCTCAAATAGGGTAATGTAAAATATCCTGGGGGGGGGGGCAAATATTGTTATTATAATAAAGTGGCAGTTTAGTTAAGTGTACACAAATTACTTTGGAGATTTTGAAAGCCTCACACTCAAAAGTGTGCTCCTGGGACCAGCCACAGGGATGTCACCCAGGAGCTGGCTAAAAACTCAGGATTGGGGCCCTGCTCCAGACTTACTGAATTGGGTCTGTGTGTCAGTAAGATTCCCAAGGTGATTGATATGCACATTAAACTTTAAGAAATACCGAGAAGCAGCCCTGTGAAGTGTGTATGATGGTCCCAGTTCTACAGCTAAGGAATCTGAGGATCGGAGGGGCGAGATTGTACAACTTGAGAACTTAAGCTCAGGTCTGTTTGAAGCTCACGTTCACACATTTCTACCACACTTCCCTGCTTTCAGTGCACTGTAGCCAGTTTTTAAAGACAAGTGCAAAATCGTTGTCTACTTTTTTTTTCTACTATTTTTACTAGCTTTTGACTATTCTGGCAATGTTCTCCAAAAGGACATGCACTTGCACAAAATTCCGGTGACAGTGAAGCCACGCGTTGCTGAAGGAGACCAAGTTTGGTGGAAAGATCAACAGCAAGGATTTTTGTGGCTTTGCACACTTCTATTTTTGAGCACTTGAAGGATCTTATTTATTAGAGTGTGTTTGCAGAATCTGTCAGTAAACATCTTTTCTTTGTTAATATTTAACCCACCAACTCTTTCAAGCTTCCATCTTTTCCAGTCTCACAGTCCCACATGCTTTTTAATCCACTAATAGCACCAAACTGTCTCCACGGTGCAATAAAAGTCTTCCCTTTTATGACTTCCTTGAATTACTACCCTAACTTATAATTTGCCAGATTTGTTTTTGCCTTCAAATCCCTTAGTTCATTGTAGCCACATGAAAAATATTACACCCTATGCATTTTCCTCCCCAAACTCTAATGCTTATTTTTAATATACTAATAGTTCTTGCCCAGAGTAATTTAGTCTTGCTGCCATCCAGAATGTTTTATTCACCATTCAAAGAACTTTTAGAAGTTTCTCTATAAAATATTGGGAAATATTTGAAGTAGTTCTAATGATTACTGAAATCCAGTAAACTTTAATTACATTATATAATTGACAAAAATACCCCAAAGAGTTTAGGGAAACTCCCAGAGAAATTAGATGGGCCATTTAGAAGCTTGCTAGACTTGCTTTCTAATGCTGAAGTATTTTCAAAGGAAACATGGGCTGAGTTTTCAGAAGCCAAGGGAATTCCTTTTTGAGTGGCGGCCATAAATACCTTGCTCTTATCTGAAACAAGTGAAAGAGATGATTTGAGTTGGAGATAATTGTATTTTCATTGTATTTCTTCAAGAGCCAGAAGTGGGGGAAGGGTGTAGTTTATAACTTCCTGCCCTGAGGAAGGGGAGATAAACTAGTGAATGTGAAAAATGTCTGTCCATTGATTTTCTTTACTTTATCGTAACTCCAAAAATTGACAGCAGTTCTGTGTGTATGCGCACATGTGGGTGTGTTTATGGATCCTAAGCAGAAGGAAAGAATAGTGCAGAAATGATAGTGATGGACATCCCCTCCACTGCCACCTACACCCTGGAGACACCCTGGAGACTGTGGAGACTGCTGTCTACACAACTCAGGCACTTTCCATTGGGTTAAGTCCAGGAGGCCTTGCTCTCCGAATCAGAATCTGCCTAATACTTGTACATCTTCCTTCTCTTGCATTGTCAACAATGCAGACTCCCCAAAGTAGAATAGCCAATCACTCTATGAGCAGGTAGTGAGTTCATTTCAAGCTGTTAGCACTCAGCCTGGAATTTTTGCCTAGAATGCCAGGGGACTATGTGAAGTTGTACTTGGCTGCATCAATCACGAATGGTCTCTGGAATTCTGACTCAGAAGTTTCATGACATGTAAGGCAGTGAATACACAGGGCAGGACCAATTCCTCTTCACCACATGTAAAGTGTTGGGCTATTGAATGTACCAATGTGCAGACTGAATTACCAGGGAATACGTGTTCGTGGCCTTATAGCTGGAAATACTAATCAAGAAGGAAAGTTGTGTCTTTTCTCACCCATTTTACTTCTGAAATAGTCAAACAGGGCATGAAATGTACTGATCTGAGAAATTCATTCTGGTTCATTAGCTACTGATAAGATTTCAGTAGAAACTTCTTCATTTTATAGTTGCTTTTACTAAGTTAAGTATTGATCATGCAGCTTACATAGTTTCTGATATGGAGCAAGTCCTCAGGAAATATTAACTTTTATTTTAGGTAATAGTAATAATCATATTAGTACCATCATAGGATTTTTCAGCATAAAATTTGTCCTAATTATTGAGGAAAATATTGCCATAGTCTTTCAACTAATTTCCTATTTATTTTGCCTGATAAAATAAAACTCTTGGTTAGAAAATAACTGCTTTTTCAACAGAAAATATTATAATACATGAAGATAATAATCCTATATTGTGCCATTTGGGATCTCCCTAACTTACTGGAATATTGCATGATAATATTCTTTCCAGAAAAATAAAAGTGTAAAATGAAATCTAGGTATGAATTACTAGATTGTATTGGAACAACTCTCCCACTAAAGACTACTGGAAAAATCTGCTTGAAGGACAGATTATGAGCCACCAAGAACCTGAAGGGACAAGATGGCAGGGAGAAGAAAAAAACAGAGAGGTAATCTTCACATTCAGCTCTGCTTTTCATTTTGAGGCGTTTGCTGATTAGTAGGTGTTGGCAAATAGGCAGAAAAGCTGAAGTGAACTTTTACCATTTTCACTGTGCTGAGGAAAAAAAAAAATCACTGGAGTTCAAGGCCCACTGAGGCTTTTAGTTGAGACCCCTGAAGGGCTATACCTCAGGTGAGAGGGAAAAATTGAAATAGATAAGTCCTTACTTTGGAATGGATTCAAATCCAAGCTCAACCCCAGATTGAATTAAAGACATCTTCCTGTTAGAAGCAGAGGTCCCTTTGAATCAGTATTTTTGTATCAAGTACAAGAAGGTTCCCCTTTCTCCACATCCTCACCAACACCTGTTGTTTCCTGTGTTGTTAATTTTAGCTATTCTGACAGATGTGAGGTGGTATCTCATTGTAGTTTTGACTTGAATTTCCCTGATGATGAGTGATGTTGAGCATCTTTTCATGTATCTGTTAGTCATTTTGATGTATTCTTTGGAAAAATGTCTATTCGTGTCTTCTGCCCATTTGCTCACTGGATTATTTGGGGAACATTGAGTTTTATAAGTTCTTTATGGATTTTGGATATTAACTCTTTATCAGATCTGTCATTTGCAAATATCTTCTCCCATTGCTGTTGTTAGGAATGCAAACTGGTGCAGCCACTCTGGAAAACAGTGTGGAGGTTCCCCCAAAGGTTAAAAATAGAACTACCCTATGATCCAGCAATTCCACTACTAGGCATTTACCCAAAGGATACAAAGATACTGATTCAAAGGGGTCCATGCATCCCAATGTTTATAGCAGCCTTATCAACAATAGCCAAATTATTTAAAGAGCCCAATTTCCATCAACTGATAAATGGATACAGAAGATGTGGTATAAATATACAATGGAATATTAATCAGCTATAAAAAAGAATGAAATCTTGCCATTTGCAACAGCATGAATGGAGTTACAGAATATTATGCTGAATGAAATAAAAACACCAAATGAAAGAGAAAGATAAATACCATAGGATTTCACTCATATGTGGAAATTAAGAAACAAAACAGATGTATATGGGGGAGGGAGAAATGAGGCAAACCAGAAAACAGACTCTTAACTATACAGAGCTAACTGAGGGTTGCTGGGGGGAAGATGGGCAGAAAGATAGGTTAGATGGGTGATGGGTGTTAAGGAGGGTACTTGTGATGACCAGTGGGTTTGGTATGTAAGTGATGAAACACTAATTCTACACTTCACACTAAAATTACACTGTATGTTAACTGGAATTTAAATAAAAACTTTAAAAAGAAAAAAAAATTCAACCCTCTGCAGAGAAAGATCACATCCCCAGACTCTTAAATAATCTCTATAATCTCTATAATTTTTGATATAAAATGCCTTATAGTAAAAAAAAAAAAAACAAAACCAAAAAAAAACCAAAAACCATCAACAAAAGACATACCAAGAGACAAAATTTAATGACCATAAATTAAGGGAAAAAATAGACAATAAAAACAACCACTAAAAATCTATATATTGTAGTTACTAAACATAAACATTAAAATAATCAAAATTAAAATATTAAATACTAATATCAAGATAAGAAATTTACCCAATAATTTTCACTATAAAAAGGAAACAAACAGATATTCTAGGCCCAAGTCATGAAGTAACTAAAATTAGAAGCCCTGTAGATGTTTTTAATAGTAGATTAGATCAGCTCAAGGAAAGAGTAATGCACAAGAAGACAAGTCAGTAAGAAACACATAGACTAAAGCACAGGGAGAAAAGTGTGCTCAGTTCAAAGAAAGAACATAAGAGACATATATGATGCCATATAAAAGGTGTGTGTGTAACTGGAACCCTAGAAGTAGCACAGGAAGTGAAAGAGGAAAAAACACTATTGAAAAGATAGTAACTGAAATAAAAGATATAAAATGACACATTTAACAAATCCCTATGAACCCAAGCAGTATTAATATGATAAAATCCATGTCTAGAAACATCATAGTAAAACTGCTGAAAACCAAAGGCAAACAGAAAAGAAAGTAGTCAGGTAAAAAGGGCAGAATGGGGAAGAAAACCAGAATTTTATGTACCAAAAATCTGATGGTAAGTTTCTGGTTTTGTTTTGTTTTGTTCTCTGATATCACCAGGTTTGAACTAGAAGCAGCTTAAAACTCAGAAGTGGGGATCAGAGAGAGTACCAGGAAAAGTTCTCTCATTCTGGCTTGAGATGCAGAAAAAGACAATCCTAAAATTTAGGGTAGAAAAAAATCTCCTTGTTTTATTGGTGTTTTCTTTATTCCATTCTCTTCTGCTCCCAGACTCTAGGAAATCATGTAGCTATGATTATGGCAGGATTGACAGAGGCAGCAGAGGGGACCACAGGTATCTAAACCTCACTGAATGGAACTGTGGTCCCAGGAGGGTGGGGAGAATCATGGGAACTGAATATATACGGACAATTTGAACCCAGTTTTTCATTGCTTTAAGGCTGCCCCTAGCTAGTGTTTGGACACAGATAATGAGTCCAAAACCTCAATCAGATTGTCCTGGAGGTATAGATGTCCTATTCAAAGAGCGCCATTGGTTGGGGCACCTGGGTGGCTCAGTGGGTAGGAGTCTGACTTTAGATTTCGGCTCAGGTCAAGATCTTAAAATTCGTAGGATCAAGGCCCGCATTGGGCTCCATACTGACAGTGTGGAGCCTGCTTGGGATTCATTGTCTTTCCTTGTCTCTCTCTGCCCCTCTCCTCCATTCATTCTCACTCGCTCTCAAAATAAATAAATAAACTTTAAAACAAAAGAAAAAAAGAGCACCACTGGCTCTTCCAAGGGAGGCAAAGAAATAGTTCATTAAAAATTTCTTTTTTTTTTAATATGGTGAAGTATTTGGCTTCATTAAATTTTGTTGCAAGTATAATAGGTGAATTTTCAAGCCAATTCTGTTTCTTTTTGTATTTGTTTTTAATTCCAGTGTAATTAACATAGTGTTATATTAGTTTCAAGGGTACAATATAGTGATTCAACATATATTGCATATATGTTAGATAGATTTCATATATTACTCAGTGCTCATCAAGAGAAGTGTACTCTTAATCCCCTTCACCTCTTTCACCCATCCCCCAACCACCTCCCCTCTGGTAACCATCTGTTCTCTATAGTTAAGAGTCTCTTTCTTGGTTTGTCCCTTTTTTCCCTTTGTTCTTTTGTTTCTTAAGTTCCACATATGAGTGAAATCCTATGGTATTTGTTCTTTTCTGACTGGCTTATTTTGCTTAGCATTATACTCTCTACCTCCATCCATGTCATTGCAAATGGCAACATTTCATTCTTTTTTTTGTAGCTGAATTATATTCCTGTGTGTGTGTACACTTCTTCTTTATATATTCATCCATCAATGGACACTTGGGCTCTTTTCATAATTTGGCTATTGTAAATGATGCTACAATAAACATGGGGGTGCCTATATCCTTTTGAGTTAGTGTTTTTGTAGTCTTTGGGTAAATACCCAGTAGTCCAGTAGTTCAATTACTGGATCATATGATAGTCCTTTTTTTTTTTTTTTTTTTTTTTAAGAGAGAGAACCTCAAGCAGGCCCCATGCCCAGTGTGGAGCTAGAAGCTCATTACCTGAGTAAAAATCAAGAGTCGGACATTCAACCAACTGAGCCACTCAGGCACCCCAAGGATCATGTGGTAGTTCTATTTTTGACTTTTCAAGGAACCTCCGTACTATTTTTCAGAGTGCCTGCACCAGTTTGCATTCCCACCAACAGTGCACAAGGGTTCCTTTTTTTTCCCACATCCTCACCAACACTTGTTATTTCCTTGTTTCTGATTTTATCCATTCTGACAGATGTGAGGAGGTATCTCATTGTGGTTTTGATTTGAATTTCCCTGATGATGAATGATATTAACTATCTGGTCATGTGTTTGTTGGCCATCTGTATATCTTCTTGGGAGAAATTATGTTCATGTCTTCTGCCCATTTTAATTGGATTATTTATGGATTTTTAAAACGAAAATTAAGTTCTTTATATATTTTGGATACTAATCCCTTATCACATATATCATTTGCAAATATCTCCTCCCAATTAGTTGGCTGTCTTACTTTTGTTGATTGTTTCCTTTGTTGAACAGAAACTTTTTACTTTGATATAGTCCCAATAGGTCGTTTTTGCTTTTGTTTCCCTTGCCTCAAAGACCTATCTAGAAAATGTTACTGCTGATGTCAGAGAGATTACTGCCTGTTCTGTCTTCTAGGATTTGTATGGTTTCAGGTGTGGCCATTAAAAATATCTTCAGTCCAGGTTATGTGTGAGATATTTTATTGGATTTGTGGAATCAAAGCTCTAAAAACCATGGTCCTAGGGGCACCTGTGTAGCTCAATCAGTTAAGTGTCTGACTTTGGCTCAGGTCATGATCTTGCAGTTCATGAGTTCAAGCCCTGTGTTGGGCTCTGAGCAGTCAGAGCCTAGAGCCTGTTTCAGATTCTGTGTCTCCCTCTCTCTCTCTGCCACTCTCCTTCTCATTTTCTCTCTCAAAAATAAATAAAACATTTAAAAAATTTATTTAAGTAAGTAAATAAATAAATGAAAATCATGGCCCTGACCCTAAAGAGCTCCTAGTCTAGTGGTAACAATGAATAGATACAACTAACTGTAATGTAGTGAGATGACCACAATAGTAGAGGTATGGATATTTTGCTCTGGAGTGGATTGGAAGTACCACTATGTCAACTTTTAGAGATTTCAATATAGATGTTTCACTAGCTCTTTTCCCACCTCACAACAGTATTTT
This sequence comes from Lynx rufus, assembly GCF_022079265.1. Lineage (NCBI taxonomy): Eukaryota > Metazoa > Chordata > Mammalia > Carnivora > Felidae > Lynx > Lynx rufus. The sequence goes on along the minus strand of NW_025814834.1, from coordinate 37,022,101 downwards.
GAAAACCTTCAACATAGTCTTAATTCCTCTTACACCATACCCTCCTCCCTTGTTGTGATGATACTGCCTCAGTAGCAGTAAAACACTGAAAAAAATAAATTCTTAAATAATCTGTAAAATAAAGAATAGTAGAAAGTTCTACAGAGACAATGTGTCAATAAAGTCTGAGAATTTGTCTTGATATGATGCAGACAAAAAAGAAGAGAGAAATGATATATATTACAATTTCAGTAAAGCATTTAACACAACATTTATCAAAACTGGAATGAATTAAGATAAATTTTTGGTTGATCAGTCAGCTTTAGAAATTTTAAACCTCATCTTTTCCAAAAATAATAGTAATAATAAAAACATAACAGTGGCAGATTAAGAAGGAATTTGCAAAATTCCACTGGGCTTGGCATTAAGTTCTATTTTGTTTTGCATTGATTTTGGAAATTAAAGTTGCTAGATAAAATCCAATCAGCCATACTATTATAAATGCTTTTAATGTATAAAATTAACTGGATTCTTCTATACCAGAAGCCAAAGTTAGTTAATGTAATTTATATAATATTTAATGTATATATTATATACATCTTATCTATGTAATGTTAATATATGTTAATTACAATATAATTTTTTATTCCTAGGCATCTTACGGTTTTTGGTGCAATGGTAAATGGGATCTATTCCTTGGTTTCTCTTTCTGCTGCTTCCTTATTAGTGTATAGAAATGCAACAAATTTCTGCATGTCGATTTTTTATCCTGTGATTTTACTGAATTTGTGTGTCACTTCTAGCAAATACCATATGATTTCACTCATAGTTAGAACTTGAGAAACAAAACAGATGAACATAGAGGAAAGAAAAGAAAAGAGAGAGAGAGAGAGAGAGAGAGAGAGAGAGAGATGCAAACCATAAGAGACTCTTAACGCTAGAGAACAAACTGAAGGTTGCCTGAGGTGAGGTAGGCAGGGGATGGGCTAAATGGGTGATGATGGGTACTAAGGTGGGCACTTGTGATGAGCACTGAGTGTTAAATGTAAGTGAAGAATCACTAAATTCTACTGAAACTAATATTACACTATGTGTTAACTAGAATTTAAATAAAACCTTGAAATACAATACACACACACACACACACACACACACACACACACACACACAATTTATAAGATCCTAGAAATAAATCTAGGAATTTCTTAGGAAAAAAATATGAAATTTAATTAAAAGACTTTAGTAAACAAAAAACTGAGAGCTATACCATAATCAAAGATTTAATTCTCTCTCAAGTTAACCTATAAATTCAATACAGTTTTTAAGTTGTAATTCTAAACTATATATGGAAGAACAAGCAAGAAATGTAAAAAAATATTATGAAAAAGATTAGAAAAGTAATAACTTATTAGATATCAAGATTTATTATAAAGCTGTAGTAGTTCGGACAGAAGGTATTTGTACAAGGATAGACAAATAGAATAGAGAACGTGGAAACATGCACACGTGAAAACTCCCTGTAAGGTAAGATGGCATTGCCAATCCATGGGAAAACATGAATTATTTGCTAAATGGTTCTGGAACAATTAGTTATATGTGGGAAAAAATATAATTGACTCCCTGTGTCACACCATATACAAAAATAAATTCCAGCCAGATTAAAGACATAAATGTGAAAGGCAAACACTAAATTATGAAAAAAAACTATATTTGTACCCACAGGGTACTATTTGTTAAACTAAAAAAACCCAAACCATAAATTAACAGACTGACCAATTTGAATCCATTAATATTTAAAATTTTTTGCATACTTAAAGATAAATTAAAATGAAAAACTGAACCACAAGCTGAAGGAAGATACTTTACAATACATGTCACAGATAAAGATCTCCTGAAAATAGAAAAAGGAAAAAAGGTAGGAAAGTCAAGCCAATAAAGTTATCACATGATATAACTTGCAAAAGAGGAAAGAGTAACCAATAAAAATATGAAAATATACTTGCTTTCATTAGAATCAAAGAAATATAATCAATCCCACCGTAAGAAACTCTTTCCCATTTATCAGATACATCCATATTAAAATGCATGACAATACCAGATATGGGTAAATATTAGGAGCAACAGAATCTTACATTCTGCTGTTGGGAATTGAAAAACTCACTCTGAACAGAAATTTGGCAGTAGCTTGTAAAGATGCATACACCCGAAGCCAAGCAACTTTACTCTTAGCATATAGCCTAAGAAACTTTCCCTATGTAAAAGAAGAAATGCACAATCATGTACAAAGCTGCAGTGTTTTTAATAGCAGATCATTGGAAATAAATGTCAGTTAACACAAGAAAAGATAAGTGAATTTTGATAATATACAGAGACTTCTAGAACAGTAAAAACTGAATGAGCTAAATCTATCTCTACCAACATGGATGCATTTCACAAATAATGAATCTCAACCTCAGCAAATAATGTTGAGGCATAAGAAGTAAGTTCTAGACTACATTATGATGTCATCTATTTACATTTAAAGCATTTAAAAAATGTATATTTCTTAAGGATAGAAGCAAATGTATAAATAATTCCATGGACTAGTAAGCAACGAATAATGGTTACATCCAAGAATTGGCAGGAGTTGAGATCTGAGATAGTACCTAAGGACTTTACCTGTATTGGTAATGTTTTATTTATAAGGCTGGACAGCTAGTAGATAGATATGTAGATATTCTTTGTACCTGAAGTTGCTGGGCCTCTAATAAGTGAATAAATATAGTCTCGAACTGGGCAAGATTATGTTACAAAAGACAACTATTTGCAAATATGTGTGGGCAACAACGTGTGTGCATGCGCACGTGTGTGTGTGTGCATGCACATACATACACAGAAAGACTAAAATGTGTATTTGGAAGAGGTTGATAAAATCTGGATAGATAAACAGGAAAGAATTTTGAATTTAATAGAACACTTTGCAGCCACTAAATATAATGACTGGGATTTCCAGGGAGGACACGTGCTAAAGATTTAGATCCTTCTCTTCTGTAGGATGATTGTGTGGTGTTCACTGATGTTCCTGGGGAAGACAATGTGATATCTCAATCATAACGTCATTGAGTGGATACAATGCCTGGTTTAACGTTTGACAGTTAGTAGGTTTTCAATGAAAATATGCTAAATTAATAAGCGCCTCTTTACATACAGTATATTCTTGAATTCACTCTCAGTTCTCTCTATGACAAGTTACATTCCATAATCAATTGGAGGGGAATGGCGATGGGATTTTGACTTCTTGTTTCAAGGATTCATTCCAGAAGTCTTTTCAGGGTCTGCCTTTAGCAAGCATCTCAATCTGACTTAATACCGACTGATGTTCCAAATGTTCTAAAATAGTGTTCTTGAATGTTATGGAGCATCAGAAGCATCTGGAGGACTTGTTAAAACACACACTGCTGGGCCCAGAGTTTATCATTCAGTAAGACTGAAGATTGAGAAATTTGCCTTTCTAGCAAGTTCCCAGGTGATATCGATGCTGCTGGTCCTAGAACCACTCCTGAAAACCATTGTTGTAGATATTCTAGTGCTTATGTAAACCTTTCATAATAGTCTGAAAGGTTAAAAAAAAACCTACACCGTTTTGTAATCCTCTAATGATTATAATTTTGTCCCATACGAAAAGAAGATGCTTTCATGGATCTCTCTCCTTAGATCAGGAAATGAGAATGTCGTAGGTCTTAATAATGATTAGTCCAGAGAATAAAGAGGAGAGAAGCTCTCTAATCCACTCAGGTGTGACTGCAATCCTTGCCCTTAGAGGAGGGACAGGGAGGAGTGGGGTCATCCAGTTCTGCATAAATCCTCTGCATAGTATAGGCCACTGCCGACTTAACCATGTCATCTTGAAACTCTCTCACACTTCAGACCCTCAAGTTTCCAAACATCCTACTTCTCAGGTTTCACTTCTATTCCTCCATTTCTTTCATGAGCTTCTCTGACTGTCCCTTAAAAAATGAGATCTTCCTTATTTCCACTCCACTTTCTTACAATGTCATTGCAAGGTGATTTCTCTACTATCGTCAGGTCTCCATTTCCCATTTATGTGGAAATAACTTTAGATCTCTGCCTTTGAGCTGGCCCTTTCTTTATACCCATATTTCCAAACACCTACAGATGTCACATGGTAGATCAAATTAAATGTAATGAAAATTACATTTGCTATTTTGCCAATCTTCCTATCACACCAGTCTACGCCATTTCCCTCCCACCCCAAATCCAATTTATTTTTCCTACATCTCTTAACTCTCTTATATTGGGAGACAGTGTGCATACAGTTTACGTGCCATACACATTGGATTGAAACTGTTACTTGCCGTTAGGCAAATTACTTAATATCTCTTAGATGCTTATTTTTCTCTTCCATAACATGGAGCTAAAAATAGGTCTGGCTTCACAGTGTTGTTGTTGTTTTGTTTTTCTCTTTATGATATATCAGCAGCATCAGGGAACATGCTATAAATGCAACTGGGCCCTATTATGGACACCCTGTATCACAAATCTGGGGTAGGGCTTTGCAATCTCTATTGACAAGCATCCAGGTGACCCTGATGCATGCTGCTAGAAGATGAGAACCATTGGTCCAAGGGAATGGCTATACCATTTATCTGGGCACCTAAGCCAGCAATCTGGAAAATCATCCCTTTCTTTCCCACATATAGCCACATTCATCGGTTATCAAGTCTTCTCAAACTAATTTAAATTTTTCATTTCATCTACTTTCCATTCCTATGTTCACTATTGCCATAAATGCTCAAACAGATTGTTGCAATAGCTTTCTAATATCATCTAACTACTTCTTTACGAATCCATGACCCCAGGGATTTTTGTTTAGTCTAATCATTTCTTTCCTTTGTGAAAAATTCTTCCCTGCTCTCTTGTCTCTTACTGGAGACAGAGCCCAGACTCCTTAGCAGAAAGTAAGCAGTTCTTCATGACTAGCTGGATAATAAAATGATACCTTCCTCCATTCCTGACAAGTTCCTTCTCAGCTGTTGACTCTCTTCTCCAGACTTTCCTCCTTACAGCATAGGTGTCTCCAGGCTTTGCATAAAGTAGCAATTTCTGCAGGGCAAAGCCATGATTCTATGGTACAGGTTTGATACATTAGTGTAGAGTGTGGGCTTTCAAGTTGGGCACACCCAAATTCACCCTCACTTTTCCCTTTTAATATCTCTGTGACCCTGGGGTAAATTAATCTTCCTGTGCTCCTGTTTCCTTGTCTTTACAAATGAGCAAGTTAATAGAATCTGTTGAACCAGGTGACCATAAACATCAAATGGGTGAATACCTGTACTACATCTACCATAATGTCTTTTCCAGAGCAAGTGATCAACTCGTGACATTTCTCTTCATTTCTCTCCAATACTTTTCATTCTAGGGTCTTTTGGTCTGTATAGGGTATGTGAGCATGCCACGGATATCTGTTTCTTTAATACTTGGGGTACATACACCATGTTGGATTATAAATACTTTATTTGGTATTGGACTCTGTTTGGTATTTGTTTAACAGCATCCATTCCCCTTCCTTATGGCACTTTAGCTTCTCACAAAGTTATCTGTCACCCAGTACATATACTTTTGGTGAGACAGTAATTCCAGATTATGGCATCTCACCAAGAAAGCCAAGGGAGCGGGATCCTTTTCCTTCCCATCCTCTGAGAGTATCAGAGCTGGCAGATAACCCAAACTCAGGCACTCTAAGTTCTCAGTGGGGGACTTTAACTCTTCATAGAGGGATGCAAGAACTGGGAGCCTTAGTCCCTTATCCCAGCAGCAGTGTCCTGACAGGGATGTTTGTAACTCCTGAATGGTGGCCGTGTTTCTCTCTTTGGGCGCGCAGAATCCCCTTGCTTGCTGACTTTTCCAACAAGGCCCTCCATGTTTCTGTTAGTACTATGATTCCCTGGAGAGTCTTCCAATAAAACCACAGTCAGTTTCTGCTGATTACACCCCAGAGGACTGGTATGTTCTACTTTTCTTTGATTTATTCTTTTATTTTACAGTGGTGTTAAACACAAGGCCCCAAATCCTTTTGTGATTAGAGGAAAGGCCACCGTTTAAGAGGGCCTCATGTGAACCCTTGTGAAAATGCCAGTGTTTTCAGGTTTAGAATTGTGTACACAATTTGTAGGCAGTGCATGACCTCGATTCTCTCTCTTTAGCTCATGTTGATTAAAAATTGTTTTTCTAAAGCAGATTTTCATTGCAAATGAAGACGGAAGCATCGTTAACTATATTTATCACTAACAGCCCTTACTTGCCAGCGATTATCAATTAGTGAAAACAGATTTTAAGGATTAAAACAATAACATACAGTATTTATCCTCCAAACCATACTTCTCATTAAAAAGTCTTTCCAATTGGCCTATAAAGGGCAATGTTGTCTTTTCTCTATGTGGAAAGAGAAGGCTTTCAATTTTGCACCATATTTGTGTCTCTCTTCGTAATTACCCATGTGTAAAATGTTTCATTTCATGCTCATGCTTTTTTGTAGTACTCAACAACTAAAGAGATCATTTACACTCCTAATCTACAGATCTAATACTTGGTTATCAAATCTTGTTATGTCACCCCTATGATGGTTACTGGTATAGACACCATCTTCCTGTGACTTGTGTTCTAAAAGATACTTTCGTGTGGGCATTGAACAAACATTTCTCTTGTAATGTTATCTTATGTGTTAAGCTATATTCTCTGTGGTAAGAGTAGGATTATCACTTGAAGAAACAAAGAAAATATAATCACTTTAATAACAGTCTATAGTTTTAATTATTCAAACGAGTATTCATAAGAGGACTTTAATTTTTTTTAACGTTTATTTATTTTTGAGACAGAGAGAGACAGAGCATGAACAGGGGAGGGGCAGAGAGAGAGAGAGAGAGACACAGAATCTGAAACAGGCTGCAGGTTCTGAGCGGTCAGCACAGAGCCCGATGTGGGGCTTGAACTCACGGACCGTGAGATCATGACTTGAGCCGAAGTCAGACGCTTAACCGACCAAGCCACCCAGGCGCCCCTCATAAGAGGACTTTTTAATTATGCTTGCTTTGCTAAACGTAAGCTGTCCAATTCCATTCAGAGAACTGGTCTCCAAAAATGCCACCATGAATTTATTTCTCTTTATTTATTCAGTTAATATGCATTGTGCTCTCCATGTGTACCAAATTCTATGTTAATTCCTAAGACAATGGTTAAAACCAATAGTCCCTGGGATATGCCTGAATTTAGGGTATAGGATGGAGGGAAGACTTAACTCCCTGAGGAGGTTTTTTATGTTCGCTGCTGCAGACAACAGGGGTGTGGGTAAACAGTACACCCAATCCTCTCCCCTCCTGTTTTCAATGTGGGCCTGGGATCTGATCTCAGGTGTGCCTTTCCCCCACCCCCACTGTGAATGTGCAACAAGTTTAATGCTGTTAACATTGACCAGAAATTCAAAGTGACAGAACCGGAGGTATTGCAATCTGGAACTCTTAACTTTTGTAAACTGGTGAGAATAGTGGAATGCACAGAGTCTCTACTTAACGACTTCTCCATCTTCTCTTATAGACGCCTCTGCTCAGCCATTCAGGAATAGGATATGTATTAGACAACCAACATCTGGTCTGAATATCTATTAGGACCATATGCTTTCTTCTGCTATATTATCATCCTAGAATAGATTAAGGGAAATCCAAACCAAATGGGGATTTGGGGGAATTTTCAAGGGTCACTTAATAAAGTAATTTTGGTTTTCTCTTTGCAAAGAACACAACACACTGTAGAGACCACGTTGAGACCTAAGCACTATCTCATGGCAGAAAGAAGTCGAATAAATAGTCATCCTAATCATGAACATCTTCCTCACAATTTTCAAATGGGAAATAGAAACTGTTAATTGTCACAAGTTACAAATGGATGTATCCTGCTGGGATTTTACTGGAAAGATGACGTTCTATGGAATAGCCTTGTCTCCTAAATGAAAACCAGTAGCTTTGGATCTGGCTTTGTTTCCCCCAAAAACTTCTTGCTGATAATATTCATGGTGCTTTGGGGGACTGGCTTTGTTCCTGTACCATAAGGATTTCTTGATTTATGGTTGTGAGATTTTCATGGCCAAATGACAAAGGGCTAAGGTTTGATTGCATAAAAGCAAGCACTAACTAATGTTCTCCAAGAACATGTTCTGAGAGTAAAGTTCAGTTCATTTGGTTTTGATTTTACAATTAGAACATAAGATATCTGGCTTTGAGAATGTGTTTCACTTCAAAATTCTATCAATGAAATAGATTTTATCTCTGATTTTAAGACTTATTTTCTCTACTCTCTTAAGAAATTAGATCCACACAGAATTCACAATTAAAATAGTGAACATGTCTTATAACTAGAAGCATAAAATAAAATTTGTACTTTATTCTCGACATTCATAATCAGTCAGGGATCATTTGAAATTTTATTGAGAGGATTTAAAGTGGATTAGGAATATGTTTGTTAAAATAATTACAAATAAGATCCAAATAAACTAGGGGTAGCATCTGAGGACATGGTTTATATTTTATCATTTTTTGAGTTCTCACATATGTTTTGAAACTTTTGACGTAGTGCAAACATAACTGAGGCAGGTGGGAGACTATCTGATTCCATCTTTACCTTAAGTTTACTGGTTAAGGACGGGGTTATCTATAGAGACATGCTGTTTCTCAGTACCCATCTGACTGCATCACGAGTACAGAACTACCTTTGAACCCAGTTCATTTTGAGAGGCTTACATTTATTTAATAAAGGATGTTCTTCGTTCCTTGGTATAAGCAGGACCCTGATGATCAACAACCAGTAATTAATTCCTTTAGCCAGCTCCCCAACCATTTTGTACAATTTTAAACTAAATCCAGGGTGCCTGGGTGGCTGTCAGTTAAGCGTCAGACTTCGGCTCAGGGCATGATCTCACGGCTCATGAGTTCGAGCCCCACGTCGGGCTCTGTGCTGATGGCTCAGAACCTGGAGCCTGTTTCACAGATTCTAGGTCTCCCTCTCTCTCTGCCCCTCCCCCGTTCACACTGTCTCTTCTCTCTCTCTCTCAAAAATAAAGTAAAATAAAATTTTAAATTAAATCCAAACTGCTGGGAATATGCTAGTCTTTTCTTATTCTCTCTTCTTCCTCATGTCTCATCCTTGCCCTCCTTTCCCATTCCACTAAATAATAGTATTCTCCCAAGTATGCATTTTTAAAAATTCAGGTTTAGAGGTTACTAGTTGACAACTTATTGAGGGATGTGTTGCTGTTAACGTTTAGTATGTCATTACAATTGATAGTAACATTACCATCCTAAGTAAGGAATGAGTAACTTCCAACCGAGAGAATAAATTATGTTTCATCAACTAAGACAAATCTCCAGTGAAAGTATCTTTTTTTAAAAATTTTTTTTAACATTTATTTATTTTTGAGACAGAGAGAGACAGAGCATGAACGGGGGAGGGGCAGAGAGAGAGGGAGACACAGAATCGGAAACAGGCTCCAGGCTCTGAGCCATCAGCCCAGAGCCCGACGCGGGGCTGGAACTCACGGACCGCGAGATCGTGACCTGGCTGAAGTCGGACGCTTAACCGACTGCGCCACCCAGGCGCCCCTCCAGTGAAAGTATCTTGATGGATTTTTTTTTTTTTAAATCAGGAGAGGTCTCTATAAAGATGTAGGGGCAAGAGAATAGTAGAGCTGACTCACCTAGAGCTACTGATCTCCAACTCAGTATGTGATTTATAGAACAACATTTTAATGCATGTAAAAAAAATTAAAAGATGAATATTTTGTCTTCATTTGTCATGAAGACAAAGATCCTATATTTTAAAAGTCCATTTTTTTTCCTTTTTGTCTGAATAAATACGTAAAATACATCCCTATCCTAATATAATAAATTTTCATTACATATGTGAGAATTCAAAAAATGATAAAATAAAAACCATATCCTTAAACACTACCCCTACCCAGTCTTTTTAGATCTTATTTTTCTTATCAGGTAGCAAAAAAAAAATGTGCAGTGCCTATATCAATCCGTGGTAATAGGACAAAGATGAAAAGTAAAGCTTGAGACAATCATGAAAAGTTCCAAGAAGTTTTATAGCTAATAAAATGTATCTCTGGTCATTAGTAAAACTGGCTATCTTAAACAAATAAGTCAGATATTTTTAAAATTATGATGGCAACCCATTACAGGTCTTAAGGTCAATTAAGCTGGTCATCACCAACTGTTTCATTTTTATTTTATTTTATTTTATTTTATTATTTTTTCTAACATTTATTTATTGTTGAGAGAGAGACAGAGCATGAGCAAGGGAGGGACAGAGAAAGAGAGGGAGACACAGAATCTGAAGCAGGCTCCAGGCTCTGAGCTGTCAGCACAGAGCCCGACGAGGGGCTCGAACCCACGAACCGTGAGATCATGACCTGAGCCAAAGTCAGACACTCAACAGACTGAGCACCCAGGTGCCCCCCCCAACTGTTTCATTTTTTAAATGAAACATAATGCAGTAATACACAACAGTATAGAAATGAAATTATTAGAGTGAATTGCGGTCAGTAAGGGTAATTGGTATTTTTACAAAACTTTAGTGTCAAGATATGTGTTATCCTCACATACACACAAACATATATTTATATTGAGTCACAAAGGGAAATATATATCTTATTGTGAGCCATAGCAAACATGTTTAAATGCCACTGCATTAAGCAGTTAATGAGCTTTGCCTTTGTCCCTCAAAGTTAAAAGCTATAAAAGTGTTGGAAGTGACTTCAGACAGTGACTGTGGGTTAAAAACTTTCATTGAGTGACAAAACTTCTCCAAGTAGTTTTATGAGAAACTAAACAGCAATCAAGGAGAATATGCTTCAGTCATAATGGCACAATGAATGTCATTTATCTAAATATGGAAAATGACAACAGACATTCTTGTCCATTAATATAATCTACTCTAAGCCAAGAGTTGAATCTGTTTTCTATTTGTCAGCTAAAATCAAACAAGCCCTAGTAGATAATATATTCTACATTTGAAAATTAACAGAGCTAACCTTTCATCATACTGAGAATATTAAAAACCTACATAACCTTTCATTTGCCGCATGTTCTGAATTCTGTTTGTTTTTGTGTAATCTATCAAGAGACCTATCATGTCACAAAAAGGAATAAGGGAAATTATCTATCAGATTTTTTGTTCCAAAGTAGATTCAAATGTCAAAATTGTAAACAACTTTAGTTTTTTATTTCTGAAAATTTACACACCACACACACACACACACACACACACACACACAGGTTTTAGATATGCTCAGTGTCAAACTAGATCTTTCGGTCAGTATCATGTGTACAAAAAATTCAAAAATTTTTCTTTACTCTGTGGTTAAGGATTATAGATAGAAAGTCTTTCCTATAACGTTAAATTACATTTAATTTTGACCTGAATGAGGTTGATTAAATGGTCTAGTGGAGGGCACATGATGCTCAAAATTTTGGTTATACTCCTGTGATTTGTGCTAAATAACTGGAATAAGAATTGCAACCCGTGTTACTTCTGTATCTACTACACTGAACACAGTCTTTCTTGCAACATAGTGTTTTAATTGTTTAAATAAAGACTGCCCAGAAATTGTACTACATGTAAAATATGAGTCAGATTTCACTTTGGGAAAACACTGGAAGTGAAATAGAAAACATTCAGGTTATTTTTATAAAATAAAAAATAGTGTACTTTTGCTTAAAATATGATGTCTGAAAGTAAATATATAGCTTTAGCTTTATTATTAGTTTTGAGTTAGTTACATGCTAAATTCTGTTCCTGACATTGATAAAAAGTGAGATTTGGACTAATACATAACTGATATTGTCAAGAGCATGTAGTCGCCACGGAGGAATCTTTCTTAACCTTGTCTTTGCAGCCTGTGACTAGTAGAAACATAGACTTTTGAAAAATACATACTGGTTTGACTTTTAGAAAGGGACAGCATCTGGAACACTCTGCCTCGGGTGTAGCTGTCTCAAGAATGGTGAGAGAGCCACTTACAAAAAAGATGAAACCACATACCCGTGGATGAAATCCCCATTGGATTTAATGAAAATAAGAATGGCATAAATACAGAGAAATGGGGAGAATATTTGAATTTTTAGAGGAATTTATATAATCTTGTGAGGTTTTGTACATTCTCAAATTTCCATCCTCTTATTTTTATTAAGGGAATCAATGCACACTGTGGTTAAAAGTGCAGGCTCTTGAGTTACAATGGTGGAGATTCAGCCTCAGCTTTTCCACTTAAAAACAGCAGGGCTGGATGCTTGTTAACCTTTCTTATCCCGTTTTCCCCATCTCTACTATGAGGATAATGTAGGATCTATCACAACGGGCTGTTTTAAGAATTTAATGAGATAAGCTATGTAAAGTGCTTAACATGGTGCACGGCTCATACAAAGTGTTTAAAAAGTGTCAATTAATATTGATATAAGTTTTCTGATTAAATAACAAATGTTGGTAAAAAAAATGCAGATATATGCAAAGATGAAAATAACCATATGCCCATCACTCATAGTTCATATACTCTGAAATAATAATGCTTCATTTCCTTCTAGTAATATACATATGTGTGTGTGTGTGCGCGCGTGCGTGTATAAAGCTAGAATATGTATGTATATGTGTGTACATTTATTTCCATATGTATTTGGAAATGAATACTATATGTAATTTGTATGTATATTTTTTTTTAATTTTGTTACAAGATTTGAAGAGAATTCTACAGGCTACCAGGCAATTAAAGATGCCTTATAAAATCAGACCAGTTCTGGTGTGTGTGTGTGTGTGTGTGTGTGTGTGTGTGTGTGAGAGAGAGAGAGAGAGAACTGGCCCTCACTGTTGCACTGTTGGTAATATCCTGATGCCCATGCAGTGTTCCTGCTAACTCGGCAAAAGAGAATAACAACACATCCTGAAATTATCTCATTCTGATAACAACAGTAGTCTTATGTGAACTGCCCCCTCCACACATATACATGGAAACCTTAGCCTCCTACATTATCCTCACAGGTTACATGATGCAGGAACACTGGTCACTATTTTGGACCCATGTATCTACAGTGTTTCCAGTAACACTCTTCTGCCATTATTTTGTATTTGGCTCCATTCTGCAGATTTACACTTGGTGTAAATAACAGTTATCTTCCCATTTAATTAAAAAAAATTTTTTTTAACATTTATTTATTGAGAGACAGAGAGAGACAGAGCACGAGCGGGGGAGGGGCAGGGAGAGGGGGAGACCCAGAATCCGAAGCAGGCTCCAGGCTCTGAGCTGACAGCACAGAGCCGGATGAAGGGCTTGAACTCACAAATTGTGAGATCATGACCTGAGCCGAAGTCGGATGCTTAACTGACAGAGCCAACAGGTATCTTCCCATTGTAATACAATCTATATATGTTTAATCTTTTCAAAGATTACTCTAAAACTTAACACGGTGCATGGCTCATACAAAGTGTTTAAAAAATGTCAATTAAGGGGCGCCTGGGTGGCTCAGTCGGTTAAGCCTCTGACTTCGGCTCAGGTCACGATCTCGCAGTCCATGAGTTCGAGCCCTGCGTCGGGCTCTGGGCTGATGGCTCAGAGCCTGGAGCCTGTTTCCGATTCTGTGTCTCCCTCTCTCTGCCCCTCCCCCGTTCATGCTCTGTCTCTCTCTGTCTCAAAAATAAATAAACGTTAAAAAAATTTTAAAAAATGTCAATTAATATTGATATATGTTTTCTGATTAAATAATAAATGTTGGTAAAAAATGCAGACATATGCAAAGATGAAAATAACCATATGCCCATCACTCATAATTCATATACTCTGAAATAACAATGCTTTATTTCCTTGACTTGCCCAAGTCCTGTCTCTTCCTCCCTCTCAGCCTCCCTTCCCTTTGATATTATCCACCCTGCTGCCACCACTTGAGTGCCCTCTTAATCTCACTATAGTTGTATCAGATTTAATTTTTATGCAAATCTGGATGAACTCCCATATCTTCTGTGAAGTTTCCCAGGTCCTTGATGATAGTCTCCTTCACTGAATGCCAGTATAAACTACTGGGTATACCATTCAATTAGCAATGAGACTAACTTGTTGATGGGACCTTCATTTGGAGCTAGGAAGTATTTGGCTCTAGGAGTCCAAATGGAAAGTGGAAATTCATGTATGTTCCCTATTATTTTTTTTTTAACGTTTATTTATTTTTGGGACAGAGAGAGACAGAGCATGAACGGGGAGGGGCAGAGAGAGAGGGAGACACAGAATCGGAAACAGGCTCCAGGCTCTGAGCCATCAGCCCAGAGCCCGACGTGGGGCTCGAACTCGCGGACCGCGAGATCGTGACCTGGCTGAAGTCGGACGCTTAACCGACTGCACCACCCAGGCGCCCCTGTTCCCTATTATTCTTAAAATTTTTGAATTATTTCTTTTCTTTATTAAATCCATTTGTCCTACAGTAGATTATTTTGACTTAACGTTTTGTTAGTTGATAAAAGATGAATAAAATTTTGACAATTGTCATATTGATTGACTCATGCTTCCAAAAAGATGTGAAGACCCAAGTAATGCCACTAGGGTCCAATTTTCCAGCCAGGCTGGAAATTTTGGTAGAATAATGCAAAATATCAAGAGTTCACAAGAGAGATCATCTCCAAGTTAAAGATAAAATGATAGCCACAGGCTGGTTTCTTGGACCTTTTTAATAATGTTATCCATACCCTCATGACCCAGGACATGGTTGTAAAAAGTCTGAAGTGACGTGAAAGAGAAGAAAGAGAATAGAACCAAGTGAGTGTCCTGCGAATCTTCTAAGTTTAGTCTTTGTCTATGTATAGGTAACTCCAGGATGCCAAAGGTCCAGAGCATTTGAAAAGGGGCCTAACACTAGCAACGCCACATAGTGTATCTATTTTTTTCTTACATTTCCTGTCTCTGATACCACTTTATACATTATAATGATTAGAGCAGAGACTCCTTCAGGTTAGATGTTTCAAAAGTTGATAATAACGCTGATACAATAGTGCAGGGCCCAATTTGACGAGAACATTTTGCCATAGTCTTGAGAACTTATATCTAGTGGGAAAATGAGTAGAACAACAATGTGGGCACACAGCACTGCTCCCGTGATAATGATCCTGATAAAATATTTCCATCTTGATTTAAAATTGCACTTATATGCTTAAAGCAGTGTTTACAAGTTGGGGCAATTTCGAACCTCTAGTTAGCAGTGTCTGGAGGTATTTTTGGTTTTACGACTGGAGGGTGGCATCTAGTGGGTAGGAGCCAGGGATGCTGCTAAACACCCTACATGCATAAGATGCCTCCCGCGATAAAGAATTATCTGGCCCAGGTGTATATAGTGCTGAGGCTAAGACACCTGTGTTTAGAGTGTCTAATGGAAGTGTCATCTTCTTGGTGGATTCTTCAGCATCCCGAGAATGGGCCTCTTATTAATTTTGGTAACAAAGCTTCCTGAATGTCCTTCAGGATAAGACAGTGGACTAAAAATTGCTCCAGGAGCTAGATGTATATTGTATTCCTGCAGAAGGTTATGAAACACTCTCACCAACCTGTTGGATGCATGATAGGAGAGCTGCCATTCTCTCCATAAATATTCATCACTATGGAAACCTCCCCACATCTATGCACTCCTATAACCTTAAATGGCAAGCACATATTTTATAAGGATGGCGAGGAAAACAAGCAGATGAAGTCTTATATTGGCATTCTATTGAATGTTTGATTAGAAATTCTAGACCAGTGTTTTTCAATCCAGGCTATTGGTTAAAATCTGCTGAGGAAACTATAAATTCTGACACTCAGGCTCTCCTACCCCTGAAATTAAGTGAGAAATTATGATATTAGGGCCGAGGCATGGCTGTGTGTTGTTGTTTTTTTTTTTTTTTTAAAGCTTCCCAGCTAGGGGCGCCTGGGTGGCGCAGTCGGTTAAGCGTCCGACTTCAGCCAGGTCACGATCTCGCGGTCCGCGAGTTCGAGCCCCGCGTCAGGCTCTGGGCTGATGGCTCAGAGCCTGGAGCCTGTTTCCGATTCTGTGTCTCCCTCTCTCTCTGCCCCTCCCCCGTTCATGCTCTGTCTCTCTCTGTCCCAAAAATAAATAAACGTTGAAAAAAAAAAATTTTAAAGCTTCCCAGCTAATCCTAAATTCGAATAAAGGCTGAGAACCATTGCTCTAGCTTTTATCAATAATGTTTTTCCTGAGGAGAAAAAAAAAAGCTTGATCCTAAATCTTTACTTGTTAATGAGTTACGTATTCCAGTTTCAAGAGAGAGATTCTGTCACTTTGTTAGCATCAAGGTGAACACTGAGTTTTAAGATTATTATTTAAAGAATCGTTTAAAAGCTGGCGAAGAGCTGGGGGTGGGTAAGTAGTCCAATTCCTGTGTGCTTTTATATGTTAAAGGGAGCAAAAGCAGAATGATCTCTTACTGTACTTCAAGGGCAATACCAGGTTTTGACTAGAATGGAATTATAAGACGCATAATTCAATGAGAAGTAAAATTTGAAATCATCCCTAAAAATTTCTACAAGAAGGGGAAATGGTGTAAACAAGCCATCTGTGTTGTGATGTGAAACACATTCCCTAGCGGTGGCCCTTGCAGGGTGCCTTTATTATCTTCAAAAAAAAAAAAAAAAAAAAAGGAGGGGAACTTGCCGTGGGACCAAAGGCAGCAGGAATTCTGATCAACTTGTTTTCTAAATACACACACAATCATTCCTGCAAGGAGATGAAATATTTGAAAGTCAGGCAATGGATGAATTAGTATAAATCTAAGAATTAAATAAAATACAGTATTGGCAAAGCAGAGCTTTGATGCTGCTCTACATAAACACAAAAATGAACCGTTAAATTTAGAAATGAACAGATTCAAATGCAGTTTGTCCTTTTTCTATCTATAGTATGAATCCTTCTGATCATGTACTGTACATTTGATGGAAGCATGTGGCTGTGGCAAATGTCCCCCAGGAACAGATCCAAATCAGAAGTTCATTTGCTTCAAGCTCTTTAAAATGTTCCAGGGGTGCAAAGTGGACTCAGTTCCCCAAATTCGTATATTATCTTTTAAAACATTGAAATATACAAAAGGTGGGGTGGGTAGATGTGAAACTTTAAAACGCACAAGTTTGTTTTATCAAAAACAAACATTTTATCTTGATTTTTCTTGTTTTAAGTTTATTTACTTAGAGAGCAGGAGCACAAGTTGGGGAGGGGCAGGGAGCGAAGGAGAATGAGAGTGGATCTGAAGCAGGCTCTTTGCTCCATGCTGAGCCTGACAGGGGGCTCCATCTCATGACCTTGAGATCGGGCCTGAGCCCAAATCAACAGTTGGGCACTAAACCAACTGAGCCACCCAGACGCCCCCCCTTGATTTTCAGCGAGGCAGACTGCTAACAGAGATCTAAAAATTATTTGCTCCATCTCCTAGACCTGCAACTATTCCTTTTTCTTTTTTCTTTTTTAGTCTTCAAGGTATAGGTAGATATCCTTGTGCTTTGGAGGTAGACAAGCCTGGATGTGAATTGCAGCTTCAGCTCTTATTGGACCTGGATTTCAGGGAACTAATTAAGTGCTTGGATCCTCATTTCTTTCTTCAGTGAAAGGGAGGTGATGACATCTACCTCAGTAGTTAGTTGTGGGAATTGTTGTGATGGCAGTGAAATTGTATCAAATTCATACTCATACTACTCAACAATAAGAAAGATACATGCAAAACATGGATGAGTCTCAAATGTATTATGCTAAATGAAAGAAGTCAAACTCAAAAGGCTCTATACTGTATGATTTCATTTATATTACACTCTGGACAAGGCA
Organism: Lynx rufus; assembly: GCF_022079265.1. Classification (NCBI taxonomy): domain Eukaryota; kingdom Metazoa; phylum Chordata; class Mammalia; order Carnivora; family Felidae; genus Lynx; species Lynx rufus. Next base: position 37,004,234 of record NW_025814834.1, on the reverse strand, counting down.
GAGCTGTAGGGGCAGAAAACAGATCAGTGGATCCACAGTTTCAGGGTGGGGATAGAGACTTCTTGCAAAAAGAAAGGAGAGAGCTTTTGGGGGTGGTGAAAATATCCTGTAATCTTGATTGTGGCATTGGTCACCTGACTGTGTACATTTTTTCAGAACAGTATAACTAAAATGAGTGAATTTTACTAGGTAAATTATATGTCAGTAAACTTAACTGCCTCCTGAAAGTAATGTATACAAAGGGTTTTTTTTAAAAAGTGAAGGTTAAAAAATTGGAGATGCCTAGCATGATTGCTTATAAATATGCTTTTATCACTTCTCTTTGTTTCACAGTCAAATATTTTAAATACAGAGTCTATCTCTGAATGCAGTTCTTTATTATCTACTTTCTCCCCTTACCTCATGCAACTGATTTTGGCTATTTTGCAAAATACCAGTGACCAGTATATTTGCAAACCTAGTGTTTTCTTCAATCTCTTTGATATTTTTGAAATTGTTTTTTACAGTGTCTCCTTCTTGGTAACTTTTGCTTTTTAGACTTTGAGGACCCAGAGTCTCAACAGACTCTTTTTTCTGCTCATAAGCATATTAATTCCTCAAAGTTTTATGTCCAGTCCATTTCTTTATCTTTATTTCCATTCATACTCGCTTTCCTACAATTTCAACTATAAATGATTTCCAAAATTGTCCTTCTAGGTATCTATCTCTCCAAAATCCAGAATCAGATTCAAGATTTATTTACTCGTTTGGGGTAGCTCTGATTCTAAAAATAATAGTTTTCTAAGCAAAAAGTCCCAGAATTATTTATTGTTCTTTCAGTACTTTTTTAATGATTTTATGTGTAACATTTATGTTTTACATGATATCACATTATACTATGTGTTTGTGTTAACATCTTGTTTCTAAATTTCCATTCTGTTCCAATGATTCATCATTTCCTGAGCAAATAAATACCTTAGTTTTTCTTACTATGGTGATGTTATAATGTATTTTTATTTCTTATAATGCAAGCCCCCCTCATTGCTTGTCTTTTATGTATCTTCGTTAATTTTGTCCGTGTATTCTTCCAGTTGAAAATTAGAATGATTTTGTGATTATGATTACATTTATATAAATTAATTTGAGGGCAAATAACATCTTCACATCTAGTTTTTCTTTACAGTAACATTTTTTATTTCTGTACTTATTTAACTTTTATTTCCTTAAGTAAAATTATATAGTTCTCTTCACATAAACTCTGTTGGTTATTTGCCTAAGTATTCTAATATTTTATGTTTTCCTGCTAGTCCAGATAGAGTTAACTCCTCGATATTTTTGAACCTGGTTTTTGCTGCTATCCAGCAGAGGAATTTCCTTTCTTATCTCAATAATATTTTAGTTTATTCTCTTGGCTTTTCTAATTGTGCAATTAATTGATTTTTAAATACCAATAGTTTCATCTGTTTTCAATAAATTTGCCTCATTCCCTTTTCTCATCTTTTTGATTTAATCAGAAATTCGAAAACTAGGTAAAGTAATAGTGATGCTGGAATTCAATTTTGCTTAGGCTGATTTTTTTTTTAGTGCCATTGCCTCAAGTACTTCCAAATTAACCAATTAAGTGTTAGTTTGAGATTTTAAAAACTGTTGTTAAAGAGTTATCTATCAGTTTTTAGTTTACATGTTTTTTTTTCTAGTGTAGAATGTTTTGTTTTCTGAATACTTGTTTCCGTTATTTTAGAGATACGTATTCTCATTTTTCCCCTTTCACCTGTTGAAATAAAGATTTATGATGTGTGTGAGGGAGGAGGTAGGAGGAAATATGTGGTCTCATTGATATACTATTTATTATTTAAGCCCCCAGAGCTCATAAGATTACATAAGGATGTAAATGTCATCAGAATCCAAAAATATTCACCAACAACATGAACACTTTTAAATTTAGTCCCTTTCTCATGAGCATATCTCATTATAATATTAATTTCACATATTATAATGATTTTAGACAGTAAGCATCAGACAGTGCAAATCAATTGTAAAGCAAAATAGCATAAAACATGATTTTATAAAATTGAAAAAATAATGTAGAAGAACAATTGCTAGAAACATACACAAAGGCACTGATATAATCATACACAATCCATTAAATCAGACATTTAAACCAGTACAGTGTGTGAAGAAGGAAACATCAAAAATGTTGATGACATTAAATGCATTTAAGAGAGAATGCTTTGACTCTCAGTGGATCAAAGAGCCCTTGGAAAATGCATGGAGCCCTCCAAAAATTTTGCCAGAGGACCTATTATGATAATTATGAAAATGTGATCATATAATTGTATTGGAAAAGTACTAAAAACAATTCTTAATGTTTGGTTCATTTTTATTTTGTAGAAATTAGGTCATAGTTTCCATTAGCTATATATTTTTTAGATATAAGCAAATACATTTCACAAACTTATTTTTGTATTTAGATAAATTCCCAATAAGCTTTTTATTTTTAAAAACCACATACTATGAAAGTATGGTTTCTCTTTTAACTGAATTGACTTCTAAAGATCAGCTTCTATTATCCTGGGATAATGAAGAACTCCTGGACGCTAATTAATTTTCTAATGCTGAAGCATCTACACATTTCTGAAATGAATCTTACTTCCTTTTTGTATGTTATTAACAATCTTTAGGATACTATTAGCTAGAATTTCATTTTTAAAAATATTTTAGGTATGTATTACTTTTGGAATTGAAAAAAAAACATTAAGACAAACATTTTAAAAGATTTGCTAGTATAGGATAACTAATATAGAATATACTAGAATAGAATTATATTCTAATATATATTATACTGGTATAGAGTACACGGAATGATTTGTTTATTTACTTACAAATTGGTCTGCAGATTTTGTGTGTGTGGTATCCTTGTCTGGCTTCAGTATCCAGATTATACTGACTTTGTCAATTGAGACATTTGCAACTTCTTGCAATGTTTAAACATTACAGAAAATATCCTTTGTATAAAAATTTGAAATAATTTCCCTATAAAAATCCCTAGAATTATTACATTTTATTTAATAGTAAGTTTGGGTAACTAATTTTCTGTAATCATTAAATTACTTAAATGTCTGCTTTCTTAAAGTCAGTTTTGGAAATCTTTATTATTAAATTCTTAAATGTTATACATATACACCTATACTTAATTTTCAAAAATATATGTCAGGAGTAAACTCTCTTATGGCAAATTTTGTGTAATTGTGCCTTCTTTAATTTTTTAATGACTGGACATACCAATATTTTGTTTCTTTGTGCTCAAGTAAGTGATTGAATGTACTAGGTGTGTAATTTATATATATCCTACTTTATTCAAAAATATTACATAGCATTTATTTTTTGAGAGAGGGAGAGAGAGAGAATCCTAAGCAGTCTCCATGCCCAGTGCAGAGGCCCATGAACAGGGCTCAATCCCACCACTACGAGATCATGACCTGAAATGATCAAGAAATCAAGAGTTAGACACTCAACCAACTGAGCCATCCGGGAGCTCCTGAGAAGGATTTTTTTTGAATAAACATTTCAGAAATCTTAACTATCAAGAACAAATAAACAACATAGAAAGCACAAGAGAAATTTCAGTTGAAAAGAAGAAAAACAGAAAGCTAACAGAAATACAGACAAGTATTTGAGGGAGAAAAGAGAGGGGCAAGGTAAGGGCAGTCCAACACAACTGTGAAAATAATCCACAAAGAAGTAAAACAAAGCCCTGGAATACAACAAATACTAAAAACTATCACAAAAGAAAATTTCCAGAGATGATAAAAAAAACCTACTTATTGAAAGGACAACCTGAAAAATTTACCCAATATCATCAACGACAAAGAATATTCCAATTTAACTATTGTACCTTAATAATAAAGTGGGGGTGGCTGCTTTGGATGTCCTGATAAAAATAAGAGGGAAAGAAAAAATTCATAAGAAAAAGAAAGTTGGATTGACCTCGTGCTTTGTGACAAAACATTTTATCTTAAAAAAAAAAATGCAAGCCAAAATTTTTACATATAGCCAATATCACCGTCAATAAAATTCACAAAGACTTATTACGAACACATAAGAATTCAGAGGATATTGTTCCCAATGGTTTTTCCTGAAGACTATAGACACAAATATTTTACATCTACTAAGACGATCTCAGAACCTCTCCTTAAGACCTGCTGGTGGTGTATTAAAGGCAGAGAATCAAGGGCTCCTTTGCTACTAAGTTCCCAGCATGGACAATAGGTGGGGGAAGGTACTTGGTAGTTTGGAGGAAGCTAAAGAGCAATTCAATTTAGAAAACCATTCCATCCATCAGATAACGCTGGAATAAATCTTCCTGACCTTTGCTAACCAATGTAACATAAAAGATGATTATAAAGAAAAGATGGAGTCCCCCACAAGCAACCTGACAAATCTAGTCACCTCTCCGTATTCATGGGCAGATGAGCAGACAAGTAGGATGATTCTTGTCAAATTCCATGATACAAAGAATCCAGGAAGCTATTCTATTTTGGGGTGGTTTGTTCAAGGTTTTTCTATCCTCAATTGGATATTGTGAATAATTAAGTGTTTGTTTTTTTTTTAAATAAATAAATACAAAAGTATAATTCCCTTGGTCACTCCCCCCCTCAAAAACTCTGCTTTCTTCCATTTAGTATTCCAGAGGAGTCTGAAATTAACCTTATTTGACTTACATTGTAGATAAACATTTTTTGTTGTGTTTTGCCTCGCTTTGCTTTTGTTTTCTTCCTGGATGCTTGTATCTTTTTAAATTCAGGTTTTTTAAAACAACAATAACAAAACACAACATTATCATGATCTATCTTGAAATCTAAGTGATCTGTCTTGAGAGGAAGTCTTCCAAAAAGAATGGGGAGGGCAGGGCACCTTTTATTTATCACAACACATATTCTTATTTCCATTTGTTCTTTATAAACTGGCTTGGACCAATCATCATTTCCAGCATCCCATTTCATCACTCAGTCCTTTACTTTATATTTCCTGCGAGTCTACATCAGGGCTGCTGAGAATTCTGGCTGGAAGAGAAAGGGAAAGCTTCCTCTGCCCTGTAGCCTGGAATGGTTATAAATTCCTAGGCTCCAAACACAACTGCCTGGCGGTTCTGTTTTCTGCTTCTTTCTCTCCCGCGTTTCCCTTCATGGCTGACTTACAAAGGGCAACCTGACTTACATCGCGCCTCTTTGCTTCTTCTCACATTTGCAACCGAGATCTCTCCATCCTCCCAGGTGAAGTTTTCCTTTCATCCCCTCTCACTCTCCACATTCTTTCTGCCCCCATCTCAGACAGCACAGTGTCTTCACTTACTATGTGTTGGCGATTATGGAATTTAGAGCTCCTGCCCAGCTATCTTTCCAGAGCTTCAGCGTCGTATCTCCAACTACCCGTTAGACATTTTCACTCAGATATTTCACAGAAAATTCAAATTCAATATATAATAAGTCCAACTCAGCACCTTTCCCCACTCATCTATGTGTTTGTCCTCTCAGAGTAAATGCGTCATCACTACCACCAAAGCCAGAAAAACCCAGGTTGCCCATGACTCACCCATCTGTGTCATCGCGTTTGTTAAATAATTACCAAATGTTCTTGTTTGCAACTCTTAATTGTCAATAAATTCCATCCACTTCTCTCCATTTTAGTATGTTCTTTAAACATCATTTCAGGCCATTATTTTTACTGATGATGACAATTTCCTCTTGTTTCGTCTCTATTTTCATCTTACCTGCTTCTAAATAATTCTCCATGCTGCAGCAGCAGGTTTTAAAGTCACAAGGGTATCACACGACTCTCCTCAACAATTATTAATGGCTTTATATTGACCTCAAGATAAAGTCTTCACTCCTTAATGTACCTCAAGAGGCTCCACATGTTCTGGCCTCTGTTTCCCTCTACGACGCCACCCCTGCCATGCCCAGACACTTTCACCAGCTCCTGTCTCTCTCTACTCACACTCCTATGGTCCAGCAAGACTGAATTACTGGAGTTCCTTGCTCTCCTCCATCCAAGCACTATGCTCGTGGACATTTTTCCTCTTTTGCCATTTACCAAATCAACTCCTACTAATAAGTTAGGTTACAACTTACATGTCACATTGTCTAGGCCCTCATCTCTGACCAAGTCATCGGAACTTCCCCGTTTGGATTGATTGTTTTTTCTGTGTGTTTCGGTACCAGTCTGTGATTCCACTTTTACAAAATTTGCCACATGAAATTATAAATGCCTGTTTATTTGGCCATATTTCCCCTGAAAAAGATAGACTGAAACTTTATGGAGGCAGAAATTATGTGTGTCTTTTTTTTGTTTGTTTTTGTTTATGGAATCTCCCGGAGACCACCAATGGCTAGATATACTAGGCACATAATAAATATTTGTTGAATCAATTAACGTCACTGTTAACTATTTTCCTAGTTTCAAAACATAGGCTCAACCTCTTAGTTTTTAAAATGATGTTTTATCCGTCCTATTTTCAATACCTTTTGCCATACAGCACTTTCTTTTCTCTGTATGAATCTATAAATGAGGTGTGTCACCGCCAAATGTGTCTTAATGCAGAACGCATAGCTGTCCTTTGCCCTTCTCACTGTCCACTTAGTGAACAGCTCTATATCTGGGGAGAAGGTCACTGTACATTGATCCTATTGTAACTTTAGGTTTCTGTTGGGAATTTTCTCATGATTCTCAATAACTGAGGCAGGATCCTCTCCTACTCTCCCTAATCTGGTTCTCTTGAGTCGTTGAACCAGTAGAGTGAATAAAAAAATCACAGTGCCAAAGATGTGTGACAGCCAAGACTCCTCCCCCTGATTACAGAAACTTCCTTGTGACTACGACTCTCATCAGACAGCCTGCCACTATTCTGTCCTCACTCTTGCTTCCCGTCACACTTTTTCCTAGAAGTTCTCATCTCTTGAAGAGTGTAGAAAAAAATAGTGGAAAGCTAGAAGAAGGATACATTGGACTGATAGCCTCAATTTTCACATGTTTGATAGTAAAACATCTGTGGAATTAAAAAAAAAAAAACAGTAAGAGCTTAGTTCTCTGAATCAAGAGCCAAAGTATACTGGTGATGGTATTCATTGGGGGTGCAAGTTTCCCTGCCCTTTTTCTAGGTAAACTGCTGATGAAGCAAAGCTAAATATGTTATAAAATGAAATATGGATCATTTCTCCTCCTCTGTCCAGTTGCTTTAACGTCATATTTAGTTGAAATCTATGACTGATTCTGGCACTCATTTGCCTACCAATCTTAATGTTGGTAGTAAGGGAATTCCTCTTTTTCACTCCCTTCTTAATTATTTCATTTTGAAGTTGGTGGTTTCCAGACAGAAAACTCCTTAAAAGACCACCTTTTTTCTCTGTGATACCAAAACAGTATATCTCCTTAGAACATTGGAAGGCAATAGATGTATTTCAGAACCTGAATTTGCTAATAAAGGGAGCATGACTAATTTTGTTATGCCCCATCTCTGAAAGTCCAGTAAACTACCAACAATCAGAGCAGTACTGTCTACTTTCATACTCCAGCCTTTCCTGGAGATCTTTCCTGGCCCTCATGTCTAAACAGCCAGGGGTCCTTTACACAGCTCCAGTGCTCAACAGCACCCTAGGGCTACTGCTTTGCTGACTTTCCAATTTACCAGCAGAAATAGTAATTAACTCTAAATCTCCCAAAGTCAAGACAGCTATCTGAAGAACAGATTATTATTTTCTTATAGGAATAGACACTCAATGGAGTTGGTTTTGTTTTGCTTGCCTGCCATGTTTGTCTCAACCCACCACCCATGGATTTACTGAATACTTCAAACACTAGTGAGATATTTCATGTGTAAATTCCTCTGAGATAAAAAAGTAAAGCAGTTTATCAATTTCCATGGGATTTTATTGCAGTTATGTACCCCCTCTTCCAAAACAGGTGACCTTGTACAATAGTAAAATAGCCATTCAGGGCTCTGTGAAAGTGTCAGATGACCAATCACTCTGCAAAGTTGGAATGCTGCCCTGTGAGATTCTATGTATCCTCTGAGTTAATGTATAATCTCAACCAATATGTGTTGCTGTTTCTTCCCAAATTCCAAAGGAATGGCAGTAGGGTGGCACCCCTCACAATTATAACTAACACCAGATTGGCAAAAACACTTGCTTCTCCACTCTGTGATTCTGGGCTCTACTTTCTAGAGGTTTTATTATCTAAGGGAGCAATGCTTCAATCAGGAGTTATAAAAGTGTTTGTATTGAATTGGAAGTGGATACTTAGACCTTCTGGGGTCCTAATGTCGGGAAAAATAGATGCTAAAAACAAACAAACAATAATGACAACAAAATAGGTAATCTTGTATGAGATACCTCTTTATACAACCAGATCCAGTGGTTAAATTTGATAGCGCTCTATGTGACTAGAAACATCAAGATACAGATTCCTCAAGAAGAAAAGCTTATGTTATACCATTGAATAAAGAAGGTAAAATGAATATGGAATGGTTAACACAGGAGGAAAGTAATAGATACTATAGATATTGCCATGACAAGCTGTTGAAATAAGTACTAAAACTTTCACCTGCCTTTCACCCCTTGCTGTGTCATATATGTTTTAACTATTTTTTCTTTTCACTACTCTTCCTATCTCTATTGAATTTCAAGAGTGTTAGTGACAGATAACTCTACAATTTAACCCACAGGCACCAGAACACCCATTCTGAATTGTGACCAAACTAGAGGAAAAATGGACGTCATTCCAAAGTCTTATGCTTGAGCTTGAGGGCACCGTCTGAAGGAATCTTGGTTTGTCTTCCCTTGAAGAGGAGGTAAGTGTGTTTTTTTATTAAATGAAGGAGTAACATGTATCATATTTTTTGGACCTGTGATTCTAAGAAGGGTGTATATAAATACTGGAGAGCCAAAGAGGTGGAGTTTAGTGGAATTTGAACAACTTTGGCAACCCAGGAATTAAATATGCTTCCTTTTTAAGGAAATTCCAGAATCAGTAGGAGGAAGAGCTCCACATTCCATTTTGGAAACCAAAGTAAAGCGGTTGTTTTTCTTGCTTTTTGCAAGCAAGGACATGGGTTTGACCTAAACTTATCTAATCCACTGGCTATAGTTGCAGTGAGATTAAGAGACCTGTAGTGTGACAAGAGGTCTACTTCTAGTGCTAGTGGCTAGTGAGAAGTTCTGTGGCAGCAATTCTGTTGTGTCATCCTAACCAGATAGCGCCTGTGGTATGAGTTGTGTATTGTCTCTGGTATGGATTCCTGCTGCCCAGTCTCCCTTGGTTCTCCAGTTTTCTTGGTCTGGTTCTCCAAGTCTCTTATTCATTCAGAAAGTTTCTGACATCCGTCTGGTGAATTTCATCTTCTTTATAAGTAAGCCAGAGTTGAGGTCTACTGTTTGCAGATAGCATCCAGATTGGTGCAAATACAAAACACAAGGCCTAGAGAAGAATAGAAAGGGCTCAGCTTTCAGCAGTCTAGCTGATAGCATCAAGCTCTGTGTTCACAGCCAGAATGTCTGACAACAAAGTGAGTTACCTCAGGATCTCCCCATGTATTTACATTATTGACACAGTTCTCTCATCATGACCTCTTTTCAAAGGCTTTGCTTTCAGTAACTCTTCTTTGTGAAAATTAACACTAGTTTTACCTTTGTGAAGAAGCTGTGCATCTAAACCTGAATTGCATGAGAAGGCCCATTTTGATAAAAGAACTTAGGTTATGACTGTGACCTTCCAAAAGGACAAGCTTGACTTATTGATTCTGTAAAAGCAAAAACTGGTAAAAAGAAAAGTACTACACAACCAAGCAATTTGTCTTCCATAACTATAAGACCTGAAACAATGCAGGGATGTAATGTTTTGGAGATAATTTGAATTTTCATCTAAAGCCAAACATAACCTCTCTGTTGTGGAAATATGCAACCAACTTCCAAAAGAAAGGGAGTGTGAGGGAAATTTCCTATTCATAGTTTTATTTACTCTAGAGATAGAAATTTGTGAAAATCTACAAGCTGAATTTTTATAGATAATACAGAAAGCTCCTCATGCAATTTTAATAGCTGCAATTAGCCACTTTGAAAACTTTCTTTCATCTCCCAATTCATTAAAGGGACAGATTTTCAAAACAGCATCTAAATATTCTTTTAATCTCTTGGCCTAAAATGTTCAGTTCAATGTTTTTCATAATTTCTAGTGAAATTTTATTGGGTTCCTCTTTTTACAAACACACACCATATAATCATGTTTTTATATTCAGAGGGAAGTTAAAAAATTGATATTTTGTAAACAAAAATCACTCTGAGTATTTTACAATTTTACCTTCATCTCAATTATTTATAATGCAATATGCAGAATAAGATGTATATGAATGAAGTTTGACTAAATATGCACAGTTGGGGAATATCTGGGTTCATTTGCTAATGCTTTTCAAAAAATTTAAGCACAATAACTGTTCATTACAGTTAAATGACCACAATACTCAGAGGCCTCCACCAAAGCCTGAGCTGGGGTGAATAACCTTGAGGACTTCTCCATACCTGTTGTTAATACATATTAAGTATCAAGACAGACCTGGTTAGGGAAACAGGTGCTATAGGAGCTTACTGGAAAGTAATCATGATTTGTCTGTCTGTCATTTGTAAAAGTGAATAACCCTGGATCTAGTCACATTAGTAGCTTAAGCTTCACGATTACTCTATATACCACCTAAGGCAGAAAAGCAACTGAGATCCTAGGGGTAAAAACTGAAGCGGAGTTATAGACTTGTGACCCATGGCCTGGGTTTGGCTTGAAGGTATGTTTTGCATGGTCTACCTTGGGATTACAAATAAATTAGATGTTAAAAAGACTGTATGATATGTGTGACACCATAATGATGGATATATGTCATCACACATTTGTCCAAACTCATAGAATGTACAACAAGAGTGAACCCGAATGCAAACCATGGACTTGGATGATTATGATGTATTAACGTAGGTTCATCAGTTGTAACAAGCCCATCACTCTGGTGGGGGATGTTGATAATAGGAGAGGCTGTGCATCTGTGGGGCAGGAGGTGTATGGAAAATCTCTGTACTTTCCTCTTAATTCTGCTGTGAACCTAAAACTTCTCTAAAAAAACAAAGTCTTTAAAAATTAGAAAAAATTAAGAAATTACTGCTAACATTTAAAAATCAGTAAGTTGTGTTTTGAGTTGAATTGTGTCTCCCCGAAATGCAAGTATTGAGGTCCTAACCTCTAGTACCTTAGGATGTGATCCTATTCGGAAATAGGTGCAGATGGCATTGCAAGTATAAGTTGTGAAGGTGACATCATATTGGAGTAGAACAGACCCCCAATCCAGTATGACTTGTGCCATTAAAATAGGGAAATTTGGACACACACATGCAGACAGGAAGAATGCCATGAGAAGATGAAGACAGAGATTGGGGTGATACTTTCTACAAGGCAAGGAATGCCACATTTGCCAGGAAAACCACCAGAAGCTAGGAGAGAGGCACAGTACAGATTTTTTCTTACTGTCCTAAGAAGGAAGCATTACTGTTGACATCTTGATCTCAGACTTACAGCATCCGGAACTGCGAGACAGTAAGTCAGTCACTTAGACACACAGCCCTAGGAAACTAGTGTAACTTGCATCTAAAAATTCTGGGTTTTCAGCATCTCTGAATAGTACTCAGGTGTGACAGCACTCAGCTGATCAGCTGGAACAGAGTAGCAGCTGCTCCTTTTCATAAGAAGTTCTGTACTTCACCAAAGCCCCAGCCAGTCCATTTTCATAATTTAAGTTCCCTGCTTGATGTCTGATACCACATCAAAGGAAAATGGGTCAGGAAATTTGGAAAATGCTAAATAAACACATTGTGACAATGCAATCTCTTGTGATCTTTGAAAGCAAACAAAGTAGAAGGCATAGGAGTTTAAAGAAAAGGAAAAAAAAACAAGAAAAGCAAAAAAAAAAAAAAGGCTACCCAGGAAGTTTTCTGATAACCTCAAATTTTATTTATTTAAAAAAATTAACGTTTATTTATTATTGAGAGACAGAGAGACACAGAACATGAGCAGGGGAGGGGCTGAGAGATGGAGAGACACAGAATCCAAAGCAGGCTCCAGGCTCCAAGCTGTCAGCACAGAGCCCAAGGCAGGGCTCAAACCCACAAACTGCGAGATCATGACCTGAGCCGAAGTTGGACGCTTAACCAGCTGAGCCACCCAGGCGCCCTATGATAACCTCAAATTTTAAATAATTCTTACAAAGATAAAAGGAAAAACAAAATCAGAAACAAATATGGAAAAGTTAAATGCAACTGTTTTAATGATGCCATGCAGGATCCTCGGGCCCCCTAAACTGAGATATTTGTGGAACAAGAGGAAGACAGAAAAGGTATCTTAACTGCTTGAGGGTGTTGTGGGTATTGAGAGAAATCTCTGGAAAAGGCACTACAGACACAATAGAAAGATGGGACTCAAGGCAGATGTGCATCTGGTTAGAGGGGAGGCTTCTCCACTTAAGCTCCACTTTGAACAAGTTCAAACCATGAAATTAAGACAAATTACATCCCCAGATTCTCAGGAACATTCATTACAGAAGCACTGCCCATAATGCTTGAGGAACCGAGGCACTGAGAAAGGATGTGAAGATTGGAGATGGACGATAATATTGCCATTTTCAAAGAGCCATAGAAAATCGGTAGAAAATATGGACTCTGTGTCTGAAAGCAATCCCTAAGGGGAAAAAACAAAAAAAACAAAAAAACAAATAATTATGACTCAAATGTATTTTGGAAATTAAGTCAGGTAACAACAGAGGCACCAGGGGGTGAACCCCACCTCCTACTGCTCTGTGCCCCTCTCATTTTTGCAAGCCACACTTCCTTGCTGAATACACTGGGCATGCTTCCACTCGACAAGCCTTTGTACCACCTGCTTGTTCATTCTGGAACACTCCTCCTGAAGGTGTCTGTAAGCCTGGCACCCTACTTCTTTAAAGGTTCTATTCCAAGGTCACCTACTCCTCAAGACCTTCCCTGATGACCGTGTGTAAGGTTGCACCTCCTCACTCACCCTCCCCATATCCTACTCTGGCTTTATTTTTCTTCAGAGCGCTTATCCCTATTGTTTATTTTATAAGTACTACATCGTGCCAGTCACTGTTCTAGAGGCTTTAAAAATATTGCCTCATTTAATCCCCTAACAACACTAAGTGGGAAATACTAGCATTATCCCCATTTTGCTATTGGGGAATTGGAGGCATGGAGAGGTTGTACTTAATCTGTAACAGTGGTAAGAAGTGGTATTGGGTTTGAACACAGGAAATCTGGCTTCAGAGTCTGTTCTTTACTGCTCTTGTTTGCTGTGACTATCTAGTATATCTTGTGTTTAACTTATCTATTTAGTGTTTTATCATTCTCCACCCCCTTCCCCCGTAAAAAAAGGCTCCGTGAAGGCAGGATTTGCCTTTTTTTTTCTGTTTAATCCTTGCTCTTGGAATAAAGTGTGGCACCTTGTAGATGCTCATTAAATCCTTTTGTTAAATGAATACAATGTAAATGTAAAAGGTTGGAAATGCAAGAGTCGTTCTTGTAGGATAAGACCCTCCTCTTATTGAGAATAGGGACTACAGACTATTACCCTTTGAATCTCCGGCATCTGGCAGACTGCCTGGTGTGGGTAGTGAGAGAACAGAGGGAAGAGAAGAGCTGGAAAGGAAGCTGAAAATCTGAGGTACTTGGTGGAACTTGAGCTGGACTAGCGTGGCATTTCCAAAGCCTGAGGGAGAGGTTTATCAGGAATATGGAAGCTGTTCATTGTTAAAGGAAGATCAGGATACTGTCATTGAATTTTGTAGTCAACTACTTCATTTCTGAGCCATGAGTAAAATCATCTTCCATCATCCAATTAGGAAAAAAAAAATTTAATTCATAATATCTATCAAGCTTTGCCTGTATTAAAGCCACTTCGGTAAGTGCTTTTAAGCCCAACCTAAAAGCTTTAAAAACCCTCCAGCTCAGGACAGACTTTCAAGGGAGAATCCTGATAGTCAAAGTAGAATTGAGTAGAAAAACCTATTCCCACAAAAGAAGACAACAGCCTAAGCAATGGCATCTGGTCCCACGTGATTAGTGTCAAAAGGTAAACCAGAAGAGTGTGGGGTCACAGTAGGCTGGCAAAATACATTTCTGAAGATCTCTTTCTCATTAGCATAAACGTTTGTCTTCATGAGTAAAATCAACTTCAGTCAGTCAACAAAAGACGGGATTACCAAAATAAATGAGTATAAGGAAAATATTAATAACCGAATAGCATTAGACACCATCATAATCCTACCTAATGCTGTTAGTGTTTGAAAGAAAAGCATTCAGATTCCTAATCTATTGGGGAATATTAACATAATGTGGCTTTGAAAATTTTAAAAAGACCTCATAATTAATTTAATCACCATTTTGCATAGCATTCCCACTTGTAATCTGCATTTTTGCTTTAAAACTCTTACTATATAGCTGTCATTCTGATCTAATGAAATGTCTCCTACTTAGGAAGAGAGGAAATTTTCAAATGTTGAGGCTACACAGAAATGAAGAATGAAACATGTGTCTGTCATTGCGATTTCACCATGGTAGACTAATTGCAGAGGCCTGTGGGTATGGATTGATGTTGCTGAGTAGTCAGCCTTTACTGCCATTGCTTTCAGGGTAATTTGCATAGCATGGCTCATAGTGTTTTATGATTTTTCTTTTAAAAATAATCCTACTTGTTAGTCACTAAATCTGTTTAACTCTTCCGGTTCTGACTAGCGTCTGGGGCACATCCGCAGAGCGAGAGACTGCATCTCTCGCTTGGTGAGGGCCAAGGGAGTTTGCAAAGGGTTTCCCAGCTAGTACAGTTAAGTCTCTTTATCCTCTGGGAAGATTGTTGATGTCAGTGGGTCTCCCTAGGAAGTAGGCGTGAGGCAGCCATGAGTGTTTGGGAGGTGTCCTGGGGAGTGCTCATTGGGGTCCACACCTGTGGAAGAGAAGGAAGGGGGATTAGACGGAGGAGTTGGACTACCCCACAGGCTTCATGGGAACCCAGACCAACTCTCAGGGGCATTTTGAAGATGAGATGGTGACCCAGATTTGACCCAAGTAGTGGCAAGAGGACAGGGCTTTTCTACTCCCCAAACTGATCAGTTGCTGAGTATGGGAAGCCCCAGTAAAGGACGTGCCCTTGAGTGGTGCAGTCAGCTGAGACAATCCCTGAGGATGGCTAACAGCTGAGGACTGTCTATTGAGGACACTCCCTACAGCTGAGAAGTAAGTCCTTCATTCCTGAAGGGAAATGGACATGGGTGGCACAGCACAGTGTTCACCATAATCATATTTCTCCTAATAATGAAGGTTCAGTCATTTACTACCTGAGCACCAGGGTATAACTTGCTGACTTTTGTGAGAGAGTCTTTCTGTGGAATATTATTCAAGAATCTGTTCCCCATTACCTGATAATTTAATATATCATGAATCACTGGAACAAACCATATATATAATTTTAATATAACAAACTGTTTATACAACCATAAATAATTTAAAGGTGTCTTTGGAAATTTTAGTCATTTGTCTTACCCATGAGAGAGATCAGATGATTATATTACTGCAAGTTCATATAGAAACATATTGATTTTTCTATTTCAACCAAACTTAGGCACCGAAGCTTGGTATTTGCATGGTGTTTTTGGATTGGAGATGATGTTTTTCAAGGGACTTACTAATGGTCCGGTTTTCCTGGATATAATGTTTTACTTCCTTAGACTTCACTAGAAAGAAGTTTGTATAATGTGAGACGCATTTCACTGTATAATTTTAGAGTTGTAACTTTCTCCATCAATAAAATGACTGCTTTAGGAAATTTCTTAAAAAAATATGGAAGAACAGTTTCGAAATGACACGTCAGTCATAGGGGCATTGAATGCATATGTGCTGGGGTGCCCAAAGGGAATCCGCTCACCTCGTGGAATCTGTGCATTTGAGTCAAGGGGAAACACCTAAAGATCCCACAGTCGAAGGCTTAGAACATGGCTCAGATTTAAACACAAACAAAGGGTAATCTGGCCTGGCACAGTCTGGCCACTGCAGCAGTGTATCTGAAGGTTATGTTTTATGTTTATTAGCTCCATCCAGATGGCGTTTTATGTCCTTAATAACTTTGTCCCTGACTAAGCCATGAACCTACCATTTGACAAACACAGTAGGAAATGTCTATCAGCAGAAAAGTCATTTTATCATCAGAAACATCACTTGAACATTTGGAATGCATTTTGAAAGAGTTTGATTTCTTCTATATGTCAGTGCCCACAGTTATTTGTTGACAAACACCTACAGCTTTTCCAAACAGAACTTAAATTCAGTGAGCACCTGGATGGCCTTTAAAAGAGCTACATATTTATGCTAATATTTTACATGAGTAATGGCTTACATTGTTAAGAGATCAAACTGCTTTGATGCACATTTATTCATCTTTATATGTCCATGAAAATTAGTATATGGTACAAATTGATATTCCAGTGTTACAAACAGGGACTGAAAAGAAGCAGGTCTGAGGTCATCCAGTGAATTTCCCATCAGCCTGTCTTCTTCTGGCTCTGTACTGAGAACTGTATGTCTAGATCAGCCCACACGCTGCATTTGCACTGTTCTTTGGGAAAGTCATCAGTATCTTTCTTGTGATTGTCTTTTATGTCATTGATGAAATTCCACTTCCAAATTTCAACCTCCTTGAGGGTAGCTATCATGTATCACTTGTCTGTGCCTTTTTCAGAGCACCAGTTTTAGACATTCAATATACATTTGTGGATTTTATTAAAATAATTCACTGCTTTTCCCCTTAAACTCTGGTCTTTCAACTCCTTAGCAAAAAGTGAAGGGATTATTTTTAATGTCAGAAAAATGTTCTGCATTATACTTCTGCAGACTTCTCAATGGAAACAAAAACTCTTATCTGGAATTTCTTTAGAAATGAATTTAGCTCAGAAAAGTAGGAAAAAGTGCATTTTTAATGTCTATTATTCTTTTATCTGAAAACATGCAGCGTAATTAATGCCATTTATTTTTTAAGTGTTTATTTTGAGAGAGAGAAAACATGTGTGTGTGTGAGTGGGGTCAGGGGAGAGGCAAAGAGTGAAGAAGAGAGAGAATCCCAAGCAGGCTCCCTGCTGTTAGTGGGGCCAGGCTCTGGGCTCAATCTCACAAACTGTGAGGTCATGACCTGAGCCAAAGCCAAGAGCTGGATGTTTAGCTGACTGAGCCACGCAGGTGCCCCAATGCCAATTAGTTTTTAATTTTAAATTCCTTTCTTCCTTCCTTTCCTTCCTTTCTTGCTTCATTTTTTGATTCAATAAACATTGACTGAAGTGTCTACTGTGGACCAAGAACCAGCTAGATCCTATGCAGGCACATAGTCACTTAAGAAAATTGTCAAGTGTTAAAATTTTTTGAAGCATTTTTTCAAAAACAGTTATTACATATTATAATCATCTGTGGTGTGTCAGGCGCCACGATACCCATTTCCTGCACTATGTGTGCCTCACCCCTTTTTATTAACCTTGGGAAGTTTTTGTCCTATATTCGCAGAGATATCTTTAGATAAAAATCTAAAACCTAATGACATGCTCTGATCACAATTCATGGGAGCAAAACTTCAAATTTTATTAGCATATTTTTAAAATTGTACTAAAATAATAAAAGGCTATCTTTAAGATTACTCCATAGTTGTCTGTATTTTAGAAAAGTTTGCCTAGATCCTAAGGCACATACTCAAAAATTATTTTAAGGGGCAAATTATCCTACTTAGAACAGAGTAAAGAACTTTTCACACATTTAATTAGTCCACACTAGCCAGGATGCATTTTTAAAGAATTGAGGTTCAACTCCAGGGAATAACGTCTACAAGAGAAGTTCAAAACATGGCAATGTAGTAGGGAGTAAGTTTAAAATCTCTCTCAATAGAGATGGCCTGGGAAGGAATACGAATGTGACTTCCTTGCAATGTGTACTTCATCTTGACTGCAAGATGCTCCTTTGTAACCTTGTCTACAATTTACCATTGAATGATGTCTAAAAACCTGTGGATAGTTTCCATGTAATGAAATTTAGGAAACTAAACAATTTGAAAGTCTTTGTTGGAGAGTGACTATGTCCCCTATACCCATCTCCAAAGTGTGCGTCTTTTTCCTCGACAGGATCAATTCTCTGACATCAGCTGGGTGTTCTACAGTCAACTCCATTCTGACATTAACTACCTGGAGCTAGCTTCAGATCCCAGAGGTTAAGGACTCGGTCCCACAAGACTGCCATCTACTTCAGGTGCCAATCTCAAGTCTAGGCTATCACCTGTGCTTCTGACCAACCAGCCATAGATTGCAGGTTTCAACACCCTTCCTGGTTCAATTAAATTGCTAGAGTGGCTCACAGAACTCAGAGAAACATTTTACTTACTAGATCACCACTTTATTTTAAAAAAGGTATCCCAGGAACAGCCAGATGGAAGAGATGCCCAGGGCAAGATCTGGGGAAAGGGTCAGGAGCTTCCATGTTCTCTCTGAGTGTACCACTCTCCCCCGTCTCCACACACTCACCAACGTGGAAACTTTCCCAACCTTGTCCTTTTGCATTTAATGGCTACTTCATTATACAGGCATGATTGATTCAGTTGGCCACTGGTGATTGACTCAACCTCCAGCCCTTCTCCCCTCCCAGAAGGTCAGGGGTGTGGGATTGAAAATGCCAATCATCTAATCACAGGGTTAGTTCTCCCTGCCCACGTCCTTAGGTGCAGTGCAAAAGTCGTCTCATTAACGTAACAAAAGAGACCTTTTCTGTTCAACTCACTTAGGAAATTCCAAAGGTTTTGGGAACTCTTTGCCAGAAAAGGGAACAAAGACCAAATATATATTTCTTCTTATAAATCGCAATATCACAGTGATACAAAATAAATACCAACTGTTTTTCTTTCAATTAGCATGTAGTTTTCTCACCAAGATGGTGGTATTGAAAGAGCAGCTTCATCTGTTGATTAAAACCAGGAAGCTAGTGTGGTAGAGGACAAATTTGATACCTCATACAGCTCTGGTCTTAGAGAAATTACTTAACCTTTCTGCACCTCAGCCTCCACATCTGTGTCATAAAGATGATAATATCTATAAGTATTAAGGTGTGGAGAATATTAAAGGATATAAGATCTGTTAGTCACCCACTCATTGTACAGAAGAGCGAGAACAGAAACGACGTTAGTGTTTGACTCTTCCTTTGGAAGAACAGTGGCCTTCCTTCACAGGATAGAACCTCTATTCGGGTGGGGTGCCCGGGTGGCTCAGTCAGTTATGTGGCCGTCTCTTGATTTTGGATCAGGTCATGGTCTCATACATCATGAGTTTAAGCCTCTCAGTAGGCTGGTTGGGATTCTCTCCTCCTCCTCCTTCTTCTTCTTCTTCTTCTTCTTCTTCTTCTTCTTCTTCTTCTTCTTCTTCTTCTCTCTCTCTCTCTCTCTCTCTCTCAAAATAAAGAAACTTAAAAAAAAATCACACTTGGAGACCAATGCAGAGAAAACACCATGAACTAGAAGGGACCAGCCAATAAATTGCCAAACCACACTTGTAAAGAAACAAGATTATTTATAATAAGAAACTTCAAGCAAATTGTATAGTTCCAAACTTCAAGAGGGTACATGGACCTATTAAAAATCATACCCTTGTATCATTTGCCAGTTTTCAAGCAAACAGTTTTGCAATTTTGTATGTGCTTAGGTGGCATATTCAAAACAAACAAACAAACAAACAAAAATTGATGGAATGTGGGCTGAGCCCAATCTAGCTACGGAAAATGCTTATTAGCATGGATGCTAGAAACCTCCCACCCCCACAGGAGAGGAAAGAAATGGTGGACAGGCAAAGGCCCCCTGCCTGATCTGGAGTTGGCTTTGCCTGAGGAAACTGGAATGATTTGACCTTTCAAAGCTGCCCCCTGCCTCTGTCCATACCATGAACAACCACGAAATGGTAGCTTATCCACTATCCGGCCTCTTCCACGGAAGGTGTTAAAACTGCAGACTGCATTGGATTCAGCTTAGACTCTTGCTTCTTTTTTTTCTGAATGACAGTTTGGGAGACAGATGCAGTTCTTACAAAGAGGACTGTCTTTTATAAACAAAAACAAAAATAGAAGGATACATTCTTTTGCCCCAAAGAAACTGCTCCGAGTCCTGACTCAAGAAAGAAAGAAATGGATGATAGAATGTGTTAGCATAGTAACAGATTTGAACTCTAAATAGCTAATTTGGTCCAATACGCATTACATAGCATAATTATAAAGAAAGTGGTAGCAGAAAAAACAAATTGTTTTGAAGGCATTTGAGGCAGAGGGACAGAAAGATTTCTTGTTCTTATCCAAATGGATTAAAATAGGAAAGAGATGGTGATAAGTCATCTGTGTTCTGCAAAGTGCGTGCCATATCCATGGTCCTTCAGGATACAGTTCTAATGAACTTTGAAAACACTCTTGTGTAGTGGGAGATGGAGAAGTAGCCCTTTGCTTCTTACCTCTAAGTGCCTTTGTTAGAGAGACGAAGAAAGGAAGGCTTAAATTTTAATCTTTTTTTTAAACTGATGTGTGATTAACATATAACGCTGTATTAGTTTCACGTGTACAACGTAATTTGATATTTGTATATATTACAAAATGATCACCACAGAAGTGTAGCTAACATTTGTCACCTTACATAGCTACATAAAATTTCTTTTTCTCGCAATGAGGACTTTTAAGATCTACTCTCTTAGCAACTCTCAAATATGCAATACAATATTATTGACTCTAGTCACCATGCTGTACAGTACATCTCCCAAATTTTAATCTCTTGATGAAATAAAGTCCATCCATTCTACCTTTGTGGCTTTAAATATGGAATGATCTCAAGTGTCATTGCCTTGTTACTAAGAAATGCTGCGTCCGTCACTTTCTTTTGATTTTGTTATAATACAGCTACTAGGAAAGCTATTTCTCCCCAGGAACCAATTCTTGTTAGGTTTCCTCTCTCCAACCACCCCCTGAGTCCCAACAATTTTTGTTCTCAGATAAAATGAAGACCAATGTGGTTTTGTTCCTATATAATTTCAGTACATTGTATTTTTTAAAAAATAATAATTGATCATACCTTTGTAACGGAATTCTTTTGTGTTAAAAGAAGATATGTATAATTATTGTGCAGCATGTTCAGTGAATTAGAGCTTATTTCGGATTTATTTTAAATATAAAGATCATAAAGAAAAAAAAACTAGAGCGTTTCCAAGTGAACTAAAGTTAGTGTATATGGTATCTGGCTAAATGTATGAGCCATTTTTTTTAATAATATGAGGAAACAGATATTGAAACTGCAATCATCTTTCACAGTAAATACTGTTTTTCTTAAAGACTGCCATACAATAAAGTTATAACAGTGCTTGAAGACTTTCTATTTATAATTACACAAATATATGAGAAAACAGTCTTACAGTTTTTTGAAAATATCACCTTGTTCATACTAAAATACACAGTATAATTCTGCACAGGATATTCAGTAACTGCTGAGGAAAACAACCCCCTGCATATGAGATGTATATCTTTAAAGCTTCAAGTTAACTATTTAAATTGGAATGTCACTGTTATTAATTTATCAAAGTTCTCTGACACTGCTTAAGTGCCTCTGATTTTAAGGAAGAATCTGTGAACATGAAATCCGTAGATTTAAGCAGTGGATATAATTTTTTTATTTTATAATTATATAGATACATTGTCTATTGTTATAATGACATAACATATATATGGCATAACATAAAATATGTTATTTGTAAAGCATGTTGCATAATACATAATATAGAATTAAATGTATAACATATAAAATGTTTGGTAGCTCTATGATTAATCATAAATTACTTAATACCGAATAATACATTATATGCGGCATATTTACCAAGTATGTTGATAGCACTAAACTATGACAGAATACCCACAGTAGTAATGTTATCATGTGTTGTTTAATTCTCAAGTGGAAAATACAACTTAAATGGCATCTTTCACTAAGGGAGAAAGAAATATACACCAACTGATTTTAGGAGCCCTTAGCACGTTGGCTTCATGCTAAACATCTATGATGGCCAAAAGGCAAATAACTAAATGGTATATACTCTTGTGTGTTTTATTCAAAGAAGAAATGGTCTAAAATCATTAAACTTCCCAGGATCATTTGTCAACTACCTTTTGCTACGGATTAGGATGTATGAGATGTAAAGCCAGCTTTTCCCCCTATTAATAATTCTCTTCACTTTCAGAAATAACAGCGAGTGAAAGTGCCCAAAGTACTAGTGTTCACAGTCTCTACCCTCTAATGCTAAAAAGTTTTTACTCTGTCTTGATGCTGCTGTTTCCTGGGATTGTGAAGTACTTTTGTGTCTGCCCCAGTGCCGGGATGTGCCACACCACCCGCTCAGAGACCGATGTGAATTAGCTAAACAATTTCACGTCACCCAGACCTGTTTGCTTGGATTCCTAGAACAGCTGACATGAGTTGGAAACTGTACACCTTAATTAGTTGCTCCAGCATAGTATACCCAAAAGACTGTTGTGAGATGAAGTAACCAGAAAGTTCGTCTGCGTCGCAGCCCCGCCGAGCTGGCGATGTGGCTTGTCACAGAGTTTCTTTTAGCTTATGTGATTGCTCGCTCCACATGCTGCCATTTACAGTACACGGTATACAGTAAATCTATTTTTTGTCAAGATGGGCTGGGTTTTCACAGCTCTGCACATGACATCCAGTCACTCTTCTTGGCTCTTAATGCTTAACATGGTGTAGTCTTGATTTTTGGCTGATTGCCTCCAATATGTTCAATTTTGGATGATTTTTAGTGTAGGTTTATGAAATGATGCCCTAGAAATGTGAAAAATGTATAGGTTTCCTTAAAGGGCTTGCAGGAATCAGTCTGCTTCCATAAGCATCATTTTGAAACTGTATTTTCTCAAGCATTTGTGATGTGCCCTCAGTGGGCATTGGAGAACATTCAGAAAGCAGATAAAAGGAGATTGAGTAAACACTAGTGGCTGTTTCTGGGAAGAGGAATTAGGAATTGTGGTGGATAAACACTTTTCATTATGTAGTTCATCCGTTTGCTTTTTTAAATTTTTTTTTTAAGCCTGGCACATGTCTCATTTTTCCAGTGAAAAAGTTTAATTAAGAGAAAGTAATATTCCCAATGCTATTGTCTTTGTTAAAATTACCTTCTGTCTGTCACTCATATTTTCATAGCACTGTTAAGTTCTGTAAACATGACTTTCAGTGTATCACGCTGTGCCTCTTTCTGAGCTTTCACTTGCCAATTTCATTTCTAAACATTTTTACTGTTTCCACATGGACATTAGGATTTGAAATCCCATCATGCATCCCCATAGTCCCCTTCAACTACAGGACTGTTTCTTTTCAATATGTAAAAGTTTGTTATCTGTGTATTATTAAAACAATTTTGCATTATTTGAATTGTCCCGGATCATGTCCCAGGAGGCAGTCCCACCTGAATGCCTTGTAGAACTTACTGGACATTAAAGTCATTAAAATAAATTTTGGTAGAAGATGAAACATGAGTGTGAACCCCAACTGATTTATAGCAAGTTTGGTGTTTTTATTTTATTTGTTTTTAATAATTTAAAATCATCACGTGTAAAAAATTGCCTGAAAGAAACTAGGGAATAGGTATGGAGGAAGTTCAGTATTTCATACTGAATCTCTTTTCTCCTTCACTTTTCCCTTTGTGCTTGATTTGTATTTGAATGTTTGTGAGGAAACTGTGCGTAAACATTTAGTTTCTCTTTTCCTTCTCCTGAATCGGATGACCTTAACAGATGATAACAGTGTAGACCCAAGTAAAAAGAAGAGGATGTTGATACATTCCAGAAGTTATATAAATTATGTACTCCACATTGATTATTTTTAGTGTGCCTTATTAAAATAAATCCCCTGATTAAAAAAAAAATAGATGACAAATCATATTG
Source organism: Lynx rufus (assembly GCF_022079265.1). Classification (NCBI taxonomy): domain Eukaryota; kingdom Metazoa; phylum Chordata; class Mammalia; order Carnivora; family Felidae; genus Lynx; species Lynx rufus. The sequence continues at coordinate 36,980,178 of NW_025814834.1, read as the reverse complement.
TAATTTTAGGGGACTTATATGCCTCACCAGTTGACAGGAGAAAGTGAAACAGAGGCAGAGTGGGGACAGAAGGGGAAGGAAACTGGAGGCTCCTGTACCACAGTTAACTTGCCCAGGGGGGCAATCTACTAACTCTCTTATGAATGATTAAGGGGTTGGACTAGACAATCGTAATGTTCTTTCTAATTCTAACGTCCGTAAGAAAATCATCTAGGGGCTCTCTGGCTTTCATGACCCAGTGCCTAACACTATGCTTGTGGAGTGTTAATTTTACTGCCATTCCATAAGCTGAGTTCTCTGAATACAAGAAATATTGAGAGCAAGACAAGTTACAAAAAATCCTTCTTGGAGCTTCTGGATAATTAACCTAATAGTTAATTTGTATAACTATTCTCTGATCATAGCAATAAACATTTTGTCTGTGTTTATCCAATATGTGCCAGGTATCAGGGTAAGTGTTGTACATCTATTTTTGCCTAGAAGTAGACACTGTAACTTAGGTCTATTTTATATATGGGTGAACAGAGGCTTCACATTTGCTCATTCGACAGATCCATATCGAATGACTATTCTATGATAGGACCTGTGCTGAGCACTGAATTCATGGTGATGAATCAAATAGGCTGGGGTAGATCTTAGACCTGCCTTGCTCAGTTCCTCATGGTCCAAGTCATGAAGCAGATGATCAGCACAGCCAATAATCAGCACACAAGCAGCCGGTCAGTCTTGAGTCATTGCAGTGCACCTGTGTGTGTGCGTTAGGGCTAATGGGTGCTAATGGACTTGTGAATAACGTGACACAGAATTATACCTGAAATATGAAAGTTAGATGCAAACATACGGGGTGATTTTGACAGTGTTTCAGGGTGATGTGGCAGGGACTCCAGGAGTGCTAATGAGTAATTTGCACAATGTGGCAGCACCTTCATCTCATTTAGCTTAGTTATCACAACCACCAGGATGTGTCTCATGATGGAACTGAGAGCTGAGGATCACAAACAACTTGATGTTATCTACTGTCCAATTGATTTCAAGCTGGCTGCAGTAAAGTGTAATCTGTATGAAATCTACACATATGAGCATTCTTTCTTCTCAATTTCCAAATCCAATCTCCTGTCGGACTAACCCAGTCTGTGATCTCAGAGAGCTTACAGTCTTTAGGGGGGAAAGAGATGACTAGAAAAAGGAAAACAAAATCAAAATCCTAGATATAAGGTAAAACTATAGTGATAGAAAGCAGAAGGAAGGGGTTGATTGCAAATGGGCACAAAAAAACTAGGGCGATGGAAATATTCTATATCCTGAGTTTTGTGGTGGTCACAAGAGATTGAATATATTATTTTTCAAAAGGTGTAAAAAGGTACATTTAATTTGTTGAATCGCTGTGTGGTACATCTGAAGCTAACATAACACTGTATTACAACCATATTTCAATGATTAAAAATTTCTTAAAAAATAAAAATTAGAAATGTACAATTAAAATTATTGAGTTTTATTGTATATAAATTATATTGTAATAAGCTGTAAAATATTGCCACAAACTTTATAATTTTAATACTATTTTAAATGAAAAAATATTTAAGATTTTTAATTTGTTAAAATGTATATATACATGTATGGCTATATATACATACAGACATACATATATATAATCTTAAACAACTATATATAACAGATGAAAATATGTGTATGTACATATAATGCATGTACATATTTTAAGACATTTCTAATTTCTTAAATTATATATAATTGTATGTATATATGTACATACATATGTATGTATTTGTACATATGTATATCACATTTTGAAAAAGTGAAATGTAAAACCAGAATTTTGGAGAGCTTAAAAAAAAAACATCCTCCCTCATATTTAATGTGAGCAATAAATCCAAAATGGATTATTCTTGAGATAATCAAAAGTTACACTTTTCTGCACTGAGTCCTAAAATCATTTAAAACAGGCTTACTGGATTGACTTCTGAAACTGATGAGGGTCAGCTGTCAAGGAATATCACTTCTAAAGTATTTCCACATAGTTAGGAATAAAGCACATAAACAAAGTATGATAAATGCTTTGAAAGGGAAAGGCCAAGAGCGCTATGAAAGAGTCAAGGTGAAAGGATCAGATAATGTATTTTTTAGAAAATAGAGAAATACTTTCAGTATTAATATCTATTTACTTAGTAAAAATAGGTTCTGGGAAGGAAAAAAAAAACACCCCACAAAGTTATAGAGCAAGGATTTAGAAGTAATCAAATTAGTTCTCCTATGGAAGCTTCACAAGGCTTGGATGTTCTTAACTTGCTTATAATGAATTTCCCGTAAAGATGCTGCTCAGAATGTTTTTTTTTTTCCCTCAGTAAGCTTCCTTTTTACTTCCTCTTTTTAAGTGTGTATCTCCAGACCACCAACAAATGGACCACTAATGCTAATATTGATCATCATGAATAGTTTTCACTAGTATCTTTCTTTTTATAAAAGCAATCACAGAAGATATTAAATTTATTTTAAAAGAGCTTCCATATTTAACATAATGTGCTAATAACTATCACACACTTTCCTGAAAAGATGGTAGTGATATGAAGACTGACTTCATTAGACAGTGACTATTACCAACGAGGAGCCAAGTGCCAGTGTCTCATAAAAGGGTAGGTACTGTGAAACAGAACAAGGTAATGCTGTGTGACTTTATATAGAAAAACACTATAGGGTAAAAACATTGACATGTTCAGTTAAAAATAATCCTTCAAAAGGCCAAAGTTAACAGTTAAAACCATTTTTTATCTAGAAATTGGCAAAAGATTTATCTAAAATGTTTATATTTTTGCCACTCCATAAATCAAAATTAGTTTTCCATTAAAAAAATTGGATCAGAGATGATAATCTTCTTGCCAATTTTTAGCTAAATGCAAATGGAAACATCTGAGATTTTCAACTGAAAACTGAAGTTTATAGATATATAGTAAAACTATTGCCTGTGAGCCTTACATTGTGAGATCTGAATAGCATATGAGGTTATGAATTAACAATAATCTCAGATACACAAAACCTAAAGCCTAGATTTGTTATTAATGTGTACACTTTATTATTTGATTTTGACCCTTTTAATGTTGATGGAAAAGTAACGTAACTGCTACCTATACTTTAAGTCTCAATTCAAGGTCAGGTGCTTACAATCTGCCCTCGTCACATCGTATATCTCTGCTTCATAGTACCTGAATTTTAACCTGCAGTCCTATCTGTATTTGATTAATACCTGTCTATTCACAAGTCTATAAACCGCGTAAGATCACATGCAGCTTTATTCACCATTTCACTCCTAGGACCTGATGTAATACCCAGTACCTTGTTGACTCTTAAACTTTTATTAAACGAATGAAATCTGATTGCCATAGGGTAATTTCTATGGTTTTTCAAAATATAGCCATTAGTTTATTCATGACTGCCAACATGAGATTTTCCTTTCTGTATTTTCCAACTTTTATCTGCAGAAATTGCACCTTGTGCCTCAGGCTAGTGGTGGTGTTTCTCTCATCTCTGATTTCCATCCTCTTTCCCCTCTCCACGAATGTTACCATGCCCAAAGATATGCTGAGGGTATTGGCTCTTCCTTCCCTGTCACATCACACAGCATTATTTCCACCTTGAACTCCATTATCTGAGCCCTCTCTCTTACCTCCCCTGAGAGTATCAAAACCTCTGGGGAGAGGAAGCACTGCTTTTCTTCCCCAAAATAATTTTGAGATTTTGGAATCCTAATAAAATGCTGGGAAAACATTATCTAAAAATGTTTTTGTTTCTCGAGAGACTCTGTATTTTTAGAATGAAATAGCTTCAGATCACCCTGGTCAAGATTTACTATATCCATGCAAGCTACAGATTACTTTCAGAATATGATGGTCTCCAGGCTTGGAAGAATTGGGCTCAGACTTCTACTGACATCCTTTCAGTTAAAACTATCAGGCCAATAGATGCTGCATGTATTTACATGACAAGCGTGTAACCAGACTGAGGATATATAAGATAGATCACCAGGTAGTAGTGTCTTAATAGTCAAAACGTATTTTATGAGGTGGAAAGTCAATGAACACGGAAGGGATTATTGGCAACAGTGTGACAACAGAGTTCCTGTTCTCCTTACCCTGGGGACAAAAGCAGACTGCTAATACGGAAACCAAAATATAGTTTTACGTTGGGCCATAAAGACAAAGCCAGCAATAAAAAAAACATTCATCCTTGATGATCAATTTCATTTATCCCATGTAGGCCCATTGTGGTAAAAGGGATGATTTTTACCAAAAGAAAAACTTTGAACAAATGAGCTCATTTCCATCATGTTGACAAGTCTTAAGTCATGAGACATGCTGAAGTATGTATCCCAAAGCGCCATTATAGAATCATTAAGCTGATTTCCTCATCAAAATATATACTTTTTTTCTATTTAAATTTTAAGGGAGAAGACAGGTGGTTAAAGACTAATACATTTTAAAAGAACTGATGGTATCTGGCCAGCTCCCCCTTGTCACACAACTCTTTGAATGATTAGGGGTACTGACTGCCAAATGTGTTTAAAAACTCATTTGAAATGAAGAAAAGACTCAGAAATAAACAAAAAGGGGAGGGAGAAGGAGGATATTTTAATTTCTCATTTTTTCCTTGCTTTATTTTAAGATGAGAAGTAAAAGGGTTCTTTTATTAAAAAATGGCAAAAGTTGTATTGAGGTAGTCTGAAAACTCACATTTCAACTCTAAAGTCTGAAGGATTTTTTTCACTGTAATTATTGATCCGCAGATTTGAAGTCAGCAGGAGAATGAATGATATGGTTTTAACATTTACAGTATTATAAAACTGCTTTCTTACAGATTAAGAGTTCTACTTAGGTATCCACGACAGCAATAGTTCTGTATTAAAGTATGCAGATAAAGTATGATATTCCTAAAGTATCAAGAAAGCAATGCTTTTATGTGTTTAAATGTAAAAGTTGGATGCATCAGATAGCTATCTGTATTGGCATACAGAAAATACGCGGGCCAGTGTAAAGATGCACTCACACATATATGTAGGCGTATACTGAAACACGTAGCTTAAAAGTTACCTGTGTCTTTTCCAAGGTTTTCACTGTCCATTCAATAGCCGTCCCTCCGGCCCAGAAGAAAAGGGAATATTTTTCAAGACAAGCTATAAAATACTTAAAAGTGTACAGAATCCTGAGTTTTCAAGCAAGATAGAAGAAATGCTGATACTATGTAAAGGGTATTTTAGAATGTACTTGAGTATTTGCCATTGCTGTAAGTGCAGGGAGGCACATGCCCATGGATGGGGGTCAAGAACGTGATTAGCGCCCCAGCGCACGGGACCAAAATCTGTCATGGTTCATTTGAACTGTGGCACTCCTTACAAAATAAAGGACATGCTCTGCAATTACCAATCTGCCCGGGCATGTACATAAAGAGAGCTGACAAATGATAAAGGAAATTGGAAAGGTTGAGAGGATGAAGTCAATAATAGATTTATCTCCAGACATTTAGCACTTGAAGTGCATCTGTTATACAATATGTAGACATATTTTACAGCAAATTTGGAGATACTGTGAGCCCACTGGGAAGGGACAATATCTAATTTTATATTCTATATAATTCTGAGCATAACTTTGGTGCTTAATCACTAGGAGGGGGAGGGGCCCCCCGCGCTTACAAAAGGAGAAATGCGTGAACAGAAGCATAACCTAGGGTGTTGCAGGCAGGAGCTGTGTGAAGGTACAGTGCAAAAAGAGCGGAGACACAAACACGATCAGAGAACTACATCTTATAAGCAACATGAGAAGATTGCATGCTGAAAGTTCTTTTGACTTAAAAGTCAAAATTTCTATTTTGTTCTCAAACTCAAGGGAAGTTATTGCAAGGTTTTATTGGAAAAGAGTAGAAAAGTTCAGTAAGAAATTGAAAACAAATTTTAACTAGATCTCATTGGAAGGCGTTTAGGAAACAATTTCATGCCAGCTTGAACATTATTTCCCCCCAAAGAATTCATCTTGTTCTTTCAAAGACGTTATTTTACTTCCTGAATGCTGTAAATAGGATTAACCAGAGATATCATAAAGTATTAGCTTGTGTATTTCTAGTATTTACAATAATATGGCCCTGTTTGTAATATGCACGCGAAAGGAAAAAATTATGCCTCTTTATTTATAAAATCGTGATTTGTATGTGTACTTGAAAAATCTCTATTTTACTATCCATGCTTTCCTCTCCACCTATCTGTTTTCTTTCCTCTACCACACATGTATGGAAAAACACACATGTCTGAAGGCTTAATTTTGTGTAAGTTTGTTTGGTATAGTTAAAAATGTGGAAAGACTGAAAAGGAAACAATACTTGAAAATATTTTTGCATCATATCTTATTGCCCTAGGGAAAGGAAAATATATGCGTTAGCCCTATTGTTACTTGTTCCATTGTACATGATGCTGAAGCAATCAGTCAATTCAGCTAAAAAATTTTTACCCAAAGCAGTACTTATGGCCCTGTAACTGAAATAGGCAGTCAGTTGGTTGACTTCTGCCACACCTCTCCACACATTTAATTTTGTAGCCAGTGTGTGAATTTCTCTCTGAAGTCTCTGTTTCAGTTGCCAATTAAAATGACTTATTTCACTTGGTTGTTGGAGAAGGTTATGTGACCAGGAATGAAGAGGAGTTGGGGCAGGGTCCCTTGCTGTGGGAGGGTTTTATGCTATTACTGAGAAGCCAATGGCTTAGCATTTGGTGTATGTGATACCATTCTCTCCCCAAGCCACAGTCCTCTGTTCTGTCTTGAGAGCGCATGCCTGTACAATTTTTAAGACATTTCACATCAGAATCATCTGTCTTAGATGGGGAGTAACCCTAAGATGGAGTGTGGAAAGGCATAGCTTATTATTTTTCACTTCCCATACTGCCTATAGCACACATGTATGAAAACTTTCCGGTAAGAAAAATGACAAACTTACCACAATCTGGTACAAATATTTAAAAAGATTTGCCAGTCTTATTATTACTTATGTTTACCATATTCTTACAGTTATATCTATTCATTTTCTTCCCCACATTTCCTTCTTCTGAAAAATAAAATACACGAATATTCTCCATTACATCAAGAAAGAAAAAGTTTAAAAATACTTTTAATAGGTAAGATTTATGCTCAGAAAAAAAAAAACCTTCTATTTTTCTGATTTCAATATTTAAAGTAGTGATCATGATCTATATATTGATTAAAATAAAAAGTTTCTCTTTAAAAAAAAAAAGAAAGAAAGAACACCAGATCCTGGCATTATCTCAGCAAAGCTTACCCTAACATTCAGGAAAGAATACAGATAACAGGAAGAGTCGATGACTCTTTTTTTTGGAAGACACAGTGTAGTATCCTCTTTGGAACTTCAGCTGATAAAATCCAGCTACTTAACCAGACAGTTGTCTGAAAAAGAAGATATGCAACATCGTTTTAACGGAAGAGTTTTCTAATAGACTCCAGGGCGTTCTCCCTTGCATTGGGAAGGGACTTAAGACAACAGTTCTACCAGAATTTACCTGTATTTTACTTCAGCTTTCAGTAGTCATGGGGATCAAAGTAACCTTTGCATTCATAATGCAGACTCGGACTACACTCTGATTAGTTCCTGCCAATCAAGAAAAATCATAGCTCTTAAACATCCCCAGTAAATCACTCTTTGAAATAGTGTGGAAAAGAATAATATATGGTCAAATGTACTAGGAGGAAATTGCAAGAAGCAATGGAATCTTTTAAACATATAGATAGATCTCTACTATTGCTTTTAAAGACACGAACACAGTTTAAGAGAGTAAACATCAAGAACGGAGCAGTGAACTAAAGAAGATACAACGTTCTATTGTATACTGGATACTAGCTGTATTTTGCAGCTGTATACTATTATTTTTAAATAAAACATGAGAGAAAAGACCCAAATACTACTTTCTGAAAGAAAAAGAAGAATAGAATGCAAGTTCAATAAGCTAAGATTTTAGTGTGTTTGACATAAAATAAAAATGCACAACTGTGATTTGGAGAATGGTTAGGCAAAAGATTATTATGTGCTCCTGTATATTCAGAAAACTGTGTCCAGATCCATTTTATATTATGGGTCCCCAAAGTCCTGTGTGTGTCTTCTCATGTGAACATGAAGAATTCTGAACTAGACACTGTGGATGCACTCAGATAGGATGCATTTTGAATTATTTTATAACAAAATTTAAGTCAGAAAAAGAAATGTGAATTTTTGTTTTGAAATTTTGCAAATAGAAAAGAAAGAATGAGTCAAAATAGGTGCTTCCAGCCTTTTTTTATTGATCAATTTATGGTTTCAAATAAAAATATTCTTTTAGATTTTCAAAATGGGAAAAATATATGTATATGAGTATATGTATTTTCTTCATGTTTCCAATATTAGCAATTACAAAATTGTTTTAAATATCGCTTCTTCTAAGAATGGATTCTCCTTTTTTCATGAATAAATATGGACTTATAAGAATTTTCTCAGATGTTTATAAAATACTATGGCAGATTATATTACCACATTTTATTCTTCTGTATACAATATGAAGGTCACTTATGTTCTGTAATGAGCGAATACTCTATTTTACTAATGTTTTCCATATCACATTTCCAACCTGATCTCCAGCCTTATCCTTGTAGTCTGGAAGTCATTGGGCAGACCAATTTATTGTCTAGGGTTAAATGAAAACAATTCTAAGAAAAAGCTGCAGTTGAGGAAAATGGAAATTAAGAGAATGATTTAATTTTAACATTTAAAAAATCAAGTGTTTGGTTTCCTTTCTCTTTCTTTAATGTCTGTTTGACTATGTGAACCTCTCATAATTGTTTTCCAAGTTAATTATCAAGAAAGCTTAGGCCTTTTCTGTTTTAGGTATTTTAACATGTTCTGTAGTGCCTTTTTCTATGTTCATGCTCTTTTCCCTTCTTCCATTCTGTATGTTTTCTTGACTCTTTTTAGTTGCTTCCTTTGATACCTTTTCCCTCACTTAGAAGCTTTCTTTGACTCTTCAGATTCTGGATGAATCAAAGCCCACCTCCATTGATACCTGGTCCTCCCCGGTCCCTGGTCCTTCCCAGCCCAGATATGCTAAGTGACACGACTGAGTTTCTCGGTAGGTAATATTCTGCTTTTCCCCATACTCCATAGTTTCACTCACAAAAAGGAAAAAAATTCAAAATAGTGATTTTTTTTGAAAAGGGTAATGAAATTACACATGCTAAAAATTAAATTTCATAAGCAAAATTTATTATTTGTGTGGTTAGTTATTACAGTTTGGATCTTTCAAAGCTTTGTTGAGACAAGAATAAAATAGGAATCTGTATGATTGCTATCATATATCTTTTTTCAACTAGAGCAACCTCCTTTCGGTTGGAGATATAGGAAATCAGGTAGTATCCTTTTGAAAACATGAGAAAAGTACATGTTGTGCAATTCTTTGAGGCTTTTGATATTATTGTTTCAAAATTGGTCGGAAATCAGGAAATATCCTTCTATGTTTTATTTTGGTCATTCTTTTTCTAATCAGAAACGTAGGATGACAAAGGCATAAAGTTAAATTCTGAGGGGGTATCAACATTAGTAAATCATTGACATGCACAAATATGGTATTTGTGCATAAAATGGTATTGAGCCATGTACATCACACAATGTAGAATTTTCCCAGCAAAAGAGGAGGCTCTTGTGTGATTTGGAAAGCTGTAGAAAAAATTTGGCCTCTGGTGTCTAAGGCAGTTGCCACCAGAGGGCGATGACTGTAGCAAACTTCATTCTACACAATTGCCTTTTGCTTTTTTTTTTTTTTTTTTTTTTTTTTGTCCTGGTGGTCCAGTTAACAAAAAATGTAACATACTCACAATGGAATGTTAAGCCTTATACAGGATCTCTGACTGTAAGTTCATTTTCGACTTCAAAAAAGAAGTAAATATTGTTGGTGTTAGTAAGGAAGGGCAAAGGGAAATGAAATTTCTTGCTAGATTTGCTAGTAGATTTCCCAATGAAAAATTGAAAGAAGACAATAGCACCTGAGTGGATGATTGAAACTCCAATGTACTTCTTCCCAAAAAGATATTTATTTACTCTGTTTTACTCCTCTGTTTTCCTTAGGAGTGACAGAACAAGTTGATGCCTATTGCCAGTGGTTTCAGAAATCATTAATTTTGAAAGGATTTTTTTCTTCTTCTCCTTGCCAAGAGGCATCTTAGTGAGATATTTTGGATTTGGTCCTAAACATCCTTTATAGTTTTGTATACATTTTATCTTGATCTGAGCATCAGACTACATAAGCGATAAGAGTGATGCATTTAATAGCATGAAATATAAATAATGCAAGCTTTAATACCTGGAATACAGTAAACCAGTAGCTTTGAGTTATATTACCCATCATAAACTTCTTTAACCTGTGGCTCATTTTCAAAATAATAAACGTAACTATTCCATAAAAATATCTCAACACAGAAGAGCCAGAAAAGTGAAGGACATGAACAGATGGTACATCAATCTTCTGCATTTATACAATTTGTTTTTTAATGCAAATAGTGTGGGTTGCCTGCTCATGCCTTGGATATTTGTTCCAAAGATGAGCACATTTTCTTATCTTTCTGGATCAATGTGACATTTGCAGTTATCATAAAGTGAGAGCCCATTTAATGATGCTAATGCTTCCTTAATGTAAAAATAAAATCACCTTCTTTATAAAAGCAAACAGATTAAAAGTCCCAAAGAGACCATTGAAATCTGTGACATTTGCAGTTACTGGTAACTAGATGGCTTGATTACACACAGGTTAAAAAAAATCTTAAAAGCATTGTTTATGATCATTAATCAGAACATTAAATATGAATTCTGGGTTCCCCTATGAGCAAGAAGATAAATAAGAATCTGTTTGTATAAAGAAACCAGCAAGTTGCAGGCTTCTAAGAAAGAGTTACCACAATTAAATGTTACGTTAATAAGCTTCTCTAAATTTTAAGAGAGCTTGCAAGGATCTTTGAGGATCCTTAAAAATAAATGATAGTATTTCTGAGATGTAATATTTTTCTAAAACAGAAAACACACTTAAAAATAGTAAAGTGATTTAGATAGTATAGCAGTTTAGGTGTGGCACTATTTTTTTTAACTAAATTCATAGAAGGATTCCAGTGTGTACCCACCCACCCCCATATATTTCCACTTTCAAGGAGAAAAGTCATTTATAGAAGAAAAGAGTGATGTTTCTAAGGCTCATTTCGTTCCATCAGTAGAGCCTACTTGGCTACTTCATGGGGAGCCTGGTTTGGGAATTTATTTCTTTTTCGTGTGTATTGTGTCTGTTTTCGATGTTTCATACACATGCCCAGAGGCCGTCTGGCAGCATATACACTTTTTAAAGCCAATTTGAAAAAGCAAATCATTTTCCTTCCTGATAAGACAGCTGGCTGTTGCATACAGCCTTTTCCACTAGAAATGAGTTATGGTCACTAACTAATTCCAGAAGGTCCAAAGAGTTGGCATTTGATGAGAGCAAATTTTGATCACTATCAACTTGGCATCAACTCCAGTAATGAGCTGACCTATGAGATAGAGAGCACAGGAGTGTCATCTAAGTAACCTAAGCTGCTTTGTGTAGTTCCCCAAAGAGCCTATGGATATAGAACAGCAACAACACCACCACCTCAAGAATGTTCTCTGAAACAAACGGAGATATGTCTTAGGTGTTTTTTATAGATCTTTTTGTAGATCTTATTTCCTGTGGAATCATTAGTGACTCCCGTCACTGGTAGGCGGGGCCAAGTCAACAAAGGTTAACTATATACACACCCAATTTAGTAAATAGAACTGATGGAGCGAGGGAAATCTGGGTAACAGGGCTCTTATTGCAGCAATTAAATCCTTTTCAGGCTCAGGCCTAAGTGCCCAGGGTTAAAATAAAAAATCATATTGACTTGAAATAATTGAATCATATTTTGAAATTTTGAAAAGAAAATACACATGCTGGCTAGGGCTTCAGCCTCTGAGGAAGGTTGCTCATTCAATCATCCATTTACCAACAAATATTTATTGAACACTTGTTTTGCAAGCCAAGCATACATAGGGACAGGTGTTAAGGGTACAGTAATAAGATGGGAATGCTCCCTGTCTTCACAGAGCCTGTGGTCCACTGGGGAAAATATATTAGACCAGTAATTATAATAAATAATAATAAAGATAACCATAGAGGATGTATAGAGTGTTTATGGAAGCAGAGTTGGAGATGTAATCTAGCTTGGAAGTCAGGAATGAGAGAAAAGAAAAGATTTCTTCTAGAAGAGGGACTGGTAAGTGTCCAGACTCAGTGCTGAGACAGAGAGATTGGAGGACATAAAAGTTCTGGAAGGCTCACATGGGTATAATGGGAAAGAGAGACTGATGAGCAGCAAAGATGGAGAGACAGTAGGCTCCAAGTAGTAGTGGGTCTTGAGAAGAGAGGCCGCTGAAGGATTTTACAACATGATAATCAGAGGAGATAGAGAAGGAATCACCAGGATTGGCTGAAAGGGTCAGGAAAGACTGTGTAATGCTGGGCATGTTGACAGCAGAAGCTTAGATGGTAAATCTTTACTTTCGGTAGCTAAAGAGTGTTCATGAGCCTCACACCTTCCTGCAGAACTGGTTAAACCCATATTCGCCTCCGCATACTCAAAAACGCTTTCTCAGTTCCAGCACAGCAACTGGCTAATAGTAGCAGCTTGATAAAATGTCGTGAAACAGAATCCAGAGCATGTATTAGTACTTGTGACTGCTGTACCACATTACCACTGACTTGGTGTCTTAAAACAACAGAAATTGATTCTGTCACAGTTCTGGAGGCCAGACGTCCAAGATCAGCCCCAAATCAAGGTGCTGGCAGGCTGCCCTCCCTCCTGAGGCTCTAGGGGAGAATTCACTCCTTGTTCTTTCTACTCCTGGAGTTTGTTGGCATCCCTTGGTTTGCAGCTGCATCATCCCACTCCATCTCTGTCTTTACTCTGTCATCTCCTCTGTGTGTTTGGCCAACCTCCCTCTGCCTTTCTCTTGTAAGGACACTTGTAAGAGCCTTTAGGGCCCACCCTGATTACACAAGATAACCTTCCCACCTCAAGGCCCTTAACTTAATCACACCAGCAAAGACTTTGCCATATTAGGTAACATTTAAACGTTCTAGGGATTAGGATCTGGTATCTTTGAAGAATCAGTTTTCAGCTTACCACAGTACTTATTCACAGTCCTTAGTATCTTCAGTATTGAAGGAAAGGGTAAAATAGCATTAGATGTCGCTGTTCTAGGATTTTAGGTCTTAAACTCCACGGTGCAAGCAACCATTCAACCTTGCTCTCAGTACGACTCTAGAACTCTGGCAGTTCTGTGCTGGAAGGGCCGTGTTGGTGTCAGAAAGGTACTTCGGAATAGGTTATCACAAAGGTGCCTCGAGTATTTAGGGCTTGCTTGTGGTAGTTAAGTGTATTGTAACGAATGTGAGAGTAAAGCCAGTGCCATTTTCTGTTTCCCACAGGGATTAATTCCAAACGAGTGTTCTCTGTGGTCTCTGGAGAGCCTGGGCATCTGCTTAGCAGTTTCACTGAGATGGGTTAAACTTCCAAAGTAGGGTCTTTGTTTGAACCATACACTCAATGCTGGGAATGGTTCTTTTACTAAAACCAAACAAAAACCAACCAAGATAAATACCTTCTATATGCCAGGCACTGTCCTAAGTTCCAGCTCACAATTATTAGATCTTATGGGGGAAGTTCTACACTAGAAATAAATAAAATAAGTTCCAGGTGTCTCTGGTCCTGTAACATATTAGTCCTAGCCCAGAACATGGTGCCGGGGAAACTCAGAAGTGTTTTGGTCACTTTACATGTGCTGTAGTACTAAATTCTCCCAACTTTGTGAGATAATATCATCAGCACCATTTAACAAATAATAGATCATGCCTCAAAAGTTCAACAAATTTGTGAATCCGTATAGCTAATTTGGAGTGGATCTGTGACTAGAATTCAAACCAGTCTGACCCCAGTGCTCATGATTATTTCATCATGACAACCTTATTGCTCAGAAGCAGAAATGGAGATTAGATGTCCTTAGATCCAATTTTGGGTTTGCCATTATGCCACACACCACAAGATCAATTCCTGAAAGAGGCCATTTCAGGATAAGTAGGAGGATGCATCATTTTACCACTACATTTAAGAAGTTTATTTCCTTAAGATGTAGTGGAGTCCAAAACAGCAAATAAGTTTAGCTAAACCAGTAGATCACAGGGCCATAAACATCCAGAAAATATCTTCACGAAATATTGCTCACCTTTTGAGGCTGCTGTTGTGGAGAACAGCCATGACCTTACATAAATCAAATATCCTTAAGGACATTGATAAAGACAGCCATCTTTCTGATTTCTTTTGTTTCAGATGAGACATGAGAAATGTGTGCCATTCTTGTCTTTTCTAAGTTTAATGATATGGCTTACTAGTATCAGCAGAGCTCTGAAAACATATTTTTCTGATTTACATGGCTTTTACATGAGTCAGAAACACAACTACAAATAGCAAAATTTTCTTATTAAGTCAATGGTAGAGTAAAATGTTCTGGACACGCCAAGGACATGGCTACTGCCTTCTCTTCAACAACCCTTGGCATCCTAAGGATGTCACACAATTTCTTCCCACAGCGAAGGACAGATTCATGCTGTTACTTTTTTTTTTTTTTTTTAAGAAATCTTGGTTGAAAGCACCAACAGTGATACAACTTGGTTCATTTTGTCATTTTTTACTCCCTTGAATTACTACATAAATATTAATAGCTAAACACATTGCAAACAGGTGGAGCTCATTCTGTCTCTGGAGCGCTGCCACCGTTATGTGATATCTCAGATGGGTGACGAGATTTTCCATGTGGGGAGGGCGGTCTGTCATTGCATGCCAACCCCATTGGACACACCCTTGGCTTGGAGTTCTTTATTTCCTGTGATATCTCTATGACAGCCTTCTTGGTCTTTTAACAGTTCATTCAGTAGAGTGGGAAGGAGTAACACACTCCATTTAAGAACCACATTCACTTCACTGTATATCTGGTTACTTTTTTTCAGACAGTGGCTGTTACTGATAAGATCATGGAAGAAAGCCCCCAGTGTTTAAAGGTACATATCAGCTATGCATGGAATATTTGTTTACCACACATCCAAAAATTTATGTATGCTTGATGACCTTTTCAAACTAAGGAGTCACAGATTTATTATGGTAGATAATATTATGATAAAGTCCCCCTTTTGTCCCCTGATTTGCAAATGCACAGCTTAAACTATATATCCATTCGAAGTAAAAATTTGTTATCTTACAGTTATCAATTTGTAAGTGGCATGATTGTTTTTCAAAGGCCTTAGGCGTAGAGGCATGATATTTGTCTACCTTTTCATGCTGAATTATTTTCTTTATGTATATTTACCTTCAATGCACAGACATATTTCAAAATGAAATTCAGAGATCCGGCTGGACATAATGCTAGACCTGATGACTAGGTTATTCCTCCTGTGTCAGTAAAATAATCCATTTAAAATGTACTTGTTTTCACGAGAAGCAAGCACATTTAGACTCATCCTGGAATATGTTGAATGTATGTGATTGTGTGTGACGTGTTATGACTAGAACATGCATGAAGTTCAGTGTACTTGAATTTCTAAACTGGTTTACAACAGATGCACTAATAATTTTTGTAATAAAATTTTAAAAATTTGATTTGTGAGTCCAAAAGGCCCATCTTCAAAACCTTACGCATTACAGGAGTTTCTGATTAAGCCCTGCAGTTAGGCAAAATTTAAATTTTATAAGTTCATGGAGGAGGTTTGATTTAGTCTAAATCATGGGGCAAGATTATATTTCTATTGTCATCTCATTGGTTATTTATCACTTGTTAACAAAGAGCAAAATATTGAGGTAAAATCACATCTTTTGTTTTTCCAATGAGGTAGCTGCAATGCACATCTTTGACATTTATACTTGTAGTACCCATTTAAAAATCTGCATTACAATCAATTAGTAGTCCTGTTAGACTTGAAGCAGTTGGCCAGTTTTTAGGAACTTTTTCCTTCTCCATTTTTAGGTCAGATTCAGCTCCTTCCCCATTTTCTCTGCCTGTTGAGCATTGCCTGGGGGCAAAGGGGCCCTCTTCAAGGTGGGTTCCACATGTGCTTTTGGGGAGAGAGCCCATAACTTCCATCCATTTGTACAGGGATCTGTGGCAATCTACTGTATGAACCCATACACTTAAATGATTCAAACTATGGTAGAAGTGTCCAGAGAAATGAAAACCAACAAATGATGAGAAGATGGGGACATGGCTTCCATTTTCATCAGACTTTCTACAGATGGACAATTTTGTTACAGGGAAGATGAGCCTGGTGTGACTTAGGACTTCAAATTCTCCACACAGCCTTTTGTTCAGAGGTGTTCCTGAATCAGAGATCTGCAGATACTCTATTAGATATTCAAATGTATTTTGATGTTTTCTTATTCTTGTAATACTGTTAAACGTATGCACTCCTAAATACAAGTTGAACAAACTCACAAAACCATAATTTCTTATTTAATGGTTCCCTAGTGTCCTCATGGGAACACTTCTTAGTAGGTGTAACAGAATACTGAACCATTAAGCAGAGAGCCTGAATGCCAGCCTGATTCTGCTTCTGGTTAACTGGCGACTCTGAAGAAGTCACCTTCAGGGCCTCATTTTCCTCATATGTATTATATAGAAGACATTAGATGGAGTCAGATGGACCTGGATTCAAATTCCAGGCCTATCACTTACTATTGTGTAAACTTGGGCAAAGTACTTATTTTCTTGCTGCCTCAGTCTCCCCACTTGTTAGAAAATATGTATAACCATGAAATTATTTCAGTAATTAAATGAGGCAATACAGATAAGGGGTTAGCATAAGACCTGACATATGACAAACATTATAATTATTACCCATAAAGGGTGATTTAATGATAATTCTTAAGAATTAAAGTTTTGTTCTCCTGACTTAAAATTATTCCATCATTTTATTTTTCTCATAAGCTCAAGAAAAGGTAAAGAAAGAATATTGCTCACTTGTAGTAAGTAATATTATATCCTTTTCTCCTATACCTTATTTTGCTTCTATTATGTGCAAGCCCCAAAAGGGGTTAAATAAAATTTGCTAAAAAGGGGCTAAATTTGCTAAGTAAAAATGGAGCATTGGCATGGATGTATAAGGAGAACACTGAGTGAAGGGGACCATGTTACAGGAGAGATGACTGGTTTATGGGTCTGGGGATGTTCAACCTAAAGAGACATTGGCCCAAAGCAAATATTAGGTCGTCATAGAGTATTTAAAAGAAGGGCTCATGGAAGTCTCAGCACATATTCCCATGATGCTCATGGGCAGGTGTGTGACAAGGTGAGCGGAAGTTACGTGAGAACAGAATTTGTCTCTCAGTAACATCACCTTTAATGTCAGAGCTCACCTGAAAATGGAAGCATCAAATTACTCAGGGGCACACTGGTTTTCAGTGGTGAGAGGTTTCAGACTTGACCCAAGCCTCACAAAAAAAAATTTGCTATTGGAGAAAAGTTGTCCTATATTTGAGCCAAAATCTATATTTTCTATATTTTCTACTTTTTCACTTCACATTTTTCACATCTATTTTCTAAATTAGCCATTTGATTAACTGTTCTTTGTGATGTCATTAATGAATTTCTGAATCTAATAAGCAAAGTTTCAGTTCTTAAATATGTTACATCTGGTTTTCAGTGCATACTCTGTAAATGTTATTGTCATGACCCTATCATTCTCTAAGCCTGAGATTTTGCCATAATTGACATTGTTTTTTTTTCTCGATACTTTCTCTGGTTTCTACAAATCCATTTGCAAAATGCACATTTGAAATATCTTATGCAGTCATTTTTTTTGGCTGTTCTTAGGTTCTTTTTTTTTTTTTTTTTTTTTTTTGAATTTTCTTTCCTTGACCCAGAAATATAAGAGGCTCTTGATTCTTTTCTCTTTTCCCTGGGTAAACTTATCCCATCTCAACATTGGTGCATAGGGAGAATGAAATTTTGATGCCCTAATTGTCCATTCTGTGTCATGACTTAACTTTTCTTCTATGCATTTGGAATGCTGCCAGCTTTGAACCATCATTGGGAGAATTGAGAAAGTGGTCACTCAAATAATTTTCTTTAAGATTTAATTCCCCCATGGAATTCAGGTTGAGGAAGGTAACTCTCCAAAATCTCTCTGGTCCAGACCACTGAAGACACATTTTCCAGCCATTTCCTGAACAGACCAGAGCCCTTCAAACTTGTCATTTTTCTCCCAAAAGCTTTCTCTTCATGCTTATGCCTAGGGATGTACAACCGTCCAATCACTTGCTCAAGAAGTTCAGGAGGAATTCTGGCCTTTTTCTCCCTGAAACTTGAAGAGATTAGGTCTCAAATCAGCTGCCTTCTGTTCTGTCTCACTGGCAACATTTAGCGCTTTATTACATTTTATTTGGATTGTTATCAGAGGGAAATAGCCTATACCTACATTTCTCGCTACATGATATATCACCTAACCATCACCACCATCTTCAATCTATACTTCAAGATTGTCAAAAGGAAATCTTCTGAATGTAAATAAAATCTGTGTTCACTTGGTTCAATCTCGGCTCATTCACTGGCATGGCATACAAAGTTTTCTACCAGCCAGCCCAGGTTAACTTTCCTAAGCCCCTAGTACAGTCTGTCTTCTCCTCCTGTTAGACTACTTGAAGTTCTTTGAATGCATAACATTTTGTTTTTCTTAGCTTTTATGTTTGCTATTACCGTTTCCTAAATGCCATTTACCTCTTTATCTATCTGGTGAACGTGACCTTTCTTTCATTATTTAATTTAAATTCACCATTCTTGTTAAAATACTTTGATCCCCCAACTGGGGGGGGGTATTGAGTAGAGTGTCTGGAACATAAAACATTCTTAATAAGTATTAAATTTTAAATATATTATTTTTAAATGGGAGTATAATTGGCATATAACATATTGGTTTTAGGTACACAACAAATATACAGTTGACCCTTGAACAATGTGAGAGTTTGGGGCACTGATAAAATCTGTATGTAACTTTGACTCCCTGCCCCCCCCCTCCAAATTTAACTACCAGTAGCCTACTATTGACCAGAAGCCTTATCAATAACAAACAGTCAAATAGTCAATTGGCATATATTTTGTATGGTAGCTGTATTTTATACTCTATCCTGACAATAAAGTAAGCTGGGGGAAAAATGTTATTGAAATCATAAGGAAGAGAAATACATTGACAGTCCTGTAGTGTATCAAAAAAAAAAAAATCTGTCTATAAGTGAGCGTGCCCAGTTTAAACCCGTGTTGTTCAAGGGTCAGCTGTATTGTGAACTGACCACCGCAATAAGTCTAGTTAAATATTTTATGAAAAATACATGTTACATTATGATTATGCTATTGAAGATGGAATGCAGGTTCTGGATATCAGGTTGTACCAACATAATTCTAGGTTTCTTCCAATCCAAGATTCTACAGTTCTGTGATTTATTTTGAACTGTTTAGAAAAATCTAATATTAATCCCATTTCTATTTTCCTTCAGTTAATATGGCAAAAATACATTAAAGCCTCAACAATATTTCTCAATTGACTAGGCTTGAATTCCTGGAATTAATATTGCAATCCTAACTCTAAGACTGTAATGTCATATTGACATTTCAAAAAATACATCTTTTAGCTCACTGGCACCTCAATGGAATTCTTTATCCATGAAGGTTCCTCATTTATTTTGTGCCCTGTATAAGGCATATTTTATAGGATGTAAACATTAAATCACATTTTATTACTTCCCTACCTAGCCCTACGGTCTATTTTAAGTTTGAACAATTCTCAAGCCAATGGTCTTGCCTTACCTTATAGAGGAAGAATCCTGGAAAAGAAAAATCTCTAATTTTTCCATCAAAATGTGTCCTTAAATCTCTCTCTACCCCACCATAGTGCTCTGTGTTTTTACTTTCCTCTTTCCCTCTCCCTCTCTGCTGACATTAGCATAAAAATGTGCTACCCTAACTAAGCAGTCTGTTAACTGATAAGCTATCAAAAAATCATCTGTTATTTTTATAGCTCAAAGGCAGATGCCATTTCAAGAACTAGAGTTGAATGAGTAGGGTTTGTTAGTGCTTTTTAGATTCATCATTGTAAACTTGAGGTATTTTAAAATGGAATGATTGGAAGCTTGAAATATTATCCCATGAGCAATCAAGCTTTAGAATTTTGTTAGCCTTAAATTTTTGTCTGCATAAAATCATTTCATATCACATTGTATCATAAAGAATCTTGGTTGTTGTCTAATGTTTGTATGGAAAATCCTGCATCAAATCAGACCATTGTAATTATCCAGGAAAACTCAGATCAGAACATCCCCTTCTGGTCCAGCAGGGGCCCCTTTTGCCATGAGATGCTTTTCAAAGAGTCTCCAAAACGGCAAACATGTGCTTGGTAAACAATTGTGTTCTCAGGTTGCTTTTTGGAATTACTTTGGGCATAATAAGGTGGCAAGCGGGTCTGCTCCAGGTCCCAGGCCTCAAGACTCCCAGGATCGCTCTTGGAGGCTTGGATTAGAAGTCAATTTGAATAAAAGGATTATTTAAAAACCAGGGAACCTGGCCTGCCAAGATTTGTCACTGTTATAAACTGCTTTTGTATCACAGGAGCTAGTCACCCATTTTAAGATCACCCATTTACAGAAAAAAAAAGTCACGATTTACAGAAAAGGAAAAGAAATCCACAAATGGTGGAGAGGCAGATGACCCATTTAATACCACAGATACCAGAGCAGTGAACATGACAGTGGGTCAAGATGTATGTATTATTATGCTCCAATATATTTTATATTGTGCAATCCTCCAAAAGTGCCTTGAGGGATTGAAATTTGATATACTGACTGGTGAACTATTTGAAGTATATGATCTCAACAGCTCTTAAATTCTAGCCATTGTTATCATAATCAATACATAATTTTCACAAATAGCCAACATCTTATAGAGGGTAAACCAAGTAAGTGTGTGTGTGTGTGTGTGTGTGTGTGTGTGTATGATCATTAGGTGATTATTTTTAAATAATATTTTATATTATACAAGTATTAAATGAATACATACTTGTAAAACTTCGAACAGGACAGAAATATATTGAGTAAAAAGATATTCTCTCCATCTCCACATACTCAAAAACTAAATACCATTAATAATTTAATATATATCCTTTGAGGTCTTTTACCATGCATTCGTAGTGTATCTATCTTTCTATCTGCCTATCTAAGTGCCTGCCCAGCTATCCATGTGGAGTTTTAGACATAATACAATTTTATTTCCTTTATTTTGTTTTTAGGGAGACATTGTTTCATATGCACCCAAGATTCAGGAATTAAACTGCCTGAATTCAAAATCTTGAACTTTCAGGGTGCCTGAGTGACTCAGTTGGTTAAGCATCCGACTTTGGCTCAGGTCATGATCTCACGGTTTGTTGAGTTCGAGCCCTGCCTCGGGCTCTGTGCTGACAGCTCAGAGCCTGAAGCCTGCTCCAGATTCTGTGTCTTCCTCCTCCCCTACTCGCACTCTGTCTCTCTCAAAAATAAATAAACATTAAAACAAAAATTTAAAAAAATAAAATAAAAAACACAAAATCTTTAACCTTCCACAAGTCATTTGACTTCTCTGTGCCTCAGTTTCCTCATACTTAAAATATGTGTAATAATATTTTACCTCACCTCAAAGAATTTTTGTGAGAAATGTATGTGGGTTCCACAGTTCTGAATATTTCACATATCGTACACATGAAATGCTCCTAATTATCCTTAGCACATAGTAAACATTACATTATGTTATTATTATTTTTTACTCCAACATCTTCTTTTTGCTTAATAATATATCTAATATGTCAGGCACCTGGGTGGCTCAGTGGGTTAAGTATCTGACTTTGGGTTGGGTCATGATCTCTTGGTTTGTGAGTTTGAGCCCCGCATCGGGCTATTTGCTAACAGTGCAGAGCCTGCTTCAGATTGATTCTCTGTTTCCCTCTCTCTCTCTGCCCCTCCCCCACTCATGCTTCCTGTCTCTCTCTCTCTCTCTCTCTCTCTGTCTCTCTCTCTGAAAAATAAACATTAAAATACACACACACACACACACACACACACACACACACATCTTTCCAGATCACTCCTTAAATATCTATCATATTCATTTTATTTTTTCTTTTATTTATTTAATTTTTTTAGAGAGAGCACACACACACACCTGTGCATGCATACTGGTGAGGGGCAGAGGGAGAAGAGAGAATCTTAAGCAGTCTCCACACCTAGCATGGAGCCGGATGTGGGGATCCATCTCACCCCCCTGGGATCACTACCTGGGCCGAAATCAAGAGTTGGACACTTAACCAACTGAGCCATCCAGGAACCCCTATCATATTCACCTCAAATACTGCATAGTATTCTAGACTCTGGAAGTAATTTATTTATTCCCCTATAGAGGAAATTTTAGTTCTTTCCTTTTCTTTTCTTCTCTTTTCTTCTTGTTTTATTTCTTTTTGCAATTAGCATAATGTAATGAGCATCTCCGTGTGTGTGTGTATGTGCACACATGTGCATGTATCTGCATTTATGTGTCTGTTTATAGCACAGATCCTTAGAATTGCTAGATCAAATGTTATCCATATTAATAAAATTTTAGAAACCCCCAGATAGTCCTCTAAAATGCTACAGAAATGTGCATTTGCACCAACAATGACTACAAACATCTTTACCACCTCCCTTAAATCCTGCACTGTAACCAAATCATTCCTTACAACTTCTGTAAAGTTGAAATGTTTTTTTTTTTTAATTACAGTGGTCTCAGTGGCACAATTTGGCATTCCCAACCAAATAGAATGTTACAACTTTCAAATTTCCATGTAATCTGATGGGCAAAAAAAAATAGTAATTTTTTTTCATTCTAATTTTGTATTTCCCTTATTAATGATGAGGTTGGGCATCTTTTCATGGATCGTGTTTATTTATGTTTTGCTTTTTATTTAAATTGATGATTTTAATGATCTAATATATTATAGATGTTAATCATTTGAATCATGTGTGTGAAATAATTCACCCTGTTCTTTTACCTGCTTTTTAATTTAATGTGCTTTTTGTTATAAAAGCTTTAAATTTTAATGTTTTTAAAAAGACAGTATTATTTTTTTTTAATTTTTTTTTTCAACGTTTATTTATTTTTGGGACAGAGAGAGACAGAGCATGAACGGGGGAGGGGCAGAGAGAGAGGGAGACACAGAATCGGAAACAGGCTCCAGGCTCCGAGCCATCAGCCCAGAGCCTGACGCGGGGCTCGAACTCACGGACCGGGAGATGGTGACCTGGCTGAAGTCGGACGCTTAACCGACTGCGCCACCCAGGCGCCCCAAGACAGTATTATTTTTAATGGCTTCTGCATTTTGTGTTCTATTGTGAGATAACGGAATATGTGTGTGTATGTATATATGTCTCTGTCCCTGGTTCCTGGTACAGAACTCTTAAAACCCTTGTAAATTCCTAAGTGATAAGAACACTGGGAGCCTCTATTGTTCTAATATTGACTTTGACCCCATCCCTGACACAAGGCTCCTAAAAACCTGTGAATTCCTAAGTGGTAAGAATTCTAGGAGCATTTTTTCATTCTAGTGAGATGACTCTGGCTGGGCTCCTGGATGGGGGGCTGGTCCCCCAAAAGACCAAGTCATGATTAGAAGTTTGAAATTTTCAGCCTTACCCTCTCATCCTCCAGAAAGGAGGAGGAGCTGGAAATGGAGTTCATAATTGGTCATGCAATGAGGATGGCTCCATGAAATCCCAATAAGATGGAGTTCAGAGAGCTTTCAGGTTGGTAAATTCACAAGAGAAGGATGATGCACCCCAACTCCATGGGGATAGAAGCTCCTGTATTGGAGAACCTTACAGACTTTGTCCTATGTATCTCTTTATCTGACTATTCGTCTATATTCTTTATTACATACTTTAGTAAATTGGTAAATGTATAAGTGTTTCCCTGAGTTCTGTGAGCCACTCAAGCAAACTAATTGAACACAAGCAGTGGTGGAGGGTCATTGGGCACTCCAATCTATAGCCCATAGGTCAGAAGCACAGGTGATAGCCTGGGCTTACTACTGGCATCTGCAGCGGGGATGGGGGCACTGGGCAGTCTGTGGGACTGAGTCCATACCTGGGACATCTGACACTGTCTTCAGGTAGTATCAGATGGAGTTAAATTGTAGGACACTCAGCTGGTGATGTAGAGAATTGCTTGATGTGGGGAAGAACCCCAACATGTTTGGTGACCATCATTGTCATAAGTGAGGTGTTCTCTGTGAGTAGTAAAGGAAATACACAGTAGAGAAACACAATGGGAAGAACTGGGTTTTTCCTTTACATAGGTGTAACATATATTAATCCCTTTTATTTTTGGTAAGTTTTAAATCTATAACTCTTGACTCCACCTGAAATCCATGTTTCTGTAAGAGAAAGCATGAGGTTTTTTGGTGTGAGACAGAAATCTGTTTTACATCCCCCATATAAAGAGCCATGTCTAATACCACTTATTAAGCAGTCTATCTTTCCCCTAATTATTTAAAATGATATCATATCACATACTAAATACACATAAATAAGGAGTGTAATTCTTCTCTATTCTGTTCTATTAGTGATTATTCTTGTGCCAATACCACACGTTTAAAAAAAAATTTAATGTTTCTTTTTGAGAGAGACAGAATGTGAGTGGGGAAGGGGCAGAGAGTGAGGGACAGAGAGACACAGAATCCGAAGTAAGCTTCAGGCTCTGAGCTGTGAGCACAGAGCCCGACACGGAGCTCGAACTCACGAACCATAAGATCATGACCTGAACCGAAGTCAGATGCTCAACCGACTAAGCCACCCAGGTGACCCAATACCACATGTTTTTAATTAAAATAGCTTTATAGTATATTTTATTACCTGTCAGAGCATTATCATTATTACTCTTTTTTTTAAAAATCTTTTCAGCTGTGTCCATGTGTAATCTCTTCCAAATTAACTTAATAATCAATTTACCAAGCTCTGTAAAACCAAATTGGAATTCTGATCAGAACTGTGTTAAATTTATAGATTAATTTAGTTTATTTTTTTTAAATCTTAGGTTCATTTGAATTATTCCATTCAGGTACATTTTATCCATTTTCTTCTGTTCTTCCTATTTTCTTTCTAACCTATTATCTTAGTTCATTTGAATTTGGCTTTACCTACCCTGGAACATGGTATTTATTTCGGTTTCCATCTATTGCATAGTATGTTCCTCATGATCATTTTGTAATTTTCATTATGAAATAATAACAATAATAACGATAAACTAACCCAGCAATAGCACTTACTTTTTGCCAGCCACTTTACCATCAGCTTTACATGGATTCACTTATTTAATCCATTCAGTAACTCTGAAGTAGTTATAATCTGCACTTTTAACACATGAGGAGACAGAGGGGCTTCTGGAAATTTGCCCAGGGTCATAGAGCTAGAAAGCAGTGGAGCCTGGATTCACATCCTGGCAGTCTGGCTCTAGCATCTTTGTCCTTAAGGACTATTCAGATATTTTATGATTATATTTCTTATATGATGATACTTTGTATTGCAAGTGATACTGTGATCTTTTTTCCTGTTAATTTTCTAATTGCTTATTGATTATATATAGAGAAAGGTTAATTTTTGGCAAGGTCTTGTATTATAAACATAGCTACTAGAGACAGTTTTAAATATCAAATATGCTACTGCTTTACGTCCAAAATTAAGCAAAGTGTCAGTCAGTGGATGCTTAGTTTTACCTCCAACTCACCAGTGGAATGCCCATGTTGCACCCAATCACTGGTATGTTTTGGAGTTCGTCAAAAAAATTAAAATGGAGTCTTCTTTCTTACTGTGTCTTCTAAGGAATAAAGGGACCCTTCACTCATTTATCAAACCTTTATTGAACATGATGGAAGCTGTGCTCATTGTAGCATATGGACAAGGCGAATGTGAAATATGATTGCAAATTGATAGTTTGTCAGTAATGAGGGTTTTTTAAAAGTCAGTATTGAAAATAATTATGCTATTTACATAGATATTTGTTGATCCTGTATTTGAGTTAAAGCAACACTTTTTAAAAAATTATTATGGATAAAATTAGGTGGTTTGCAACTACATGACATAACGTGGGGAAAGGGTCATCCATGATTTTTCCTGTCCTACCTGTATCTGTTATTCTCTTTCTCTTATCCTATACCTATCCCTAAGTTTTCATTTTACTTAGAACACTTTTCTACCCAGTGAAAACCTTAAGCAAGCAATGTGACTTCCAGTAAAACAAACAAACAAAGCCAGGGGGTGACATCCAGGAGATGATGGAATAGGAAGCCTTGGACCCTCCATCCTCGCACGAAAACACCAATTTAACAATACATGGATCAACTTCCTCTGGGGGAAATCCAGGAAACAGTTAGGAGGTCCCTGAATCCCAGATACATCCAGGTACATCAGGTATCCAGGTACACTGACGCTGGCAGGAACATGTGTGGCACTCACCCACCACAGTCCTTCCCCCCAGCTCAGTGTGGCACAAATGTGACAAAACTCCCAGCTCCTGGTTTCACCATAGAGAGGGAAAGAGAAGACTAAAACCTAAGTCTAACATGCAGGCTTTTCTGGGAGCTGCCCAAGGACCAGCCGGAATCTAAGCACCGACAAGAAAGGGCACCAGGTTGGAGGCTGCTAAGTGTAAAGGCAAAGATTTGTGCCGCTTTCATTTACACACAGTAGTTCTTCCTTCCGGGTCAGCATGGAACGAGTAGGAGAAAACCCCCAACATCCAGCTTCTCCCTCAGGAGACTTAGAGTTGGAGCATTCATCCAACATTTCAGATTTGCCAGGGACTGCCTATGAGACTGGTTTCTATTTTACCTGCTTCAGAGCACTGATGGGACTTGGCATACTCTATGCCCCAGGGGCTACTGAGAACAAAAGAGCTCATGGTGGCCCCAGAGAACCTATAGTCCTGCAAACACCCAAGGGGAGCAAAAGATTACACGCTCTTGAAAAGAGAAACTAGAAAAATCTTCTCAATAGGAATTTAAATGTACTAGCCCAGAGAGGATATGTGCACAAAAAAAGGTTTGAGAAGCCCCAAGAATCTCTAATGGGGCTGATTGGTGAAGGTCTTTGCTTATACAGACTATACACTTGGAGGAGGCTGTTTTTTATGTGTGATCCCAAAACAAAGTTAGAAAGCAGATTTAGAAAATAGGGAAACATGGCCCAATAAACAGAACAAAATAAATAACCAGAAGTAGTCTCTAGAGAGATAGAGGTATATGAATTACCTGACAAAGAATTCAAATTAACCATTATAAAGATGCTCAACCAGCTCAGCAAAATGGTGCATGAACAAACTGAGAATATTGATGGAGAGATAGAAAATATAAAAAAGAGCCAAGCAAAAATTTTCAAGCTGAAGAATATTCAAATTGAATTGAAATTGAATGAAAACATTCAATAGAGAAGTTGAACAGCAAAAGAATGAATCCATGAACTTGAGGAGAGTCCATTTGAAATTATCCAGTCAGAGGAACAAAAGGTAAAAGAAGAATGAAAAGGACTGATGAATCTCCTAAGAGATTCATGGGACACTGTCATGAAATAAAATAATTATATGTTATAGGAATCTTGGAAATGAGAGAGAGAAAGAGCACAGAAAGCTTATTGAAGAAATTATGCCCCCCAGATTTGCCAGCCTAGGAAAGGAAATAGACATCCAGATTCAAGAAGCTCAAAAGGTTAAAATCAGAGTAAATCCAAAGAAGTCAATAATGAAACACATTGTAATCAAACTATCAAAAGTTAGAGTATTTTGAAAGCAGGAAGAGAAAAGACACATACAAGGGGTACCTATAAGATTATAAGCAGATTTCTCAGCAGAAGTCTTGCAGGCCAGGAGGGAGTGGAAGGATATTTTCAAACTGGTGAAACAAACAAACAAACAAACAAACAAACAAACAAACATGCCATCCAAAAACTATGCCTGGGGGGCTCAGTGGGTTAAGTGTCAGACTCTTGATTTTGGTGCAGGGCATAATCCCAGGGTGGAGGGATTGAGCCCCACATTGGGCTCCCCGCTGAGCGTGGAGCCTGCTTGAGATTCTTTCCTCCTGTCCCTCTCCCCCTCTCACACATGCATAGTCTCTCCCTTTCTCTCTGTCAAAAAAAAAAAAAAAAAAAGTATGTCTGGAAAAACTGTCCTTCAAAAATGAAGTAGAAATAAAGATTTTAGGGACCCCTGGGTGGCTCAGTAGGTTAAGTGTCTGACTTCACCTCAGGTCATGATCTCATGGTTTGTGAGTTTGATCCCCACATGGGGCTCTGTGATGACAGCTCAGAGCCTGGAGCCTGTTTCAGATTCTGTGTCTCCCTCTCTCTCTCTCTCTGCCCCTCCCCCCGCTCATGCTTTGTCTCTCTCTGTTTCTCAAGGGTGAAGAAACATTAAAAAAAAAAAAAAGACTTTACTGGATGGGCAAAAGCTGAGGGGATTCATCATCACTAGACCTACCTTACAAGAAATTCAAAGAGAGGGTCCTCCAAGTTGAAATAAAACAACACTAGACAGCAACACAAAGCCCATGAAAGTATGGAAAGCTTGTTGGAGAGGGCAAATACACAGAATACTGTGATGGGAGTGTGGAAATAACTTTAGTTCTGGTATGGAAGTTAAAAGGCAAAAGTATAAAAGACAACTGTAAATATAAATGTATGCTAATGGGTACACAATATAAAAAATGTATTTTGTGAAAGTGTGAGGGAGGAGAAGTAGAAGAGTAGAGTTTTTATATGTGATTTGATATCAACTCAAAATAGATTATTATAACTACAGCCTATTTTATGTGAGGAATTAGAAAGAGAAGAACAAATTTATCCCAAAGTTAGCAGAAGGTAGACAATAATGAAAAACAGAGAAGAAATAAAATAGAGAATAGAAAAACAATTAAAAATCAGCAGAAATAAGAATCAGCTTTTTTTAAATCTCAACAAAACTGACAAACCTTTGGCTAGACTAGAAAAAAAAAAAGACTCAAAATTAGAAGGAGGAGACATTACGACTGATGCCACAGAAAAGAAAAAGATTATAAGAGACTACTGTAATTATACAACAACAATTTGGATAACCTAGAAGAAATGAATAAATTTCTAGAAACATTCAACCACCACGACTGGAAATCTGAATAGAACTATAAAAGTAGAAGATGGAATCAGTAATCAAAAATCTCCCAACAATAACAACAAAACTCCCCAAACCAGATGGCTTCCCTGGAGAATTCTACCAAACATTTTATCAAACATTACCAAAACTCTTCCAAAAGATCAAAGAGAGAGAGTATTTGCAAACTCATTTTATGAGGCCATCAACAATCTCATACCAAAGCCAGAAAAAGACAACATAAGAAAAGAAAAAGTACAGGCCATTTCCCTGATAAACATAGATGCAAAAGTCTTCAAGAAAATATCAGCAAACAGAATCCAACAGCACATTAAAAGGATCATAAACCATCACCAGGGAGACTTATCACTTGGATTCAAAGATGGTTCAACATAAGAACATCAATCCCATGAACGGATCTGTATACGAAAAACTATAAAACATTGATGAAAGAAATTGAGAAGGCACAAATAAATAGAAAGATATTCTGAGTTCATGGATTGGAAGAATTAATATTGTTAAAATATCCATACTTCCCAAAGGAATATACACTTTAAATGCAATCCCTATCAGAATCCCAATGACATTTGTCACAAAAATAGAAAAGAAAATACTAAAATTCTTACAGGACCACAAAAGATCTTGAATAGCCAAAGTAATCTTAAGAAAGAAGAGACAGAGGAAACACATTTCCTGATTTCAAATTATATTACAAAACCACAGTAATCAAAATAGTATGGTAATGGTATCAAAACATACACATAGACCAAAAGAACAGAATAGAAAGCCTAGCAATAAGTTAACACATATATGGTCAATTAATTTATGACAAAGGAACCAAGAATATACAATAGGGAAAGAATAGTCTCTTCCATAAATAGTGTTGGGAGAATCGGATATCCACATGCAAAAGAATGAAACTGGGCCCTTACCTTATTCAATACATAAGAAGTAACCAGAAATAAATTAAAGATTTAAGTGTAGGACAAAATATGAGACTCATAGAAGAAAAATCTCCTTGACATTGGCTTGCCTTGGCATTGATCTTTTAGATATGATACCAAAAGCCCAGGCAACCAAAGCAAACTAAGTGATTCCATCAAACTCAAAGTCTTCTGCACAGTAAAGGAAACAATCAACAAAATGAAAAAACAACCCGTGAATCAGGAGAAAATATTTGGAAACCATATATCTGATAAGGGGTTCATATTCAAAATATATAAGGAATTCATATGACTCAAAACCAAAAATATAAATAATTCAATTTAAAAAGTGAGTAAAGGACTTAAATAGACATTTTTTCTCCAAAGATGTGCAAATGGCCAATAGATATATGAGAAGATGGACAACATCACTAATCCTTAAGGAAATGCAAATCAAAACCACAAGGAGACATCATCTTATTAGATGGGCCATTATAAAACAAAAACAAAAACAAAAAAACAAAAATAACAAGTGTTGGTGAGGATGTGAAGAAACTGGAACTATTCCACACTGTTAGTAGGAATGTAAAATGGTGCAGCCACTATGGAAAGCAGTATGGAGGTTCCCTCAAAAAACAAATAAAACAAAACAACAATAACAAAACTGCCTTATGACGCAGCAATCCTACTTCTGGGTATTTATCCAAAAGAGTTGAAAATAGGTTCTTGAAGAAATATTTGAGCTCCTATGTTCATTACATCATCATTAACAATATCCAAGAGGTAGAAGCAACCTGAATGTCCACTGACAGATGAATTGATAATGAAAATATTGTGTATATGTACAATATAATATAATTCATCCTTTAAAAAGAAGAAAATTCTGTTACATGGTACAACATGGATAAACATTAAGGATATTGTGCTAAGTGAAATAAACTAGCCCTAGAAGGATAAATACTACATGATTCTATTTATAAGAGGTATCTAAAATAGTGAAACTCACAGAAGCAAAAAGTAGAATGGTGCTTTCCAGGGACTGGGGAGGAGAGAAATGAGGAGTCACTGTCCAATAGGTATTGAGGTTCAGTCATGCAAGATTAAAAAGTTCTAGAAATCTGTAGAACAATGTGCATATAGTTAATAATACTATGCTATATGCTGAAACATTTATCAAGAGTATACAACTCATATAGTGTGGTTTTTTACCACACACACAAAAAATGAAAAGCCCATGCTGATTTGCATGGGCATTTCTGTATTCTTTCCTTTTTAACAATAGCAGAGTTGTCTGGTTTCAGTGGTTTCTTGCTAAGTGATTGGCAAACTACTACCATGGGCCAAATTCAGTCTGCCATCTATTTTTGTAAATAATCTTTTATTGGAACACGGCCAGGCCCAATTATTTATATATTGTCTGTGGTCACTTTTGTGCTACAGTGAGAGCTGCATAGGTGTGACTGAGAACCTGTGGCCCACAAAACCTAAACTATTTGCTATCTGTCCTTTTACGGGAGAAGTTTGCCAACTTGTGTTCTAGATGGTGGGGAATTTCTTTAACAAATCTTGCTTAGTCCTATTTACAGCTAAGCATGTGTATGTTCAATAACTATGGGTCATGACGGTACTGCTGCTACTGATGATAACATTGAAATGTAAACTCTATAATTCTTTGAACATGTAAAATTAATGTGAAGAATTAGTATAGAATTTCAAAACTGGACTGAAATTCTGTCTCATCTGTTCCAATGGACAGGGGAAATGAGACACAGCAGAGCAAATTCTGATAGTTATTACTGTAATACAAACCACTCCAAAACATAGTGGCTTAAACCAGCAACTGCCTATTATTTCTTGAGTCTATGGGTTCACTTAGCAGATCTGTTCTCTGGCTGGCCTCTGGTGATATCAACTAGCCTTGCTCAAGCATTTACAATGAGCTAGTGACTTGGCTAGCAGCTGGCTGGGCAAGGCTGGCCTCAATTTAGTGACTTAGCTCTCTTCCAAATGCCTCTCCTATTCCTTCCGCGGGATGGCCTGGACATACTTTCATGACAATGGGAAGTCAGAAGGTTCCTGAGACACAATGGACATGTACTTTTTTAAGCATTTGTTTTTATCAACTTTGCTAGTGTTCACTGACCAAAGTAAGTCCTATGACAGACCCCAGAGTCTGTGTGAGCCCAAGGGATATGGATACTGGGAATTATGAAAAAGTAGGACCACTGATATGATCAGTTACACTGAATAACTCATGCTAAACCAGAGTATTTTAGCAGCTGCCATGCCTCTCCTAAGCTCTTTCTATCACACCAAATAATTATTATTAATGTTGTTTATTACATAAGTGAAAGCATTCTGTTGTAGATTAAAAAAATAGTAAACAGAGTTTAAGTTGGTTGATCATAATCATACACACTGTTCTTCGAACAGATATACAACATAAGGTGGTTAGCAAAAGCATGAGTAGGGCAGTGGTCACCTCAGGTCAGATCTGTTTTTTTCTGTAACTCTCTCACTACCTCCCCCTTAGCACACACTATACTATTTCAGAATATTAAGGGGGAAAAAAGATAATATATTTTAAAAGTGAACTCATTCTCTTAAGCTTCAAATAAGGTATCTTAATGGGCACTAAAAAGGAAATAATTTTTTACTTATGTATACATTGGCATTTTTCCATAAAGAATTGGTATGGTGCTTATATAATAAAGAATAACATTAATCAATGAATCAGTCCATCTTTTCCATGAAGGCTCGAATCCGATATAAAGGAAATGCATGAAGCTGAGGCTATTTTTGTGTTACACATATTTGAGACTTAATAAGATAAAAGATAAAGACCAAATAACTTTAATATTCAAATATTTGCTGACCTAGGGTACAGAAGTGATTTACAGAAGGTAAAACAGCAGAGACCCTGTACGGTACATGCTTTTATTTATTCAGCACATATTAGTTGAGCAGTTGCTAAGCGTCTAGACACACACACACACACACACACACACACACACACATACAGTATGTCATTGATCTTTCTTTTGCACACTCACTATTTGGTTGTTTTGCTGTTCACTTTGATTAGTACTAGCACAAAAGTCAGTGGAAAGCACAAAGCTTAAAAATGCCATTGGACACAGTGCATTCAGATTCAGCTCGCAGCAGAACCATAACTTTGTTCTGGGAGATGTTGATGGTTAGGGGTTTAGTATTAGCAGTGTGTGAATTAGCCCAGTGTGTAGACTTTGGAATTAACCGGCCCGTTTTGGAATTCTTATTCTGTTAACTCCTAAGTGTATGACCGTGGACAAGTACCTTGACTTCACCAAGCTTTCATGTGAAGAGCCTAGTGTGCTCTGTCAGTGACCCATAAGCATGATTGCTTATTAAGTTTCTAAAACAAATAGCACTAGGATTTATTGAGCACTTTCTTTGTGTCAGATATTGATCCAGGTGTTAGGATCCAAATAATGATGATAGCTAATAGATTTTGACCGATATCTCTCAATTTTGCCAGTAAGCAAAATTCCTAATCTGAAACTTTTGGAGTCAGATATGATTCAGAATTCAAAGTTTTTAAGATACTAAAACAGCACCGTAACATTTATAGAATATATAACATCCCTAGAGCGTCTGAGGCAACGTCCCTAATCAAACACATTAACTTTCCTGTACTGAAATACGTGAATAGTTACATTAAATGAGATTAAGTCTCTAAATACTTTCACATTAGTTTAGGCCATCAAATGGGTTTATTTTGAATTTCAGAATTGTGAATAAGGGATTTTGTCCTACTTGATTTAAAAAATTTTTTTTAATGTTTATTTATTTTTGAGACAGAGAGAGACAGAGCATGAATGGGGGAGGGTCAGAGAGAGGGAGACACAGAATCTGAAACAGGCTCCAGGCTCTGAGCTGTCAGCACAGAGCCCGACACGGGGCTTGAACCCACGGACTGCAAGATCATGACCTGAGCTGAAGTCAGCTGCTTAACCGACTGAGCCACCCAGGCGCCCCGATTTTGTCCCACTTTAACCTATGAAGTTGGTACCATTATTTATTCTTGCCACTTCCGGTTTTAGGAAATTGAGGCGTAATGAGGTTAAATAACTTATCTAATTGTACCCAGCTACAAAGAAGCAAACCAAGGTAATGTGGCTCCAGAATAACTCTCTGAACTAAATGATGTCAGCGATAAAGAAGCTGGAGACACTCAGAGTCCACGGGAAGGGACATGCAGTTGACAGGCATGGCACATAGCAGGAAGAGAGGTGCCAGGGGTGCCCAGGGTGTGTGGGAACCACAGGAAGGTGCAGATGACCCTCAGGGGTGGTGGGGCGTGGCCCACAACCCCAGAACAAACAGGACCTCTGTAGCTCTTAGGTAGCTACCAGTCTAAACGTTAATTTACAATCTACAGTTTCTTGTGGTATGAGGTTTGCAGCGGTAGAATCTTGACTTCTAAAAGATACCCTATTTGTTTTAAACAAAACCTGGATTTCCATTGCTAAGGAAAGCTGGCCAGAAAACCCAAGGCATTTGAGGGCAGCCAAGTTAAATATTGTATCTCTTTTTAAGAAGTTAATCCCCCTGGGTCTTTGACCTTTGTTCTTTGCTCCCAAAGGCAGCGACATATGCTGTTTATCTTGCCAAAAATAGTTAAAAGTCATCTAGGAGCTCTCTGCTGAGTGGGCCAACCCGCTTTGACCTTTCTGACTAGACCAACTCCTGTTACGTTAACCTCTGACTTCAGTCCTCTTAATGGCAATATTCCCCAGCACTGTAATTTCCCTCCCACTGTGTTCTCTCAGGCAAATATTTACTACTGAGGTTTCACAATTTATTTTTCAAACAAAGTGGCAGGGACCACCCCATGCCACCACATCCTCATTTCATATTAGAACCCATCATTGCCGAGATATAATTTTACCAGAACAAATGTGCTTTAGGGACTTTTGACATGAGATGAAGGCTTGACTTCCTATCAAAACCAAAACCGGGCCCTTGTCAGCGTCGAGATGGATATAAACAAGAAATGCAAGCCTGTAATTGGTGATGGAAATCAGATAAGACCTCTTTGAATACAACCATTGATACAAAAATGTGAACTCGAATTACCTTTGATTAAGTCACTTAAGAAAATAAAGCCGGGGTGGGTTTAAAAGAGATTCTGAACACGCTTGTGAACAAGATCTTGTAGTTTCCAGCCTCTCAAAGGCAAGCTGAAGAAAATTAAAGTCAGAACCCAAGGCTTATGAAATGACACAGAACTCAGAATAGACCTCCCCGCAATCTTCAACAATCCGTAGGTCTCAAATATGGTAGAAGTCCAGTGATGATTCCTTTGGAAGCTGCAGTGGGTTCTTTCTATGCAACGGACATCCAACTGTCTATGGAGTCAACATTCATGCTTAACTTTTTGTGAGCTCTGAGAAATTGAGCCCAACCAGTGACTAACAAGTTAACAAACAACCTCTACTTAGCTGCCTGGTGTGAATTATTCAGTGATCCTCTTAATAAAAATTGTTCAATAATCCTCTTTATCCCTGATGAGTTCTTGTACAGAAGGACAGCCTGTTCTAACCTTGGACATCTAACTCTAGAAGAAATAAAATTCAAAAGGATGAAATTATTTTCTGCTCCATTTTTTACTTTTTGCTTGAAGCTTCCCAGGTTTAGCCACTATGCACAATTCCTTAAAGCTAATTTTCTCATGTATTGACATGGAAGAAATAATAATTGAATATTATATATTTTATTTGGTTAAAAATGTTCTAAGCTATGTTCCGATGCCAAAAAGGAGTTGGTGGCATTTCTTTAATAATTATCGAAAATGCTTAAGAAAGGAGGCGGATATAGATGTAAATAGAACTGTATTTTAAATCATTAGGCTTTATCAGTTAACAAACATGTAGGCAAATATAGGAAGAAAATAAATATACCATATGAAAACATGTTTTAGGTTCTTTGGATTTTTTAGCATGTGAGTATTGCTTTCTATCATTATGTTATAAAAGCCAGATCTTATTATCTCATTTGGGCTCTATCTTAGAAAAAATGGGAACATTCTACAATACATATGTAACCTTTCAAAGTCTGCTTCAGGCTTCATAGACAATACCACATAAAAATCTTACATATTTAAAAAAGAAAGAAAAAAAGAAAATGACAGTATCTTTTAACAGATGGCAATGCAACAAGTTGAAATTTTGATACTCTGTATTATATTTAGAGTGTTACTTTAAAAATAGTAAATGCTCCATTACCTACCCTGGCTATTTTTAGTCCCGACTTGTAGCCTAAGTTATTCTGTATTTATAGTTATTATTAAAAAATAATTATATGGTATGCTTCAACCCACCCACATATCATATTTATGGAATAATTTTCTATCAGGATAAAATTACATTTCCACAAAGTAGTGATGTGAGGACAATTTTTGTGGGGCAGCACACAACATTCCACGTTAGAATGTCCTCCAAAATACATAGGAAAGCATTACGCGAGCTCCTTTTTTTATACATAACTGTGAGCATTGGTGTAAGGAAACACATATGCAAATAAAATTAGATTCTCTAAATAATAAAGTATACTTGTCTAGAGAGAGATAAATATTAAAATTCTTTTTCTTCCTTTCTTTTTCTTTCTTTCTTTTTTCTTTCTTTCTTTTTTCTTTCTTTCTTTCTTTCTTTCTTTCTTTCTTTCTTTTCTTTTTTTTTCTTTTCTTTCTCTTCCTTCCTTCCTTCCTTCCTTCCTTCCTTCCTTCCTTCCTTCCTTCTTTCCAATCAGAGGCATTATGAAGCCATTATATCACAACCTTCCAATTTTCTTGGGGCTGCTGTTGACACCCCTGAAGAAGTACCAGGAGAAAGGATGGGAAAGAGAAAGTATTTAATTTGGCATTTATTTCTTTATGTAGCTTCTTAGTGGAACTAAATGGTAACTGTAGTGTTAGCCCCGTCCCCGCTTTGTCACACCTGTGCTGAAGGGACCAGTAAAGCTAACATAAAACCATTTCTGGGCTGCCTGTTTGCCACATTTTCCTTACAAAATAGGGTGAGTTATGAACATGTGAAGGGCATCCGTTCCCCAGTATAGAGTTCAAATGAGGCATGGGGAAAATACGGGTGTTATGTTACAAATCTCATTAAAATAGATGGGTTTCTTTATAAAAACGGTGAATAAGTAAGCCCTTAGATTTTAAAATTAAACCTGTAATAATTTTTAGGGGAAGTTGTTTTTTTTAATGGAAATATCTTTTTTTTTTTCCCTTTTAAACAAGAGCCCTGGCTGTGCTCTTAATGACCACAATAATGACATTTACCTGGAATATAAGCAGTGTCATGTGTGACTTTATCACACTTACATATCTGCAAGTCTATTCCACATAAAAAAGTAGAAAATCTCTAGGAATTGTAATATTTCCAAACCAAACAGTCAAAACAAGTTTCCTCCTGATTATTTTTTATAAGACCTATTTACAAGAGAAAGATATCTTTAGAACAGCCCACTGAAATATAGCTCCATGCACAACTGAACTCCAACTGGTCCCTTTGTACAGATAAAACTAAGACCCCTTTTTTTCTCTCTTTCTCCAAATCGTTATTGTATTTGTGCTGAAGGACTGATTGTGGGAAAATTGCATTCTCTACCATAAAAAAGAAAAAGAAAATATAATAAAACAGTAATTGGTCAATGACGATTGAAGCAACAATTTTACGGTGCGAGTCAGACACGCATCGTGACTGATCTTTGTACTTTTCTCAAGGTACAGTGCTTTCCATAAAACAAGTACTACTTGATAAAGTTCTTATTTTACACCAGGTCCCTTTATCTTGGCATATGCAATTCTATAAGTTACGTAGGCTATTAAAGTTACTTTTTTTTGTTCTATAGTACTGCCATCAATAAAAGGTCACTGATAGCATACGTGAACGTAGACTATTTTAGAAATAGAAGAATAAAACGTTCATTCCATAGGTTTCAGTATTGAGGCTATCAAGGCATGTGTGTGACCAGTGAGAAGATCTGGGTCACGGGAAGGACTTGCTAGCAAACTCATGTTTAAACTTAGCCAACTCAGACAAAGCTGGTGAGGTTCAGCCAGCATCCAGGGATTTTGCCATTGAATTTATATCTCTGATTACTCTTCTTATGAGTCTTTCAGAAATTATTCAGAAATGGATTAGATTACTTTTTATTTACAAGACATCCCTATGACATTTTAAATTTCACCCTGGTATCCTCTTTATTGGCTTTTCTCCTTAAGAAAGAACAGAATGCATTCATGTTAAAAGGTGGGGTACAAAACATGGAGATTTTTTTTAACGTTTATTTATTTTTGAGAGAGACAGAGACAGAATGCGAGTGGATTAGGGCAGAGAGAGAGGGAGGGACAGAATCTGAAGCAGGCTCCAGGCTCCAAGCTGTCAGCACAAAGTCTGACGTGGGGCTCGAACTCACAAGCTGTGAGATCATGACCTGAGCTGAAGTTGGACGCTAAACTGACTGAGCCACCCACCCAGGCGCCCCAAAACATGAAGGTTGTAAAATGAGGTTTGAGGAACTGCTAATCTCAAAAATTTCTCCTTTTTAGGCTTCCAGCATTAAAACAGACAAGTAATCAGAAAATATGTAATTAGTTGACACATTTACTCTGAGAAATTACCACAGAAGAAATGTAACTAGTGGTTAAATTTCTCATATTTTTGAGAATGAGAAACATTGAAAATAAGTTTATCTTAGGAAGAAGAGCACCATGAATTCATTTTCATTTCCTCTTACAGCATTGTTTTGCATGTGATAAGTATGTAATCGATTCTTACTTAATACTTCGCAAGTAATAGCATTTTCATTCTCACTGCTTTGTTTTATGCAGCTTTTAAGTAATGCAGTTACTTTCATTTTGGTCCTTTGAGCATTTACTCAGAAAACATGTATTGATATGTACTATGTGAATAATGTAGTATCTAAAAAGGCAGGTTCTGTAGTTGCCTGAGTTCAAATCCTAGCCCTTCTACTTACTAGCTGCAGGGTCTTGGACAACTTATTTAATTTCTTTGTTGCTCATTTGACAGTACTAGTACTTATTCCACAGGAATTAAATGAGATAATATGTGCAAAGGACATAACACAGTACAAGGCACATAGTAAGCACTCACTAATAGTAGCATTTATCATCAGGAATTCAGATTGACATTATTGATGAGGTGATCATCTCTAGGGCATTGTAATAGGTTCACTAGAAGCTATAAGGAAGAGTTAGAGCCTTTAATTTCAAGCAACTCAAAGACATGTAAATCCTGTTGCAATCATGGGCCAACTGATAAAACAGTTGCTGAAGAATGAATAACTAGAGAGTACTTAAGGAAGATATGTCTTGAGGGCCTATGTACATGACAAACCCTAAGCAAAGGTGAGCTGTAAAAGGTTTGAAAGCACACTTCATTTATATTTTATATTTATAATTCAGGCGGCAGTGTAGAGAATGTACCAAATGGGAAAGGAAGAAGAGGCTAGTTGGGTGTTGAAAATATATTAGAACCATCTAAGAGAGAGCGAGTGGAGATCAAGTATACGGAAGACATTAAAGAACTGGATAGACATGAAGTGACCAACTGAGTCTGAGGAATAATTTAAAGACAATTCTTAGATTTTGGCTTATGATTTTGCTCTTCACTGAATTAGAAGAAGCATGGATATAAGGGGCAAAATGTGAATTTCTGTTTGTACTTAGGGGTCAATATTCAATGACTGTGAAAGAGATCAAAGACAGGAGCGAGGGAGATAGAGACCCAAAGTATTAGATGATAAGTTCTTTACATTAATTACCTCACTTAATCCCTTGGTAATCTTGCAAGGCTCCCATTTTCAGATAATGAAATCCAAGGTGCCCATGACGCTAAGTTGTGGTCTTAACCACGATCTTATATTGTTCTGCATTAAACTTGAGGCAGTTGGAAAAATGAGTTTGAAGCTGAAGAAAACAGTTAGAACTAGTAATATAAATGCCTACATGAATGTGTAAAATCACCCATAAGTTTGTGGTAAAAAGAGAAAAAGAACCAGGAGTGAAGCCTGAGTAACAATACCATTCAGCAGGAGGGTCCAACAGTAGTTGCTGATAGAAAGAAAAAGAAGGAGAAGTCAGGGACGTAGAAGAGCCAGGGACCCATGTTGGGAAGACAAAGGCAAGGAGGAAGGGGAGATGTGGATCATAGGAGCACATGAGAAGGAAGAGAGAACAGGCAAGTTTGGCAAGTAGTTCATTTGTAGAGCAAAGGAGTATGAAGCCCAATTACAGTAGATAGAGGACAAGGCAAGGCTGAGGAAACAGAGCCTATGAGTGTAGATAACTCTGGGATGAGGTTTGGCAAGAGGAGAGGGAGAAAATGTGATAGTGGTTTGAGGGAGTCACTGAGTACAGCACAGAAAAAGCTAACTGACCTCATATGTGCCAAGAATTCTCCTCCTGATTTAGAGATTTTATATCACCTAATCCCCATAGCAACCTAAAAAGTGAGTATTATTACCTCCATCTTAAAAATGAGGTAACTGAAATTCAGTGATTGCATTAAATCATTTAACCAAGATCATCTAGGTGGGAAAAGTTGCGAATGAGGGCAGCCTTTGCCGAGGAAGTGGCTTGTCTCTGTTTCTCAAAGATTAGGATTTTTGGCAAGTGGAGATGAGGGAAGAGGATACTTCACAGGGAAGGAAGAACATGAGTAAAGCCAGAGGTGGTGAAGAAAGGGGGTTCAGCCTGGCACCCCTGGCGTGAGGGGCACACTGAGACAGGCTGGATGTCACGTTGAGAAGCAGAAGTGTGGGTGAACAATGTCACTGTAGAAAGCCCAGGGCAAGTTTTTTTTTGAGTAAAGAGAGAGCAATGAGGTTATGCTTTAGAAAATAATTTAAAATTTTCTTTATTTGAAAAACAAGTAAAAACTCAAGCCATTAAAAAATTTAAATCACCCATCTAAAACAATCTTTGAAACAGGAAAGCATATCAAAATGTAGTTACAGCATATTGAAAAAATAATTATGGCAATAACATTATGCATTAGGTTGAACCATATGAAATGGTCATTTTTGTTATGTCAAAAATTGTCAACCATTGATGTCAACTTCAGACGGTTCAACCTAAGATTTCTTGCTAGTTACAATCAGAGAAAATGCTGTAGTTTTAAATACTTTTATTGTTCAACAAGACAGAACTAACCTACCAATCAATTCAAGGAACTAAAAAGACAGCGAAGATACACCTGAGTATGACGATCACAATCAAAAGTAGTGAATTTTTTAAAAGGAGAAAAGGTAGAATTTGTTAGTAAAGCCAAGAAATTGGTTCTCTATCAAATAGACAGAGACTCTGTCAAGAGACTCTCTGGCAAGACTAATGCAGGAAAAAAGAAAAGAAATGCAAACACAAATACACATAGGTTGAGAGTTAGGAGGGTGGCTTCTGATGGTAGGTAGAGGGGATGGAATTGCGCACTGCCATACTGCTCCGTGCGACTTTGAACAAAACTGTCTCAGTATTTGGGGATCTACTATTATCTTTTATTTATCGGAGGAGAAAAATACAGCCATCATAACAAATGCCTTAGCTTTCTCATCTCAAAATGGGAAGATGTCAGCATCCACATCCTAGAACTGTTACGAGGATTAAAGAACGTCAGGTGTGTACAGTGGTTAAGCATGTTGCCCTGCAAATAGTATTATCACTATTACAATTACTA
Source organism: Lynx rufus (assembly GCF_022079265.1). Lineage (NCBI taxonomy): Eukaryota > Metazoa > Chordata > Mammalia > Carnivora > Felidae > Lynx > Lynx rufus. Next base: position 36,938,186 of record NW_025814834.1, on the reverse strand, counting down.
ATATGTTTATTAATATGGGGAAGAAAGAGGGGGGTATCATCAGAGATAGGAACATTTAAACCTTTAAATACCTGCCACGTATACCTCTAATCTAAAGACATTCAATTCTCAATGAAATGGATATTTCCAATAAAATCAAAAATGCCAAAGCAATATAAAAATTATATTCGTTATGGTAGAAGAAATGTTTAAACTGGTCAGTGATTTGCAAAATATTTATCAAGCCAGAATGGTTTCATCAGCAATTTTTTTGAAATCTTCAAGAGAGAAACACTCAGGGAACAATGAAGTCCTGTTACAGTTGAGCTGTTTCAGGATGTAAATAAAGAATAAATGGCTTCCCAAATCCTTTTTCATAGTTAACATAACTCTAATCTCAAATTGAAAAATAATAGCATAAAAATGAAAACAACGAACAAGTTTAATTTCTAATAGATGCAGAATTCTTTCTTTTAAATAAAGTTTATTTATTTATTTTGAGAGAGAGGGAGGGAGGGAGGGAGGGATGGAAAGAGGGAGAATTCCAAGCCCCAATGTGGGGCTCAAACTCACGAACAATGAGCTGAAGTCAGACACTTAACCGACTGAGCCACCCAGGGGCCCCTAGATGTAGAATTCCTAAGTTAAAGTACAATAAAGGAATATTAGCAGGAGTTATTCTAGGACTTAAAGGATGTGTTAATATAAATCACAGATAAAAAGGGAAAAAAACACAGCTTTGTGGTCAGATTAGCAAAGGCATGTCTGATTTGTTAGTATTTCTGTCCCTTTCCTGCTTGTCTATGGATATTAAAATATTTCCCTTTGGCTGTATGGGAACGTCTGTGCTCTCATCCCACTGTATCCTAATGCCATCTCCTTTTTCACCCTTTTGGCTTTCTTTATTCTGGAGTTCTTTTTATCAGTGTCACACATCTGAAAAACTTTCAGTCTGGTTCCTATTAAGAGCAGAAGCTTATCCAAGCCCTGTGGTCCTTCCCTACAAAGCCTGCAGAGCCCAAAGCAAACCGTTCGTGGCACAATATTTTCTGTCTTTAACATTCCTGCTGTAAGTGGTAAGTGAAAGCAAGCGGATACATTAGAGACAATGAAGGAGGTACCTGGGAAGACAGGTGCATCACTCAGAGTCCCTGCAGTATACAAATGACACATTCGCACCGGGTAATTTGAGGAGACTTTAAGAGGGGTTTACACATCATGTGAACAAGTTACAATTACATGAACAAATTCAAGGAAATGATCAAGGAATAGGTTAGTATTCCTGGTAATAACAAGCCTCTGTACTTGAAGGGTTAAGGGAAGGGAGTTGAATACTGTACTGGGTTGAATAGTATCCCCCGAGAATTCATGTCCGCCTGACACGCCCTTTAAATCCTGACATTATTTGGAACTAGAGTCTTTGAAGATATAATGCAGTTAAGATGAGGTCCTCCTGGGCCCTACTTCGATGACTAGTGTCTTCTGAAGAAGAGGGAAGTTTAGACACCATGTGAAGGCAGTGTGAAGACAGAGACAGACATTGCAACAACGCATCGCCACACCAAGGAGTGCTGGTGACCATCAGAAGCTAGAAGAGGCAAGCAAGGAATCTACCGAGAGTCTCAGAGAGAGTGGCCTTGCCAACCCTATGACTTTTTACTTCTAGACTCCAGAACTGGAAAAGAATGAAGTTTGTTAGTTTAAGCCACCCAATGTGTGGTACTTTGTTACAGCAACCAGAGCAAGCTAAGACAGATACCAAAGACAAGATAGAGGGCAAACAGAATCTGTCCAGATGGCAGAGGAGTGGTAACAATGAGAAATAGACAGTGTTGGCTGGAGTCTTCTTCAGCGTTCATTGAGCCATCTGTCTCTCTTCGACTGACTGACTCTTAGAAGTACTGACCATTCAACTCGGGACAATTCAGGACCTCCGGCTTCCTCAGGATTGCTGTGCTCTGGCCAGTCACTAGGCTGGGCAGTAGCTGGGACGAGGGGATAGTAAATCAGTCTGGAGGGTGCTCATACTTCTTCAAGAAAAGAAAAGAGGTGTCCCAGAATGCAGATGGTATGCTAGTGCTGGTGAAACAAACAAACAAAACAAACAAAACATGCTGTTCCATAAACGAAGGGAGAACATATCAAAAAGATGCTGCCTGATGGAAGAATTGTACTTGAAATACTAAGAAAAAACTGAAAGATGGGAGACAGAGCCTGAGACTGAGAGGGTGCCCCACAAACGTGCGCTCTGCGCATTTGCGGCTGGCTGACTTGCTGAATGAATGAATGAAGGGCTTACATAAACTACTCTTGCCCAGTCTTTTTTTTTTTAGATTTTTTTAAATGTTTATTTGAGAGAGAGAGAGAGAGAGAGCATGAGCGGGAGAGAGGCAGAGAAAGAGGGAGACAGAATCTGAAGCAGGCTCCAGGCTCTGAGCTGTCAGCACAGAGCCCAAGGCGGGGCTCAAACCCGTGAACCTCGAGATTGTGACCTGAGCCAAAGCTGGACGCCTCACTGACTGAGCCACCCAGGTGCCCTGTACTCTTCCCCAGTCTTGAACCCCAATTCTGTGACAGAGTTCTATGTAAAAAAAAATTAATAATAATAATAATAATAATAATAATAATAAATTTAAAAAAAATTCACCTAATTCTGTTTCCCTAATAAAAGAGACTTTTGATCATGCTTGGTTAAGAACTTTATTCTCGTCTAGAGTTAAAATGAACCAGAAATTTTATTCTAGTCCAGAGCCAAAATGTCAAAGAATAAATTCTCTTACTCACTCAGACAATTTAACCTTTAAACTGTTTCAGTTGTTTAAATTATTTTACTTTAAGAATTTTACTTTAAAAAGCACCTTAAGTTCTTAGGGGAAATGAATATTTACTTTTCAAAAATTAATTATAATGACTCGAGCTGCATCACTTCCACTTATTGTTTGATTTAACAGTGTCCAAAAAAATACTTAGGACCCCAGAACTGGTGCATACTCCTGGCCTGACCTGTCTTTTGAGAGCACACTAAAGGCTAGAAAAGGTTTCCCTTGGGAAATCTGTTTCTCTGAAGAGCAACTTGGCAGCCGGCCCTTTGCATCTCTTATCTCTGCAAGTCCTGTACTTACCCTGGCACACAGTAGGTGCCTGGTAAATATGCAATGAGTTGAATCAGACTAATTTGATGCATGGATCTTCAGAAGAAGCTGCTTTCCTTTTACCACTGTCTCTGCTTTCAGCCTTTAAACTCAAAACTTAAAGGGCAAAACATATAAATATATGCAAAGCTACTTGTGTTTTCATTTTGCTAAAGGTATTTATATCATAAGGCATTTAGAGTCATCTGCAGTGCTTTGTGAGACATTTAACTGGTACTGCCTTGGTTTCTCACTAATTAAAAATCAAGTTATTAGAATATAAATCTACTGGCAGCAGATTTCGGCAAGCACAGCACAGACACGGTATCAAATAGAGGGAGGGGTCGGTGTTAAGTTTTATGACTTTGACATGCGGAAAATGACTTCCTCATTAAGAAAACATCTTGCCTCCAAGTGCGGTGGCTAGTCTCAGGGGTCCTAGGACCCATAAAGTAATTACTCTGATGGCATGTTTTTATTATTATTTTTGTGTAAAAATAGCTCATGTTTCTAAATGTCCGTGGCTAAGCTAGAGGCAAAAAAAAAAAAAAAAAAAAAAAAAAGCATTACCAACACAACCGTGTAAGAGTAGTGTGCGGCGGGTTGCAGGCTGTATGCAGCATATGCACGAAACAGATGAGCAATGAGCAGAGACTCCCACCCTGCTCACCAGAAAGAGGAAAAGACCGTGATCAGTGGTGAGGTACAGGTTACGTTGGCCCCTAGAGCAAGCTGCGATGTGGCTTACCAAGCAGTGCTGTGTCACCGGCGACTCCTAAAGGCCATTCGTGGGCTCCTGGTGCTATTTGAGACACTAACATGAACTCTGCTAAAATCCAGATGTATATTTATATTGAAATTTCCTTTCCAGTTCTATCTATGCCCACGCCCCTAAAGGACCAAAAGAAGCTGCAAATAAATCAAGAGTAGCTGCAGAGCAATTACCAAAGGGTTTATAACTGTCCAAAGGTGATCTTAAAGTGCCATCCATCTCAGCCTAGATCCTGGGGCTATTGGGTGGATGATGGATTGTAGACTGTGGGCCTTTAAATGCCCTCTGTTTGGCTCTTTGTCTATCTATATGGATGGGAGAATGGCATAGGCTGATAGTTTTAAAATATAATGTGTTAAATGTGTCTCAAGATTTTATGTCCTTCAGATAAAGTTATTCAACAGTGATCATGTGTTTCCTGGATTCTAGGGGTACAAAGTGGAGGGAGACTCCCTACTGATGACAAAGCTCAAAGACAAAACATATCCAGTCAAGGCAAGGTGATTGGCCCGTTCCCCGAGGCTGTTCAGGAGAGCATGAGAACATCGGGGATGTGTGTAACTCCCCTTGGAGAAAAGGTAATACCCAGTCTCCCTTTGAAAGGTAAGCTGGACATTACAACATAGAGGATAAAGTCAAAGAAATCTTTGGCAGAAGAAACAGTGAGTGCTGAAACATGGAGAAGGGAGAAATCACAGTCTGCAGAAAAGAAGTGGGCAGCTCATTATGGCTGAGGCTGCAGGTACCTTGTGCAGAAGTGATGGCAAAGGAAGCTGCATAGGAAGAATGAGCTCAGGAGGTGCCATGCATATGACAGAAAGCTTAGGTTGTATCCTGGAAAGGATAGGAGATGATTGAAATATATTAAGGGAGCAAAAACATAACCAGATATAAATTTTAGAAAAACTGTTCTATTTGTGGAGAACGGAGAGAAATGTATTCCTTGTCCATTCTTGCCCATCTCAGTAACTGGTAAAACAGGCCATTCAGATGTTCAAACCCCAAACCTAGGTGTCATTCTTTACTTCTCATTTGGGCTCACTCCCCGTATCCAAAATACAGACTAAATCTGTTTTCTTCATTTCATTTTCCATCACCATCTTCTCTTACCTGGATTGTCGTAATAGTGTCCTAATTCACCTTTCTGATTCAGGCTCTGGTCGTATGCAATCCAATCTCCCAGGACATCAAGAGTGAACTAATCAAAAATTAAATTATATTTAATAATATACCTCCCTGCTTAAAACTCTCCAGTACCATCCTAATGCTCCTAGAGTGAAATCCAGACTCCTTTCGATTGCTGATAAAGCCACGTGATCTGCTACCAGCCCCTCTTTCCATCTCAGCTTCTATGACACTTTCACCTTTTCTATTCTCTGTTCATGCTGGCTTACTCTCTATTCCGGTTTTGTGCCTCTGTCTATTTCTGGGAGACTCTCTACCCAGTTTCAGCTGGCTGGTTCCTTTTCATCTTTCAAAACCCAGCTAAATGCTACAAACTCAAAATACCTTTCCTAAAAAAAGTACCCTCCCTTAATACCCTCCAGTCAGTAATAAAATAATTTCGTTTGTAGTACTCAAAACCATCTGAAATCATCTAGTTAGTTTTCTTGGTTACTGTTTATCTCTGGACGTTAGAATGAAAGCCCCTTGACAGCAGAGATTTGGTCCTTACCCTCAGTGCCTAGGAAGCACCAGGGTGATTGTCGGTACTCAATAAATAGGTAGTGAGTGATTCAACTAAAAAGTGGATGCAGCAAAATCGACTTGGAGGGTTGTGAAACAATCCAGGTGGAAGACACGAGGGTCTGAATTATGACAGCAGAACTAAGGGTAGAGGGGAAGAAGGGGATGGGAGAGAGATTTGGTGGATGAAACTGATGAAGCTTTGTAATCAGATGTATGTGGTGAGAAGAGAAAAGTTAGGAGAATGAACGGGGCCCACTCAGCACAAGAATGAGCCAGACATAAAATGCCCTATGGGCTCTACCACTTTAAAGGTTTGGAGCATTTCTGTTTCTAAATGAAAGGATAAACAGCATGTGCTATTGAATGAATGAAAGGATCATTCTAACAAAGGAGTTACTGAATTCTTCATGTTACCTAGGAGAACTTACAAAATATGTATTAAAATTGCACTGAATGTTAGCTCTGTGTTGTATATTACAGGGGATATGGTACAACTAAAAGATGCTGTCCTTGCCCTTTTTTACTTGAGAGTATAAAAAGAATCATAAAACCATTAGAGAGAAATCCAAGGGTAGTATAGATTATCAGTTTTGAAAATGTGTGATTCACCAGGACTTCAGGAATCACAGATCAGACCTAACATCTTAAATGAGCTTCTAGGGCAGAAAATGTTCTGACTTCTCAGATCCTTTCTCTGGCCAAGAATGTTCTTACATTAAGCAAGCTATCTTTCGGAATTCCACAAAGTATTGGCATTTTGAGAATTAATTTGGTAACATTTAAAGAGGGAAGAGGATGATTCATTTTATTGGATGGTAAGTGGGTTTAATATTTACATAGAAGTGCCAGAGTGGCACAGATTTCTCCAATGCTCTGTTGATAACATAGACCCAGTTTTGAACAGAACAGGTCAAGAAGAAGGAATAGATTGAAATTGTTTTAGGAGGCATTTCCTCATAGGCTGTTTATTCTCCTCTGTAATATCTTGCTTGGTTTCTCGCTACCGTACCAGAAGCTCTCCCACAATTTCATCTCTTAAAAGACAGTTCGTAGCTCAGCACAGATCTTTGCTTAACCAGGATTTACTAGTTGATGAGAAAAATCTAGATTTTTACTCATCAGCCCTAAGCAAAGTATGTAGACGATTTTTGTTTATTATCTTCATTTGTTAAAAATGACTGGAATCAAAATGAGATAGGCAATAGAATTTCTGACGATCCCTCTGAAGTTGATGGATCTGAATGTAAAATAGCTTATTCTGTATCATCACATACATAGCCTGTATTAATGCAACTGCTAACTTGAAAAATCTCTGGATTCTTTAACAATGTAGTGGACTTGGACGAAGGCCATCACGATTGTACAGTCATGCTTTATAACTTTGATATCTTTTTGCATGTGCTACCTCATTTTTTTCTTCTCACAAGCATGTAGCAAAGTTGATCTCTACCAGTAATAGTCTCACTTTACAGATAAGACTTCTGGGGATTTTGTATGGCTCACAGAGAGTCATCATGAAGCTCGGGTTAGATCCTGACCCCCGGCCTCTAGGTTGCTCACTTGTTCCATGCTAAGTATCATGGGAACTATTACACGTACAATAGTGATTTGCGGGCATCAGCAGCTTACATTTGAAGGATCCACAGCCCCTCCCAAGCCTTGCTGCTCTTATAATATTTGAAATCATAAAAGCATATCATAGCCTTACACTGACAGTCAGTATTATGAACACTTACTATACTGATAAAAATTTATATTTACTCTGTGCACTTGGCAGTCTCAGCCATGAACACTTCTGTTACAGAGCGGTGCCAAAACACATAAAGTTTAAGGCTTGACCAAGCACTAAAGCAGAAGCTTTCACCCTTGAGAGTACTGAATAGGAGAATTAAGTAAACACTTCCAGGCTGTAGCAAAAGCATCGCTCACCCTGCTAATTAAGATCAAATTGAAATAATAAACAATTGCACTAGTTTATCTTCAATAACTGGTAAGTATATTTTAAATCTGAACTTGGTTAACTTCACAGTTCTTAATGACAAAATCCTACAAAGAACAGGTGCCATTAAAAGCCTAATATATAATTGATATTCAAAAGAGTCACATATGTAACTTAAAAGCAGAGAATAAAGAGTTCCACATGCCTACAGTTTATACTGTCCTAAATCTTTTACATGTGGTATCTCCTTTAATCCTTGAAACATCCTAGGGAAGCCAATATCATTATCTGCATTTTCTAGATGAGGAAACTCAGGTTTGGATGTTAAGTACTTTCTGGAGAGTTGAATAAATATTTCTCCAATTCTGATTTCTTAACCTGTACATAAATGATTTCCACTGTTGCCTGAGAAAACACACACAGCAGGAGTTTGCTCTAAAATACCAAAAGACCTACCAGAGTCACAAGGAAGGGCCTTGACCTTCAGGACAAAGACGAAGGAATAGAGCTCTCAAAGTAATGGGAAATCCAGAATATGAGGGAATAAATGTAGCAATAGCAAGTAACCAAAGGCAATGAAGTCACTATTTAACAGAAGTAGAAGCATCAGTGAGCAACCAATGAGGTTGAAGAAACCGACATTGAAACAGCAAAGGAAACTATATACTCAATTGGAAAACTTCACTCAAGTGTATGTGCATGTTGAAACTCATGCTCTGTATCTGTGGTTCTCAGATCCCCTGATTTGATGTTCCTCCTTTACAACAAATATTTTGTAAAAATATGAGAACTTTAAAAAATCAGTATAATGTCCTAGCTGCAATAAAAGGAAGAATAAAGAACAGTACAAAATTAAAAATCTATTTCAGTGTATAAATATCCAGGGATGCCTAATCTAGAAGACAAATCCTTATATTTCCAAACTGCCCCTATGAGCAAGCCCCCCACATCCTGCAGGTTAGATTGGTCTAGGTGTTCTAGCCTGGACTTTCATTAGATCTTGGTCTGAGCTAAAATGAAAAGGGAGAGTAGGACTTTCTGCCCTATCTATCTATGATCTATCTATCTATCTATCTATCTATCTATCTATCTATCTATTTTCTTATTTCCAAGGAAGTTACTGATGCAGACATAGGGTTCAGGTGGAAATCAGTGGAATTTTTTCTAAGATAGACTTCTCCAATGGGAAAACACAGTTTAGAAGTTAAAGGGAAGAGGGCTAATTGACTCAAGTTGCCCCACTCCTAATCTTCAGGAAAATTTGTGAGATTTTTCTCAGAACGCTAGAGGAGGAGCTTCCAGAGGGTCTCTTGGCTTCCATCCCAGATGAAAGCAATGTATCTGATTTGGTGGGAAATTCAGCATCTTCATGGTGGAAAGGGGCATCTCTACCTGAATCCCTCTCTAAACTGATGTGCACTATATTTTCCTTCATCAGGAAAAGGACTTGTGATTAATCCACCTTGAGAAGAGAGTAAAGGGAACCCCAACCCTTGCACAGACTTTTGATAATACACTAAAGCATAGGATTTTGTAACTCTTAAATCACCTTCCCTTTGACTGCTCAGATATATATCTAATTGAGGTCTGTCAAATTCCTTCTCAAAGTTGGCACCATGTCAATGACCTCCTGGCAATGGTCTCAGAGGGGTAAAGTGTTCAATGGAAGGAAGTATTTCCTTTTATTGGTTCTAAATTTACTAGCCTTTAGCTTCATTGAATTAAATTATGGCACAGGGTGAACATTATAGTTATAACTGACATTTATAAACTACATTCCATCCATTAATCCTGAAATGCTATGCAAACTGATTAACAAAATTAAATGTACAGATGTGTGCTCCTTCAGGCTTTCTGACAACTCTCTGGGTACTTCCAGGTCTTCCACAGTTTGAGTGGTGTAGAAGCTGCCCCTACTGCCTCCATTTCCAATCCCAACCTTCCCACCAGAACAGATCTTTAGATGCACAATGTCCTGCATGCTTCTGATTCTTCCTCTGACTTAGGACTTTCTTTCTTTCTGTCTTTCTTTCTTTCTTTCTTTCTTTCTTTCTTTCTTTCTCTCTGTCTTCCTCCCTTCCTTCCTTGCTTCTTTCCTTCCTTCTTCACCTTTGACAGAGAGTGTGGTATATCTATTTTGTTCCTCTGCCCACTCTTAAATTGGATTGTTTGGGTTCTTTGCTATTGAGCTGTATGAGTTCTTTACATATTTTGGATATTAAACCTTTATCAAAGAATTTTTTTTTATATCTGACACAAGACAGTCAGTAAGGTAGCAAGTATTTTGTGAATGTCTCGGGAGACAAAGAATGAAAAGCAGTCATTAGAGGAGGAGGTGTTTTGTTACCAGCCAGAGAACACTACTGGACCCTGGCACAGCCACTGAGCAAAATAATGAGTTATGCCATGCACCAGACTCCAGGCCCAAATGCCAGCAAGGCAAACAGTGGTGTACAAAGCGCATTGCCCTGCTGACACGTGAGAGCACAGGATGTCATGAGAGAAGTCCTTCATCTCTGTTGTTATGAAGTCATATAAGCTACGTGTAGACTCAGACTTTAGGAAGGAAACAGAAGAGAGAGGCTACCTGAGAGTTTGCACACATGTATATGTGTATATGAAAGACTGATCTCTAAATTGACTATTTAAATAGTTGGAGCTGATCAGACTTTAAACCATATTTGACTTTTTTTTTCCCTGCTAACCAATGTGTGGGAGTTTGGGATGGGGGTGGTAGTAATTGGCAGAGGACAACTGGATTAAATTTAGACAGAATTAAAACTACACTCCTTTCTCTCACAAACCAAATTGTAGAGTGAGTTAAATTTTGTGTCTCCATTAAAAAATAAATGGGGAAAGGAAAGATAATCCTAGTATACAGATCTCGTGAAACATTCTCAGATGTCAGGAAAAAAAAGAGAAGGAAGACAGAACTTTGGTGGGTGGAAATGTGCAAATACACCATTAATTTTAGTGTAGGCTGAGTCCTAAAATCTAGAATAACAGCAATTATTATTTAAATTAATTCATTCATTTAGTTAATGTAGTTTTTAATGGCTACCATGTGTCAGGCACTATGTTAGGCCCTGGGGATGCAATAATGAGCAAAAAGGCATGGTCCCTGCCTTCATGGAAATTAAAGTTTTGTGGGAGAGGCAGATATTAGCCAACGGTCACACAAATGAATGTAAGATCGCCACAGTGATAAAATGCTTTGAAGGACAATACTGAGCCCAGCAACAGAGAGCTATGAGGGTGCACAATGAAGAAACTACCTAGGGATGGGAATAAACTGGGGAGACAGGACAGGGTTAAAGTCAGAAGGAGAAGAGCCTTTAAGACTAGGCTGGGAGTGATGAATCCAGAGGCGTGGCCAGGGCAGAGGAATCTTTGCATGAAAAGGGCGTGGCCTAGGCAGAAAGGGCGTGTTTAGAAGAGGTCTGCAACTGAAGAGTAGCAGAGAGGTGGGAGGGAGGTGAGGCTTGATCAGTCCTCTGAAGCGCACTGGTGTTTATCCTAAATGGAATAGTAAACCATGAGATGTTTTAAAGGAGTATGTGTGTATCTTGAGAAGACAATGTATTCTTTCTACCTTTAAAATTAACTCCATCCACACACACACTTTGCTTTGAGGTGTTAGGTGGCATTTCTGCAGATAAATTATATCTAACTGAATGTCTATGCTCATTACTATTAATTACTCAAAAACTGCCATCCAGCATCCCTAGGAAAGCAAAGCATTTACAAATTCTCTGAGAATACTTGTATATTGAATGGTGCTCACCTCATGTCATATGATTATTTCTCTTAAAGTTATAATGGTCATTCTCTCAACTGACAGCTTTTCTATTTAGTCATGGTCTTGAATAAGAGACTGGATCCTCAGTCTAGAGGATTTGTAGGTTTCCTGAATACGTCGTTCTTGTTTAATTGGGTATATATTAAACACTACTTTGTGTGTGTGTCAGTGTGTGTTGGGGACATTAGATTAAGAAAGAGACAGAGATCCGTGAGCAATAATATAGTCTCTTTTCCATCAATCTGAACCACATAGAAAAGCTTCATTTGCACTTTGAAAGGTTCCATTGGCAATAAGCAAGATGCATGCATTCTATTACTAAAAATTTTACTAAACCCCTTTTAATTATGATGGGGGTGGGGGCAGGAAATTAACCCTTAAAGGCAACTCGTGTTGTGTAATTACACTATGTGTGTAATGTCTTTATTGCCTTATCTAATTATAAAAGGAATGCATATTTATTAAGTATGCACACATCACTTAAATGAATAAGCGAAACAAACCCCAAAAGAATGTCTCCTCTAATGATGAGGCCAGGGGAGAAGTAGAGATGGAACACCAGCTAGGGATGCTTGCTGTTCATAGTAGCTGATACCAAACAATGGTGTCTTTACATTATTAAGGTTCCTTTTTGACACAGATGCATCAAAGTAGTGGTTACACCCAAATCTAAGCTGCTTTGTCAAAAGGTCTTCCTGTGAGATAATGTGAAAAATATATCCAATGAGAAATTTTGTTCTTACTTTCTTAAAAAAGTTTTTCCCCCCTCTGTTATGTTTCTTATTGTTATTTTGGTATTTTCTTTTTCATTTTATACTGTCCTGTCTTTCTCAAAATAGAAGACTCTTAAACCTAAAGCAATTCTATTCCTGGACCAATAATCTGAGTGCTGGTTAATATATTATAGGGGATGGCGTTTTCTGATTTCTCCACTACCCAACTCAAGAAGTTTGGAGGATTTGCTCTCCCAAAATTGGTTTTTACAAGGCAAGTTCTACTTGTGAGCCGAGTAGACTCTATTGTCTGTGATGTATGTAGACCCCTCTCTACCACCTATTTTATGTGGGCACTATAGCCATCACACATACACACTACTCATTTTCCCCAATCCCGGAAGACAAATATCAACCATTAGATATAGTGAACCAAATTTATCTGCTGTTGGTGATGCCTCTGCCCATATCAGTTATATTTATTTCTTGGGCAACTCATGTGTTTTGCTTTGAATAGAAGAAAAAAATGATCTAAAAAAGTTCGACAAAGAAAAACTAAGAAAGTGTTTTTGTTTCTTTTATTTTGGAGTGATTTTAAGTCTAGCAGACTATGTATGTGGCTATATTGTGAGATTAATTACAACTCCTTCCAGGAGTTACTCCTTTAAATTACCACCCATTTGCAAATACAAGCATAAATGTAAATTCCTCTGATATTTTTGATAGCAAATTAAAAATGGAACAAAGGAAAGTATTGTGATATCTAGTACTATTAAGTTTTTTATTGTCCAAGTTAGGTAGGTACTCACGAAAGGCAGTACTCTTAACCTCTTTCAGACAAATAAATGTAATTTTCCACTAATTATTTAAAATACGTGTGAAAGAAAAATAAGAAGCTTTAAGATATTTTTTTGGGTGCCTTTAAAGACTTTTTGAAGGTCTCCTATTCTTCCTCTCTAGTCTATGCCTTCCAGGTACGTTTTTTGACAGGTAGTGGTGTCTATGGCAACATGAATAACAAGGTAGCAGCATATCCAGGGCCAGCCCCAGACAAAAGAGGCACCCCACTTCATCTCTCTTTCAGACAGTTCTAGTACTCCTGACACATTCAGATGCCAGCCCCTAGCATACAAGTTCCTCTCTGCTCAGGTCCTAACTCTTGCCCTCTGTCAGGTTGTGGTAAGGAGAAATTGACATGGCTGTGTCTTGTAGTAGCCGTATCTTTTCTAGCCCTCACGCTTCTGCTGGTAAGTTACTGCTCCCCGGCCCCAGAGAGTGACGCACGTGACTCAGGCTGGCCACACCGTCTGCTTCGGTTAACTACTCCTATGTACCAAACCACTCTACAACTTAGTGACTTAAAATACAACTGCAAGTTCTGCAGTTGGGTCCAGGGACAGTTTGTCTCTGCTCCAAGTGGCGTAGATGGAGTTGACTGGGTCACCATTAAGCTGGGAGCTTAATGAGGGATGAAATGTCACAAAATGGCTTTAGTCCCATACCTAGTGCCTCAGCTGGAATGACTAAGGAGACCAGTATGCCTTGGTTTTCCTTTAAATACAGATTTCTCCTTATTTTTCACTCTCCCAAGCTTCTTTACATGGTAGCCGGCTCCCAAGAGGGCAATAGCAGAAAGTGCCAAGCCTCTTCAGGCCTAGACAAGCAGCTGGCACAGCACCATTTTCACAAGATACCATGTCAGTGTAGATTCAAGGGGGTGGTAAATAGATCTGTCTCCAGATGAGGGGAGTGCAATGGATGCAGAAGTGGAAGGAAGAGTTGACAGCCATGTTTGTAAACAGTCTACCACAGTATCTCACCCTAGATGGTTGGTCACCCTGGTCACCCTACCCAGAGGGTACACCTGGCATGAATTAGGCCAAAGGAACTCCCTAGATCTCCAAACTGAAACTGACAGGAAAAAGAGCAAAGAAGCAAAAAAAAAAAACAAGAACAAAACTTTTCCTCTCAGGTTATTGATCTGGAAGGATAGAAGTCTGGTGCTGTAAGTGGCCTTCTTCTCTGGTGCAAAGAGCACAGCTAATCCTGGAAACAGAAAAAGAGAGAAAGAAAAGAGGGAGGGAGAGGGACAGTGGGAGAGGAAATGAATGAATGAATGAATGAATGAATGAATGAATGAATAGGAATTGAATTCCTGGATCTGGTGCCCCAGACCAGCTTAGTTTGCTTAAATTAAAGGGAAATAAGTTTCTGTTATTTTCAGTCCAGAAGTTAAAAAAAAAAAAAATCTTCAAGACCTAAAGTCATTATCTAAAAAATTTAGACACATGGAAAAGTATGTGTTTTTAGAAAGGTGGGGAGAGGCAAGCAGGAATTGGGGTAAGTTTGAAAAGAATTAGTTAAATCAAGCCCTATAGGAAACTCATTCTGTGGCTTTTTCATACTGATTTGACTTTTATAATTATATGTGCTTCTTTGTTCTTTAAAACTAATGTGAAAAGACAGAAATTTTTAATTGTGCCCTCAACAGACTAGCTTAGGTTTAGAACTTTTAACCGCATATAGTTTGTTTTCAGATGAAGTTATTCTATAAAGTATGCCCTCAAATAGGATAAGAAAGAAAATCAATACACCAACACTGTATATTTAAATGTTTGGCATTCCAAAATTAAAAGTGCTTCCAGCATTTTAGAGGATTATTTTACTTAATAATATGCTAGGTACTTTGTTTTAGTGAGGCAAATAATGGATGTGAAGTAATAGGAAATATATATATGTGTATATATATATATGTATATATATATATATATGTATGTATATATATGTATGTATGTATATATTGGTCTCTGTCCTGGTTCCTGGCCCAAAGCTCCTAAAACCCTTATAATTTCCTAAGTGATAAGAGTACGAGGAGCATCTTTTGTTGTAACATTTGGTCTTTGACGTGGGTTCCTGACACTGAGTTCTTATATCCCTTGGAATTTCCTGGGTGATGGGAGCATCTTTTGTTCAAGGTGACCCTGGGTAGGCTCCTGGATGGGGACTGGTCACCAGGAAGACCAAGTCATGATTAAAAGATTGGAATTTTCAGCCTCACTCCCATTCTCTGGGAGTGGAGAGGGACTGGAAATGGCATTAAAGATTGATTATACCCACATGGTGAAGCCATAGAAATTTCCACAGAAATCCAAAAGGTATTCAGAGGAGCTTTTGAGTTGGTGAACACTTGGAAGGGCCGGGAGAATGGTGCTCTGGGAGGGGATATAGAAGCTTAAGGCCCCTTCCCACATACCTTACCCTGAGTATCTCTTCCGTCTAGATGTTCATCTATCCTTTATCACAGCCTTTATAATAAATTAGTAAATATAAGGTAAGCTTTTCCACTCTAGCAAATTAATCAAACCCAAGGTTGTGGCAACCTCTGAATTATAACTGGTCAGTCAGAGGCCTAGGTAATAACCTTGGACTTATGTTTGGCAAGACACTGCAGTCTTATATGACCGATCCCTTAATCTGTGGGAGCTGACACTATCTCCAGTGTCAGTGCGCTAAATTGTAGGACATCCAGCTGTTGTCCCAGAATTGCTTGGTTTGTGAAAATGCCAACACATCTGGTGACCAGAAGTATCAGAAGTGAAGTGTTCTCTGTGAGTAGTAAAGGAGAGACACACAGCAGAAGAAATGAGGTTTTCTTTACACTGGATTGAATTTTATATAACTATTAATGGATTTTCAAGTTGTATAACTAATACCGTATAAAGATGTGATAACAACAGCTACAATTTATTCAGTATTTATTGCGGGCTAAGCACAAAGAGAATTGCTGTATATATGTAATAGAACATAAGTGATCTTTTTCCTCTTGTACCAGCACTGAGATTTAGAATAAATAGGGTTAAGTACATTCACACCCATATATACTCCTTGGGGGGAGGAACTTTTCTTGCTCCCAAATTATTCCTATCTGAACGTATGCATATAGCAAAAAAGAATACCTCATCATAGTGACTTAACTAGACATGGGCTTATTTTTATTAATATTTATTTATTTATTTTTGAAAGAGAGGGAGAGAATGTAAACAAGAGTGAGTGGGGGAGGGGCAGAAAGCTAGGAAGAGAGAGAGAATCCCAAGCAGGCTCTGCTCTGTCAGCGCAGAGCCCAACACAGGGCTCTATCTCCTAACTGCGAGATCACAACCTGAGCTGAAATCAAGAGTCAGAAGCTTAACCGAATAAGCCACCCAGGTGCCCCGACGTGGGCTTATTTTTAAACAAAACAAGAAATCCAGTAGTAATAAGTCAAGATTAGTGAAGCTACTCCAGAAAGTCATGAAGAACCCAAGTCATCATCCTTAGTATATAGTATTTATCTTCATGTTTGCAAGATGTTTCTTCTCTTCTAGAACTGGGTTTGCACTCCATACAAGAAGAAAAGAAAAGAAGGAAGGCATGTAAATCATTATGATAATGGCCCTCAGTGAGTCACACTGTGCTTTCCCATGCCCTTTTGAGTGTGACATAGTCACTCTTTCCATAAGGAGGTGAGAGTCTCTTTCTTTGGACTTGTGATTTGCTTTCACCAAAAGGATGGTGGCAGAAGTGACGTTATATGAGTTCTAGAGCATAGGGCTTAAAGACCTTTTAGCTTCTTGCTCTAATCCTTGAGACCCTTAGAAAATCATGCTGTAAAAAATCCAATAAAACCTACGTAAGGATGAGATGCCTCACGGAGCTCTGAGGGCCTCAGCCAACAGCCAGCACCAACTGTCAGATGTGTGAGTGAAGAAAGCTTGGACCCTCTAAGCCAGCCTTGCTCTCACATGAGCTGCATGGTGAGCTCAGGAAAGACCAGAGAAGAACTCAGATTTTCAAGGGATAGAACTGTGAAAAATAATAAATAATAAATTATTGTTGGCTTAGGTCAACAAGTTTGGAGTGGCTTATTATGAAGCAATAGATAAATGATATACTGGGTTATGGAGCCATTCATTTCTAAGTAAGAAACAAAAACAAAAACCCTGGGACTTAATTAAGGTACATTCCCTACTTCTAGAGGAGTGGTAACTGATAACATGTGCATGACTAAATTTCAGAATTGTGACAGATCGCTGATTGGATGAGACATTGGAAGTCTGAGGAGGAGCGGGTGTATACCTGCATAAGAAGGACATGAATCACTGAGGCCAGATGATGACTTTGGTAGATTGTTAGAAATGGCCACCAGGGAGTCAAAGCTCCATGAATCCCTGGGTAGTCCTTCCCCCGACTCATTGAACATGGGCTGCTTAGACCAAAGACTATGGTAGAAGTGCCAGTTCCAGATCCAGAACTTAGGGTCTGGACCTTAGGAGGCTTTGCAGCTGCCACTTTTGCTCTCTCGCCTCCCTGAAACACCAGCTAAGGAAGCCCAGGCTAGTCAACTTGAGGGTGAGTGGCCTTCTGAGAGGGAAGCCCTGGAGAATGAACAAACTCAAGGACAGAAAAAGAAGCTCAGCCAGGCACCTTCCACCCAGCCATTCCAGCTGAGGACCAACCAGATGTGAGAGTGAGATCTATGACCCTCCAGCTCTAGGCAAGCCAGCTGCCTGCAAACACGTTAAGTGAGCACAGCCAGAACCGCCTGGAGCAGAGATAAGCCACTGATCGGAGCCTAGCTCAGACAGCACAGTTAAGACTAAATAAGTGGTTATTTTTGTCTTAAGTCATCAATTCTTTTTTTTTTTTTTTTTTTAATTTTTTTTTTCAACGTTTATTTATTTTTGGGACAGAGAGAGACAGAGCATGAACAGGGGAGGGGCAGAGAGAGAGGGAGACACAGAATCGGAAACAGGCTCCAGGCTCTGAGCCATCAGCCCAGAGCCCGACGCGGGGCTCGAACTCCCGGACCGCGAGACCGTGACCTGGCTGAAGTCAGACGCTTAACCAACTGCGCCACCCAGGCGCCCCTTAAGTCATCAATTCTTAAGAATATGTGTTATACACCAAAGGCTAAGCTAATGAAACTCTACCCATTCAGTCATCTTCTATCATCTTAGCTGGAAATAAGGTACATAGGTACCCTTGGGTGCCAGCCTGGAGGGAGATACCAACTACTTCAGTTTTTCATTGTCAGTGGGAGATCACAAAGGACAGGGGGCTAAGGATGTTTTCTTGGTAATCAGCCCCAAATATCTGCCACATTGCTGTATCACCTATGACTACGAAAGTGAGTGCTTATCACATAATAGGGTTTCTTCAAATACAAGTAAAATTAAGTTTAAGGAGCTTCCAGCAGGCAGCTTGCCTCACAGGAATTTTTCAGAAGTACCTGGTGAGAATACTATCTCCACCCCACTATCTAATACCCACTTCTCTTCCAGAAGAGTCTGAAAGACTTGTTGGCCTCGTGGAGAGTACCATTTATATTTATATCACCTTTCCATGGAAATGAGTGGGACATGTTTCTCCAACCCGGGGCTAAGTGAAAGGGGTCACTGTTAAAGACTGGGGGCAACCTTTAAGAGAGAGAGCCTGGCACCACATTCCCTGGTGAACTGCTTTCTGAGTTTCAGACCCCCTCGGTCACTCCAGAGCCAAATATACTGAGAGTAGGACAGACGTGTGGACCCAGGACCCCCAACAGGGAGAAGAATAAAAGGATATTTGGCACCCATTTCCTGTGCTTTAAAATATAGTGCGTTAATACAAAATCTGAGGTATAATAAGATCAACAGCTCAGGAGACAATTGCCACTGAAACATTAGTTTGTTACTCACAGTTCCCGAGAGGAGGGTGTATGTTCCACCTCAAGGGACACATCAGGAAGCACCAGGGAGAAGCACTAGGGTCAATTACAGGGCCCAACGGGGGAGAGGGGGAAAGTATGGGAAAGAGCCTTTATTATGGTTTCCACAGGAAGGAAGAGGTGAGGCAATCAGGGCTAGGTGGACTGGTTTGAATAATTCTATAGGCTCTGGTGCATAGGGGCTGTTCCTAGTTGTCTGGCACCTGGCTTAGGGGCAGTAAGGACAGGTGTATAGTTGCCCAGAGTGTGGGAGCCCAATAAAGAGGGCGGTTGGGAGGTATGGACTCTGAATCAGTTGGTTTGTATTTGAACAGCACGCCTCTCAGAGAAGCGGGGGGGAGGGGTGGTTGATGGCGGGGTAGGAGTGAGAGAGATAGGCCAAGGTGAGGTGACTCAGGCATATTATCCGGTTGTCCAGAACAAGTTATGTCTGGCATATACATGTGGGACGGATGTCAAAGGATCAAGTTTACAGAAGCCAGAAACATGGTTAATATATCCTGAGGACTGGAGGTGTCTACTCCTGGTGTAGAGATTTCTGTAGGTGAGACTCCCATAGGAATTGTCAAAGTCGAAGGTGCTTCAGGAGACCAGGGTGAGAGTGCTCCAGAGAGGACAGGTGATTCCCCATCTCTGTTCTCCACTCCTCTCAGGCAGCCCCGGGAGCTCGAAGGGCCCAGGCCTTATAAGCAACATGCTGAAAAGAGAAGCTGGTCTGATGCTTCTCAGCCTCAGCCGGGGCGAGGCTGCGTGAAGGCCTCTGCACACCTGCAGATGGCACCTCACCTGAGCAGAACTGGCACTGTCTCTGCAGTGGAGCTGGGAAGAGAAATGCTCTGGAAGAGGCTGGGTTCTGGAGTCCGGGTTCGGGAATGGAAAGTAGGAGAAGACGAAATAAACATACAAAAGGCGAAAATGCACATCACGCTCTGTTCCTGCTTACACACGGTCCACCCCAGGCCCGAGTCTGAACTGAATATGAGATTATGAGATTGAAGTTTTAAAATCACCGGGAGTGAGTTTGCTTCTGATATACCAGAATGGTTTTTCATACACGACCTTGGTCGGTCTTAGTAGCAACCTCACGCAGTGAATGTTATTAAACCCCTCTGACAGTTAGGAAAGTGAGGTGCGGACAGGTGAACTAAAGAAATGGTTTGAGGTGGCACAGGTGAAGTGTGAACTCAGATTTGTTGATGCCAACGCCTGAATTCTTAAGTCCTGAGCTACAGCAGTACCTTTCGAGTCTCGCTCGGTGGTTTTGTTGCCAATATAGTATTTGAGTCCACCTGTCCTTTTTTTCTCTAAGTATTCCATTTCACTTTATATAAAGCCTTGAGAGATGGTCTCATTTTTCTGACCTGGCAGCTGAAAGGGCAGGAGCCATCCTAGGCCAGAGGTGGCTGCTGAGGCCAGATCTGAACTCAGAGTTTCAGATTCCTGAGACTAGTCTTTGTTCTAGTTTTGTCACCTTGCCTCTTTAATTTGCCTTGTCCTATCCGGGTAATTTCAACCAATCTTCTTTGCAAATGGGAGACAGGTTTGTAAGTACCAACTTCAGTATTCCCATGATTCCTAGAGTTCCCCTCAAGTTTTAGCTTTTCAAACTGATGTGGTGAAGTCCAATCTTCTTTCTATAAGACCATTAAGTAAATTTTTCCTAAATTATCTATTCCACGTAAAAAATAGTCCTGAAGGAAACTAGAAGATCAGATCATCACGTCCCGACTCCCTTCCGAACCATTCGAGAGACGGAAAAAGGCTGGAGGCCGGGAAGGAGAAATGATTTTATATTTACCTTTAGAAATATATTTTTGAAATACTTCTCATACAGAACCAGAGTTCAGCTTTTGATGTACTTTCCCTGTATCCTGTCATCCCCAGCACTAGTAAGTGAAAGAAGCATAGAATCAGGTGTGAAATACAAAATTTAATTTTGTTTCAAAGAACATTTCGTTGAAACGATTAAATCGCTTTTCTAAAAAAAAAAAAAAAGAAAAATGACAGGATGCATCATCTGTCGAGAAGGAAGTGTGTTTTGGTTGCCACTTCAGAACTTCTGTTAAGATTGTCCAAGGCATGTGGTATGAGAGGAAGATGCACTTCCTAGGTCACTGAGCATTTGCCGCTGAACATATGCTACCTCACAATGGCGCACATCACGGCTTCGTATTGCACAGTGAGCTGAATATTTGATGGATATTCTGAATAGTAAGATAATTGATGATAGAACACGGGAGGAGAGAGCCGATAGCTTTTTTGTTGGTAGCATTTATCAGATTGTCAATTAAAGGCTTGTCGTGTGGTGGAGAAAAAATATTTATTGCTGTAGCAGTCATCAAGTGCCAGTGGCCGGGAGAAGGCGCCCAGATCTACCCCTTCTGGAACGACTCGCTGCTCTTTTTTGTCAGCCGAAAGTACTGTAGGGTTTACATTTAGTAACAAAGATTGGGGTTGCTTGTCTTGTTTAAAGTTTATTGTGTCAGATACGTAAGCCGAATTGGCTAAGTGAAGTATGAGCTGTCTCCAATCATTTTGGGGAGGAGGGCAGCGCGTGAAAATTTTACAGCTTTGAAATATGTATGTGTAATGTACGGAAGAGAACTATTCGCTAATCCAGTGAAATGGGTTTTTAAGTGCTTCTCATGACAGGTGTAATGGGTTAATCCCCCTTTTCCATGCTCCCACGGTGGTCTTTACTCAACTTGGGTAAGACTCCCGGTTCACACACCCTCCTCCACAGACTACAAATGCTATGGAAGCAGGAACCAGGCCTGTCTTGTTATGTCTGTAACTGCCAATGCCCAGCATTGGGCTTGACACAGAGTAGTCGTCCATGAATATTTGATGATTCATTGATAGTTGCCTAAAAATGAGTTTTCCAAGATAAACAGGCAGTTAGTTGACATTTACCGTGTACCTTTAGCAAAATCTGCCTCAGAATCTTCTAACAGTAGGAAGTGGTTACGTTATTTTTAAGTGCAACAATAGTAATACTAAATCAAAGACCTATTCAGAGTAGGACGAAAATGTTAGATTTCTTCATAGGGAAGAATGCCCTGAGAACTCTAAATTATTCTGTAATGATGAGCTTTGTGTTAAAAATGATGGGTAGGTAAGAGAAATTTCAACCAGGAAGTTGTGTTCCATGACACTGGACGATGGACTTTTTCTTATTTTTAAAAATCATCTGGCCAGTTGCTTTAATAATATCTATATATCATGATGAATTCATGTTTTTGTGCTACAGTTTAATTATAAAGCCTATCAATACTCAGTTCTCTAGATTTCAGGATCTCTAATCTCTGCATGTACTTGTACTTTAATGGTTACTTTCTGTTGATACTTTTGTAAATGTTGTGCTCTCTCTAGAAAGTTTGATGGTGACTCAAGTTTTTACTGCTTTTCAATGCCAGGCACATAAATAGGCTTAAAATTACAGTTTGCTTAAATAACCTTTTAAAATAATCTATAGATAGAAGTAATCCAATAATGATATCCCAAGATGCAGCAGCGTGGCCATTCACTTTGGCAGCCCTTAGATCACGTTCTGTGGGGCAAGGCTCTCATGAATGCCTAATATGGTCCTGAAATCTGGGACTGTGGTGGGTTTAATAAGTCCCAGCCTTTTTACAGAAACCAAAGTCAAAGACATTGTCACGATTTCTGGAGCGGCAACTGAGAGTCACTTAATATTAGAGAGAACTGGTTCCAGGGGACCAGCTTCATTCCCTGAAATCAACTAAGAATTTTTAGTTTGCTTATTCTTTCCCAGCCCACTCACCCTAAATTACAGAGCTTTCATTTCTTTGGCAACCGCTAAAAAAATGACATCAAACCAGGCGGTGGTCATTCAGCTCATACCTTCTATGTGTTCTTATAACTGTGTTTGAAAAGAAGCCTCTGCATCCTCAATTTGGTAATGCTGAATCCTGAATACCTCGAATGTGACAGTTCACATGATTTTCAGGGTCAAAGAAACTCTTAAATATCACACATTATCTTCTAGATTTTTTAAGCATATCAGAAATTGAGTGTCTTGGCTTTGTACCACGTGACCAATTATTCCACCAGATCAAGAGATGAGGAAGAGGCAATCTTGCCTTTTAAATCATGACAGCATCGTAATTGTTCTACTGCTAACAACCGTGTGTCGAATCCCCTTCTGTGCCAGCACTGTGCTCACTTACCATTTTCAGTAGCTTCATGAACTAGTACTATTCTTGCCTTCACCTTATAGATCTGGAAACTGAGGCTGAGAGAGTGTCATGCTTAAATTCATACAACTGGGAAGTGATAGATCAGCATTCAAACATAGCCAGTCTGATGTCAGCAATTAACTACTATGCTACAAAACACAGATTATATAGACATCAGGGGAGAAGAGTGTGTTTTGAGCCATGTGCGACACAACTATCCATTCCTGTTCCAAAAAAACAAGTTATTGAGATCTCAAGAAGATATTATAAAACTGTAAAGGCACAGGGTGGAGAACTGAGGGCAGAGTGTTTTAAACTATTTATAGACAATATTTTATAGCTGCCATCAAAATCACAAGTTAGAGCCCAACTTTCACCTAGTTCAACATATAGACACAAAAACTAAGAAACATGAATGCATGTAAAAAAAAATAAAAAGCGAATTTCAGATTTGAAGCCATGAATGTTACAGGAACAGAATAAGCAGTGTATGACGTTTGGTGTGTATCTGCAGGGAGGGGGCAGACGTGTTACTGTTTATATCAAGGGATGTGAGCCAAGAAGAGTCTAAACATTTAAACAAAGGAAGGTGTCTGGGTTAAGTGCTGAGTACTCTCAACAAGCCAGGTTTCAGAGACACAGGAGTAACACAGGGGCTTTGGATGCTTTGAAAAGGAAAGGGAATGGAAGGTTGGGAGGTTTACCCTTGTTAGTGGTGAGTACTAGTTGCTGCTTGCTTTCCAGCCCTAGAGGTACAGTAACATGGTGGCAACACTCAGGGGACTGTAAGTCCACACTGCCTTTCCCGGACCCTCACTCTTCAGTTAAATCTCTGCCTCCTACCCTGTTCACCCTCATACACATTTCCTAAGGCAGATGTTTCCAACCAGACCCTCACCATCCTGGAGACAGTCCCACCTGCTGCTTTCACAGGGCTTCATCCTCTTCCTCTCCGTTCAACCTTAAATTTCTTTTTATAATCAGAATCCCATTCTTTCTGTAGAATACTTGCCTACTGGTGCCATTGACCCAAGCCCACTTTCCATTCCCCGGGAATCCTTTTTTGTTTAGTTGCTCCTGAGTGAAACTTCCATCACTGCCTCTCCCCTGGCGTGAGTGTGTGTGTGTGTGTGTGTGTGTGTGTGTGTGTGTGTGTGCACGTGCGTGTGTGCATGCACTCCTCTAGAAATCTTTGCTTGACCTCAATGTCACTGTTGCTCCTCATGGTCACTAGATTTCTCAAATTAATCACACCCAAGGGCTCTATGTTTCACTTAACTGTCAGTGCCCAGACCATGCTGTCTGAGCCTTTCTGTGGCTTCTGGTCCAACCACCTGCTGAGCCTTAACTCTGAGAGGTCCCCATTGACTGCCTTATTGTTAGAGCAAGTGTTTTTCTCCTTTCCCATTCCCCATAGCTTGTAACGTAGGTGTAAGATGATATTAACCATTCTCTCCTCTTCCAAAATCTCTCCTGATATATTTCTTCTGACTCCTTCTGTGGCTAATTTATTTGTTACCTATCTGATCATCCCCTAATCTATTTAGCAAACACTCTTTAAAGGCCCATGTTGTGCAAATATAGGTAAAAAATGCACTTACAGGAGTGAAAGCCAAGTCTGTAAGTAGGAGACAAAAAACAAAACAATTACAAAAGAGTATGGTTAATGCATCATAGAGCCATGGGAAGCTTTCTGCAAAGAGAGATGGTCTCTGATCAACTTAGAGAAGTAAGGGAAGGCTTCTAAGAGGAGGGGATACTGGGTCTACTTTGATAGGTTTTACCCAGGCAGTAGAGAAAGTAATTACAAGATTGTGCAGCAGCGGGAGAAGGCCACAGGTCTTTCAGTGAGGCTGACATGAGGCTGGCTCAGTGATAGTCACAGGAGATGGAACACTGGCTGGATATATGATGACAACAAAAAGAGCAGGCTATCGCGTTTGGAAATCAGCCTGAAGCAATAAAGGGTTTTGGCCAGTGGAGGTGACATGATCAATTTGTGGCTTAGAAATATTATTCTGGCATCGATGTGAAGAATAAATTGGAGGAGGACAAGACTTCCTTTATTTAGCTTCCTCCCTCTCCCCTGTTAAGGAAATTCTTCAAGGCCTATGCTGTTATTTCACATTCTTTTCCTGAGAGAATGTGTCCACTCCTGTGTAGTCAATTATCATAATAACTAGATGACTATTAAATATTATTTTCTGCCTCTGACCTCACTCCTTAATGAGGTCCATTCCACTTCTGTGTGCTTTAAGTAATTTCCTCTCCAGTGCTGCTGTCTTCCAACAGCAACTGGGCTTCACAGTGTGGACATGTCTTAGATCGCCTCCCTTCTCTTATTCCATTGACCAGAAGCCAGCAGGTTTGATTACTCTGTATATTCTATTGCCTTCTGGATTTTTTTCTTTCCTTCCATTCCCACTCCTACCAGTGTAGCCCAGATCTATCCCATTATCTAGATTACTGATAAAGACTCTTACCTAAGACTGTCGACTATTTCTTCTTCCTCAGTTGTTCCTTTCTGGTACATACACATGAATACTGCACTGTGAAAAATAGCATGCACATAAAACAACATATAAAGCATGTTATACTGTAAAAATCATAAAATGGTCATTCATATATCTCCCATCAAGGTTAAGACTTTGAACATGGTTAATAAATTAGAAGCCTTCTGTATACTCCTCCTTAATCTCATCTCCTCCCTCCATCACCCAAAAGTAACCATAATCCTGAATTTTGCTTTTATCAACCCCTTCCATTTCTTTTAGCCACCAATGGGTAATGCATTGTTTGTTTATTTTAAAAAAACTTTATATGGGATGAATGATACTATGTGTATTTGTCAAGGACTTATTTCTTTCACTTAATATTACATTTTTGAGATTTATCTAAGTTGATGCATATATGTAGCGATAGCTTGGTTATCTTCACTGCTAGTAACATTCCATCATTCTTTTCTATTCTACTGCTGGTTCATTATGTTAATATATATATATATAAATGTATATGTAATGTATATAAAATATGTATACATTTATATGTATTTTGTGATTTACATGTGCAGGCATTTCTTTTGGAAATAGGAAATGCTAGATTGTGAGGCTTGTGCATGTTCAACTTTAATGATTAATGCCAATTGGCTTTTTAATGTGGTTATATCAATTTAATACCTCCAGCAAAGTTTTTCTTGTTCTACATTCTTGACAATTTATATTGTCCCATTAAAAAAAATTTACCAATCTGATAAACGTGAAACTGTATCACATTATTATTCTAACTTGCATTTCTCTTATTATTAATTAGATTAGGCATCTTTTCATATATGTTAGGCCACTTGAGCTTCTTTTCCTATGAAATTCCTATTAGTATGCCAGGCTTTCTATTGGCCGTTTATCTTTTATTGATTCCTAGAAGTTCTTTATATATTGTAGGTTATAACACTTTGTATTATATGTACAATTATATTCTATTTTGCTTATTTTTATTATGGATTATTTTCCATAAATAACACATGCCATCTGTAAACAAAATTACAAATGATGGTACAAGTTGGAAATTTTCATGCAGAAGTGCATTAGTTGCAGACTTTGGTTCTCAGCATTGACCACCCAAGACAAGAAAAGGGACTAACAATCTGAGAATGTTGCACAGATATCAGTAAATAAATACATATGAAGTTATATATGTTTAAGGATAAAGCTAGAGATTAATTTCTTTTTTGTCTCTTGAAACCTTGAAAATATCTAAGGACATTTTAGTGATGCTAGTTAGAAAAGTGCTCTAACAAGTATTAATCCTATTTATGGTATCCCTAAATGGCAAGATCTTATAACCAGCCCCAGGGACATAAATTTTATCCCCAGACATTACACACCTTTTCTTACACTTTAAAACTAATAAGCTATTTTTACATCGTTGCATGCATATTTTAACATAATTCTATTTTTAATTTTTGTATGCACACCTAAAGTGGTATGCCAGCCTGGTTTTTTCCTGCTTGCAAAAGCCAATTGTGCATAACATCTTCCAGTTTCATATTCGGTGATGTCATGTTGGCAATTTAAAATCGGCAATGGTGGGAGTGTTTACACCATGGAAATTGGAGAATGCTCCACTTCATTTTTTACAGACACACCACTGCCCACCTACCATTCATGACAAATCACTGTTGGTGACCAGTGATCACAAAGCTGCCAAATCCAGTGGCTTTCTGTTTACTTGTTTTTGGCCTCAATCATATCTGATACAGCTCATCCCTACTTCTTGAAATGTTTTCTTCAGTTGGACTCCACGACTTTTTTCTACCTTGGTTCCCCAGCTACTTCACTGACCACTCTTTTTTGGTCCCCTGATCTATTTTCTTTTTATCTATCCAGCCTGTGAATATTGGATAGCTCAAGGCTCAAACCTTAGTACTCTTGTGTTTTCTATCTATACTCACTCCTTAGGTGCACTTGCCTGGGCCGGGTCTTTAAATACCTTCCATAGACTGACTCCTCTCAAATGAGCATTTCCGGGCTTAGCAGTTCTTCCGATTGACAGACTCATACATCAGCTCCCAGCTTGGCCTCACCTCATGAAGGTCTCATGGGCAGTTCAAATTTAAGATATCTGAAACCCAAGTTTTGATTGCTCTTCCTAAATTTGTTCTCCAGCCATCCCCATCTCAGTGTAACACAGTTATATTCCACCAGTTACTCATACCAGAAACCTTCAATTCTTGACTCCTCTTTTCTCTCATTCCCCACCTCGGTCTAAGCCACAGTCTGATGCTCTGGATTATGCCTCCTAGCTTCTACACTTGTCCCTTCATGATCTGTGCTCCTTACAGTACAGAATACAATACATACAATAGACAGAATAATTTTTTGAAATCACAAGTCAGATAACATTGTATCTTTGCTGAACACTTCAGTTGTTTCCATCTGACCCTGGTAAAATCCAAAGTCCGTATCACAGCTTTCAAATCCCTCTCTGATCTGACCATCCACCACCTCTTTGACCCGATCTTCTACCTTTCTGCATGGCATCTTGCCCCACTCTGGCCATGTATGCAATTTTTCAAACAGTCCAAGTCCATTTGTGCCACAGGACCTTTGCATGTAACTATTCTGTCTGTGTGTCATGCTGTTTCTTCCCAGAGCCTTAAGGCTCACTCCCTCACATGATATTTTATCAAAGAGGCCATGGTGACCATTATCTCCTCATTCTTTACCATCTCCTCCTCACCTTACTCCTTATTATCTTTCTTCATGGCACTTTTCACTACTTAGCTCATGGTTCGTGTGCTTTTTGTTTCTGTTATATATCTCCCCAATAGCACCTAAGCTAGGTAAGAACAGAGGCCCTGTGTTCTGACTGCTATACCCCAGTAACCTAGAAAAAAAGCTTGGTCTATAGTAGGCACTTTTATTTTTTAAAATAGAGTATATGTGTGGTAGGTACTTTTCTGTTTTTAAATAAAAATGTTTAAAATAACATTTTGTTTTATTTATTTTGTATTAGTTTTCATATGCAAAGATAATTATAAGAAAACGGATTTTAATGCCATACTCTCATCAAGTCTGTCCATTTTATAAAGGAGATATCAAGTATAGGAAAGAGGTTTTATGTAGTGAGAAGTGAGCTGCCCGCTTGCTAAGGTAGCCAACACAGAAAACCAGGTGTGAAAAATAAAATGTTAAAACCTACATGGATACTACAGGTATTTTGCCCACTTAGTGGTATAGCGGATGATCCTGGATAACTGTCATTTTTCTAGGTGCAAAAAAGTGGTTTGATGGGGCACATATTGGCTTTAATCTTGCTATTCACACTGATTACAAAAGTTTGCTCTTCACCAGAGAGAGTCCCATATAGACATCCCATCAGTTCTGTGAAGAATTTCTGAAATCCTCCACTTGATATCTTCCTGCCAAATTCCTGCTGACTGCAAATGAGCACAAAATGTCAGCTTTTGTTATTTGAAGCACTAATGATGGATTTGAAATATTATTCTAACTTTGATTTCAGGATTCACTCTTAAGATTTAACTGATGCAATACCCCAAGTTCTGTTAACAGGAGAATCAGATTTTAATAGGGAGCATGCTCAAATCTAAATCGATCAAATTGGGGGAAATTATTTCAAGAGTTTTTTTTTTCAGATTCTAATAAAATTTTAAAAATCATGTCTGCCTTAAGCATGTTGAATTTATTGAGGAACAAGGGGTGTAATCCTATTGCTAAGGAATACTCTCTCTTGTTTTCTTTTGTGATTTAAATTTTACTCAACTGATGCAATCACAATCAATCAAATATTTAATGACAGACCAGTTCAATAAAGTTTGAATATTATAAGACTAAGTCATTTTAGCTTATTCTTATTTTTCAGTAAGAACTATCTTTATGAGAATGTGGTACTTATAAAGAAAGTAAAAGTTATAATGCCCTATCTTTCCTCAGTTCATGCATTTGTTTCCCTGAACTCTGGTTTTTAACTCATCTCTGTGTTCACTGTGACTTGTTAAATTATGTGCTATACTCATTTCTAGAACAAAGAAAAACTGAACTGAGAGGTGAAGTGATATCTGTGACTGATCTGAAAACAAAAGCCTATTCTCCAAAACCCCAGCCCAGTTTTGAAAATACCAGAGTTGTTCTTGAAAACCTTGCAAAATCTGATATTGTTCCCCCATAAAAACAACTTAAAAGACTGGTACATTTGTATAATGTCTTTATTCAAGACAATGGAAAAGTTATGAAGTAATACGTCTATTCTTACATGAATTAACTCATTAAGTTGGTTGTTACATGTTTCCATCTGTCATGTTTGTAGCTTTCTTTTTATCAAGACTTTATTTTTTTGAGAGCAGTTTCAGATGCATAGTAAAATTGAGAGGAAAGTAGAGATTTCCACACACCCCCACCAGATTGGTACATTTGTTACCATTGATGAGCCCACACTGACATATCATTATCACTTAAAGTCTATAACTTACTTAGAGTTCACTCATGTTGTACATTCTATGTATTCTGACAAATGTATGATGACATAGATATAAAACCATCATAAGGTTATCACACAGAGTAGTTTCTCTGCCCTAAAAATCCCCTGTGTTCCACCTATTCATCCCTCCCCCAACCAACCTCTGGTAACCACTGATCTTTTTACTGTCTCTACAGTCTTGCCTTTTCCAGAATGTCATATTGTTGGAATCATACAGTATTAGCCATTCAGATTGGTTTCTTTCACTTAGTAATATGTCTTTTAGGTTCCTCCATGTCTTTTAATGGCGTGACAGTTCATTTCTTTTTAGTGCTTGAATAGTATTCCACTGTGTGATGTACCCACCATTTTTATTGATTCACCTGCTGAAGGACATCTTGGTTCCTTCCAAGTCTGAGTGATTCTGAATAAAGATGCTATAAACTTCCATGTGCCTATTTTTGTGTAGATCTAAGTCTTCAGCTCTTTTGGGTAAATACCAAGGAATGCAATTGCTGGATCATAGAGGGAAAGTACATTTAGATTTGTAAGAAACCACCAACTTATAATTCAAAGTAGCTGTACCATTTTGCATTCCCACCAGCAGTGATTGAGAGTTCCTGTTGCTCCACATCCTCATTAGCATTTGGTGTTGTCAGTGTTCCAGATTTTGGCCACTTTAATAGGTATCTAATGGCATCTCATTATTTTAATTGGCATTTCCCTGGTGATATCTGGTGTAGAGCATTTTTTCATATGCTGATTTCCCATTTGTATATATTCTTTGGTGAAGTGTCGAGGTCTTTGGCCCATTTTAAAAATTGAGTTTTTTTTTTATTGTTGAGTTTTAAGAGTTTGTCATATATTTTGGATGAGTCCTTTATCAGATGTTCCTTTTGCAAATATTTTCTCCCAGTCTGTGGTTTGTCTTCTCATTCTCTTGGCATTGTCTATGACAGAGCAGAAGCTTTTAATTTAAATGAGTCCAGCTTATCAATTATTTTCTTCATGGATCACGGCTTTGGTATTGTATCTAAAAGGTGATTGCCATATCCAAGGGCATCTGCGTTTTTTCCTTTATATTCTAGGAATTTAATAGTTTTGCATTTTATACTTCGGTCTGTGATCTAATTTTTGTGAAGGGGGTAGGGTCTGTGTAAAGATTCCATTTTTTACATGTAGATGTCCAGTTGTTCCAACACCATTTCTTGAAAAGACTCTCTTTGCTCCATTGTATTATCTTTGCTCCATTGTCAGAAACCAATTGCCTATTTGTGGGTCTATTTCTAGGCTCTTCATTCTATTCCACTGATCTATTTGTCTTTTTTTTCCCCCACCAGTACCACTGTCTTGATTACTGTAGCTTTATACTAAGTCTTGAAGTAAGGTAGTATTAGTACTCCAACTATGTTCTTCCCTTTATTTTGTTGGCTGTTCTGGTCTTTTACCTCTCACTTATGACTTTATTATTCTAATATTGGCTAATTGTCTGGAAAATAGCTCTTGTGTTTTTTTTTTATTTGTTTTGTTTTTTTTTTTAATTTATTTATTTATTTTGAGCGCAACACAGAGATAGCATGAGTGGGGGAGGGGCAGAGAGAGAGGGAGACAGAATCCCATGCAGCCTCCACACTGTCAGCACTGAGCTGAAACCAAGAGTTGGACGCTTAACTGGCTGAGCCCCCCAGATTCCCCTAACTCCTGTTCATTTTTAAGACAACTATGTGGAATGTTAAAAAAGAAGATGATTCCCAAGTCAGTAGCATGTATCTATGGCAGGAAAGGAGTAAGACATGCACGTGATTTTTTTCCATTACAGAATAAGGATCCAGACAGAGAGGCAAATCAGTATTTTTTAAACACTTAATCATATTGGAAGAATAAAAAGGAAAAAAATATAGAATTTGTTTTAAAATGAGTACCTTTTAATTCTTAGAATAAAAGAATTAATATATTATTATGCATATAATAATATATATTATATATTATTAATATATATTATATATATTATATATATTATATTGATATAATATCAAACCAAATATATATGTTTTGATATAGGAGCTAAAATGGAGGCTAAAATACCTAGAAAAATCTGAATCCTGACACTGAGTGCTACTAAATAATTCTAATAAATAGATAACTTACCCAAAGTAATATTTTACATAGCATTTATATAAATATTAATAAACATAATATACTAAATATGTAAATACTTTATTTGTATATGCATATAGTAATATCTACTATGTGCCAACACTCTACCTGATGGTTGTAATCTGAAATGAATACAACATACCTGCTCTTAAAGATTCGTAGTCCAGTAAAAGGGAGGGGTAAGCACAGACTTAATTCCCAGGCCAGTTTGGGTATTATTATAGGGTCTAATAAAACACCTGGAAGTGGTTGTTCTTCATTCTAGTTCACAAGCTAGATTGCTTTAACTATACCCTCCCTGAGGCCCTTTATCTCAAAGGCTACAAGTAAGAGACTGGAGACTTAGAGCTGTGAGTCTCTTACCTACATGAATATTCCCATGATTTCCAGGCTCCCAGATAGGGTTACCAGATAAAGTACAAGATGCTCAGTTAAATGTACATTTCA
The DNA here is from genome assembly GCF_022079265.1 of Lynx rufus. Classification (NCBI taxonomy): domain Eukaryota; kingdom Metazoa; phylum Chordata; class Mammalia; order Carnivora; family Felidae; genus Lynx; species Lynx rufus. The sequence goes on along the minus strand of NW_025814834.1, from coordinate 36,905,644 downwards.
GATGAATGTATACATTTTTAGTATAAGTATGTCCCATGCAGTATATGGGATATATTTATACTTTGAAAATTGATGTTTATCTGAAATTCAAACTATTTTTATTTGATAAATCTGGCAGCTTTATTGCATGTCATTGTGATAAATGGCCCTGACCAACTGCTACCAACGTATGAAACTGGCTGACTGATTTTGTACACACACATACACACGCACACCTCACCTGGTTATCTCCTACTCCATCTTACTCCACTATTGTGTCAAGATTTTTTTCAAAATATCCAGTGATACAACTTTTATTTAACCCAGTCTTTATTATAGCTTTTCTTTTCCCAGAACTTTGTCATTAATTTAAAATACTGGGTCAGGGGGTACCTGGGTGGCTCAGTCAGTTAAGTGTCCGACTCATGCTTTCAGCTCAGGTCATGATCTCAGTTAGTAAGATCTAGTCTGGCATCAGACTATGCACTTGACAGCACAGAGCCTGCTTGGGATTCTCTCTCTCTCTCTCTCTCTCTCTTTCAAAATAAATCAGCATTTAAAAATGACTGACTGAATGGATGAATGAATGAGTCAGGTGACAATCCAATTTTCCACCAGTCCACAAATTGGATTCTATCCCATCCAGAGCCACAGGGCAACCAACCAATTCTTTCTCATTTCCAACACAGTTTATCACCAATGCCCAAGTTTGTTCCACTTAATTCTCTTTTCCCTCAAAGTGAATTCCTTTCTCACTGACAGTGTTCAGGAATTGAGGTGATATTTGGTGATATATTGGTGATATTTGCCCACCAATTGTTACCATTTCCTAGATCAGAAGCTACAATTATGGTATAAAAGAATGGTAAGTATGATGGAAGTATGTGTGCACATGGAAATACCTGATTGGACCATTGGTGGGGGTGGTCCTAGTGAACTGAGGATGAAGGTAAGTAAGGGAGGAGTCTTCTCAGCCAAAAAAGCATCTACAAAGATATAATGGCATGTGGGAACACATGATCTGCACACAGAATGTGTAGAATGGCAAGTTGCTGAATGTTGCTAGTATAGGAAGCATGTGCGACAGCCAGTGGGAGATTAAGCATAGTTTAGATCCTGAAGCATCTTCTTTGATCATCTTGCCAAAGAGTTTGGGCTTTATCGTGGGGGCGGGGGGGGGAAGAACCATTAAGAACTTTAAGAGGCAAACTGCAAAGTCGGAGTCTTAGATTAGGTTCCTTTGAAAGCAGAACCCAAGGTAAGGATCTGAGTGTCAGTAGTTTATTTGGGAAGTGATGAAAGGAAGTAGGAGCGAGGGAGCAGAGATAGCTAGTAGGAAAGGAGGAAACACCAGTAAAAGAGCAGATTGGGTACATGGCTGCTGTAGACATGGGCTTAATTTATCAGTATTGCTGAGAAGGGTACAAAATGTATTCCATCCTTGAGAAGGATAGAGGTGAGGCCATTTATCAGATGGTTCCTGTCCCCCATTGGTTAAAGGTTTTCTGAGGGCAGGTGTTGATAACTCCTATAGACCTCTAGGTCTAGCAGAGGCACAGGGCAAGGAGGCTCTAGTGGCTTCTTGGCTTGGCAGGCAGAAAGCAGAGGTGAAATACTTGTTTTAGGTGGGACACTGTACAGAAATCTGAAATTATGGCTAAAATTAAAAGTAGCCCAGGGAGTGAGATGCCAGGCACCAAAAGTGTCTGCTACAATCAGAGATCCATCTACAATTTACATCGTAAATCTAATTTGCTAAATTATGATCTAATCATAGCAATTAAGAGAGAATCATCCACAAGAAACCCAAGAGTAGAAGAAATACTAATTGATGCATGAATGTTATAATTTAATATTTAGAATTAGTTTTTCTATCCACTAGGAACCTGTTACCTGAAAGCCATGGCACTACTAATACCTTCCAAAAATATGAAATTAGTCAAAAGATATAAAAGGAGGAGGAAATATAAAAATTTTCAATCTCTATGAAGAACAATAAAAACAATTTGTTTTTAAAATATAGGAAGAATGTTTCTTAGTGTGATTCATATGTAGTTTTAAAAATTATAAATAAATATTCATTCACATATAAATTGCCTTAAATTGAATTTGCTAAGGGGCGCCTGGGTGCCTCAGTTGGTTAAGCGTCCGACTCTTGATTTTGACTCAGGTCATGATCTCATGGTCATGTGATCAAGCCTCATGTCTGTGCTGACAGTGAAGAGCCTGCTTGGAACTCTCTCTCTTCCTTTCCCTCTGCTCTCTCTCTCTCTCTCTCTCTCTCTCTCTCTCTCTTTCAGAGAGAGAGAGAGAGAGAGAGAGAGAGAGAGATAAGAAAGAAAGAAAGAAAGAAAGAAAGAAAGAAAGAAAGAAAGAAAGAAAGAACCTGAACTTGAAGAGAAAAGACATGAGGCATCGGAGGCATTATTTACTGTCTGTCCCATATATGAGGTTTTTCATTTTTGTTACTTCCATATATCTCACAGCCACCCTGGGAAATAGATATCGTTGTCCTCTATAAAGTTAAGGAATCTGAGGGTCAGGGTGGTTAAAAGCTTGTTCAGTTACATAGCTAGTAAATAGTAATGCCTAGACTCAAATCCGTATCTTCCTGACTCTCCTCTCCACTTTATTGTCTTAAAACATCATTGTTTTGTAAGGTAAAACATTGAAATACTTGAAATTGTAAAAAAAGAAAATTATGGTTATATCATCAGAAGTATTAGAACACATAGCACTGTATGTAGAATGTGTGCTTTGATATTTTTATAACCACAATAATGTCTACAATAGGATATATTCAGACCACATGAAAGAAATCTCTGAGTATGTTAAAATGTGAAGAATGTTCTTTTGGCCATGGGCAAAAGTTTAGCAATAATAAAAGTATATCAGGGTGTTTAGTAAAGAGGAAAAAATGTTTTCTGTGGCCATGTTTTCCAACTTTAAGTATATTTGTCTATCATTTTATTATAAACAGGGTGTATTTATATAGCCTAAAGAAATAGGAACCAGATTCCTTGTTTTGAAGATGCCAAAAAAAATATATCTTCTAGGATGATAAGCAATAACAGAGAAGAGTGAATCAAAAATATCAAGCTTCTATCTGATTCCTGACCAAGATTTTAATTTTATTGCACAAATATGCCATGACAACAGATATATACAGTAGTACCACCCACCCAAACCTGATGCAGGGAAGGGTCTGCCAGCATTCCCATTATAATCCTTGAAGGGAATTCTGATATTTTTAATACACATGAAATTGGCATCTAGGTTCTCAGCAAGATGTGTTTTGTTAAATTAAAAAAAAAAAAAAGAGGTTTTAAAAAAGAGACCTAAATAGCATCAGCTGGCTTTGTTTAGAAGGAATGTAGCAATGCAAATTCTGGTGAGCCATTAGATCTTATGATGTCAGCGGAACGTGTGTACTAGTCCTGCTGACCCTGAAGCAGATCCAGAGGATAATGCCAAAGGAGAGATTTTTATTTACAGGATAGTAAAAAAGTTGCAGTATCCAAATTCTCCAGACTATTACAGAAACAACACACGTCATAATCACCACCTCTTAATTTAAATCACTCTATTTTTCATTTTAGAAAGGGAAAAACTGTCATCGACCAAGAGAGTTGCACAATGGTAAAAGTGAAGGCTCTGGAGGCAGACTGCCTGGTTTTGAATCCCAGGTTCATTTCGTTCTTAGCCACGAGACTATGGGCAAATTACCTAACCTCTTAATGCCTCCATTTTCCCTCTCTATAAAATGAGACTAGTAACAGTGCTTGTCTCACAGTTTTGGGGACCGATGAATTAATAGAGGCATGCCTTGGAGATATATCGGGTTTGGTTCAAGACCACCACGGTAGAGGAAATATCTTAATGAAGCAAGTCAAATGATTTTTTTTGTTTGTTTGTTTTTCAGTGCATATAAAATTTGTATTTATACTATACTGTAGTCTATTAAGTATGCAATAGCATTATGTCTAAATAAAAATGTTCGGACCTCAATTTAAAAATATTTTGTTGCTAAAAATTGCTATCATCTGAGCTTTCAGCGAATCAAATGTTTTTGCTGGTGGAGGCTCCTCTTGTCTCAATGTTGATGGCTGCTGATTGATCAGGGTGGTGGTTGCTGAAGGTGGGGATGGCTGTGGCATATTCTTAAAATAATGAAGTTTGCCACATTGATTGACTCTCCCTTCCATGAACAATTTCCCTTTAGGATTTGATGCTGTTTGATGACATTTTACCCACAGTAGAACTTCTTTCAAAATGGGAGTCAAGCCCCTCAACCCTGCAACTGCTTTATCAACTAAGTTCATGCAGTATTCTAAATTTTTTGTTGTCATTTCAACAGTCTTCACAGCATCTTCACCAGGAATAGATTATGTTACCAACCTGGCACCTTGGGGGTCTCTAATCAATAAATCAATGAAATTTGACAAGAGCCAAAGGGGAGTTTTCTTGGGGCTTATGCTTGAGCATAAGGGAAAGGGCACAGAGGAAACGGTCCTCAGGCTGACTCCCCAAAGAGGTTGGAGTGAGTTTTTAAAAGGCTTAGAGGAGGAAAGTGTGACATTAGGCACGTAGAGGTGGGCTATCTCTTGGCATTTGCACACTTAAAGATCATGCTTTTCCGTACATTGCACGTATTATTAGCATGTTAAACCTCCACCAATGGGTATGATTTTTAGCATTTAAATGAGCGACTTGTAACTTGAGTATACTCCTGGTAGTCACTGAGCATACTCTAATGCCAGTGTTGGGAGTCCATCCTGGTGCTGACTGGTTTGGTCTGGATTTCACTAGTTCTTTTGGGTGGCTGACTCCCTCTTTTAAGGTGAGGTTGTGTTTTCTGCATTCCTGTAAGATGTATTACTCAAGAGACACAGACTCATGAGTTTTCTTTTAGGGAGTTTTCTTTTTAAGGTATAGTTGTATCACATTAGGGTTTTAAGAGGGGCCCTGGGTCCTGTCCCTATTCTATCTCAATCCCATCTCAAGAAGCCACTGTCTTTTGCTCATCTATAAGAAGGCAACTCGTCATTTGTTTAAGTTTTATCATGAGAATGTAGCAACTCAGTCACATCTTCAGGCTCCACTTCTAATTCTAGTTCTCTTGCTATTTCCACCACATCTGCAGTAACTTCCTCCACTGAAGCCTCAAACCCTTCAAAGTCATCCATGTGGGTTGGAATCAACTTCCAAAGTCCTATTAATGTTGATATTTTGACTCCTTTCCATGAATCATAAATGTTATTAATGGCATCTAGAATGGTGAATTCTTTCCAAAAGGTTTTAAATTTACTTTTCCCAAATCCATCAGATGAATCACTATCTGTAGAAACTATAGCCTTATGAAATGTACTTCTTAAACAATAAGACTTGTAAGTTGAGGGGCGCCTGGGTGACTCAATCAGTCAAGCGTCTGATTCTTGATTTCAGCTCAGGTCATGATCTCATAGTCTGTGAGGTTGAGCCCCACATTGGGCCTGCTTGAGATTCTCTCTTTCTCTCTCTGCCCCTCCACCACTTGTGCATGCTCACTTGCTCTCTCTCTCTCTCTCTCTTTCTTTCTCAAATAAACAAATAAACATTAAAAAATAATATTGAAAAGACTTGTAAGTTAAAATGACTTCTTGATCCATAGACTGCACAACGGATATTGTTTTAGCAGGCCATCAGAGTGCTTGGGAGACCATGTGCATTGTCAATGAGCAGTAATATTGTGAAAGGAATCTTTTTTATCTGAGAAGTAGGTCTCAACAGTGGGCTTAAAATATTCAGCAAACCATCTTGTAAACAGATGTGCTGCCATTTAGGCTTTGTTCTTCCATTTATAGAGCATGGGTAGAGTAGATTTAGCATGACTCTTAAGGGCTCTAGGAATTTCAGAATGGTCAATGTGCATTGGCTTCCACTTAAAGTTAGGGGCATTAGCCTGGTTTTGAAACCAGGCACTGACTTCTGTCTAGCTGTGAAAGTCCTAGACAGCACCTTTTTCCAGTAGAAGGCTATTTCATATACATTGAAAATCCACTTAGTGTAGCCACTTTCATTAACTGTCTGTGTTGGATTTTCTGGAAAACTTGCTGCAGCTTCTACATCAGCACTTGCTGCTCACCTTGCTTTTTAAACTTCTTATTCAGCTTCCTCACAACTCTCCATAGAATTGAAGAGAGTTAGGGCTTTGCTCTGGGTTAGGCTTTGGCTTAAGGGAACGTTTAGGCTGGTTTGATCTTCTATCCAGACCACTACAACTTTCTCCATATCAGAGATAAGGCTGTGTTGCTTTCTTATCATTCATGTGTTCACTGGAGTTGCACTTTTAATTCCCTTCAAGAATTTTTCCTTTGCATTCATGACTTGGGTAACTGTCACAAGAGGCCTGGCTTTTGGCCTTTCTTGGCTTTTGACATGCCATCTTCACTAAGCTTAATCATTTCTAGCTTTTGATTTAAAGTGAGAGATGTGCAACTGTTCAATTCACTTGAACACTTAGAAGCCATTGTAGGGTTATCTATTCATCTAATTTCCACACTGTTGTCTTAGAGAATAGGGAGGCCCAAAGAGAGAGAGAGAGAGAGAGAGAGATGAGGGAAGAGCTGGTCAGTGGAGCAGTCAGAATCCATTTATGGATTAAGTTTGTATCTTGTATGGTTGTGGTTCATGATGCCCCTAAACAGTTACAGTAAGAACATCAAAGATCACTGGTCATAGATTACAATAACAAATACAATAATAATGACAAAGTTTGAAATACTGCAAGAATTGCTGAAATGTGACACAGAGACACAAAGTGAGCAAATGCTTTTGGAAAAATGGTGCTGATAGACTGGCTAGATGCAGGGTTGTTACAAAGCTTCAGTTTGTCAAAAAACACAATATCTGCAAAGCACAATGAAGTGAAGTGCAATAAAACAAGGTATGCTTGTGCCAGTAAGTGCTTATAATAGCAAACATTCATTAAATGTTGAAAACTGAGTAAAAAGCCATTATGTTCACATACGTTCTGAATAAGTAAATGTACTCTGAAACTGCAGGAAGGAACAGGTATGACATTCGTGTGTGTGTGTGTGTGTGTGTGTGTGTGTGTGTGTGTGTGAGTGAGTGTATTTGTTTTTCTCTCTAAAATATAGATGCTGTGGAAATTGTCAAGATATAAATTAAAACTTTTTTATAGAAATAATATATTTCTTAGAGTTTTTAATATTGTAGTGAGAGAAATCTGCATGTCAGAATATATGCAGATTCTCAGGGTGAAGGTGAGGTCAGATGCACCAGCAAACTCATGTACAGGGTCAGGACCATTTTAACCATTAGACATTATGATCCATGAATAGAGCAGTAGTGTTCAGTAGAAATATAATGCAAGCCACATATGTAATGTTAAATTTTCTAGTAGTCATACCTAAAAGTTTAAAAAATAAAATTAATTTTAATAATATATATTATGACAATATGTCAAAAATATTTCACTAGGTAATAAATGTAAAAATTAATGAGAAATTTTACATCCTTTTTTTGTACTAAGTCATGGAAATCAGTGTATATTTCATACTTGCAGTGTTCCTTAATTCACACTAGCCAACTTTAGGTGCTCAATAAACATATGTGATTAGTGGCTACCACATTGGAAGGTATTGGTCTAGCACTACATACTTTTCAAAGTTCTAAAACCTGAAAAAACTGGTTCCACAATATTAAAATAATAGGAGATTTTAATTTAATAAAGACTCATTAAACATCTCCAAAATACAAAATCTGCCAAAGTTGTTAATATTTAATCTTCGTTTAATCTTTGTTAAAATATACATGTATATAAATATACATTTGGAATAAACTTATAGGCTTAAGTGTGCATGATTTTGGATATATCATAGCCTATTATACATTAAATATTCAGAGCCTCAATCTCAAAAGCAAAAATATCTTTCAAAAGTTTGCTAAGTGTTCTATTTATCATGGAATTAGAAGCATTTTAACATGTTTGATATCATATGTAATGGGGACTCAAAAATGTCTTTAAATGCCTTTAAATGGCCTGAGTATAATCATAGGGTCATATTACTGGCCATGATGGCCATGATGATTTCAGGCTAAGACCCCTTGGACAAGACAAAACATCTGTCCCCTTCCCTGACCCTGTGACTTGGACTGCTCAGCACCTGCTTACTCGCATCCCATTTGTTCCCCCTAGCAAAAGTGTAAAGCTCTGTGCAATCTGTTCCTACCAGTTACACTCCCCACTTGACCTCTTTTTTCTTTTCTCCAATTCAGTTTCCAGGCAGAAAGTCTGGAAGAGCCATCTCCGGAACTAGAATCCAGTTCTAACACTGTCATTCAGAAGCGCAATGGCCTTTGGAAATTCATATATTTCTCCCTTAGTCTGGGGCTTCAGCTATGGATGCTCAGTTATTTCTAAGATTCTATATTCAACTTCTAACAAAACAAGCCAATGGTCACTGGGCACCATCTACATGCCAACCATCCCCTGATGTAGATGTTAGTGTTTGTCATCTCATTTTTACATTTTCATGACAACTCTGTGAGTTAGGAATTATTCATGCCACTTTACTGGTGAATAAGATGAGGTTCATGGAGGTTAAGTGACCTGTCCAAGGTCACACCATATCAGTGGGTGGAGCAAGACGGATCATAGGAGTTTTGTAATGGTTTCATCTAGCAGATTGAGAAGTACAATAAGTGAAGAAGCATATGCTTGAAAATATAATCAACTCTTATTTACTCTGTGACTGAATATCCCGTTTGTATTATTTTCTTAAAATTTATGCCACAAGCTCATAGTAGCCTTAATTCCTTTGCAGATAGGAAGTGGGTATTAATACATATATTCACACGGACATAGTGGGGAAAAAATATCACAGACTCCTACTGTAAAGTTAGACTTTGTTGCTTACGAATAATTATCTTATAGGAAGGGAGGACTAAGAGTGTTTACCTCCAAGGCCGGCTGACCACCACAATGCAGTTCCTTAAGGCATCACCTTTCAGGCTTCCTTTTAAACACATTTCCGCTTAATAATACCCCTCCAATTCAAGGGATGGCTGGAGGCAGGGGAGATCATGGAGTTCCAAATTAGCAAACTGCAAAAAGCAACTTGTAAGGGACAGGTTGGTGGAGGGGGTGGGGGAGATGACATACCTATGAAGGCATTCACAGTGTTTATTCAGTAAAACATTAGGTTTTTTTCATTTTGCTAAGACTTTAACATTTTTCTAACTGGATTTTCCACAGCATGAGGTTGTGTCCATAATGGCAGCCAGGGCTAGGGCTCAGGGGACAGAGAAGGGAATGTGGATGGCGAGGTGGCGGCTGGGGTTACCTGTCCTGCATCACCATGCAAGTCTCCTACGCTTCTCTCTGGCATTCTGTCTGTCTCTGGTGAGCCATAGGGTTTTCTTCTTTCTCCTTTAAGCTAAAACTCAGAGAGGAAAATTAAAAAGAAAAAAAAAAGAGGTTCTTCCTATGCTTTTACTTTTATCTTGCAAATTCTGCTATCCTAATATGTTAATAATTTCCTTTACGAAAGTTTTAAGTAATAGTTGGTCCCATGTACACACTTAATTTATCACATATATTAGAATATTTAAAGCTGCATGTATTAACCTGATTTCCTTCTTAAGGACTTCAATTAAATGTTTAAGTAATTCAAATAAGGACTTCCCAGTGAGTAATTACTGTAACTTTAAATAAGTTAAATTTATAAATAGGGCAGAATGTAAGTTATTTTAAAAGCTTTAATACCGAACATAAAATTAGTAGGATTCTAATTTAAAATCCTAAGCCAACATCAATTATTCAACTACTTATTTCACATGAAGTTTACCCTAAGATGATAACTCATTTTAGTTTATAATCATACAAAATAGAAAATATACGCAGATTTTTTTTCTTAATTAAAATGTATTAATGTTATAGCTTTAAGTTGTTTGAAGTTTTTTTATTTTAAATTCAAATCCTCCAAGAGTTGAGAGATGTTTGACATAAGGAAAAGATTTGCCATTGAAAGTAGCTGAGGTAATCACCTGATATTTGGACTAAGATGTTGTGAAGATTCTTACTCATTCTTGTGAGCGTCCGCGAACTCTGTAATTGTTGTATCAGTGGTTCTGTAACTCATACAAGAAGCGAACCTTTTGTGGGGTGCCTGGGTGGCTCAGTGAGTTGGGCGAACGACTTCAGCTCAGGTCATGATCTCGCGGTCCGTGGGTTCGAGCCCCGCGTCTGGCTCTGTGCTGACAGCTCAGAGCCTGGAGCCTGCTTCGGATTCCGTGTCTCCCCCTCTCTCTGCCCCTCCCATGCTCATGCTCTACCTCTCTCTGTCTCTCAATAATAAATAAACGTTAAAAAAAAAAGAAGTTACCTCATTCTGTCTGCTCATCTGCTCCTAGAACCCTAAGTGCTTGCCCTATACGGTCCTTTGATTCAGTATAGCACTTTGATTCTGAACTCATACCAATGAATTTTCAACTGTAAATAACTTTTAAATTATTTAAACTTAGTGGGTTTTCCATTTTTTGTCTTCTTAGAACAATATAATTCATATGGATAGTTGAAATGATATTTGGTTAAATTTTAATTTAATGCCTTTGGCTTGCTGGTTGTCACAACTTATGGGGTCATCCTAATGACACGTCCCCTTTAGTCAGAAATGCATTCTTACACACTTATTTGACATTCATCCATTTCTATGTTATTCATTGATACAATAAATGAATTAGAAATACCAACATGATCCAGTGAGGAGATTTAATAAGAGAATGTTTTATTCTTTTTCTTTAGAATATTTTAGATTAAGTTTTCTCTTTTTGTGTAACATTGTAGAGTTCTGGCTTTTCATAAATTTCATGTTTTTTGGTCACCATCATTAATATTTTTTCTACTTTGGATGCTCATGCCATAGCAATTCTGGCCTGTGGAGCCCTTTAGGTTAACACCTGTGTCACTTTGATATGGCCCCATGAATCTTTGGTAAGTGTTTTGCTTTCTTGCACTAGTTGTTTTAGGCTCACAGTGTTCCTGCTCCAGATTTAAAAGCCTAAGTTTCGATAGGGGGGGAAAAAGAAGCATCAGAGATAATAATGTTAACGATCTAGGCACTAAGATAAATGATGGTAAAACATTGCTTCTGGATCTTATCACTGCACCAAGCTCAGGAAACATATGTGTATTGACGTTTACTACTTAGTTCTAAGAACAGTGTTTCTATACTTTTTTAATTCTAAACTTGTATCTCCATTCCTTTTTATATCAAAAACCAAATTCTGTGAGAAAATAAACAAAGTACTTACCTGATATCTATCTATCTATCTTTCTTTCTTTCTTTCTTTCTTTCTTTCTTTCTTTCTTTCTTTCTCAAAATAACAATGCTGGGTGGCTTAGTGGGTTAAGGGTCCTCTTGATTTTGGCTCAGGTCACAATCTCACGGTTAGTGAGTTCGAGCCCTGCGTGGGGCTCTGCACTGACAGTGTGGAGCCTGCTTGGATTCTCTCTTTCTTTCTGCCCCTCCCCTGCTTGCACACTAGTGCTCTTGCACACACTCTGAATAAATAAAATAATAATGCCAGTAATAATGCCAATAATGCCACTCTTGAATGAAACTTGAGTTTTCTATGTAGTCCTCTCTATTCTTAAAACGCACCCCCTAGAGTGGTATACCAAGGTAGGGGAGGACAGTGGGAGCCATCTGCCCCATGGGAGAAACATCTTATTATTAACATTGTTAGAAGTGCTTGTACACAGTTCCCGTAAAAAGCAGACCAAGCTTTAGTCACTGGATTATTGTTTCTAATTTTTTTCAGTCAGTGCACTGTTCTTGCCTGAGCCCAGGTTATCCCACTTCTAAAACCTCCACCCCCCAGAACCCCAGTTAGCCCTTCTCCCAGGTATGCCCAGTCCTATTTCTTTATTCTCGAGTCATTCACAAATTCTCACTCAGTTTTGCCACGAATGAGCTTCCTTGGATAGTTCTTTCAATAATTGCAGTTCATTCTCCACTGAAAGACATTTGCATTTGTAAAGCTGACTGTTTAGAGTTCTCAGAAGGTGACTGTTTCAAGCCACTCGTCGTTTCTTGGTGGCAGAGCTCACCTCATGGAAGAGGGTAAAGTCCACAGTCCCATTCCACCTTGAGAAGATAGGAAAACTGGAACAGCTCAGTATCCAAAATTTTGTACATGAGTTTCATTTCACCACCATCTGGTTCATCCACAATGAGATAATGTATATTTATAAGTGCAAGATTTATATATTTCAGTTCTGGCTGGCACACAAAAAAAGAAAATCTGCTTCCTACTATTTAATTTCTAGTGATATTAGAACCATCATATTTTCATATATTCAAATACATAGCAACTTTTCTAAATCCGGTTCTGATATTAAAGACTTTAAATTTATCTTGCTCCTTTTTCAAAATGACAAACTCTTCTTTTTTACACCATGCAACCTTCCTTATCAACACAATATTCGTGCTATGTATTGTAATAGTGAAGTTTGGGGAATACAGAGCCAAATGATTTCATAGTCAAAGTTAGATTAGCAAAGAACTAAGTGTAAATACAGGCTCTTGAGTTTTTATCCAAAATTCTCTTTTGACTCCTATCATGAGAGGATATAATTTTAATTTCTATAACTTATAATATATATAAAATACATAAATACATGTGTGTATATATATATGTACATATATATGAATCTTTATTTTAATTAAAGATAGCCCTACCAAAGAACTCAAATTTTTCAGCAGACTGAAAGAAGTATAATTCATACTTTTAAAATCTAATTAAAAAAAAGAAAACCTAGAATCTATCAAGATAGAATATAGATACATAGTTCGATTGATACATAGATATATAGATATTAGGGGGATGTAGCAGTAAAATTTGATATGGATCATATAAAATATACTTAGAGATTTCTGCTAGAACTAATTCGTAAAAAGTCAGCTTTTCTACTTGTAATATACTTTATTGTAATATATTTTGGTTATGTCTATATTTTATAAAACATTAATATAAAACTTTAGATACTTAAAGTAGACATCCAATTCCTTCATGTAATAATCAAAATCTGTCATGCCCAACATTCTACTGTTTGTAGTAATTGCATTAAACTCTACAGAGGAAAAAAACAAACAAACAAAAAAAAAAACACCATATCATTTAAATTTAGGACAAAGCATTATTTTTTGTAGGTTTAGTGTACAATATATTTTAATCAACCTGGAATATTTAAAAGGCACAGATAATTTGTTAATACAGAAGAGAGGGATAGTTGATTTGGCTCTTAATTTTCTAGAATCATGTCTTTTGCTAATGGTAAAAAAAATTAAAGCTTCCACTTTTTTCTTTCTCTCTGCCTCAGACTTCTAATTGTTCTTTAGCCTGTGGACTGTTTTTTCCTTCTCCACCCCAAAATTAAATCTCTGTTTTTGACTTCAAATCTGGCAGGGCCAGGTGAAAGAATTACTGATTTAAATACATCCATCTTTCTCACCTCATGACGGGGTTATGTCCCAATAAATCCATCAGAACTAGAAAATATCACAGGTCAAAATGCATTTACACACCTATCATACCAAATATCATCTTCGCCCAGCCTACCTTACATGTGCTCAGAACACTTTCATTAGCCTCCAGTTGGGCAAAATCATCTACCACAAAGCCTATTTTATAATAAGGTGTTGAAAATTTTGTGTACTTTATTGACTACAGTACTGAAAGTGAAAAACAGAATGGCCGTATGGGTACAGCACGATTGTCAGCGTACAGGTTGTTGTTGACCCTTGTGATCGCGAGTGACAGGGAGCTATGGCTGCAGCCCCCCAGCCTCATGAGAGCATGGTGTACCACATATGGCTAGCCCAGGAAAAGATCAAAATTCAAAATCTGAAGTACAGTTTCTACTGAATCCGTATTGCTTTCGCACCATGGTAAAGTCGAAAAATTGTAAGTCAAGCCGTCGGAAGTCTGGAACCGTCTGTAGTTTTTAGCCTTCTACAGATATATTTACAATGTCATCCTGTTTTCCTGGCTAGAAACACATTAATACTTGCTAGCAAAAATAGTCAAACACAAGCTCTTTACATTTCATAATGTTACCAATTCAAACGTCCATGATTTCAACTGAGTATGTTTTAACAGTTTCATTCTTGAGACCCGAAATCTAAAGATATCCTTTTTAATTCAATAAATGTATGTTTGTATCAAATTCAGCGCTCCAAGCAATTTTCAGAGAGAGTTGCTTCCCATATATATTCAAGCTTTCTTCTGGATTAGGATCCTTTTCAATGGGAGCAGTTCTTCCACCTTTGTCCTTTTGAAATCCAGGCTTATTCTGAAGAATTATTCTAATTTAATTACTCTTCATTTTTCAAAATCTAAGGTTTAACTGGTGGAGTTATAAATTCAACAAAAATAGACTTCTTCTGGGGAGGCACTGCAGATTTTCTAAGTGCATCATTTGTAGGGTATGCCCCCTCAAGAATCAAAAACCAGGGTGTTAATTCCTTGAGGATACAATGCTCTGTGAGAAGGTTTCTGTTCTTATGTCGGCTTTTTACAGGCATAGGAAAAGGCTTCTCCTGGAGTTTCCTTTTCCTCTTCTTGCCTCAAGTTCCCTTGCCTTGTTTCTCCTTCCCTTCCTTTCTCTTTTCTTTCCCTTCCTTCCTCCCTCCTTCCTTCTTTGTACCCTTCCTTCCTCTTCTTTTCCCCCTTGAGTGCTTAATGCAGGTTTTTGACCTCTGTTGATCCCTGAAGGAGGAAATTAAGAATGTACCTTTTGGGGGCGCCTGGGTGGTGCAGTCGGTTAAGCGTCCGACTTCAGCCAGGTCACGATCTCGCGGTCCGTGAGTTCGAGCCCCGCGTCAGGCTCTGGGCTGACAGCTCGGAGCCTGGAGCCTGTTTCCGATTCTGTGTCTCCCTCTCTCTCTGCCCCTCCCCCATTCATGCTCTGTCTCTCTCTGTCCCAAAAATAAATAAACGTTGAAAAAAAAATTTTTTTTAAAAAGAATGTACCTTTTGTTAAATCTCAGCCTCCAACACACACAAGCAACTACAGGATTGAGATTTTTTTTTCTTGGATGTTTGATAACAGCAAGAGTCATGAGAGCTAATTATGAGTATTCTTGGTGTTATGGTTCCACATTTTAGAGATCTGGGACCACAAAGATCCAGTATGATTTAAGCACATGCTGGGTTCCTCTTCTGATTCTTAAATGGAGGAGAGCCCGTGATCTGTTGATCTAGGCTAGGGAGAAAAATAGTCTACTCAATTTTTTATGAGATCATAAGAGAAAAATTTTAATTGTAGGTCTGGGAGGTCGAGAGGGTAGATGGAGAGACAGGCAGGTTCAGTTTATGCCCCTGCCCAAAATGGCAAGGTGTTTCAGAACTCGAATGAGTTCGGGAAGAAGCCTAGCTGCAGTTGAAAGAATATAAGCTAAGTTATATCCTTATATTCTTCCATAGGTAAAAGGATATAAGGAAGAGGGAAAAAAAGTAAGATAGCAATGGATCTTACTTGTGTGTTTTACAAAAGATGTGTATTTGTCTATTACTGGACAAAGGAACTGATACCCTCACACACACACACACACACACACACACACACACACACAGTGAACTCTCTGCAAAGAAAAAAATTAAAAATATGAACTAAAGTAAACTCCTCAATACCAGTGCATTCAAACCCCCCATGATATTCTTGAGATTGCCCATTTCCAGAGAGTTCAAGAGAAGAGGGACTGAGTCCACGAAACCTTTCACTTTGTGGTTCAAGATTAATAAAACTTATTTGATGTATGGCAAAGGCGTTGAGTAAAGTCAGGTGGCAGAAAAGTCCCAGAGGAGCCTGTGAAAGGAAAATGACAATGAAGGCAGAAAGTGGGAGTTTCCTCTGATGATATAGACCCCAAACCAAAGCCAAGGACTTTGTCATTCTGATACACTGAGGAAAAGGGCTACTTGTCTGTGAGAGAACAGTAACTTCAAAATTAATAAACATGAGTCCCAGGAGCTTTGCTATAGGGTCTCCGATGGAACATTACTCATGCAAGGAGTATCTTGCTTTGTACTTTAAAATCCACCCAAATTTGGCAAATGGCAGAGACCCACACCAAGGACAAGTGTAGAAAGAACTGGAGTTAGTAGCCTGCTCAGGTCTTTAGTAAGAGGGCAACACAACATAATTTCTGTCTTTAGGAAAAGTAACTCAGGCAGTTGGCATCTCTAAAAGGTCTTCAGAAGGGTGCCTGGGTGGCTCAGTCAGTGAAGCACGCCACTCTTGATTTCAACTCCTGTCATGATCTCATGGTTCATGAGTTGGAGCCCCACATTGGGCTCCATGCTGGCAGTGGGGAACCTACATGGGATTCTCCAACTCTCTCCCTCTCTCTCTGCCCCCTCCCCCCGTTCACTCTCTAAAATAAATAATCTTAAAAAAAAAAAAAAGGGAAAAGGTCTTCAGAGATTTGTCATGACTAGAATGTGTGTACATCCAACCATGCCTACTCCAGGCCTCTGGTAATCCACTTCCAATAGCCTCCAGCCTGGAGAAGGTGGTGCTGTGGTCAATAGTCAGGAAGAACTGCAGACCCTCATGTCTGGGAGCGGAGGAGCTGACATCTGGGAGCCTAAAATTTCACATGTCAGCTCTAGGGAAGTCTGTGGGTCGCAGCAGGTGAACGGCATGGACAAATATAAGAAAACTCACAAGACTGCATCATACACCAAGTGGGAGCCAAGGAAAGTGACTAGATTACTAATTTGCCATAAGGGGTCCACAGTTGTACAACTCTGACCGTTTGTTGGCCACACCAGTTGGTAAAGTCTGGGATATTGTGGTACACATACAAACTTTTTGCTGAATGAATTATAACTTAATGTAAATATTTACCATTCTTTACAAGTATTTTATGAAATGATTTTTGGCTGCAGCATAGTATCTTATCATATGGACATACAACATAATCCGTTTAACTAATCTTCCAGATTTGGAAATTTAAGATTGTTTCTATTTTCTTTCAAATTTAAATGGTGCCACCACAAATATATTTATAGATATATCTTTGTAGATATACCTTTGTGTAAATCTCCAATAATTTTCCAGTTAGGGTTTTTATAGTTTTTTTTTCATTTTTCTAGTTTCTATAGTTCACAAACCATAATCTGAATGTCAATTCTTCTTTTTTTATTTGCTATATTTTAAAAAGTCACCATCTCCTCAGTGAGCAGAATATTTTTGAAACCATACATAGCAAAAAAGGAAAAAGATTTTTACTGATTTGATGCTTAGTTGCATTATTCCACTCAAATCTTACCTATGATACTAAAATTTATTTTCACATCAGCACTGACACTGTTAATTAAACCAATTTTAACAAACTTGAGAAAAGTTTTTTTTTCTCTGCCAAGACCCCCCCCTCATTTTCTCTTATCACTCCTTTAAGATGGTGAATATCAAATTCAAATCACAAACATCGAATCACATTAACAAAGAGAATTTCAAGTTATGTCTTTGTCACAGCGACAATGTCCAGATATTTCAATACATTTATGTTCCTGTTCACTGCTATAGAGAAAAACTTATCTGCTATATGAATTGGGAGTCATACCACAATGTGAATGTAACTTTTCTACAAAAAGAAGGCTTTTTTTTTCTAAAGCATTTTGGAAGTAAATTAAATATTAAAATTCATGCCCAGATTTTTTTTTTCATAAAGCTGTCAACTTTTCCTTACCTTAAAAGTAAACTATGTGAGGGAAAAAAAAAAGGCTAGACAAAGAAACACCCAGCCAAGAATTCTGAATTGGAAGAAAACTGAGCTTTTCTCTATGGCTACAAATTGCCTCGCTGACAGGGAGAGAATTCTGCTTTTTACTGGGCACTTAATATATATATTAACTCATTCTCCTAACAACTTTGTGAGGGAGGTCATTATTATTTACAGACAAACTGAGGCTTAGAAATCTTCAGAACTTTGTCCAGTATCACATAGCAAGTAGATTGTGGACATCTGTAGGACTCTAGAACGTGTGTACATCCAACCGTGCCTACAGGTTTTCCACACAAAACTGGTTATGGATTCACAATGACTGGCCTGAGTAGACCTGCCTTGATTGCACTCACCCTACGGTTAATTCAACTAGAAACTATTGGAAATGTATACATCTAATATTCTCTCAGCTTGTTTCCTGGGTATAGAAGGAATGCAATCCAGGAAGTCAGTAGGGCACTTCTTCAGGGAGAAGGGATAGTCAAGCTGGCACTCCCCTCCCTGACTCACACATGTTCCCTTGGTCCCTTTACTGCCCACTCTCTGTCCGCAGGTTCTGCTCTCGCCAGGCTGTGGTCATTCTCTGCAGGTTAGAAATGGGGGATGAAGAGGCTGTCTTGGAGGTCTAGTCCATGAAAGAACCCCTGAAATAAAATCAGAACTTTTGTGATTAATCTTGTGCTACCTTATCTCCTGTGCCTTATATTAAAAGACTTTCTCTTTCTCAGCCTTGAATTACTTTGCAAAAGGAAATACTCCCTTTTGCTAATTAAACCACGATCTGATCAGGGGAGGTGATTGGCAGGTGAGGCAGCAGAGAAATCCAGAGAGTTTGTGGAGGTGTGGAGGTGTGGAGGTAGGGGCTGCTTCACACTGCTCTAAAGTCACACACCCAGCAAGTATTTCCTAGAAAACAATAGGCAATGACTAGGATTTGAATATTTACTTTTCCTTAAATGGTTTGGTGAGTGGACTATAGGTTCCCAGTCGTATTCCTCATCTGCAAACAGGACCTTTCCTTTGAGAAAAATTTAAAAGGGTAAATGCCCCAACCAAAGCCTTAGGATGGAAGGATAGGGTAAGTCAGTATGTTTTTCATCACCTTTCCTCTGGATGGTCTGCTCTAAATAAGTGTACGATAATTTTTAAAATCCAGTTCAGATCAAGACATCTTTCCGATTTCTATTTCTCAGTCTAATAATTCACACACACACACACACACACACACACACACACACAAAAGGAATCCCTGTAGATGTCTGATACAGTCCCCAAGTTGAGACTCTAAAGATAAATAAGACATGACTTGTCCTGGAGGACCTTACCACATAAAACTGAAGGCAGAACAGCAAATAAGAATATTACTAATACTTTAAAAATGCTGATTAGTGTGCTTTGATTTTCCACACATTCTGATAGGTGATTCTCCCCCCTTGTCAGTTGGAAGAATCCATTCTTCTGGGCAGCTTTAGGTTTTTGTGACAAAGGGAAACAGCGGTCAGGTTTTGGCCTCCAGAATGGGCTATTTAAGCCTGTGTGAGAAAGCCAAAGTTTTTCTCTGCAGAAATTGGGCTTTGAGAGCAGAAAATGTTGAGAATCAAAAAGCAGAGTCGAAAAGGCACGGGACATAAAGAATATCCACAAATGGTAATGCAGAAACCAATCGAGGCCATCAGTACCTGTGCTGACCTGGTAGGGAGGAGCAGGAGGAGCAGGAGAGATTTCCCAAGGTCTCTATACCAGCACTGTCCATCACCAACACTAAGGGCAACGTGGGAGCTGAGCCAGCACTAACCCACCTCCAGGAGCATTCGGTGTGTGGTTGGCCACCGTTTGGATTTACATAGGGGAGCTCAGCTAGCTGGCCCGGTTGCTTTTTGAACAGGGCCTCCCAAAATGCTTATAGATTGTCTACCACAGTTAGTACTCATCTGTGTCTTAAATGCAGCCCCTTTTAATTATCCTACAGGATCCAACTGTTTTCAAAGGCCCAGGGAATTTTCACTTCCCTGGGACAAAGCCTGGACCATGCCGTAGAGAGTGCCAATGCAGCTATGGAAGGTCAAGCCCCATAGCACACACTGTAGCACCAATACAGCTACAAGCCTGGAGAGTGCTGTGCAGACCCAGCCAGCCCCAGTGGCCCTTCTTCCCTTCTTTTGTACTCATAAAGCCTCCAGATTTTTGGCTGGATACATGATGCCTCAGTGTAGAGGTTGTACTTCCCTGCCCCACCGTCTCCATTTCTGTGTTTGACACCTGCCATCCATTCTGTTCCCTTCCCAGCACCAGGCTTCTTGTGACTTTTTCATTCCATCACTTCTGCCTTGCTGTCTTCATATATCAGCACACCATGGCCAAGTACCCTTTCCAAATAATCCATTTTTGTTCTCTTAGAAATCTTAGAAATTTATTAACTGCTTCCCCAGAAAGTGGCCCAGCCTCGTCTTCTAGGTGAACCTGCTTGATGAGATCCTGATTCATCAAACTCTATACAACAAGTAAGGGACTGCTGGTAGAAATATGAGCTGCTTATTAGAAATGTGAATGTATCAAAGATTTACCATATGACTGAATTACTAGAATTAGTAAACATTACTATATTACTGAATTGATATAACAGATGACCTAATTGGTTATATTAGCAGAAGTCCGCTAGACCTTATACATGCCTAGTTCTAACAAGTTTGCCTGACACTTTACATATTAAAGAGGTCTGTCTCAAGGAAACAAAATTCTGTTAGAAACTGTACTTATAAAGCACATGCTACTAATAATATAATCTGAACCATATTACTAGATGTGACAGATCTGACATTTGCTGACAGATACAAATTGACTTAATTAAGTATTAATAGTAATAAATCGAGGGAGGATTTAAATATGTTGTCTAAGATGACTTTCCTATCAATAAAAACCTGTGATCTTGCTGCCCTCAAAAGAGATAAATTTCTATTGCTTCGGACAGTGTGGTAACTACTTCATAATGAGGCCTACCTGTCATCAGAGAGCAGTGGTATCTTCAAACATATGTGATGGCTCATTTACATAGTTAAGTGGTTTGTCTGCACACTTAGCGTAGAACTATTCATTTTAAAAATACAGAAAACATTCACAGAGTTCATAGAGAAAATGAGGCCTCTTTAATTCTCATGAAACAATATCAAGCATGTAAGTGTGTGTGTGTGTGTGTGTGTGTGTGTTTCTGTGTGTGTGTCCATAGTCTATTGTATAATGTAGAATATTAATACTCTACATCCACGGGCCATAAGCTGGTGGTCCTGCAGGCAAATTCAGCCTGCAGGCATGAAGACATGCTTTGTTTTCAGCATAGGGATATTTCACACACACACACACACACACACACACACACACACACACACACACAACTGTATTTCTGATTTCATTTTGGAAAATCAGGTAACAGTGGGCATTCCACACAGTTTGTTTGATCTGGGTGGGGGCTGTCCCATTTAGGTACAATACTCACACTCAGGTTTTCTGTGATCTTCCTTCCATACTTTTCTGTTCTAGCCTGCTTCTCTCATTTGCATAACTTACCTGGCCTTAACACGTATTTGAGTTTTTTACCTGTTTTAGGCACTCAAAGCAGCATGAGATAATGTAGAAAGGAATGAAGAGTAATGAAGAATAAAGTATTCAAAGATTGCTTCATGAATAAAGGGAATTAATGTGGAAACATAAAGGCGAATTTAAAAGAACTCGGTATAGACAAAAGGGGGAAAGGAAGGTTCTTAGGGAAAATAGAATGAGTAAGGCCTCAATAGTCATGGTAACCTGGACTTCAAGGATTTGAGTAGACAGATAAAACTAACATTCCACATGAAGGGAATAAAAAGTATTTGTGTTTAGTCTCATTTGGTCAGAAATGAGAATCCAGTAAAGGAATTTTAGGAAGGAGGTAATATGCCCGGAAAGTGGTATTTTATGGGTAATAGTAGGTCGAGGAATATGTTGGGAGTCTGGACGCAGAGGCACCGGGTAGGTAGCAGTGTGGTAATTAGGTGTGAAATAAGAAGGAACTTCCAGATGAAGGTTTATATCAATGGGAAAGACTATAGATGAGATATTTTGAATGACAAAGCAACTGGCCTTTGAAGGACATATAATTTCCCATAACTGATAACTTCATAGGTAAATGGTTATCCTGACTTTAGAATATTAGGTATATATGTTTCACAAATTAACTAATACTTAATCTATCTTGAAAATAAATCTATTTTTATTTCTTTGCATTTCATTAATCTTTATTGAATTGAAGCTATTTTTGAGGGTAATTATTTCTCCATGATCTTGACCTCTATCATATCTCTCCCCAACATTGAAAATGATCTGTGTCTGGTTCTCTTAGCAACTCATTTATATTGTAATTTGTGATCATTTTTAAAATGTAACTCTTCTTGGGGCACCTGGGTGGCGCAGTCGGTTAAGCGTCCAACTTCAGCCAGGTCACGATCTCGCGGTCCGTGAGTTCGAGCCCCGCGTCAGGCTCTGGGCTGATGGCTCGGAGCCTGGAGCCTGTTTCCGATTCTGTGTCTCCCTCTCTCTCTGCCCCTCCCCCGTTCATGCTCTGCCTCTCTCTGTCCCAAAAAAAATAAATAAACGTTGAAAAAAAGATATAGAATGTAAAAAAAATAAAATGTAACTCTTCTTTAAGGGATAATGGATATTAAGATAGGACTCAGAAAAATAAAATCTTAAATATTTTGAGCTGTAAAAGACCTAAGTGATTAACCTAATCCCCTTATTTGCTGACCCGTTGGTCAGAAAACTGAGGCCCAGTTAATGCAAGTGGTGGAATGAAGGAATAAAAATGGCTACTTTTTAGCAATGCAACTTCCTTCCAGTTGTAGGAGTTTGGGTAAATCAGCTCCCATGTGAGACTCTGCAAGCTCATACATGTACTACTCAGTCAGTCAAGAATTGCTGAGAATTAGTACCTGTCATGAAGCTTTGTGTTAGAAAACAGAGAAAATCCATCTCCAGGGTAATAGTGGAGGACACGTTTATAAGGTATCTAGGCGGTTGGCTCATGCCAAGATCGTCAAGTCTTTCTTAGGGCTAGATGTCTCTAACACATTGCTATTTCAGACACGGTGGTATGAAATCTTAATGTTGGTTATACTAAATTTTATTTTACTTTGCTGAGATTATCGGAGGCCTGAAGCAGAAGATTTCATGGGCCCATACCACTAAGCATGTCTCAGGTTAAGCAGTATAGGTCTCAATACAACGTCTTGCTCAAGGACCTGTTCCATTTGTAGTCTGGCTCAGATGTATCAGCTCAGGGGTAAATTTTATCCTCATTAAAATTTATAGGTATTTTAACCCACATATTAATTAAAATGCCTTCTACCTGAATTGAAATATTACACTATCAACACATTATCTAATAAAACAATTTATATACAAAGATTTTATTCTCTCATTTTGGAAGATCCGCTTCTAAATTTTAATGCCGTGATTGGATGTTGGCCAGTGTAACTCTCACTCCACAGATATCATAAATCCAGATCTTTTAAAGATGATTTCAGTAGATGTTGTTGGTATCGATGCTAATAAACCCTAGCTAAAATAAAGTACTACTTCATGATGATTTTTCTAAAAGTAAAAACAAATATATATGTAATTTATATCACTTAATCTATTTATGAGTCTATAGTAATGTGTAAATATAATAAATTGATAAAATTAACCTTAAAATTAACTATATTTTCTGTCTGCTAGAATAAATCTTATATTTAAAATTTATAGTAGCTTATCAATCAAGGGGGAAAATATGTAAAGTGAGAATAATACACATAACTATGTTTTCTAAATATATATACATTATATAGTTATAACATGGAATAGCTTAAATAATTATAATGGTGAGTAGCCATAAACTTCTAGGAGAAACTATTAAATAATTGTGTTCAGTGATATGTTTGGTTATCGTTCTGAAATTATCCTCAAAGTGAGTTGTCCAGCTCATTTTTAAAACCAATCCTTACTTTAAGAAACTGAGGGTTAAATACCATGCAAGCCTAACATTAAAAATTATAGATTAATTTATAGCCCTTCCTTGGTAGATAGGAAAGAGTCAAGAGGTTGAATGTTTAGCCCTTTCCAGGATGGCAATTTTCCTATGATAAAAGTTGGCCGCCTTTTGATTTCTGAAGGCATCATTGCCACCAGGGATGATTTTTAAAATTATGGAACAAGAAACCCTTTAGATAGATGGAGCATCTTAGCACTGTCCTTTGAACTGCATTTCTAATAATCTGTTATTTCTTCATTCCAAAATGCCAGTTACTTAAGCAAAATGCAAAATGTGAAATCTGAATCCTTCAGGAAAACCCAGAAAGTTAGAACTTGAATTCAAATTTCCATTGTGACAGAAATACACTTCAGAAAACTCTCTGATCACACTGTTCCCTTATTGTTTTAATTTCAAATCTCATGCTTGTTTGGGCAGCACATATATCATTTCAGTTTCTCAAGATATTAATGAGACTGTGTATCTTTTCTTTCATTAGCGGTTTGTTTTCCCTAAACTAGCCTTGGCTCCATCTGTTTCAGAAATCTGACCCATCTGACCAAATATTACATAAAGTAATATTTGACCCACTATGACTCACTCTCTCTGCTCTTTTTCACTTGATTTATTTTTTTTTTGTTTTTTGTTTTTTGGGGTTGTTTTTTTTTTGTTTTGTTTTGTTTTTTTAGAGCACTCACCATCTGGCATCTTACAGATCTGCCTGTAATATTTGTTTGTTGGCTTGTCACTGCCTCCACTCAAAGGTGAGCTTGGTGAGGACAAGGGCTTAATCTGTTCTGTTTGTTGCTGGGTCCCGAGAGCCCACAATGCCTGGCATACAGCAGGTGCTACATAAACAGGCATTTATACATTTGATGAATTACTGAACTTTTAAAAAAAGGTTTACTTTCGTATCCAGAACACTGATCCTGCCCATCGTTTTCTTCCATCTCAGAGAGGAATGATAAGTGGAAATAAAACTTAAGCATCTTACAAAACCAATTCATCACACCATCCCTCCTGGAGATTTATCCTGCTGTGTACAGAGCTTCCACGGCACAAGTTGAGGAGAATGAAGGAAAAGGAGTCAATGTGGCCTATAAAAAGATGTGACTAACTAACTCAGTGTATCAGAGAATCATAATAATGGTAATCAATCACTTATGATAAATTCAAACATTTACTTTTGGCAGGCAACTTTGTGCCAAGAATTTATCCTGCATTCCCTTTATTTATGATAAAAATGACATTACACTTTGTCATGAAAGAATGTTTTAAGTGATGCTTTTAAAAATATATACACTGTTCTTGAAACAACTCCTTCCTGATTTACGATTATAGAAGCCACAATGCACATGGCTTTTGTACTTGATATAAAAAGGAGTGTGGTCAGCCACCGTGTGAGTAAGGATTAATGCACTTCCCATTAGACTAGAAATCTTAATACCTTACCCATTTCCAATTCTTTCTTCAGCAAGCATCACTTTCTGGTTCGTCTTTGGACGTGCTAATACTGATCTGCCACTGGAATGAAATTCAGATGCCTTCAGATCTGTGGTTTTAACATACTTGCATTATATGTGCTTTACTGGAAGACTTCTCTTCTGTGGGAACCCTTAAGAGATTTTGCTTTCTGTCCAGCATTATCTTCCAGCATTCAAAGCTACATATTTTCAGACTGGTAGCATTTTGGCTTTATAGAATATATGAATCTTCTACTAGCAATTTGACTTTTATTATAGTCTGTATATGTTTGTGCACACATACATGTGGACCCTCCCACCTCATCCTTTGTGCACCTAATAGCCTCCAATTCTTTGGTAAGTGCATGTTCTAGCCCCTGGCAATAATTAGTCCCCTCCATACTCTTGTGGGTGCTTTGAGAGTAAGGATCCTGTATTAACCCGGTGCTTTGATTAATACTGAACACACAGCTGGCAGAGCTCTTTGTTTCTTTTATTAGCTGTGTAATCTTTTATTAGCTGTGTGACCTTGGACAAGTCACTAACCACTCTGGAAATAATTTTTCTTAGCTTTAAACTAAGGGAATTGAGCTAGAGAGCTGACGTAATGCCGCTTTTCTGGATAATGGCATAGAATAAGCAGATATGGCTCTGGTGTTCTATTCTCACTAGGGTAGATCCTTGTGATTTATTTTGCATATTGAACATTTGGATAATGAGAGAATCCCCAAACTAATACAAGTTTGGAAGTCTCTGGGCTAGATGATTATCAAGGCTCTTTCTAGTATTAACTTATTTTTATATTATTTTAGAGCATCATTTTGATCTGTTGATTACACAAGCAGTAAAGAAAAATGAAAGCACTTTGCATGGTGAGATTAGGCAAACTTTTTAATTTCTTTTTTCCCCTGTATTTTCTACAGTGAGCATATATTGTCATTATTATTTGAAAATTAATACTCTTTTAAAAAGAACTAAAATAAATACATACAATATACACTTAAGAAAAACCCATTGGTTTTAAAGAAACTTTTTATTGGAATACATATATATATATATATATATATATATACACACACACACACACATACACACACACATATACATACATATATATACACATATATGTATATATATAGGATATAGAGAGAAGGTGGGGGAGAAAGAGAGACAGTGACAGAGGAAAAGGTACAGTTATGGGTTGATTGTTTTTCAAAGCATAGAATTTTAAAATAATTTCATATACATTAGAACATGAATTATGACTTACATAACCAAAATTGGCCCCAACTTATATTTGTTTCAGGGGCTTTCCATTTTCAGAAAATTTTTTAGAAGATATAGTTTATATTTGTTGAGTATATACATTAAATAGTAATATTTTTAAGACCAATTTAATTTTTAACGGTTGGTCTTTAGAAAATTGAATAAAAGAAAATTAGCACCTGGTATTAATTAGTAAATGAGAAATATTACATAGAGTTAAAAAAAAATCTAACTTAAAGCCGAGGAAATTGTTTATTCATTCTATAGTCCAGTTTAACTTTTCAAAAAACAACATATTATACTCAAATTTGATCTAATATTTTTCAGTTGCCTCTAATAAGCCATTTCCTCAAATCATTCTGGCTTTGAAAGTAATCACTATTCAAGCTCCGATGAGCAGTAGAGCCAAAAACCATTGTTTTAGTTTTTGCTGCTTTTAAAACCAGTTTGTTTTCCTGGAACCAGTCTGCCAAAGTCTTTTTGCAGTTCAGTAGTTAAGTGAGAAACAGATTTGCCATTAAAATGCACAGTCGTGCCATCTGCATAAAGATGTATAGAGCAGTAATGACATATCCATGTTAAATCATTAATAAAAAGAGAAAGAGGAACGGGTCCATGACTGACACTGTGGCTTAATAACTGGAAGGAGAAGGCGGGGAAGAGGCAGCCTTGTGAACAGTAACAGATTGATGTCTGTCGGAGCCATTTCTTACTTTTGACAGCATTTGGGCTAAAGCCCATGCTCCCTACCTTCTGTAGTCAAAGCCCACGGTTCACTAGGCCAAAGCAGTTTGAGAAATTAATAAAAACCATCACTTAAATCAGAATTCCCCTTCAAGACATGTATTCATTAATATTAGGTTGTCATGGAGTGACATATGAAGCGTTGGCAAATTCCTTAAAGGCTTTTCATACATGAAACTCATGTGTGTCTCCCTTATCGGCATCTCTGAGCCTTCTGAATACTTATTATCAGAATTAAGCACTGATACTAATAGGTTTTACTGCATGATTTCTTATTTTATTTTATACTGGGGAGATAGAGTTTGTGAGAATGCTAAATCGAGTCGTGAATTAAATAATTGGTACAAAATATAAATTTCAAATTTAGAGATCTCTTTGAGAAGAAAAGATGAGACAAATAAATGAATTTTACTCTCGGGTAAAGTTATATATTTTGATCCTCATTTTTCCAGTGCCAGAGTCAGTGAAGAATATTTATTCTGATGTAATGTGTGAAGTTACAGAAGGAACTGTAGATATGATCCACGTTACCCTTAGGAACTAACAATTTAAAAGGAACTCTTAACCCATAAAAAAGAGATATACTCCAGGGATCAAAAATAAATAAAGAAGGTCATAACTAATTTTGGCCAGCCACAATAAATATAAATTATAGGAGCCCTAGACTGATGAGATTAAATATAGTTAAGTGGCATTAATCTGGGAATATTTTTTTAAAAAGACATAACTTTGGGCAAATGCTGATGTCTTATTTTGATAGTCTAAACCCACCTTATACTATGGATAATAGTCCAATTGTATAGTTCATGGTTGTATATTTCAACATTCAGTGAGACCTGAGTCTGGATAAAATGTCCTTTCTGTTTGTACGTGCAAACATTTCCTCCGTGATATAAACATACATGTGTGATGGAAATGATCACAGGTTGTGGGTCAAGGGGTCTAAGTGCCAGAGTCTCCCTTGGAAACTAACTGGTTGAGTCATAGTGAGCAAATCAGTTACCCTCTTCATCAGACTTTCCTCCTATATATGTAGATCCCTTTTAGCCTTTTAATTCTAGAATCCTA
This sequence comes from Lynx rufus, assembly GCF_022079265.1. Lineage (NCBI taxonomy): Eukaryota > Metazoa > Chordata > Mammalia > Carnivora > Felidae > Lynx > Lynx rufus. The sequence goes on along the minus strand of NW_025814834.1, from coordinate 36,877,286 downwards.
TTATGTTATTAACCATCTTATAGTTGTTAGAACACCAATTTGTGTTAAGAACCATCTTGAGAGCATTATAAATGAGTGAGTAGATTCCTTACAAGTGCAAAGTACAAGTATCAGTAAAAGAAAATAACTGAGACAACCCAGTTATGTGTCAGGAAGGAGCAAAACAAACCGAGTTCCTGTATGTATGGAGCTTTTAGTTTAATGAGGGACATGACATAATTGAGGAAAGAAATAAATGTATATTTGCTAATTATGTTTACTGATTTGGAAAAAGGTGTAAGGTGCTAGAAGGAATTTACCATGCACTGGGGTCTCAGGGAACCCTTTGGAGAGAATCCATTTTTTTTTAAATCTGAGGTACAGTTGACATACAACACTATGTTACTTTCAGGTATGTGACATATTGATTTGATATTTGTATATATTGTGAAATGATCACCACAGTGAATCTAGTTAACATCTATCACCACACAGTTATAAAATTGTTCTTGTGATGAGAACTTTGTGTATTTTTCTAATCTATTTTTTAATTCCAGTATAATTAATGCACAGTGTTCTATTAGCTTCAGGTGTACAGTGTTTCTGTATTCTTCGGGTAAATAGTAGTGCAATTACTGGATAATATGGCAATTATGTTCATGTCTTCTGTCCATTTTTAATTGCTTTTTTTTTTTTTGCTGTTGAGTGGTAGAAGTTCTTTATACAGTTCAGATACTAACCACTTATTACCTAACTCATTTGCAAATATCTTCTCCCATTCAGCAGGTTGTCTTTTAGTTTTATTGGTTGTTTCCTTTTCTGTGCAAAAGCTTTTTATTTTGATGTAGTCCCAATAGTTTATTTTTGCTTTTGTTTCCCTTGACTCAGGAGACACATCTAGAAAAATGTTGTTACAACCAATGTCAGAGAAATTACTGCCTATTCTCTCTTCTAGGATTTTTATGGTTGCAGGTCTCACATTTAGGTCTTTAATCCATTTTGAGTTTATTTTTGTATATGGTGTAAGAAAGTGGTCCAGTTTCTTTCCAATGTATGTTGCTGTCCAGTTTTCCCAACACTAGTTACTGAAGAGACTGTCTTTTTCCCACTGGATATTCTTTCCTGCTTTGTCAGAAATTAATTGACCATATAGTTGTGGATTTATTTCTGGGCTTTCTATTCTGTTCCATTGATCTATGGGTCTATTTTTGTGCCAGTACCATACTGCTTTGATCACTACAGATTTGATCACTACAGCTTTGTTTTGATCACTTTGTAATATAAATTGAAGTCTAGAATTGTGATACCTCCAGCTTTGCCTTTCTTTTTCAAGATTGCTTTGGCTATTCAAGGTGATTAATATTTGATTCCATCCAAATATTAGAATTGTTTGTTCCACTGGAGAGTGTGATGCTAAGTGAAATAAGCCATACAGAGAAAGACAGATACCATATGTTTTCACTCTTATGTGGATCCTGAGAAACTTAACAGAAACCCATGGGGGAGGGGAAGGAAAAAAAAAAAGAGGTTAGAGTGGGAGAGAGCCAAAGCATAAGAGACTCTTAAAAACTGAGAACAAACTAAGGGTTGATGGGGGGTGGGAGGGAGGGGAGGGTGGGTGATGGGTATTGAGGAGGGCACCTTTTGGGATGAGCAGTGGGTGTTGTATGGAAACCAATTTGACAATAAATTTCATGAAAAAAAATTTAAAAAAATTAAAAAAAAAGAATTGTTTGTTCCAGTTCTGTGAAAAATGCTGTTGGTATTTTGATAGGGATTGCATTAAATCTGTAGATTGCTTTGGGTAGTATAGACATTTTAACAATATTTGTTCTTCCAACCCATCAGCATGGAGTGTCTTTCCATTTCTTTGCAACAACTTGAACTGCTTTCATCAGCATTTCAGAGTACAAGTCTTTCACTTCTTTGGTTAGATTTATTCCTAAGTACCTTATGATTTTGGTGCAGTTGTAAATGGGACCGTTTTCTTAATTTCTCTTTCTGCTAGTTCATTATTAGTGTATAGATATACAACAGATTTCTGGTATATTGATTTTGTATCCTGCAACTTTACTGAATTGGTCTGTTCAAATTTTCTTTCTTCCTGATTCAATTTTGGAAGGTTATGTTTCTAGGAATTTATCCATTTGTTCTATGCTATCCAATTTGTTGGCATATGATTTTTCATAATATTCTTTTATAATCCTTTGTATTTCTGTGGTGTTCATTGTTATATCTCCTCTTTCATTATTTTGTTTGGGTTCTCTCTCTCTCTCTCCCTTTATGATGAGTCTGACTAAAGGCTTATCAGTTTTGTTGACCGTTTTAAAGAACCTGATTTCATTGATCTGTTGTCTGTGTGTGTGTGTGTGTGTATATATATATATATATATATATATATATATATATATTTTAGTTTCCATTTTGTTTATTTCTGCTGTAATCTTTATTTTTTTCCTTCTACTGGTTTTAGGTTTTGTTTATTGTTCTTTTTCTACCTCCTTTACGTGCAAGATTAGGTTGTTTGAGATTTTTCTTGCTTCTTGAGGTAGGCCTGTATTGTTATAAATTTTCCTCTTAGAACAGCTTTTGCTGCATCCCAAGGATTTTGGACCATAGCGCTTTTTATAGCTCTGTTTTTTTTATTTTCTCTTTGATTTCTTCGTTGACCCATTTATTATTTAGTAGCATTTATTTAACCTTCGTGTATTTGTGCTCTTTCCAGATTTTCTTTTTTTGTGATTGATTTCTAGTTTCACAGTGTTGTGATCAGAAAGGATTCATAATATGCCTTCAATCTTTCTGACTTTGTTGAAACTTTGTTTTGTGGTCTAATATGTGATCTATTTTGGAGAATGTTCCATGTACACGTGAAAAGAATGTGTATTTGCTGTTTTAAAATGGATGTTCTGAATGTATCTGTTTGATCCATCTGGTCCGCGTCATTAAAAAACCACTGTTTCTTTGTTGATTTTCTGTTTGGATGATCTATCCACAGTTGTAAGTGGGTTGTTAATGTCCCCCGCTATTATTGCATTACTACTGATTACTTCCTTTACATTTGTTAATTGCTGCTTTATGTATTTGGTTGCTTTCATGTTGGGTTCATAAATATTTACAATGTTCTATCTTCTTGTTGGATTGTTCCCTTTATGATTATGTAGTATCTTCATTAACTCTTGTTACAGTCTTTGTTTTAAACTCTATTTTGTCTGATATAAGTACTGCTACCTCGGCTTTCTTTTCACTTCTATTTGCATGATATATGTTTTTCCATTCCTTCACTTTGAATCTGCATGTGTCTCTAGGTCTGAAATGAGTCTCCTATAGGCAGTGTATAGATGGGTGTTGCTTTTTTTTTTCAATCCATTCTGTCACCCACCATGTGTCTTTTGATTAGAGTATTTAGTCCAGTGTCATTCAAAGTAATTATTGATAGGTATGTACTCAATATCATTTTGTTAGTTGTTGTATGGTTGTTTTTGTAGTTCTCTGTTTCTCTTGCAGTTTGCTGGTTTTATTAGAGATGTACTAGGATTCCTTTCTCTTTCTTTTTTGTGTATCTATTACTGGTTTTTGATTTATGGTTACTATTAGGTTTTTATATAACATCTTATGCATATAGCAGTCTAAAATAAGTTGATGGTTGTTTATGTTTATATCATTCTTTACTCCTCTCCCCACCATGGCGTTAGGAACATGGTGTCACACATTACATCCTTTTACTTTGTGAATCCTTTAACTGATTTTTATAGATATACTTAATTTTACTGCTTTTTTGCATCCTACTTATCTTCTACTTCTGGTTGTTGGTTTTTGTTGTTGTTGTTGTTTTTGTTTTTGTTTTTTTCCTACTCAAAGAGTTCCCTTTAATATTTCTTGTGGGTCTGGTTTAGTGGTGATGAATTCCTTTAAGTTTTGTCTGGGAAACTCTGTATCTCTTATTATATTCTGACTGATAGCCTTTCTAGATAGAGCATTCTTGGTTGCAGGATATCATGTCCCTCCCTTTTGGCCTGCAACATTTCTGCTGAAAAATCAACTGGTAGTCTTGTGGGGTTTCCCTTGTTTTCTTGCCCCTGCTGCTTTTAAAATTCTCTTTATCACTATTTTTTGCCATTTTATTTACTATGTGTCTTGGTGTGGATCTCCTTGGGTTGATTTTTGGGCGGGGGACCTTCTGTGCCTCCTGGATCTGGATTTCTCTTTCCTTTCCCAGATTTGGGAAAATTTCAGCTATTATTTCTTCACATAAGTTTTCTTCTCCCTTTTCTCTGTTCTTCTAGGATTTCTATAATGTGAATGTTGTTATGCTTGATGGTGTTGCTGAGTTCCAATATTCTATTTTCATCCTTTTATTATTCTCTTTTATTTCTCCTGTTCAGCTTGATTGCTTTCTATTACTCTGTCTTCTGGGTTGTGGATTCTTTCTTCTGCTTCCTCTAGTTTTTTATTTATTCCCTCTAATGTATATTTAGCTAAGTTCTTCATCTCTGGTTTTTATGTTTTCTATATATTTCTTGGGGGTTTCACTGAGATCCTCCACTCTTTTCTCATGTGCAGTGAGTGTATTTATGACACTTTAAACTCTCCATTAGGCATCTTACTTATCTCTGTTTTGTTTAGGTCTTCTGCTGTGATTTTTCCTGTTCTTTCATTTGGGACATATCTCTCTGTCTCCTCATTTTGTCTAACTCTGTGTGTCTATGTGTGTAAGGAAAATCAGCTCTGCTTCCTGTTCTTGAAAGTAGTGGCCTTATGATGAAGAGGTCTTATCGTGCCTTGTAATGCAGTGTCCACTGTTCACCAGAAACTGGCCCTTGAAAAGTGTGTCCTAGGTGTGTGTACACCCTACTGTTGTGGCTGAGCCATGTTTGCCTTCAGTCCAATCATCTGCAATGGTTCTCTTTGCCTATCGTGGGTGGGGTTGGTCCTTATGTTGTCAATGGGCCAGTCTGAGGTCACTTTGGGACTGAGTTGGGTCAGACCAGGCACTTGCCAGAGCTGCAGTAGCACTGAACTGTGGGGTGCTCTTCCTGTGTTCTGAGAGACTTTTGTTGATGGGTGGGGCCCACAGTCAAACCAGATGTCTACTCCCAGCTGGGGTCACAGTTGAACTGAGGCGTATGTGCTTTCTCTTCCTCTTCCCAGGGCAGGAGTCACTTTGGAATGGTGCTAGCCCCTGTTTGGGTTGCCTGCACAATGTCAGGCTTGTGGCTATCACTTTGGATGGACTTCTGCTAAGGGCATGTTGGATGGGATGGGTCCACAGAAGAAGGTTGAGGAGAGCACAGGGTGTTAGCAAGTTTTGAGGTCTGTTATGGGAAAAGTCCTGAGCAGCTCTGGAGAACTGCCGAGGGCAGGTTGGAAAGGGCCAATGGCTAAAGAGCACAGGGGCTGAGCACGCTGTTAGCAAGATAGGTGGAGAGTATTCAAGCTGGTTTACACAGGTATCCATGTATCTAGGCTGGGAGATGGGGGAGAAAATGGTACCTGCCAGCTCTTTTGTTCTTGGAGAAGTCTCCTAAAGATCCCTGCCCCTCCAGCACACATTCTGAAATTAGTAAATAAACCTCCCTCCTGTAAACTCCAGGCGATTTTCAAACTGCCACATCTATGTTGTATCTCCAAAGGGCTGTTTGTTATGCTGTCTTTTTAAGGTGGGGACTCAGTTTCCTATCAAAGTTACACCCCTTTGGTTTTCAAAGCTAAATATTATGGGAACTTGTCTTCCCAGTGAAGGTGCCCCATGCTGAGGGTAACTGGCATGGAGTATGCTCTTCCCCCTCTCTCCCTCTCCATGCTGGCACTGTCCCTCCCTCTCACATACAGTCTCATGGGTCAGTTTGGTTCCCAAACACATCTCTGCTTCCTACCATTTTCAACATGGCCTCTTCTTTACATTTAGCTGTGGAGAGTCTGCTCTGCCAGTCTTCAGGTTGTTTTCTGGATTACTTACACTTATGTGGTTATCTAGCCATATCTGTGGGATATGGTGAGCTTAGGATCCTCCTACTCCACCATCTTCCCTGGAAGTTGTGATAAGAACTTTTAAGATCTACTCTCCTAGTGACTTTCGAGTATGCAATACAGTATTTTTTATCGTAATCACCATGCTATACATGACACCCCCCATGACTAATTTTTTTTATACTTGCAAATTTGTACCTTTTGACTCCCTTCACATATTCATCCATTCTTAACTCCCAGCTTCTGGCAACTATTAATCTGTTCTCTGTATCTATGAGCTCAGTTTTGTCGTTGTTGTTGTTGTTGTTTTTAGATTCAACGTATAAGTGAGATCATACCATATTTGTCTTTCTCTGACTTATTTCACTTAGCATAATGTCCTTAACATCAATGCATGTTGTCAAAAATAGCAAGATTTTATTCCTTTTTATGGCTTAGTAATATTTCATTGTATATATACACCACTTTTTCTTTATCCATTCATCCATCAATGGGTACTTAAGTTGTTTCCATATGTTAGCTACTGTAACTAATAATGCAATGAACATGGGGGGTACATATATTCAAGTTAGTCTTTTAATTTTCTTCAGATAAGTACCCAGGAGTAGATCACATGGTGGTTGTATTTTTAGTTTTTTGACAAATCTCCACACTTTTTTCCATAGTGGCTGCACCATTTTACATTCCCATCAACAGTGCACAAGAATACTCCTTTCTTCATATCCTTGCCAGCCTTTAGTATCTATTTTTTGATAACAGCCATTCTAACAGGGGTGAGGTAGTATCTCATTGTGGTTTTGACTTACATTTTTCCTGCCCAGAAATGATTTTGAGCACCTTTCCATGTACCACTTGGCCATCTAAATGTCTTCTTTGGAAAAGTGTCTATTCAGATGCAATGCTCATTTTTTAATCAGACTGTGGCTTTTTTTTTTTTTTTGCTATTGTCTCATCCCTTTGAGCTGAGATGTGTAAAATAGTATATGTAGGAAGCATATGTATGTATATGCATGAATAGTATAAGCAGAGGTTAACTGTATTGGGATTTGGGATGAAGAGAGAGTGCCAAAGTGTGCAAGGCAAGGAAAATAGTAAATTTGCAAAGGCTCTAGGCACACTGTAGAAACCAAAAGAAGGCTGGTGTCACTCCCCTGAGGGAAGAGGAATGGCAGAGGTTGAAGGGTCAGGTAGGGGCCACTTCATGCAAGGGCTTGCAGACTGGACTATTAATATCATTTTGATAAGTTGCTGAGAAATTGTTCTAAGAAAAATTCCTAGTGATTCATAAATGCCTTTCCACGTCTGTGATGGAAAGAAATAATGTGCATTATCTCAGACATTATGTTGGATTCATTTCCCTCTGAGTGGCCTAATGAAGGAGCCGTTTTCTTCCCAACATACAGCAGCTCAGTTTTCTGACTACTTATGAATGCCGTAAGTAACAGTGATAAAATGTGAGAGTCTGAGGCTCAATTATACTTACCTGAAGTTGCCATTTCCAGAAAAAAATGTATTCAGATCAACAAAATTTGCAGTTTGGAATAATTCTAAACTGTAGAATTGCCATTCCCGTATTTTATTTGGCTAGATGGTAGACCCAAAAAAACATTCCCTAAACTATCTGTAGTTTGCACCTTCTGAAAGACACTGGATCCTCTCTACTCAAGGATGCCTGTGGTCTGCAGGCCAGCAGCATCACAGGGAAAGTGTTAGAAATGCAGAGTCTCAGGTCCTCCCCCCTAGACCCACTGAATCCGGAATCTGCATTTTTCTCAAGACCTTCTAGGGGATTTTTGTGCATATTAAATGTTAGGAAGAGCTGCTTTAGGTACTAGAAGAAGTGAATTCAAAATAATGTATAAATTAGAGCATAGAGAGTAAATTTAAAATTAGCTTCCTTGTAGTTAATTATCATTTTAATGTAAAATGTCCTTAACACTTTCATAAATTCAAATTTAATTATTGTTATGGAAAATGTTTCACTAGGAAACAATTACTCTAGGCATGATGCCAACAGTTTCAAGGTTTAAAATTTACTCAAAACACAGCAAAATATTTTGAGTGTATCCATATTTCCTTGTAGGGCAGAAATAGCCATGCTAAATACCAATTATTGATCACCGAAATTTCTTGTAAGTAAACAATGTGCATGGTGGTTAAAGGCAAAGCAACAATTCAGTGGTATGTTCTTTGTACTAAAATCATTGTTAAATAATTATTTAGCCTTTAAGATCCTTACAGTCAAAATGTAGAACTATTTATGGGATTCATGTTTGAAATTTCCAAGAGTATTTGGACTTATTTGGAGCTCAAGTTTATATAATAAAAACACATTCTTAACAATTTATTTAACTAAATTTGGAGCTCCAAGCTCTCAATGGATGTATGAATCATGGGAGACTTGCCAGATGTTTTGGAGTGTGGAATTCAAAACGCATTAGCAGCACAGCACGTCATGAAGTTTGATGCAAAACATTTCTTCTCTCTTTCCAAAAAGCCTTGTTTAGTTTCTATTGTAAGGCATGAACTATGGTGACAGTTCATAGCTCTAGGGAAACCTCTAAAGTCCATAAGTAGTATCTACCCAGGCAGTGGAAATATGAGGCAATTATCTACACAATCTATGCCATAAAGAAGCCTGCCTACTCAAGCATACCCTGATGACCAAGTCCAAAATGCATACTTACCTATTAGGATTATTTCACTGTTTTATGCCTACATTCTATAAATGATCTCTTCTCCCTTGCTGCATCCCCACCCTCCTCACCCTCAGCAGATGACCTTCTTTACCCTTTACAGAGAAAATACATCTAAAAACTCTTCTGAAAAGTCCCATAATTTTACCAATATGGGGTCCTAATCTATTTCTCTGGGATACTACAGTACCATTTATACCTTGTTTATATTGTGCCTTTCCTCTGAATCTTTCATCTTTCAAATTTGTTCCAATATTTATTAGCATCAAATTTGATATAAGTAGTGGGGCTTTCAGTCAATGTGTAAGATGAAGGCTTTATTCTCCAACATGTAAAACCACATAAAACACACTCAATTATCTTCCCCTGATCCTGTTCTCTCCTGAAGATGCCATTTATCTTTCCCTCTTCTTTTAGTATTAGGCTTCTAGAAGGAGAAAATAACACTTTTCAACTCCCGTTTGCTCCTGAACCAATCCTCCTAACTCAACTGCAACGGTTGATGGCAGGATCACCAATTACTGCCTTCCTACAAAGTTTAAGAGTTTGTTTTTCATTCTTCATTGTGCTTAATCTCTCTTTAGCACAGTGCTGTCTTCTCTCACCTTCTTGAAATTTTCTGCTTCCTTCTTCCTTGAATTCCCTGTTACCCTCTTCCCAGTGCTTCCTCCCAGTTACTTTTAGTTTCCATTTTAGCCTCATCTCCAGAATTGGACACCTCCCCTCTATTTTCTATCCCACTGATTAACTCAGTCTGTTTTCCCGTCTCCCATCATTTTTCTTGGCATTAGCTTGTTGCCTTTTGAGCATTTTCACTGACTACTAGAATTATGGTCCTTTAAAAGAAAATGAGGTTCTCTTCTAAGTTCCCTATGCCCCATTACTTATGAACAAAGGTGCCTCCTTTATTTAAAATATCAATGATCACAAATGGTGGTTTATATGTATATTATAATGCTTTTGTCAGTGTTTATGTCCTGCCTAAGTAGCTATGTTGGGATAATAATCTATAATGATAACACCTGGCATTTGTTAAGAGTTTTATGTTTTAGGCATTGTGCTAATTACTTTAAATGCGTATAATTTTTTTAAGTTTATTTATTTTGAGAGAGAGAGAGAGAGCAAGAGCACACATGTGCGTGAGCCAGGGAGGGCCAGAGAGAGGGAACCCCAAGCAGGTTCTACACTGTCAGCACAGAGCCAGATGCAGGGTTCTATCTTACAACTGTGAGATCATGACCTGAACCCAATTCAAGAGTCAGATACTTTACTGACTGAGCCACACAGGCACCCCTTAAATGCATATTTTATTTGATTTTCACAATGAGGTGTTCTTATCATTCTCTTCATTTACTGACAACAGAAATGAAGGGTAATAATTGCTGAAGGTCACCTAGAAGATAAGTGATGGATATAGGATATGGAACTAGATAGGCATAATTTTAGATTCCAGGATTTGGCCAGATTCTACATGGTCTTACGATGCAGTATGTTCAGAAATTCACAGAATTGCCAGTAGTACTACCCTCAGACCAAAGGATGAAGAGCCCTCACCTCGGTCTCATAGCAGGTTTTGTTCTAACTCTTCTCCACAAGGTAAGAAAGTTGGTACTTGCCACTGAAAGTCCATGTCCTCTCCTCTACCCCGTGTCCATTTCCAAGGTATGCACATACCTCTTTCCTAGGTCTGTTCTCCTGAGCAAAGACCACAGTGTCAGAGTCCATACAGCTAGTGATGCCCACAGAAGTGTATTTGAGACCTCATGGTGTGGGACAGAACTGGGTCAAGAGAAAGGTAACAGACGGCAAACCAGGGATTGGACTCTTTCTGCTCTACCATGTTCTAGCACAGAAATTGAAGGAGTCTAAAGATCCTAAGCCCTGGCCTTCCAGGTAATACAAAGATAAATTTTTCAAAGTAGAGCAGAAAACATTTTATTTTACAGTTGCTTAAGCTTGATTGAAAACTCTTAAATATTTAGACAGATGCCATATGGGCCTCAATTGTCTGCTTGTCCCCGGCCCTGAAATTGTTAGGAGCAGGTCTGGATGTCAAGTTATTTTTTTTTGTCATTTAAAGCTACGGGAGGCCAAACATCACAAAGGTTTTTTGTTTTGTTTTGTTTTGTTTTTTTAATACTTACCACAATATTATAGCTTTTAGAGCATATTTTTAAAGTTTATTATATTTAAGAATCACCCTGAGCAATAATTTTTAAAGTTTAATGTGCCTAGAAATTGCCTGGGAATTTGTTAAAATGCAGGTACAAATCCAGCAGATTGTAGGTAGGGCCTGAGAGTGGGAATTTCTAACAAGCTCCCAAGTGATGTTGATCCTGTTGGTCTTTGGATCACATTTTGAGCATCAAGGACCTGAAGTTCTTGTTTAAAATGCAAATTTGTAGGCATCACCCTCAGAAATTCTGATTAACGAGATCTAAATGGAATCCAGATGGTAAGAAAAACAAGAATTTTTAAGAAGCAACCCAGGTGGTGCTGGTAAGGTGGTCTGTAGCCCACATTTTAAGAACAAATGCTTTAGAACATGCCTCTCAATCTTAACTATGCATATGGATTCCTGGGGATCTTGTTAAAATGCAGATTCTGAGTTAGAGTCTGCATTTCTGAATGGCCTGTGCTGTGGACCTGCCAACCACACTCTGAGTAGCAAGACGTTAGGAGGCAGCCTCAGGGTCGACATCTGTTGGCCATTTTGAATACCATGTATTTAATTGTGAGGTCAATAGTGAGAAGGTGATTTGGGGTGTTAGACAACATCCTCAATCCTTTGCTTCACAATTTTCATAGAAATAATCTTCAGACCCTTTGTATGGCACCAGATTTGTTGGTAGTCCCTGTTTGGGAGCAAGAATTTCCGTTCTCTTCAATGGTCCTTCTTGCTGGACTGAGAAGCAAATTGACACGAGACAGATTAACAGGAGAAAATCAAGTTTAATAGCATACATATGGGGCATCTGCACAGACAGTGGGGCAAAATGAGGTGTAGATGTCATCTTGAAGGAGAATTGGGTAGGGGACTGGGACCTCAGAGGAAAGGAGTGTAATTCACAGGGTGATAAGAAAAGCAGATGTTTGGTAATTAGGTGTTGCCCTGCCATGCAGATGGGTCACTCCGATAAAATTTATCTCTGCTAATAATCCTTATTCTGGGAAACACCCTCCCCCCCCCCACTTTAGATACTTCTGTGTAGTTGGGGGGAGGGGCAAAACTTATCTCTTGAGCCCACAGTGTCGCCAGTATCTTCAGCTCAAAATAATCCACATGCCAAAGTAGCACATTGGAAGTGGGGGGGTCTGGCTGTCCTGAACCCCATCAGTTTTCCTTGGGAGTTTTGCACATTAAAAGTTGAGCTGGTAGCTTGTCTCATTTCATCGACCCAGTCTCTGAGAGGTTAGTTGAGTCAAACTCATTTCAGGAGGCAGTATTTCAGGTATATTTTCAAAGTGAGACCTATAGTTCAAGTGATCAGGTATTCAATAAGAGACATTTCTATGGAAACAAAAGAAAACCAATGGTTAGTAATTGGATCAAGTGATAAAGCCAGTTACTGAGTTCTGAAGGTAGTTACTTGAGAAGACTTCCAGATATCAGACTCAAAGCATCCTCAGATAGAGTGGTGATCACTGATGTGACAGATAGTCCTAGGTTGTAGTTCAAGTGTCTCTAATGATCTTTGAGTGGGCCAATGAGCAGCGGGCACAAAGATGGTCAATGTATGAGCTATTGTGATTTCTTTACATCTGTCACTTATATTTAGTTTGCAGGGCTTCAGGGAAAAGGGCAGTTTTAGTTCTCAAATGATTCCAAGTCAGAAAGGTAGGAGAAAAATCAAAATGTTAGTTTGAAGAACTGTAGCCAGGCATTGGAGGATACCAGAGGAAATGAGGATATAGTCCATTTTATAATGAATAGAATTAAAATCTAATATTCTCAAAGAAGTGTTACTGAAATATACTTTCTCCCTCTAATCACCATCATTTTTACCAAAGATAGCCAAATTAACACTACTTTGTTTGCAAAATAAGTCTAGGTTTAAAAAACTTGGCTTAATTATTTATATTAAGTGCAATAAGAGTAGTGGTTGACCACATAATTTTAATAACCTCTAGAAGCCAGAAGTCAGGCCAAATACTTGCCATCAGAGTTCACCAGCAATGCCTATATGTTCGGGTGAATTCCTCTCTTTTTGAGGTCCCCAAAATATCCTGAGGTTCCTGCACCTGTGAGGAAGTGACCTTCCTTACTTACCTTGTAAGGTTGCTGGGAACTCTGGAAGCAAGGTATCAGGCTTCTATTTCCATTGGGACTTTACTGGCTCCAGAAATTCAACCTCAGAATCTTCAACGTTTATTTATTTTTGGGACAGAGAGAGACAGAGCATGAACGGGGGAGGGGCAGAGAGAGAGGGAGACACAGAATCGGAAACAGGCTCCAGGCTCTGAGCCATCAGCCCAGAGCCTGACGCGGGGCTTGAACTCCCGGACCGCGAGATCGTGACCTGGCTGAAGTCGGACGTTTAACCGACTGCGCCACCCAGGCGCCCCTCAACCTCAGAATCTTAAAGCTTTCTGATCGAATCGGTCGATGCAGATCTTTCTCAGATATGACATTCCAGTCAAAGCCTTAGTAATATAACCAGTGTTTCCAATTGTGTCCTATAATAGGGAGAACAGATTCTTACTGAACTTATACAATAAATATATTGCCATCAAAACATAAGAATACTCACTGAGAGTTTCTGAATTCTGGAGCATTCCAGTAGGGAGAAAAGACAAATGTTTAAATGTGTTCACAAAGGTATATTTAATTAAATTGCTGTAAGTCAGTTAGCTTAAGAGAAGAGGTTTTCTTAAATCTAGAAAAGAAAGCCCCATTTTTAAAAAGTCAGTAATGCTTAGAACAAAAGGTCATGAAAAATATAATTATCTTCCTCAATTCATTTAGTTCCATGTTACTAATTTTTTTTCCTGCTTGAATCCAATTTTTTTATTAGTTCTGGAAATTTTTACCTAGTTCAGTTTTATGATCTTAAAGTTATCAGAAACCTGGACTCAGAGTTTTGTTGTTTTTTTTTTCCATGATTCTCACTGAAGATGAAATACATTTCCAGGAAACTTTTATAGAAGTATCTGAGTAAAAGTATAACTGTAAATGACAGAAGACTTAAAAATGACCATATTTAAAGATTTAAAGAGTTTATTACGGTGCAATTGACATAAGGAAATTTGGTTATTTTTGTGACATATAGCACTTCAAGATAATAACATATCAGGATACAGATTTCTAGGAGTTTTGTATAATTTTAGCATACTTATTTTAATAATATATCAACATAAATACAATCTAAGAGGGTTTAACACCACTTTGCTTGACAAAACTTCCCATGTAATTTAACAAACCAAATAAGCCTAATTAGTTTAATTTCCTACATTCCAGGGGCCTACTGAAAAATTTCACATAAACTGTGGTCAGAAGACCTCATTTTACAATTTAATTTTGGGAAGTATGTCAAAAAGTATCAAAAGGTTTGAACACTTGGAGTACCTGGGTGGCTCAGTCAGTCAAGCGTCCGAATTTTATTTCCACTCAGGTCGTGATCCCAGTGTCATGGGATAGAACCCTGCTTGGGCCCCGTGCAGAGCCTGCTTGGGATTTTCTCTCTCTCTCCCTCTGTCCCTCTCCCAAATTCATGCACACACTCTCTAGAAAAATTAAAAAAAGGTTTGAACACTTGATTAAATAGGATCACAAATCATTATGAAACATTATTTAATCATACATTTAATTGAAGTGATTTAATTGAAGTAATTTGTCTTAAATTTTCCTTCTTTAAATAACCAGTCTTATTTTAGGACAGTATTATTTTCTTTCCCCTCAACAAATATGTATTTTTATTCCTCATACTTTTTCTTACCAAAAACACATTATCTTACTTTCCTTGCATACAGGGTTGTTTCCCTTATTTCCTGTAGTCTTAATTGCATTTATTAGAATACTCAGTGCTCATAAATCTTAATTTCTAGTGAAAACTAAGTAGTAAGCAATTGTGAACTGTTACACCAGAACTCTTTAGATTGGCAAATTTATTAACATATTACATTATTTTCAGAAACCTTTTTTCATAGCACAATCTTTCAATAAAAGATGAAACATGTTTGTTAACAGACCCAAATGTACCCTTAGTTTTTCTATAATATATAAGACAAAAGTAGATAAACCATGCTCGGTCTTAATGTTTCATTATTTTATCTGGTTTGTAAATGATATAGATAATCAGTGAACTTTACACATCATTTAACGTAGAAACACTTTAGAATTCTAGGTTATCCAAACATTTTGGAAGCTGTTTAAAAGTTTACCTACAAATCTTTTTCTTTTATTTACTTGTTCTTAACAATTATGCTTAGATCTCCTACACAGTCGTCAAAAGGCTTTAGACAAAGTCCACCATTATTCCAAGTGTTTTTCCCTGACAAATTTTGTAACAAAGATACCATGCATTCATTTGACTTTTAGTAAACAAAAGCAGAATAAGAGTTTATATTTAATGCTGATAACTCTAAAGACAGATCTATTTTAATTAAACCGCTAACCTCAAATTAGCTTTAATACCAAGTATTTTCCAATTATGTGAATTTGAGAAACATTTGAGTTAGTTCTATATTTCTGAGTTTTAGAATGCCCAGTCCTTACAAGTACTTGCCTTCAAACCAATTAAATCAAGCTCCTTTACAAATTAATTTTAGCAATACCATCCCGATGTAAAGAAAATATTTCACATTTATAACATACATGGACACACACACATAAAAAACACAGACAAGATGTAAACAAAATCTGTTTTGTTTCTACTAATATTTGTGGAAAGGACATTATAGGCCCAATTTTTAAATACTTCTATGTATGTATGTATTTTTTATGAAAAACTTTTCTGTAAAGTTTGCATGTCAGAGAAGGGCCCTTAAGAGAAGATAAGGTTAGAAAATTTATATCAAAGACACAGAAACAGTATCTAAAGTGTTCTCCAAGGTGGATATTTGGAGTTTACCTATCATCAGAGGTGCTAGAGTCTGAGCATAAAAGCCCCTTCACAGCACTTTGTATTTTAAAAAGGCCTCTTTCCCTCTTTCTTTTTTTCTAGCCTCAGGAGACTGTGGGCTGTTTACATATCAGAAACAGGATAAGATTTAAAATTTCAAGAGACAGAAAAAGAATGTAAAAAACATATATATTTTTTTAAGTATAGAAAAATTTTGTTCTAGTATCCGGATGTGTTAAATAAGAGGAGGAGCGCCTGGGTGGCTCAGTTAGTTGGGCGGCCGACTTTGGCTTAGGTCATGATCTCACAGTTGGTGGGTCTGAGCCCTATGTTGGGCTCTATACTGACAGCTCAGAGCCTGAAGCCTGCTTTGAATTCTGTCTCCTTCTCTGCCCCTCCCCCACTCGTGCTCTGCCTCTCTCTCAAAAATAAATAAACATTAAAAAAAATTAAATAAGAGGAATAGGTGAGGTTTGGAGATTGGTAAAGGTAAGTGGACTCTAACTGGTTTCTAGATTTACAGCTCTGCTTTTGCAGAGATTTGTATAAAGACCGTTATTCCTAGGGTGGCTCAGTCTGTTAAGCATCTGACTCTTGGTTTCTGCTCAGGTCATGATCTCATGGGTTCGTGAGTTTGAGCCCTGCTTAGGATTCTCTCTCTCCCCCTCAAAAATAAAGAAATAAACATTAAAAAAAGTTGTTCCTGGGGCGCCTGGGTGGCGCAGTCGGTTAAGCGTCCGACTTCAGCCAGGTCACGATCTCGCGGTCCGTGAGTTCGAGCCCCGCGTCAGGCTCTGGGCTGATGGCTCAGAGCCTGGAGCCTGTTTCCGATTCTATGTCTCCCTCTCTCTCTGCCCCAAAATAAATAAACGTTGAAAAAAAATTTTTTTTTAAATAAATAAAGTTGTTCCTAATTCTGGAAAGAACTGGATTCCAACGTGAATATCTTTTTAAATACATTTGCTTCTTTATACCAGCGAGAATGTTTTCTTAATGTTTATTTCTGAGAGAGAGAGAGAGAGAGAGAGAGACAAATAATCTGAAGCAGGCTCCAGGCTCTGAGTGGTCAGCACAGATCCTGACACAGGGATGGAACCCATGAGCCATGAGATCATGACCTGAACTAAAGTCAGAGGCTTAACCTACTGAGCTACCCAGCTGCCCCTATGCATCAAGGAGAATTTTTTTTTAATATATGAAATTTATTGTCAAATTGGTTTCCATACAACACCCAGTGCTCATCCCAAAAGATGCCCTCTTCAATGCCCATCACCTACCCTCCCCTCCCTCCCACCCCCCCATCAACCCTCAGTTTGTTCTCAGTTTTTAAGAGGAGAATTTTTAAACTAAAACGGGAACCAATAAACTTATGCCTTTGTAAAGTCTGTTTAAGCATTTTAACAAAGTTCTTTTTTTTCTGGGTATACAATTCAACGTTGGCTTCTATTAGCCCCTCGATATTGACCTTTTGCAAATCATTTCTACGAGGGTCTTGGGGAAATTTTGGTCATCTATTTCCTCAGAAGGCAAGGTTGTGAATATAGCCAAATAACATCTCTAATTACTCTCTATAGTCGGTAGGATCTTTTTTGAAAGTAGAGGTAAAAGAACTTTATAATTTAGAAGCTCTGCTGTTGTCCAAGGAACAATTTTTTTTTCTTTGGCCTTGGGGCATCTGGGATATTCCTGCAGGGGACATGTATAAGAATGCCTGAGGCTTGGCAGGGCCTGATTATAGAGTCCTAGAAGGTAGATGCAAAGCAAGCCTTATTGCCAGTCTTGGGTGCCTTTGTTAAATTTATTTTCTGGCTTTCAGCATTTACATAACAACCTGTGAACTCTGAGCCTAGAGATTAAGACAGAGTCATCTCTATAAATCTTGTAGGGAAAGAGGAGTTAAAACAGGCAGATGTGGTCAGATTTTATGGGAAATTTGTATTGGATGGTTTGGCACATTTCTTTTTGCCTTAAGTCTAACTTATTTTATCTTGTCAAGGGAGTCTGTAAGGTTAGCTCTTGTACTAATAAGATAACTGAGAGCTCTTCATTATATATATCATATATTTATTATATCAATACAAAAAATATATATTATATGTATATAAAATATATATTTATTATAGGTATGTAATATATATTATGTATAAGATATAAAATATATACAATATATATTTTTATATAATCTATAGTACATAGAATATATATTAATATATATAATAAAAATATACAATACATATATATTATATATTTATTATATAGTACATTTATTATATAGTACATTACACACATATAATATATGATATATATTTTTATATATTATATATTGCATATTATATATTATATACACAATACATTATGTTTATTGTATATATTTAATATATACTACATATTTATATGTGTAATATATATTTATTATATATAATATATATATACATATACACACATACACATTGCCAATTTAAAGGACCCATCATTTATAAAACCAAACCAAACAAGGAATGCCTGGGTGGCTCAGTCGGTTAAGCATCTATCTGACTCTTGGTTTCAGGTCAGGTCATGGTCTCATGGTTCATGAGTTCGAGGCCCACATTGGGCTCTGTGCCAATGGTGGGAAGCCTGCTTTGGATTCTCTCTCCCTCCCTCTCTGCCCCTCCTCTACTCTCTCTCTCCTAAAATAAATAAATAAAGGATCCATCATCTGGCCATTGATGAGTAGGATCTATTCACAGTGACTCAAATCAATAGCAATTTTTAATGGCTTAACAAAAGACACAAGAGGAGTTCAGCAGCCTCCATTATCTAAAAGTTTACTCCCCAAAGTAGTCTAAAAAATCAAAGGCTTTCACTGCATAAGGATGGTCTCTGGCCTCCCATGAAAATGAAAGACACCGCCAGTCACAGACCTACTAATCTGTGACACCAAATAGGAGCTCTGGAAGGGACTTTCTATCATTAATCAAGCCATGAAGGTTGAGACAACAAAAGTTACTATGAGCTAGAACCTGTCATGATAAACACCCCTGAGAGCTGGCACAGCTAGGCAATAAGAGAGGGGCTCAGATCTCCAGTCTATTTAACTCTTCACCAAGGTGCACCCTGGTAAGTGCACTCTCCAGATAGTGGAGACCAAAGAGAATATTCTCAGTGGTTACCAAGCCATGCTCTTAGATTTTTCCTTTCCTCTTTTTCAGTGTCCTGACAGCTTTCTTATCTACACCTTGAGTCTCTTGAACTCGCACTAATACCTAGGTGGGAAGTGCTGCAGGGTTAGGGACTGTGTGTTGTTTTTATAGTGTACCTCATTGCACAGAAGTTTTCTTGAGGTTGGAGGATGACCTAGTGTCAATCTAACCCATTTTGTGGCCAACTTATCCTATCACACATGGGAGTCTTCTTGAGGCAGCTAGTGCTCTAACAGCCTTTAAGTGTTCCACCCATGTCCACCAATTTTGCAGCTTTGGCTTGCAAGATGTCCCTTAGCAACAGATGACAAACAACATAAGAGACATAGGCAAAGGGAAATAAAGACCCTCTATGGGAGGAAGGGATCAGTAACCAGGGTACTTAACCAAATTTAACCAGAGTCCCTTAGCCTAAGGAACTAATTCCATGACTATTTTCTCCTGCTAATCTAGATTTAGAAAGAGCAAAAAAGGACTCTCACCATTCCTGCTCCATTGGACTCTGCAGATAGAAAGGCTGACATGGTAAGAAATCTCACCTTCTGCCACAGTATGTCAGATGTCCCAGGATCTCTCAGCTGTAGCAGTGTCTGGGTGAGTGGTGTCCAGCGAGTGAAAGGATTCTGCCAAGTACACCAACTGTTTGGGAGCAAATAATTCCTGTCCCTTCAAGGGTCCTTCTAGCTGGACGAAGAATCAAAATGACATGAGAAAGATTAACAGGAGAAAATTGAATTTAATAGCATACATATGGGGGATTTGCATACAGAGTGGGGCAAAATGAGGTAGAGATGTGACTCTCAACTAAGGAGAAGGGGGTAGGGGCCTGGGACCTCAGAGGAAAGGAATGAAATTCACAAGGTGATAAGAGTAGATGTTGGGTAATTAGATGTTTGCCCTGTCATGCAGATGGGTCACTCAGATAAAATTTATCTCTGCTAATAACCTTTATTCTGGGAAACACCCCCATTTTAGATTCTTCTGTGTAGTAAGGGAGGGGCAAAAGTTTCTTGAGCCCACAGCATCTTGAGTGTCTTCAGCTCAAAATAATCTGCATGTCTAAGTGGCATATTCTGAGGGGACCTGGCCCAAACCCCTTCATCCCTTTCCTATGCTTCTGCTAAAGTTTGGCCCATCTTATATCCCTGAGTAACAACTGAGCTGATACTACATGTAGAAGTTTCCAAGAAGCATCTGTGGTTGTTGAACACCTTGAATAGACCCTAGACATTCCAGACCTTTGGGCCAAAAGGGATACTTAACAACTGAGGAAATGGAGGTCCCGTAGGAGCCTACTGAGTGATACTGAATGCCATGAGTGCTCAGTGTATGTTGTGAGAGATTATTAAGCTCATAAATTGGGGATGTAGAGAGGAATAACTCAGCTGCTGGGGTTCCTCTGGATAATCCATTTTACAGCCTGAATCATGCTCTGTGGTCAGAGGAGTTTGTGCCTATTCGTCACGCTAGTTCTAGTATTTGTGATCAGATTAGTGACAGGCTGTGTCCACAGAGCAGCTCACAAAGGTGAAACAGGTAACACAAGGGTTGTTAACAATGCAGAACTTGGCTTTCTGCGAGGCCCAGAGATGCCGTTCTCCTGAGGCACCCAGGGTCAGTGTGCGTTCAACATGCTTCTGTGAAATAAAGGAGGCAAAGTCCTCCACATTGAGCTAGCTTTCTTAAGATGTGTTAGATCACGCTTATTTTGAGAGACATCCATTACAAAATCGTGTAACACCTTTATAGTGTTGCAGATTTTAATATCTCCTTACATCTGCCTGCTTTTAAATACTGGAACACATACACAAGATTCATTAAACATAAAAATAAAAATGGGGCAGCAAATTCTTTAAGCTGGTAGAATACTTAAAAGGTTTTATTTTTCCTCTTCAGTAATCCGTAAATAAGTCAAATCCACCTCTCCATCAGTGAGAATATTGGTTTATTCATCTCAGAGAATGATGAACCAATAAAATGTACTTGATTCCTAAGGACACTTCCTCAAAAAAATGTAAATTTCTTTACCATTCAATGACAGACACTCTCTAATATATATCACAGATATTTTGCATATTTCAGCATGTGGAAACAAGAAATTGAGAGCCCTTCAAGGTCACCTACCCCAGGGTTATCAGCGTGTGGTCTTTAGACCAGCAGCATCAGCCAAATTTGGGATTTTGTTAGAAATGCAGATTTTTAAACTATATCCTTGACCAAATAGGTTCACCCCAAAAGTGTGTATTTTAATAAGCCTTCTAATGATTCTGGCACAGGCTCAAATTTGAAAGCCACTAATCTATACAAATTCCTTCCAATTAAATTAATTGAAAAGACATTTCTTATCCACCTCAAGAGGAGGAAGCAGAAGCTTTGGCCCAGAAGAGATTTTAAATATTTTTTTTAAAATTTATTAATTTTGAGAGAGACAGAGAGAGACAGTAAAAATGGGGGAGGGGCAGAGAGAGGGAGAGAGAGAATCCCAAGCAGGCTCTGCACTGTCAGCACAGAGTCCAATGTGGAGCTCGAACCCACGAACCATGAGATCATGACCTGAGCCGAAACCAAGAGTTGGACACTCAACTGAATGAGCTGCCCAGGCACCCCCAGAAGAGATTTTAGTGGAGAAATGTTATCATGAATGTAGAGCTTTAAAGATGAGACTAGGGGCACCTGGGTGGCGCAGTCGGTTAAGCGTCCGACTTCAGCCAGGTCACGATCTCGCGGTCCATGAGTTCGAGCCCCGCGTCGGGCTCTGGGCTGATGGCTCAGAGCCTGGAGCCTGTTTCCGATTCTGTGTCTCCCTCTCTCTCTGCCCCTCCCCCGTTCATGCTCTGTCTCTCTCTGTCCCAAAAATAAATAAACGTTGAAAAAAAAAATTAAAAAAAAAATAAATAAAGATGAGACTAGAATTGCCATACAAAAATTAAAATTTTAAATGAATTCGTAAACAGAGGTCTCTTTTCACTTTTTCACTACGTACCAACAAGAGGAAACCACTTTGGCTGGAAAGATAGGATAAGAAGCCCAGTCGGTTTTGCCCCCATCATGAGGTTCTGGAATGGGATCAGTTCTCTGGAAAGCTCATAAGAAAAGAACAACTTGAGAGTGCAAAGGTAAAATGAGCATAGAATGTTATAAAAGCATTTTCAAGCAGCCCACCCAGACAAGGGAATGGGAACGTGGGGGTGTGAGTGGAAGGGAAGTCTGCTATTACGTCCTTACTGTAGGGATTTCTCTTCCTCATCATGTTATGCCATTCCATGAGCTTTGAGCCTCACAGTGTTCTCTTTGAAATGACAGAAAAAATAATGAAGGTGAGAGAGCTGTTTCACAGCATTAATGATCTCAATTGAACTGTCTGGCATTTATTATTTACAGTATTTCCCACATTAATTTTTGGCACAAGAGTATGTTAGTGGATTGCATACCATGGACAGGAAAGAAGGTTTTTGAATTTATTTCATGCAAGCTAAAAAGTTCACACTGATTTATAAATGTACAATGGAATAAGATTCAATGAGCCTTGATGAGACAAAGCTGAAATCATTCCGAATCAGGAGCCTGAAATATTATAGGCAGTTCGTTCATCTCTGAAATCTCATACTGTTATTTAAATTCCTCTAAGTTCATTAATCCCATTTAATAGCAGCTGATGCAAATCCACTTGGACTTTGGGGAGGGAAAAAAATAATGGGCCATATAATGCCTTTGTGCCACAGAAAATAATACAATTATTTTTACTTTGCAAGAAGTCACAATTGAAGAGTTTGAGATTTTGAGCTGCCATAACTACAAATTTAGCAAAAAGTAGGCATTTAATGATAGAGTTCACTTTGGTGGTTTAGGTTTTATTTTGAATGTTTGTTTTGTCTTAAAAACACTAATGCTGAAATGTTGTCTCAAATCTTTATTTTCAAATCACTTATTATATTACCATAAATTACAGGGTGCAGTAAAGGCCAGATTTGAAAGAAAGCACACTTTACTGTCTCATTTTTCTATAAATAACATGACACTTTATGAAATAAGGATTATCATAAAAGTTTCTCTTTTTTTTCTCCTATAACTCCAGTTAGCTAGTGCTGAGCTAATGGCCTTCCTCCAAGTAGCTCAGTGGACTATTCCAAATATAGGAGCATAATGGGTAGAGGTTAACTGTAGGAAGTCTGAGAAAAACGGTAATCTATAATTTTGCCACAATTATAATGTTTCCCTTAAATAATAGTGAAGTCTATGGGGTGAGTGCTAACAAATACCTTTTAAAGATGCTCTTATTACTTTCGTTGTCTTGATGCTTTTGCACTCTCCATAGATGCCATTAGAAGCAGTGACAGAGCTGGGCCTCTGACCCACAGCGGGTTAGAGGTTGTGGTTAACAAGCAAACAGAGGACCTCAGCCCATTGGCCCATCCTCCAGGGTGGGGTGCATCGTTATCTAGGAGACCGTCTGTGCCACTCTTACAGGAAGCAAATCTAGCAAAACTAAGAGACTGTCAGGTTTAACCAGGCCTCCATGTAAGCCTCTCAGGGGAGAAAATCGTGTTTGGCGCCATTGGGATGACTCTGAGAAAACCTTTATTTTTTCAATAGAGGCAGAAGATAGCTAAAATTTCTCAAAGTTAATGCGTTTAAGTGTAAATCCTATTTTGTCTGTTTCGCACCATGCCTTTGAGAAAAGAAATGTTACCAGGAGAACCATCTCTCGGATAAAGGACCCAGTAAATCATACAGACAGCTCTGTGGGAATATCCTAGGTGCAGTCTGCCTGGGGCACACTCGTGTCCCGAGAATCAAAGCAGAACATGTGAGTCGCACATTGAAAACAAATGGTGAGCAGTGAGTGAGCTGAGCATCTCTGTAATTAGGCCTGTAATTGTGAAGTAAAAGATACACAGTTAGCAGGCTTCAGGATCTCTGTTTATCAAATATCTTGGGAACAAAGAAAGGTCTGTGTGGAGGGAAAAATCTCCCGGAGATCAGGGACAGAGGAGCAGTAAAACACAAACTGTCCTGGGTGGATTTATTGGTATATTTCAGGAGAGTCCTCCTTCTGTCCCCACTGTCACACACTGTACTATTATGGATTGTGATTAGGGATGGGATCATGTGTTTTGCCAAGTTTAAAACCCACACAAAATTGTAGGGTTAGAGTCTGGAACAAAACTCCAACTTCTTGGTGTGGAGTTTTTCTACTTATGGCAAAATGTGGCTTCCGGGAGGGTGAGTTAAGATGCCTCAAAGGGAAAAAATTCTTCCAAAGGAACATTTTGATAATTCAAGTGTAAATAAATATAAATCCAAAACACATTTTTAATTAAAGGGAAATTGCTTAGAAAAACATATTTATATCCACTCCCCTTCCGCATACACTCACTCACAATCCTCTCCAAATAAAGTTCAAAAGGGGTAGCTCTGGAAAGGGAGGGTTTATAAACCCACACTAGATTGCCTCTTTGAGATAGCGTCTCAGAATCAGGCTTTTTTGAACACACATAAGGCTTATTAAAGTAATGCTAAAAAGTGTTCACAATCACAATAAATCATTATTAAAAATAACTACTTAGGAAACTTCTTTCACCATTTCCCCACATTAAACATCTCTAAATTTTTGCCCTTTTTTCCTGAGAACCTCATCCCTCCACAATCAGGTTTTCTACTTCTGACAAGTCCCTGTGCTGTGAAAGCTGCAATTCCTCTGCATTTTCACCTGTTTGTTACCTTTCCATCACATCGACGCACTTGAACGACTGCATGTGAAATAGGAAGATTTAGTTTTAGCTTTGTTCTTTCTTTTAAGCTCTCTTTCTCTTGTGGCTTTTGTGGTACCTTATAATTATGTTTCATAAGATGCCTTCAGGCCTATCTTCTCCATATATAGATATATAAAAATATATATAATAAGCAACCATTCAAGAGAAAAGAAGACAGGAACAATGGGAGAGAAAATATGAAAAGAAGTATTCAGTTACCCTCAAACATGCGTACTATCTCTGGTGTAGTATTTTTTCTTCAAACCCGGCTTCAAAAGGAAATGGAAAGACACTGATACATAACCTCTTAAAGAGCTCTCACCAGCTGTCTACAAGGACAAGCAGAATTTAGTATTTGTTTCACTATTTATACAACAAAGACCAAAGGAAGTTTCTCTTGAAGATATGAAGTAATTAAAAGAGCACATAGAAGTTAGCCTTGAATTTTTATTTTCAATTGTGTTGTTTTTTTACAATGTCCTTCTACCCCCATATAGAGATCTGTCTCCTCCATGAGCTGAACTCAGGCGAAAGGGTGTATCCGACTCATTTTGATATTGTCACTGCCCACCACTGACCTGGAACTTCCAGGAGGTCCCCAATAAATGTTTAAAAAAATTTTGTACATACATGCGTGTGTGTGCATGCACTTTCCTCTTTTGTCCATAGTAACAAAAGCCATTTATCCTCTCTGAAATCCTCCATTGTGTCCAAGGCTGCTGTGAACAAAAATACCACAGAGTTATGGATAAACTCCACCGGTCAGTCAGGTGTATATTTATACAGACTGTAACCAAAAATTTACTCAAATATTTTGGAATCTAAATTAAGAGGCTTATAATCACATTTACCATATCATCCATGATTGTTTTTTTACTGTTACAGATATCGTCTAAGATAAGATGGGTTTCAGATATGATTTTGGTTTTAATTACTAATGGCACTTGCCGGTAATGAGTTTGTAAAATGCATTTAGAAACTAATGAAACAAATGCCTTTTTTTCTCCCCAGCTTGAAACCATGTGTAGTTGAAAGGCAAAATCAATAAATAAAGTTGATTCATTGATCTGGACTATATGTATTATGAATATATTATTTTCATTTACATTCAAATCCCAAGAAACTCACTCAAAGGACATTTTTGGGGTATCAAAACTGTATTACCTTTCATTGAAAGAAACAAGAAGTCAAAGGATTATATAAGAAATCAGAATTAAACTTTTATTCTAAATTCTAAAATTCAATCTGCCCTGTATTTATGGCAGAAAGAACCTTTATTATTTTAAGTAAATGTTTGGTGTTTGACATCAACTGCAGAGAAGATCTTAAGCTCCTACTTTCAGGGAAAAAAGAAAGCTATTTTTAATTTTCTTTGCCATTCAATGCTTACCATCACACTAATCGAGAGATAATTTAGCAGTAACAATGAAGACTTATGATTCCTTTTTTCTTTAACTGAATTTCTTCTTTTCAAGTTAATGATTAAACATACCTAGTAGCATAAATTGGGGGAAAATGAGATTTCCCAGGCAATGAATGGCTTTCTGATAGGTTACAAATTTATTCTGAACAGATAAGCTACTGTATTTTCAACTGGACAATCAAAATCTCATTTTACTTCAAAGGAAAGGGAGCAATAATTGAATGCCTTGACTGACTTCATATTTATGGCTATTTTCCCATTACAGCATACAGTTGGATATAGTTTTATATGCCTGTGAATTGAACATATTTCTTCTGCACATGGAACTTACTACATGAAGAGGGGTATTGTATCGAAGATAAAATGAGAGGCATACAAGAATCAGGTCAGTGGCAATAAACCGTTCTTGCTAAGTACTCAGTTGTCCTCTCAACAAAATAAAGACTATCTTGGGTTATCTTTTCTTAGAATCCACTCCTTTGCCCCTAAAGTTTAAATATCCATATATTTGTATTTAAGGGCACCTTTTTTTTTCATTATAGAGCTTGAGGAATATGGGAATATACATACTTACAACACCGGTTCTAAAGATGTGAGCAACAACCCAAAGTTGAGACAAAAATAAATAATGTTAATTGGAAATTAAGAACTCGATACAACAATGAAATGGCAGCCAAATTTGTTACGCTGGTGAATGCAGATGTTTTGGAGGGAACTTGAAAGGGCCAGTCCCTTAATCACATATAGTTATCCTCAAACCAAGAGCAGTGAGGACAAACAGATGCCACTGTAGACACAGACTTTTTTTTCCATTTCGCACAGACTTATCTAAAACCAGGCTTCGGTTAGCCTCACTGTTATCATTAACTTTTATCAAATGCCAATGATGCACTTTACCGTGAATGTAACATCAACTGGTCTTGGTCGTTCCTACGTGTTTTTATGTAAAGGGCAAACCCAGACCTCTAACAAGGGTAAGAGCCAAGCTGATATTATTCTTCAAATGTAATGGATAAGGTCCTTGTTTGTAGTTCTCCTTGAATCTTTGATTAAGCCAAATTGCAATCCTGCCAAATCTTATGGCGTGTATTGCAGGTAACCTAACTTCATGGGGCTTGTTCTTTTAATTTATTTTTTAAGACCTAAGGCTCAAGGGATCCTACCTTTGGGAAACAGGCTGCTATTAATCCAAAGGAATTAAAAATCAGAAACTATGAATATTCACTTTGATATACAAAAGGCAGGTCTAGAAGAGCTTCATAGGAACAGCTCATCATGTCATGTGACGTTTATTGAGATTATATTGTAAGTGATGACGACCACGATGCTGCTCTTGGCCTCAAACACTCACAATCCGGGGGGCGGGGGGGGGGGGTTACTGGGATACAAATATGTAAAAGAGAATTGCATGCAGTTGCACAGGGGTAGGGAATTGCACACTTGGGTTCTCTTACTCGATAGAGCGGAGTGGCAGTAAGGAGAGGAAATTCTTCCTCAAGGACGAATGTGGTTGAGCTGCGTCTTGAAAGACTAATGAAAATTAGCCTGTCCAAGGGCTAGAGGTAGAGTGTTCAAAGAGGAGGAAATGATACAGAAGTCAAGTAACGGAAACAAAGGAGAGGTCAGGGCATCAAGGCAACTTGCCAGTAGTGCGGTGGGCTGAACATGCAGAAAGTGGTCCCAGGTGAGGCTGCAAAAATGAGGGCAATTCCAGAGGACTTTGCAGAATGCTTCAGGATTTACGCTAACATCCCTGGGGGCCTTTTGGACCCTTCAAAGGAAGTGAGTGCTACGGGCAGTTTTACATTAACAACAATAACAACAAAATTACTGGCACCCTGTAGAGGATTTTTGGAGAAAACTGGAGTAATTGGAGAGGAGTGACTGGTGCTTTAACGGATTCTGAGATAGCACTGTGGTTTCTCTCTTCAGGTCTAATTCCTAAACATAATAGTACTGTTTGTTTGAAGTCTCTAAGAAAATATGGACTTCTGCCATGTCTCATTGGAATGCTTCCTCACTCAGCCAATCGGCTTATAGGAAAGGCACCAGAAACATGACTATTCCAGAAAGGCGAACCAAAGCAGATAATATTTTCTTCTTCAGGGAGTGGCCCCATCAGAAGCTATATGGCAAGTCCCTCCGCTTCCCATTTCACCAGGAAGATCATTGCCACAGTTTCACTGTTGAGATTTATTAAATCTCTCTTTGATGTAAACATATCCGCGGTAATCATGGTCCCCCTTCAGCAATCTCACTATGACCAGCAGCTCTTGGTAATATTCATGCCTTGTGCTGTGATAAGCATATACGTGCATTACTGTATCAAATCCTCCAACAACCCGTTGAGATAAGATGTCATCATCATCAGCTTCTTCATCATCATAGCCCCATTTTGCATATGAAGAAACGAAGGCTTGGGGTGCCTAAGTGGCTCAGTTAAGCGTCTGACTTTGGCTCAGGTCATGGTCTCATGGTTCGTGGGTTCAAGCCCCACATCAGGCTCTGTGCTGACAGCTCAGAGCCTGGAGCCTGCTTCAGATTCTGTGTCTCCCTTTCTCTGCCCTTCCCCCACTCTCACTCTCTCAAAAACAAAAGTTAAAAAAAAAAAAATGGAAGAAACGAAGGCTTGAAGAAGTTCTATGATTTGCTCCCAGGCAACACCAGGAAGTGGCAGGGCCAGGATAGGAACCCAGAGCTGTTTTATATCAAAGCTTGTCCCCTTGGAAGTTTCTATGTCCTGCCTGTTTGCACCAGTTTTCACAAGAATGTTTTAACTTTTAACTCTCGGTTCTAACGTATTTCTCTTTAGCAGATGATATACTGCCCTTCAAATGAAAATATTTTAGCATCTTCAATAGCATTTTTTAAATAAACTCTTTATAGTTTTATTTGTGTCTACTGGCCTTTTAGAAGTCTCTGTTTTGTTGCCACTTTGGTTTTATTTGTATTTTAAAGCAAGATCTTTCTTCCTGTGGAATCCACACAGGCCACTCTTGGGACTTCCTTACGTTGCAGCAAAGGCTAAAAATGGAAAATTCAGGGTCCTTAACTGGACTCTGGCTTTATAATTGCCTCTGTGGTGCTCTCCCCACATTCCCAGATGTGCCAGAGAGACAGAGGGTAGTGAGGGAAGTGAAATGTTAAAATAAGGCTAAGCAAACAGTTTGCCCAACAGATGTTAACCCAATTCATAATTTAAAAGTTCCTATTTTTGCTCACCACTTAGACAATGGACATTTTAATTTCTCCTCAAAACACTGCCTGTGAATTAGGTTCAGAAAGCTACAGTCATCAATATTTCCATCAAACTTTTTTCCTAGTCATGGGTCAAAAAAAACAAAACAAAAGGAATACGTGTTCTTTTTATTTGAAGCATAGCATTATTATGAAGCCTTGTTAGGACTTAAAACAGTTTGTTTAAATATGTCTTAGTTAATATGGTTACCAGGACTAGATTTAATCATGGTTGAGTAACTTATTGTTATAGCACAAATCCTATTGGAAAAGCAATACCCAAGAGTTACATTTACATAATTTTAAATAGAATAATTGAAATTAACTATAACTAATCAGCATTTTTCCCCCAAGACACTCTTCATAGTAACCTTTGTCCTTAGATGTAATTTAGGCATTAAACAACCCAGTCGGTTCAGTGAAGCAGTATGATCTCCCTATTGAGGTATGGTAGCAGAACGCTTATAGCTGTTACAATGAGAAGAGGAAAATAATACTTGCATAACCTCTAAAATATATTTGACAAGTTATCTGGCAGGATCAAGTTTCAGAATGCAGGTTTCCTAATTTCTCGTGTTATGCTCAAACCACAAGAAAGCTGCACCCCCTCGTCTCCCACATTTGGGTCCCATGACCCCGTACCACAAGTCCCACAAACAGGACCAGTGCATGGGTGCAGGAGGAGAAAGCTGACACACAGCTGGTAAGAATGTTGGTGGTAAAAGTCAAATATATATCGCAGGAACTTAAAATAACTGCAAGCCCAGCCCTTGTGGTATAAATGGCAATAAAGAGAGTACAAAGACACGTGGAAAAGAACAAAGAAAATAAAACCCCCAAGAAAATCTAAAGAATAATCAAATGTTCGGTGAAAGCTCAGGATAATGAGAGAACATCTTTCAAAGAGAGAAATTCTTTGCTGATCTTGCATGAGTACTTGTAGACTTCTATAGTTTTCTTTTGTGTTTTTTTTTTCATGGCATCTTAATCATTTCTCATAGGTCAAAATTATACCCTTCGACACACATGGGCTTTCTACTTAACAGAGGACTGACCCAGGAGTACTGGGATGCTAGAAGAGGGAGGGATAGCCTCCTTATAATTTTAGGTGGATGTACCAAAAATAATAATAATAAAACAAAAAACAAAAAACAACCCAGCAAAAGGAACACGATGATGATAATTTAAAGACATTTTATGGAATTATATGATCAGAGACCTGATCATGGTGACAAAGGTTAAATCCTCAGTCTTACATTTCACAGATGAAAGACAACAACCATCAGATTACTTGAACTGAACTGCCATAGGTTCTGTATTTCAGTTCTAGATTCTCTGATATGCTTTCAGTTCCATGAGTATCCTAGGTAAGTCAGAGATACTGAGAGTGTTTGAATCCTTAAATAGTTGGGGCAACATATATGTTTGCCAGAATCACGTTTAAAACTTCAACTTATTTAAAGTTTATTTTGAGAGAGAGAGTGTGAGAGAGCAAGCAGGACAGAGGCAGAGAGAGAGACAGAATCCCAAGCAGGCTCAGTGCTGTCAGCACAGAGTCGGATGTGGGCTGCTCCTAAGAATTGGGAGATCATAACCTGAGCAGAAATCAAGAGCCAGATGTTTAACTGAGTGACCCAGGCACCTCTAAAACTTCAACAACTTTAAATTGTTTCTTTCAACCACATTAAAGTTATATTTTCTACTTTTTTCCCCC
The DNA here is from genome assembly GCF_022079265.1 of Lynx rufus. Taxonomy (NCBI): domain Eukaryota; kingdom Metazoa; phylum Chordata; class Mammalia; order Carnivora; family Felidae; genus Lynx; species Lynx rufus. The sequence goes on along the minus strand of NW_025814834.1, from coordinate 36,846,271 downwards.
TGGGAAATTGTCTTTTACTTCCCAGTGGGAATAGCGTGGCTTTGGAATAATTTGTATGTTGTACATTTTTACATCCTGGTTTCCAACAAGTCTGTGAGCATGAATGTAATTCTTTCCCTTCCCATTCTGAACTTCTGTGAGAAACTATAACTGCAAAGATGTATTATATGACGAAGTTGAGGACTTCTTTTTTTTTTTTGAGCCCAATGTGGGACTTGAACTCATGACCCTGAGATCAAGACCTAAGCTAGTATCAAGAGTCAGATGCTTAACCAACTGAGGCACCCAGGAGCCCCAAGGAGTTTCTAAGAAGTTATTGCATAAGTAACTTTTGTTATTAAAGCAATATGAAGAGAGATTTTACTGAAGTTGCTTTGCAACCACAAAAATCTTACAGAGGTAATATTTTAACATAGGCTTCTATTTGCAATATTTATGGTCTCAAGTATCTGTGAAAAATGAAACCAAATATGAATCAATTGCATCATATCAATGCAATATGTAGAATGCATTTTCTATATATGTATTGGTTGTTACTACATGTTTTTATTATTCAATATAATACAAATTATTATATAGTATAAATATGTATTGAAACTAAAATATTGGGTACTTTTAATCTTTTCCTGATCGTTTTTAAGCTCTAAAACTATGTCTCATTATGATGGCTTTGAATCTTATATTAAAATATAGACATAAAATACAGACTTTGAAAACTCAGTAATTTTTTAATGGCCCCTCAGAAGGCTTTTTGTAACTTTATGTCATCTTTCTAGTGATGCTAATAGGAAGAAAGGTAATACATATATAACCAAATAGATGGAAAGATTTTTCATACCAAACCTACTGGCTTGCTCATCAAGGTCCTTGGGCTAAGGAAAAATAATAAGTCCTCACTTGGCTCTTCAGGGAACCCAGGGCCAACTTTTATCCCCACAAAGAATGACATATTCCAGGAAAAACTGGGCAGCTTGGTGCAAAAAGAGGGCACACAGTCAACAAATAAGCCACGTGATTAGAGACTTTGTTACTAATTACAATTAAACTGAAAAATAAACAGATTCCTTTTGACTGGAGGATATAGTGTCTGAAGGACAAAGGCTGTCCGGAATGACAGTCCTTTAATATTGTCATTAGCAACACAGGGTTTTTTCAACATTAAGGCCTATGTTCACGATGAAAGTGGAATAATTAGAAAAATTATAAAAGTCACCTTAAAAATTTCTCCTTTCCATTTCTGGATTTATAAAAGAAATGTGAAGTACAAGCAGAGATATGAAGAAGAGAGCAATGAAAAACAATGTTTTAATTCATCAGACCTATCATTGTTGTAAGACCAGACAAAGAGCAACAGAACAGAGAATCTGGTTCACATTTAGAATTGCTTTGTAGTAAATTTCATTCTATACAAATTAGATTTTTTAGGTGAATATCTGAATCTCTAAAGAATGCATTTTCTACATATCTGGAGTCTAAAAGCAAGTCACAGGTACGTGAGCAAAGAGAAAGTAAAATGACTATCATTTTCTGTGTGTGTTTATGTGTATATATATATATATGCACACACATATAATACATATATACATATAAATATAAAATATAGTGTATATACATAATATACATAAAATACCTCATATATATTTATATATTATATATACACATAGGTCTTTATATATATTATATATGAATATATATATGTCTTTGATTTCAATACAGTATTGATTTTTAAGAATTATTCAGGTAGTACATGAAAAGGTATTGTTGATTCAGTAGATGGCAGTCTTCCCACTAAGCCAATAAAAACCATTGTGGAAATCACACTTTAAGAGAAGGAAAAACTGCTTTTGAAGTTAAGATATAGCTTTTCTGCACTGATTATTAAAGAGTACATTTAGTGGAAAAATTCAGAGTCTTTATGCTAAAGTTAAACAATTTAATTTTTCCTAATATCAAATCAGTAAGAGAGGTCAGAGCTATTCCCCTAATCAGATTAGGAATGACAAGAAAGAGAATCCCCTCCACCCCATCTCTGAGTACTTACATGCTAGGTTTTTAAGAAAGGAACCTGGACATTGAACCCAAAGTATCATCACCTCTCTGATCATATATCCTCCCATCAATGAAACAAAAGCAAAACCGTTTCATGTTGTGATCCCCTACCAGAGTTTCAGAGGTAGGTGAGATGAAAAACTTTGGTAGCCTCTCTACAGAGTGATTCTTGGTTTTGCTGGATACTTTACAATCCTGGGCAAGTCACTTCAGCTGAGACTGACATCCTCCCTCTGTAAAAGCAAGGATAATAAAACCACCACCACGGGATAGCCATAAGAATTAAAAAGTAAACTTCTATCATTCGATAGAAATTTGTTTCCTTCCTCTTACAGTCTACTCTTCCTAAAAATGATCTTAGGGAGATATAGATGTATATAGTCAGGTATGTGGATTTTTTAACTAAAGTGAATTGAAATTAATTTCATTCTGATAATTTTAAGCTTCCTCTTATGAAAATTCGCACTACTCTTAAAGAAATGTGGGCTCAACAATCCACAACTGAAGATCTCACTCTTTTAAATATCTTTATTTTCTTTATTGCATATTCACAGTATATTGACCATTAATTATATTTTGTACTATGTAGGAGTTTGTGCATCAGTGTCAATCAGATATGAAAATATTTCTATATATTCAATATTTAGTATTTGAAAAGAAAATGCAATTTAGATCTATTCAGTGTGGACACTAAGCAATACTCTGGAAGTTATTTCAAAAGGAAAAGTTCTAAATACATTTACCATTTTCATTTACTGTCTTTTCCATCCAAATACAGTGCAAGGGTTTATTATTTATAGTCTAGCAAATGAGAAATCATTAGAAAGCGACAGAAGCCCAATGTTCCTAGTTCTGCTAATATTTTGCTGGATAGTATTTAATTCAGTTATCAAACTGACTTCTGATTATATGTGAAGAGCAAAAAATATGTATAATACTCTCTTCCTTCCTAACAAATGAAAAATGATTTAAAAAAATTACTTGCCCAATGAAATGTCACTGACTATCCACTCTCATCTGTTTCTTCAGTTGCCTGCCCTTGATGCCTTAATTCTGGAAAGCACATGAACATTCCTGGAGTAAGGACCTTAGAAAAGCTTATATTCTCCCGAGTTCTGATCTGCTATCCATGCAATAGAAGACTCTGATTTCCACTTCTGAGGAACAGTTCCTCTGCCATCAAAAGGATTCAGATAGCGAAAAAACAGACCAAGCTCAGGTACTCAGAAAGTGCAATATTTAGGATGGTCCATCTCAGTTTGAAGGGCTGACAGGAAGAGTTGTTTTCTTTAGGACCTCCTCTGATCCTGTATTACTGGTCTGAAAGCTAACTGCTCTAAGGAATGTGATCTTTTGTTTGGGAGTTTTGTTTTGCTTTGTTTTGTCAAGGTAAAGTATATAAGAGTCGTTGCCATTGACACATTTTTGAAATTTCATTCCTTAAAGGCTTTCCGCATCACTTTCACTCCGTCAGCACCAGTGCCTTCAAAGGAAAAGAGAACGTATTTGCAAAGGAATAAAAAGGTGGGACTAGGGGAACCCGGAATGCAGATCTGAGAGAACAGTATTCCTCCGGGTGCTTTCCCAAAGCAGCAAGGGTAGAGGGAGAGCTGTTCCACACAGGAATAGTTACTAAATGAGATGAATAAAGCCTGCTGGGGGGGAGGGTTTCCCCGCTTGTTGTACATTTCTAATTCACTATAGCGAATATACGCCTCCCTGCCCCAGTGATTATCAAAATAGGCATACTTCAAATGTGTGGTGTTAGTTAACAATATTCACTGGGGGAAATTGTGAGTTTCTTGAAAGGGAGGATGTCATAGCATTTTTCACTGAATTCTCCATCTAAGCACAATGCCTTACACACCACACGTTTTCCAAAAAGTGGCTGCTGAATGAACAAACGCAGGAATAAATGAATGATGCTCTCTGATCATAAAGTTACGAACTCAGGCTAGAGACTGCCGATGTAAAGAATCAAATCCTGGTATGTATCTGTAACGTAAGCTCGACAATCTTACAAACACCTTACTATCCCCCAGCTGTGACATGCAATCATTTTTATTTGCTTGTTTTTAAAAATCACTGTGGTGGGGCGCCTGGGTGGCGCAATCGGTTAAGCGTCCGACTTCAGCCAGGTCACGATCTCGCGGTCCGTGAGTTCGAGCCCCGCGTCGGGCTCTGGGCTGACGGCTCAGAGCCTGGAGCCTGTTTCCGATTCTCTGTCTCCCTCTCTCTCTGCCCCTCCCCCGTTCATGCTCTGTCTCTCTCTGTCCCAAAAAAATAAATAAACGTTGAAAAAAAAATTAAAAAAAAAATCACTGTGGTTTGGAGTAACTAACGTGTATAAACCCTATCTCCATTTAAAGGCTTGGCAGCACCCATTAAGTAAATTTATCATTGCTCTTAAACCATTCAAACACTGGGAATGCCTTTCCAACGTTTAGATCTATTGGCAAATAGATCCAAAATTCCACTGCTTTTGCCAAAAGTGTCAGAAATGTTCGATCATGTCCTAGTCTTCGTCTCCAGACAATAAGTAGAGTTTGGTTGATGATGTATTGGTATACAGCATTTCTAAATTCAAAAGTAGCTTCACTCACCTGATTGGTAATTAGGGTCAAGGTCTTCTGTTTGATAAGACAAATTTCTCATTGTGACTATTATGAGCTATAGCAATGATTGATAACAGGATGTGACTTAAGCTTATAGGCTTCAACAAACACAGGAACAAAGAAACACACCCAAGTAAGCACAGGGAGATAATTCGTGCAACAAAGGTACCTGGGAAGCTCTGACCCAATCAGGATGGATTTGTGATTGGTGGTATGATCATTTGGCTTTCCTGTCTAACCCAGTCATGTGTGTGCTTGTAATCTCCTCTCCTCTGGTTCCGAATTAGACCACTTCTACAAAATGCCTAAGTGTTTTATTCATTCTATCAACACAGTGTTGTGATTTTTTTAGTTAACTTTACAGTGTATGTACACACATTATTCTCAGACTAAAACTATTCTCAGTAGAAGCTTTACTTTCATTGCCATGGCTCCAGAAATAACACCACGGACTGAGAGAAAAAGTGAAAGTGTCCGACATGTTATGAAATGATAGGTCACTCTTTCCCATATTCCTCATTGAAAACAAGGTCAGAATGGTACTTTTAACTCCCTTTGAGATTATCAAGAAGAGTTTTTTTAACTTATAAATTGACAACCTTTTCACAAAGGGAAACTATATCTGGTATTTTTTATGCTGGACGTGCAATTTTATGCACATTAATAACCATTAGTGGAACATAAAAAGGAAGGTTTCATCATACTCTTGGAATTAGGTGGTTCAGAATAACACCAAATATATTGTTCTGAAATAGCAAACCATTTAGGAGAAGGGGGATTAAAGAGACACAGGGAGAAAAGAGAGACAACCGTCACTTTGGCCGAGATCATACCAAGCACTTCTGTGTGTGGATTTTTCTGCTTGGTGTCACAACAGGATGTATGTGACGTATGGGTTAAGCCAAGATAAAACGCCCAATCTCTACCTTTTTAGATATCAAAGAGAATTCATAAAATGATGGCACCAAGTTCTTTCTGCCATTGTTTTTCCCAGCTGTTACTGTGGACTATGTGGAACAGAAGCAGGCAGGCTAGCAGCAGAGATCCTGTCTTCACTTGCTTCCTCCAAAAATGAGTATGTCCTCAGTTGTCTTCAGAGCCTGACCTGCAGTCCTCCCATGTGGCCCACCTGTGTAGCTATCTGAAGCTTCACAAGCTGGCTCTGAAGGACCAGTTTGAATGCGTCCAGGGACAGATTCAGTATGTCCGTAGATTACTTGGTGGCACTGCGGAATTTGCTGTGATTAAACAGAGCCACAAGGCATGCTCCATCCAGATCCCTTGAAACAATTCAACTTATACATTAAATGATGCCTAAAAGGAGTATGGATCATATTACTTTCATGAGAACTGTGGCATGCAAATACGTGATGATGGTTACTCACAGGTAACTTGTAAGAGGAACGCGACTCTGGTTCTTCCTGCAAAGAGCATGTTGATATACTTCGCTCAGCTAGTTTGAAGGTAGATTCTCCCCATCAGCCTCATCATCAAGAATATACTAAGCATCTATAAGCCTAATTAAGTGCTTTTTTGACTATTAACATTTTAATAATAAATAACTCATACTAGGATAGCAATATTAAATAAAACATTCTTAAAAATTTTGTCTCAATCCTTTGAACACCTGATGAATAATGACCCATTCCAAATGTAACTATTAAATATAATTAGCCAAATAACACTAAGAACTAAGGATACCTGATTATTAGGAATCACAGAAACCCTCATAAATACAAGAAGTTGCAAAATAGGGCATCAAAAGAATCTCCTTATTGTCCATGATACATTATCAGTCTTAGCAATACACTGTGTACTGAAAAGGACAGACAGGTAATCAAGGATCTTTGTCAGGTTCTTTCTTGTTTGTGTGCAGTTTTAAAATATCTTTAACGGAACTGACATGAACTTAAAACTCATTGCTCTCCTGACACGGTTAAAAATACATTTTTATAACACTTCCCTATTTGCTTTGTCACCTTTTTAAAAGGAAAAGTTGAAGATTAAAATATTACACGCTTTTATTACCAAGTTTCCAATATATATGGCGTCTTATAAAACCTATCACGATGCCCCACCCATGGCTTTTTTCTGGTTCCATTCAGTTCAGCTATTGTTATGGAGGCGAGATCAGCTTTAGGGTGAACTGGTGTTCCCAAACAGGCTCTTTCACTTGCTGAATTTGGATGGTGTTTACCATAGAAAGCAAGATAGCACTGAAGGGATCTGTAGGGTTTAGTAGGCCACACATCTCTATGCCTCATTTTATGAATAACTCATGAAATTATCCGAGACTCTTGTCCATTGGAAAGCAACATTTATTAGAATACTTTATATGTGTTGCCTTTTCCCAATAGCTACACACTTCAATAGTTTTTCCCTCAAAATTCTTACCATTTTGTAAAAAGAAAAAGTTTGTTACTTCAATAAAGGTGTAAATAGTTTGTGGATTGGGCTTTTTTATGAGGTTATTTAAAGTTTGAGCTAAATCAGGTAATTAGCTCCCAGCCCTTCTAGGAAGATAGGGCCAAGTAATATACTACTTGCTGGCAGCACTCATTTATTTTTATGAAATTTTCTTTCCATTTCCTTCTCACCCTATTTACTTTAATTCACCAGGGTATAGCATCTTGTCCTTATTTTGAAGAATATCTGTTACTGAGTTAACAATTTTGGCTCTAATTGGACATTAGTGAAACTATATGTTCCTACACAAATAAAAATATTTCAATTGTACAGTGTTGAGTAAATAATTTAAAAGTTGCTAATAAAACTGGAAACAAACAAACATGAGTTTCCTGAAGGAAGAAAGCTTGTGTGTTATTTTATTTTCAGCTCCTATCTCACGGCATCACATGTAGGAGTCGTGATTAAATGCAGCTTGTTGAATGAATGTTGTCCCACTAGAGAGCAGATAGAGTCTTCTCCTAGTTGAGGCCTAGGTGGTATTGTGTCCTCTTCAGATACAGAGTCAGGATGGGAGAATTACACTGTAGTTAATTGGTTCTTTCCCATTGTATTTGGCAAGTTTCTCATCTTTGTACTGACTGAAAACATAACCTGATTTAGGAGTTCCTTTCTCTCGAATTGTACTTATTTCGCTTTTGTAGAGAACACCAGTGATAAATTTAGTATCAAGTGTCTGAATCTTGGCTCAACTTCCTAATGGGCGGGTGAACTCTGGCACATCAGCAGCACCTCCACAGGATATGCAAGGGCCAGGCTGAGGTGGTCATGCCAAGGGAAGGGGCAGTATTTGGCAGAAATAACAGCAGTGCCCAGGAAAGACACACTGGTAGGTCAGCAGAGTTAAAACAATTTCATACAGCTTCTCTGGGACCAGATTCCTCTGTATAGTACACTAAAGCATTGGTTGTCAATGTGGTCTGCACATAAAAATTACCTGGGAAGCTCTTAAGAAATATTCAGGCTTGTGACCTCACCCCAAGTAACTCAAAATATCTCCTAGCATGGATACTGTTTTTCAAGCACCTTATGACTACAATGGTACACTGAGGGCAGGAACCAGACACCTAACGATGACAGAGCAGAAGAGAAATGGCATTGGGTCCATTTCCAATGGGACTTCTTTGTAAGCACACATAAGAGAGTTCCCTGAGATGCCCAGGAACTGAGAGGGAGGCAGTGCACCCTGGGAAGGAGATGGCAAAGGGGCCATGGACCCCACAGTAGCAAGTTATGAGAATATAAAGCATTACTTTTTTAAACACAATTTTTCAGAGGGGTTATAAGTGTCACAGCATCAAACTTTAACTCATGCTAATGTGTGAAATGCTGAGAAAATGTAGAACATCTCTTTAATTTGGAAGAAAACTGGTATATCTCCTGAACCCATATCTGCTTGATTGAAGAGAAAAATGCTACTCCCAAGTTTAATACTTAAGAATTTCCAAACATGTAAACAGTCCCTTAGAATGGACAAAGAGGCTTAGTCTTTCAGATAGTCTCTTCTATCCCTTGATGCTTTCCTTAAGGTGAAGATCAAGTGGATGTGGAATTCTGTCTGCCTCACTGGCCTTCAGTGCTCAAATCTCTGATGAACTTGTGATCCATTCCTTTACTCATGGGCCATCCTCTCTTCACTGAGACAGCTTCTGACCAGCTTACCTGGGTGCAAGTCTTAAGTTGCCCTGTCTCTCCTTTGGATCCCCATTGTGGTTCCTTCCCTTAGTCACCAACTAGCTTGTCTCACCAACCTATTCCACCCTTTTCCCAGGTGGACCAAACATTGTCCACAATAGGCAAAGAGAGCCTCTGTAGACAAATTCCATGAAGAACAAAGTATCCAGGACAAAATAGCAGAGCACATGTAGCACACATTGGAGATACTCCTAGAATCGCCAGGCCCTGGCAGGCCCTACATGGCAGGCACTACAGGGTATCTTTTTCGTAAGGCCATAACCCTCAAGAACAAGGACATAGCTGACTTTCCTAACACAGAGAAACAGGCACAGAGATTTAGACAAAATGAGAAGACAGAGCAATGTGTCCCAAATGAAGGAAAAAGACAAAGCCATGGCCAGGTATCTAAGCAAAACAGACACAAGTAACATGTCTATGGAGTACTTAAAGCAATGGTCATAAGGATACTCACTGGACTTGAGAAAGAGTAAAAGATATCACCGAGACCCACAACACAGAGATTAAAAAAGAACCAATCAGAGATGAAGAGTGCAATAAACAAAATTAGGAACATACTTGATACGATGAATAGTAGGCAGGAAAAAGTAGAGGAATGAATTAATGACCTAGAAAACAGAGTGATGGGGGGCGCCTGGGTGGCGCAGTCGGTTAAGCGTCCGACTTCAGCCAGGTCACGATCTCGCGGTCCGGGAGTTCAAGCCCCGCGTCAGGCTCTGGGCTGATGGCTCAGAGCCTGGAGCCTGTTTCCGATTCTGTGTCTCCTTCTCTCTCTGCCCCTCCCCCGTTCATGCTCTGTCTCTCTCTGTCCCAAAAATAAATAAACGTTGAAAACAGAGTGATGGAAAGTAAACTGAACAAAAGAGAAAAAAAGAATTATTCAAAATGAGAATAGACTTACAGAATTCAGTGACTCCATCAAATGTAATAATATTCATATTACAGGAGTATCAGAAGAGGGACAAAAGGGGGAAAAATTTATTTAAAGACATAATAGCTGACATCTTCCCTAATCTGGGGAAGTAAAAAGATATCCAGATCCAGGAGGCACAGAAAACTCCCAACAAAATCAACAATACCCACATCAATACATTTTGTAACCAAATAGGCAAAATCAGTGATAAAGAAAAAATTTTTAAAGCAGCAAGACAAAATAAGACAGTAAGTTACAATGGAAAACCCATAAGGCTAGCAGGAGATATTTCAGCAGAAACTTTCCAAGCCAGCAGACAGTGGCATAATATACTCAAAGTGCTGAGTGGGAAAAATCTGCAGCCAAGAATACTCTATCCAACAAGTCTATCATTCATAATAGAACGAGAGATAGAGTGTCCCAGACAGACAAAACCTAAAGGAGTTCAAGATCACTAAACAAGTCCTGCAACAAATGTTAAAGGGACTCTTTGAATGGAAAGGAGAGACCAAAAGTGATGGTGTAAAGATATGAAATTACAAAGGCAGTAAGAATGAATATTTCTTTAAAATATTCACTCAAGAAACTCACAAATAAAATGATATAAAGTATAACAGCTATTCCTAAATGTGGGGAGGAGAGGAGTAAGCATGGGTTGACATTTAAGCTGCCATCAAATTAATCAAATTAATGCCATCAAATTAATGTAGACTGCTACTTGCGGAAGAGGTTAAATGCAATCATAACCATATAACAAAATCCACTAAGAGATATGCAAAGAATAAATAGAAGGAAATCCAAATAAATCATTAAAGAAAATCAGCAAACAATGAAAGAGAGAAATACAAGATCAGAAAAAAATGTTCAGAAACAATCATAAAACAAATAATGACAACATCTATTAATAATTACTTTGAATGGAAATGGATTAATCCTCCAATCAAAAAACAAAGGGTGACAAAATGGATAAAAAACTGAGATGTGTGTATATGCTGCCTAGAAGAGACTGATTTTTGACCTAGAGACACCTGCATCTTAAAAGTGAGGGAATGAGAAAACATCTATCATGCACATGGATGTCAAAAGAAACCTCGGGTAGCAATACTTACATCAGAAAAAGTAGACTTTAAAACAAAAACTGTAACAAGAGACAAAGAAGGACACTATATAATAATAAAAGGGACAATCTAACAAGAAGATCTAACTACTGTAAATATATGTATGTACTCAATATAGAAGCACCCAAATACATGAAACACTTAGGAACAAGCATAATAGATCTAATTAATAATAATGAAATAACAGTAGAGAACTTTAACATCCCACTTACAACATACCATCTCAACAGGAAATCAACAAGGAAACAATGACATTGAATGACACACTGGAACAGATGGATTTAACAGATATATTCAGAACATTCCATCCTAAAACAGTTGAATATACATTCAAGTGAACATGGAACATTCTCCAGGATAGAGCACATATTAGCCTTCAACAAATTCAAGAATATCCAAGTCATATTATACATATTTTCAGACTACAACACTATGAAACTACAAGTCAGCCACAAGAAAAACAGTGGAAACACCATTAACACATGGAGGTTAAATAGCATGCTACTATTCAAAGAATGGGTCAACCAGGAAATTAAAGAAGAAGTAAAAGAGTACATGGAAACAAATGAGAATGCAATGTATAAAATATCTGGGATGCAGCAAAATAGTTCTAAAAGGGAAGTTTATAGCAACACAGGCCTACATCAAGAAGCAAGAAAAATCTCAAATAAACAACCTAACCTTACACCCAAAGGAGCAAGAAAAAGAACAAGAAACAAAACCTAAAACCAGCAGAAGGAAGGGAATAATAAAGATTAGAGCATAAATAAATGATATAGCAACTAAAAAACCCAATAGACCAGATCAATGAAGAAACGATTTGGTTCTTTCAAAAAATCAATAAAATTGATAAACCTCTAGCCATAGTTGTCAAGAAAAAAAAGAGCAAGGACTCAAATAAAAATCACAAATGAAAGAGCAGAAGTAACAGCCAACACCACAGAAATACAAACAATTATAGGAGGATACTATGAAAAACTATATGCCAACAAATTGGACAACCTAGAAGAAATGCATAAATCACTGGAAACACACCAAAACAGAAACAATAAGAAACATAAAATTTAAACAGCTCAATTACCAACAAAGAAATTAAATCAGTAATCAGAAACTCCCCTAAAAAGTCCAGGACTAGATGGCTTTATAGGTGAATTCTATGAAACATTTGAAGAAGAGTTAATATCTATTCTTCTGAAACTATTCCAAAAAATAGAAAAGGAAGGAAAACTTCCAAATTCATTCTAGCAGGCCATTCTATGAGGCCTGATACCAGAATCAGATAAACATACCATTAAAAACAAGAACTACAGGCCAATATCCCTGATGAACACAAATGCAAAAATTCTCAACAAAATACTAGCAAACAAATTCAAAAGTACATTAAAAAAATCATTCACCACAATCAAGTGGGATTTATTCCTGGGTTGCAAGGGTGGTTCAATATTCACAAATCAATCAATGTTATACATCACATCATTAAGATAAAGGATAAGAACCATAGGGCCATTTCAATAGATGCAGAAATTTGACAAAGTACAACATCTACTCATGATAAAAACCCTCAACAAAGTAGGTTTAGAGGTAATATGCCCCAACATATAAAAATGCCATATATGAAAACCCACAGCTCACATCATCCTTAATGGGGAAAAACTGAGAGCTTTTCCTTTACAGTCAGGAACAAGACAGGGATGTCCACTCACCATTTTTATTCAACATAGTACTGGAAGTCCTAGCCACAGCAATCAGACAACAAAAAGAAATGCAAAGCATCCAAATTGGTAAGGAAGAAGTAAAATTTTCACTATTTGCAGATGCAGATGACATGATACTATACGTAGAAAACCCAAAAGATACCACCCAAAAACTGATAGAACAGATAAACAAATTCAATAAAGTTGCAGGACACAAAATCAATGTACAGAAATCTGTTGCATTTCTATACAACAATGATGAAGGAACAGAAAAAAAAATTAAGAAAACAATTCCATTTACAATTACACCAAAATAATAAGGTACTTAGGAATAAATCTAACCAAAAAGGTGAAAGATCTGCACTTTGAAAACTATAAAACACTGATGAAAGAAGTTGAAGGCATTGCAAAGAAATGGAAAGACATTCCATGATCATGGATTGGAAGAATAAATATTGTTAAAATGTCCAAACTACCCAAAGCAATCTACAGATTTAACACAATTCCTACCAAAATACCAACAGCATTTTTCATAGACCTAGAACAAACAATTCTAAAATTTGCGTGGAACCACAAAAGACCCTGAATAGCCAAAGCAATCTTGAAAAAGAAGAGCAAAGCTGGAGGTATCACCATTCAGGGCTTCAAGTTATATTACAAAGCTATAGGAATCAAAGCAGTATGATGCCAGCATAAAAACAGACCCACAGATCAATGGAACAGAATAGAAAGCCCAGATGTGAATCCACAACTATATGGTCAATTCGTCTTCAACAAAACAGGAAAGAACATCCAACGGGAAAAAGAAAATCTCTTTAACAAATGGTGTTGGGAAAACTGGACAGCCACATACATTGGAAAGAAACTGGACCACTTTCTTACACCATACACAAAAATAAAATGGATTAAAGACCTAAATGTGAAACCTGCAACCATAAAAATCCTAGAAGAGAGCATAGGCAGTAATTGCTCTGACATTGGTCATAGCAACATTTTTCTAGATATGTCTCCTGAGGCAAGGGAAACAACAGCAAAATAAACTATTGGGACTGTATCAAAATAACAAGTTTCTGCACAGTGAAGGAAATAATCAACAAAAATAAAAAGAAGCCTATGGAATAGGAGAAGATATTTGCAAATGACATATCTGATAAAGGGTTGCTATCCAAATATGTAAAGAACTTATATGGGACACCTGGTTGGCTCAGTCATTTTAGCATCTGACTCTTGATTTAGGCTCAAGTCATAATGCCATGGTTGTGAGATCAGGTCCCAGGGTTGAGTCTGCTTGGGATTCATTCACATTCTCTCTCTGTTTCTCTTCCCCCCACCCCCACCTCTGCCCCCCTAAACCACTTGTGCTCTCTCTCTCCAAAAAAAAAAAGAACTTATAAAACTCAACTTCTAAAAAATGAATAATTCAATTAAAAATGGGCAGAAGACATGAATAGACATTTTTCTAAAGAAAACATACAGGTGGCCAATAGACACATGAAAAGATGCTCAACAGCACTGACCATCAGGAAAATACAAGTCAAAACTACAACGAAATATTTCCTCACATCTCTCAGAATGGCTAAAATCAGCAACAGAAGAAACAACAGGTGTTGGTAAGGATATGGAGGAAAAAACACTTGTTCACTATTGGTGGGAATACAAACTGGTGCAGGCACTGTGGGAAACAGTACAGAGGTTCCTCAAAATGTTAAAAATAGAACTACCTTATGATCCAGCAATCACACTACTGGGTATTTACCCAAAAAATACAAAAACACTAATTCAAAGGGATACATACATTCCTTTGTTTATAGCAGCATTATTTACAATAGCTAAAATATGGAAGCAGCCCAAGTGTCTATTGATAAATGAAAGGAAAAGAAGATATACATAGATAGATAGATAGATAGATACATATACATACATATATATATATATATATATATATATAGAGAGAGAGAGAGAGAGAGAGAGAGAGAGAGAGGGAGGGAGAGAGATTAGACATATATAGATATACAGATATATCTATTTATATATATGCATATATGTATGTATATCTATATATATATATCACATACATATGTAACAGAACATATTATATATGATGGAATATTATTTAGCCATAGAAAAGAATGAAATCTTGCCATTTGCAACAACCTGATTGGAGCTAGAGAGTATAATACTAAGCGAAATATGTCAGCCAGAGAAAGACAAATACAGTACCATATGATTTCTCTCATACGTGGAATTTAAGAAACAAAACAAATGAGTAAAGGGAGGGAAACGGGGAGAGGAGGAGAAAGGGCTGGTGGAGAGAGAGAGAGAGAGAGAGAGTTAAATTAAGAAACAAACTTTAATTTATAGAGAGCAAACTAATGGTTAGAAGGGAAGTAGGTAGGGGATGGGTTAAATGAGCACAGGGTGCTATGGAAATATTGAATCACTATATTGTACACCTGAAGCTAATGTAACATTGTATGTTAATTAACTGGAATTAAAATAAAATCTTTCAAAAATCCTACCAATCAAGGAAAAAAAAATAATGCCCACTTTCATGGTTGTCCTAAAGATTAAATGATTGAGCACCTACCTCAATACCTGGTTATATGCTAGGAGCCAGCTTTCTGGTAAGATAAATGCATACTCATTTCTCCAACCCAACCTTTTGTTTTGTTTTGTTTATAGCTATTATTGTTGCTGTTGTTATTTGATAGTTAGGACTTTTCAGTACTCTGTCAACTCCAAAATTTTGTAAAAGGTTATCTATCTTATAGTCCATCAACCAGATATTCTTACCAACTAATCTGTTTACACATCTACAGAGTAATTTATAATAATCAGTTTGGTCCTGTAAGATCCTAACAGGCCTTTGGAATCTAAGAATAACTGAATTCTATCCAGTCTCATTTTAGTCGTAAATATATTTTGACTCTCTCTTATTTCTCTGAAAATCAGCAATTGTCACAATGATTAGACCAACCAGAAAACTACCTGACCATGTTAGCTAATTTAGAATTTCCTTCTTGGAGCATGATTCCCACGACGCCATCTCCCTCTATTTGAGAAAATAAAGAAAGATGTGACTCAAAAGCTGACTAAAAGAACTGGTAGGATATAGAACATTTGCCCCCTGAGTCACCAGTTCAAATGTGACCCCAAATTGCTAACATCTGAGTGTCATTTGCTGGCCTCAGCGTGATCACTGAAGGAAGAGAAGCCACATCCCATGCACACCAAATACCACCACGGTTGCCTGTTTTTCTCAATAGAGAAGCAAGATTAAAATGAACCCCAGAATTTATCTTTCCCTCCTCCCACATCTCCCACAGCATTGTCCTAATACAAACCAATGTCTGAGATTTATTTTCTAAAACAATCAGGTTCTTCTCAGTGTATTTGTTTTTCTAAATAGTTTCAAATAACACTCAAGACAGATATTTCTGTTTCATCAAAATGTCACTGTCCAGAGACAATGATGAGTACACTAATCGCCCTAATATCATAAATGAGTAATATTAATAATTAACATTTTTCCAGGACTGTGCTACCATCTTACATAAATTCCATGATTTAAACTACAAGACAATACTGAAAAGTAGCTATTGTCATTTTTATTCTATTTTACAGATGAGGAAGCTGAGATGGAGGTAGCATATGCATGTTGCCCAAAGTATAACTAGAGGAAGCCTCAGGATTTTTATCCCTGCTTTTTTTGGCTCCCAAGCCATGCTACTTCTCTTATGTGCATGTATTTCCCACTGCTTGCTTCCAGTTGCTGTTTCTTGTTCAGTTATCTTTTGTGCATTTTAGATGTGTCATTTTGCCTAAGAAGGAGAAGGGGGCTGAAACTTGGAGTTAATTACCAAGCGGCAAAACTAATATTGTCAAATCTTGTTATCTTTGGGATTATTCTAAAAATGTAAGGTTTTAAATCTCCTTAAAGGTATCTTTATCCAAGTTATCCAACAGGCTTTTCCACATTAACTAGTTATTTCAAACTAAATAATTCGTGGATAGAGGTATAATATTTTTAAAGTGAGAAATTAGGCAAAAGAAAACTTGAACCATATACTCAGAATGACCCATAAAGATACTAAAATTAGAAGAAAATCTCAGGATAAACATTTAATTTTGAGTTATCAGAAGATGGCTTAACTGTCTCTTAATCCAAATGTTCTTATTCTATTCTTTGAATGGCTATTAAAATAACCCATTCTTTAAGATATCAACAATAAATTTTCACATTGAGCAAATAGTTGTTCTGTTTAAAGCAAAATCAACTGGAACTAACCTTTATGTAACAATTTTAAGACTTCTGGGAGGTAATGTTCTATAAAGTCAGTTTCTAAGTGGCCAAATCAAGAAAATATTTGTCCCTTTGGCATTAGAACCATAATAAAGAAATAATGGATGGATTCAAGGGCTAAATGCATTTCATATTTCTAATTTTTTCCCCATGGTTGGAGCCATGGCACATTCTAAAACAGAATGAACCAGCATCTCAGCTGGTGTTTCAATCATTGATTCCAAGGTCTTCATTCTGGAAACAATAGTTTAAGAAGTGACCATAGCAAACAATTTTATTCAGTGGATCTCACCAGTTATATGAAGATTGTAGGTTTGCGGATTCTGAATGGTCATGCACTTGAGGCCAAAGACAAACCCCCTTGGATTAAATACAAGGTTTTAGTGAAAGGCTTCCCCATACAATTCAAATGTGGCCTAACAATAAAGTTCGGTGGTGCATGGAACATCTTAGCTAGAGAAAATCAGCACACACAGCATGGCAAATATGCATTTACACCAATAGCAACAACCACCAACAAAAGAATACCACCAGGTTTATGAGGCATGAGACATTAAATTTAATAAGTTATAAACTATGATTAAATTACAAACACATTTTCATTACCCAGTAATGGTAAAGAGCCATGCTTGTTAGGTTTAGCGGCAAGAGCCACACCTATAAATACGCAGTGGCATCAGCAGGTTCTCCATGTGCAGGGAGAACCCTGGGTCCAGGACCTACAGAAAAACCATAGGGTCGGTCTTGTTTCGCCCCTCAGCACTCTTTAACCAGTTGTGGGGCACAGCCCCTGGCAGCAATCCAATTTCCATTTGACTACATATAGAACATCACTTTGTTTTACAATCCCCAAAAAGGGAAATATTGATAGAATCTAAGAGACTAATTTATCTTCCTAGATGTTTGGGCAGAAATCTGAGTAACATTTTTAGACTGAAATAGTTTAAAAGAACATTCCTGCACACACTTTAGCACTTAGAAAGGGATTCCATTTGCTGGATTAAGTCAAAAATCGTATTTTGAAAGCTGGTGGCCTATAATCTGGATCTGACTAACAGACATAGCAATTTAAAAATAAAATTGTTTCAGGCAGATTCAACGAAAGCTCCAAGTATGCAATTCTAATATGGCAACAATCCGTTAGAGCTTGGTACAGGTGAGGCTGCCACTACGGACCACGGGGGAGCTGCCAGTTCAACAAGGTGCCTTCTTGGTCTACTTCTCTTATCTATGTTCTCTGCCTGGAGGCATGTGAGTTTTTAACCTCTGAGTAAAATAGACGGCCCATGGAAAAAAATCTCATTCTATTATTTAATATGTTTCCCTGTGGCATAGTTTCGAAATCTTACTTGCAACTTCTGCCAGCACATCTCCTCTCCTGCTCCCCACCTCTTGGAAAAAAATTCCTTTAAACTAAAAGGGAAGTAGTAGCCTGAAATTATCCTTGGGACAATGTAAGACGTAATGAAAATAGATAGACTATGAAGGTATGTTACTTGGATCTCAGGGTTTAGAGTGACTTTTTAACTCACCTGTCTTGCCAACAAACGAGCACAAGAATGATAACAAGCACATCTCTGATAGATGATAGTCAGTTAGCTTCTTCCTAGTGCCAAAGAGGTTTTACTCATAGAAAAGAATTAGTTCTAGTATTTAAAATCTTTGTGTTACAGTAGTATTTCTTAAACAACACGTAAGAAACGTTTCTTACTCAGTGTAAAAAATGAATTTGGTGTGAGCCCAGAATAATGTGTCTTTCTGGTATTGGATTGAGTATCATAATATATCAGTTGCAGATCTCTTTTGATGAAAATGAGTAATGGATGTGAAATGAAGTTATATTGTGTATTAAACACTGGCCTGAGTGCTTTTCTTTTCATATGCTTTTGTGTTTCTATCTACTCTACAACTACGTGTTTAACCTATTTTTTAAGTTTATTTGTTTATTTTGAGAGAGAGAGAATGGGAGAGAAACAGGGAGAGGGGGAGGGGCAAAGAGAGAGGGAGAGACAGACTCTTTTTTTTTTTTTTTTAATTTTTTTTTCAACGTTTTTTATTTATTTTGGGGACAGAGAGAGACAGAGCGTGAGCGGGGGAGGGGCAGAGAGAGAGGGAGACACAGAATCGGAAACAGGCTCCAGGCTCCGAGCCATCAGCCCAGAGCCCGACGCGGGGCTCGAACTCACGGACCGCGAGATCATGACCTGGCTGAAGTCGGACGCTTAACCGACTGCGCCACCCAGGCGCCCCGGGAGAGACAGACTCTTAAGCAGGCTCTGCAGTGTCAGCACAGAGCCTGACATGGGGCTCAATCTCATGAACTATGAGATCATGACCTAAGTCAAGATCAAGAGTCAGAGCTTAACCCACTAAGCCACCCAGGTGTCCCAAGTTACTAACCTTTAACGGGAGAAGTAGAACTGAGATTCAGAGACATTAAGGAATTTGCCCAAGGTCACCCAGCTAGCACAGAGTGTGGCACATTCTCAGAGCTGATAAGTAATTTTGAATAGTTTAAGAGGCAACTGGGGCTTATCACTGAACATTTTCACACTATACCATAACTTTTTCATTTTGACAGAAGGAAGGAGTGCTGGAGTGTGTTGGACATTAAAAGAATATTATGATCCAGTTTTTATAGTGCATAATATGGTTGATCTTAATTGCCAGCCTGTTTCCAGGATTCTGATAGACCTAGTGAGGCAAATTTGGCAATAAATATTCAGGCCTCTTACGTATAATTGTCTATTGTCAATTCAGGGTCATTTCTCTCCCCAAAGGCCACACTTCCCAGAATCCCCTTGCCATATTGTTCCAGGACAGAATTTGTCAATGAAAGGAATGCCAGTAAGTATGGAAGATAGAAGTGTGGGGAGGACCTTATTCTTGGGAGTTTGTCACGTGGATGTTACGTAGATGTCACGTAAATGTTTATTTATTTATCTGAAAAAGAGAGAGAGAACATGTGCATGCATGCGTGCACACAAGCAGGAAAGGGGCAGAGAGAGGGAGAGAGAATCCCAAACAGGCTCCAGCATTGTCAGCACAAAGCCTGACATGGGGCTCAAACCCATGAACCATGAGATCATGACCTGAGCCAAAGTCAAGAGCCAGACATGTAGCCAACTGAACCACTCAGGCACCCCCCCATTCCTATATTAACCCCTTTATTCTCATAAGACTTAGAATGGCTCTGTTTTCCTGTGTGAATCCTAACTGACCTATCATCCCTGCCCATAATCTTTGAGCACTCCAGGACACAAGGTCAACGCTGTAAAACCTGGAGCCACAGGGGAACGGGCCCACTAGGGCAGACACTATGAGCTGTTCTCCAATGTTCTAGTTTTTTCATTGTTAAGAGAAGATCCTTCAAGCTAAGAAAGCCCATGTGAATGATTTTGAATCAATTGTATATAAGTGGAAGTGGTACATGTAATTTCAGAAAATGTCCATAAAAGAAAGGACTATTCCCTTCTTCATCCTTTCTCCTTTCTACTGGCTGGAAAATAACAGTTGTGGCAGCAGCCATTTTGGGCCATCATAGAATTTGAGTTATTGAAGATTCACACAATAGAACAAAAAGCTTAAAAAAACAAAAACAAAAACAAAGACAAAAAAACTGGGCCCCTAGTATCATGAGTCTTCCATAACTATAGACATTTATATATGAGACAATAAAACTTCTATTAAGTTACTGATATTTTGATATTGCTGTCACTTTCAGCATAACTAGTACATGCTAGAACATCAACCTTACCAGATATTTTTCAGACAGTGAAGTTGGAGGAAGGGAGAGAAAACTCAGTGGACTTTCCAGGGAATGAGCTTACAACCAGCAGGACAGGAATGCGAAGGGGTGTACGTAAGTCTTTCACCACCTGAGTCTTACCCACTTGAAGACAAGAAGACAGCAACTGGCTACTCTTGAATAAGCAAGCTGATGTGATCTGGAAATGCATAGAGTGGAATGGGAATTGCCATAACTTGATCTTCTAAAACTGCTATTTTATTCCAACATATATTTATATGTAATTTTTCTATGTCTATTTCCAGAAAATAATTTTAGCAGCTTAGTGACATATGCACAAGACAAAAAATATAATAAATGATATTAGAAAATAAAGTCAGATTTAAAAATATGCAAAATGCCTAACATGAGCTATGGTCTGTTTTATTCACCACTGTATTTCCAAAACCTAAATGTTGCTCAATAAATATTTGTTTAAAAAATATAAGCATTCTGGGCGCCTGGATGTCTCAGTTGGTTAGGTGGCCGACTTAGTTGGCTCAGGTCATGATCTCGTGGTTCATGAGTTCGAGCCCTGCCTTGGGCTCTGTGCTGACAGATCAGAGCCTGGAGCCTGCTTCGGATTCTGTGTCTCCCTCTCACTCTGACCCCCTAGCTCACGCTCTCTCTTTCTCAAAAAAATAAACATTAAAAACAAAAATTTAAAAAAATATATGAACATTCTGAGAAGACATTTGTTGGTTTCACCTGTCCAGCTTCTTCACATCCCTTTTTTTCATAGAACAAGCACTTTGTCTTTTGTATTTGGATACTACTGACTACCACTGGCTCCTGGAAGGCTCTGGACATAACCTCTGACAGTGAGACCCTACCTGGGACTTTCACTGGAGATATGTAGAATGAGGCATTCTTCCCATACCCCCCAACCCTCAGAGTTGTTGAGCTGGTAGAAAATCAGCCTTGAGTCCCTTTTGTTTGGATATAGTATGATGTTGTCTGAAGCTATTTTGATACTTGAGCTTTTTAGTTATCAGACCCAGTGGTTTTCACTGGAGATAATTTTGCCCTCTAAGAGACACTTACCAGTACCTGGAGACACTTTTGGTTGTCAGACTGGGCAAGTGTTGCTACTGGCATCCACTGGGTAGGATCCAGGGAAGCTACTAAACATCCTCAAATGTACAGGACAGTCCCCACCCCTAAAACAAAGAATCATCTGGCCTAAATGCTGTTACTGCTGAGGTTGAGAGGCCCTTCTGAGCTAATCAATCTTCCTGATTTCCTCAGATCAATTTGAGTTGGGTTTCCATCATTTGCAACCAAGAAACCTAACTATTAGAGAGTGGATCAAAATTTTGATTCTTCTTAGCAGTTAAAGAACAGACCATAGGTAGCTAGTTTCTAAGGAGGTGCACAGCTGTCCTAAGGAGGAACACTTAAGATGAGTGTCCACCATGAATCCCCTGAAAGGACATAGAAACCTAGTTTTTATATTTTGACCCTCTTAGAATTGACTGACACTAATAACAGTCTAAATATTATATGTTGCCAGTCATCAAGACCTTATTTATATATGTTCACAGGACCACTGCATACTATTGTAGAGTTTATACAACACAAAGTGTCCTGACAGACAGCCCCTCTTTCGAATTTGTCTGCTCGGAAGGAGGCCTTTTCTAATTTGCATAAAGACATCTTACAGACTGGTGGCAGCTCTACATGTTCACATGCATAATTCCAAATGAAACAGAAAATAGTTCTGATCTGTGACACAATAAGCCTATCCCCTTAACCTGTTTCAAATGAGCCTCTTAGAATAAGGTTTGCTCCATCCAGAATGGTAAGAGCTGCCACTGCAGAGATTAACAAATGAGTGTGTATCTCAATTGTCATGTGGTAACATGTACAATATGTTGCTCAGAGCAACTGATGACTTTGGGATCTTTTTCCATAGCACTCAAAATGCAAATTTTTCTTCTGTTTTCTGTTAATATAATAAATAAGAGCTCTTATGTAGGGAAGTATTTTTATGCAAAAAGACTGTCAGTTTCCCAGCAGGAAAGTCTTGAAGTTCTTTCCCTTGATATGTCATAAAATTGACATAACTTTAGAAGATGGAAAGATCACTAGGTCAAACAAAGCATGTTGGATCAGATTAGGTCTGGCAATCTATTTGAGCAATGTATTTAACGGTTGTAGATAAAATAAATGTCAAAGAATTTTGCCAGTTTCTCTAGAGATTCTATAGATGTTTCACATTTGAAAGTACTTACAGACTTAGTTTGTAGATAGCAAGTATCCTATTACAATATTCTATAGCTTTAACTCTTTGAAAAAAGTAATAAAGTCTAGAACATAATGTTAGTATTACATTTGTATAAATTTAAAAATATTGACTTGATTTTGTCATATTTAAGAAATATCCCCTTCCCAAAAAAAGTAACATAAAAAAATCACCAAATCCCAAAGTAACTTCTTAAAAGGATCAACATATTTTGATAAAGTAATATTTATGTACTTACAATGGTTTTTAAACCCAAAGTCTAGATTCCTCATTCATGTCAGCCATTAAGATATTTTGTCCCTGGGGTACCTAGGTGACTCAGTCATTTAAGCCTCTGACTTTGGCTCAGGCCATGATCTTGTGGTTTGTGACTTTGAGCCCCAAGCCCTGAATGGGGTCTCTGGTGTCAGCTCACAGCCTGATTTGGATCCTCTGTCTCCCTCTCTCTCTGCCCCTCCTCTGCTCATGATCGCTCTCTCCCTCTCTGTCTCTTTTTCTCTCTCTCTCTCAAAAATAAAGAAATACATTTTTTTAAATACATTTTGTCCCCAAACCATATGATTGTAATTGAATTAAGGGCAAACTCTACTATATTAAAATAGATGTTTTAGTCAGCATGGATTAGATTATGTTGCAGTTACAAAATAACTCCAGAATCTTAGTAGCAAAAACAATATTTTGTTGTTGTCATTAGATGCCCAGTAAGTGTTGGTGTGAAATGGAAGATCCCAGACTAACTGAAGCTTTGACTTCTGTAGCTGGACCACCCAGAACACATGAGCTCAGAGGTTGCTGTGACAGAAGAAGAGAGAATCAGAGGGTCCCCAAATGACACTTACGGCCAGTTCTCAGAAGTGGCATGTATGAATTCCACCCACAACCCACTGGCCACACTCAGTCATATTCTTAACTTCAGGGGAGTTTAGGAAATATAGTCTTCCCTGTGCTCCAGAGAGGAAAGTATACAGCTACTCAGTGTTGTCTCACTACACTGACATAGTAAAAAAAAATACAGGTTTTGTAGTTTTATCAACCTGGCTTTATATCCTTTGACATTTTCCAACCATGAAATCTCCCAAAGTTTTACTTTTCTCAAATAAAATAGAAGGTCTTAATTTTATATGAATTACTTTTTTGGCTTCATTCAGACCAAAATTTTATTTTGTATTCAAGTTTAATGTTTAATTATTTAACATTTTACTGTAATACTTCAAATTATTACTTATAATACTTAAGCTCAAAATTCCTTATTGAGTCCCACCTAGGTTCTAGGCATCTGTGCAAAAAAAAAAAAAAAAAAACGAATATGCAGACAATGAGAACAGAATGAAAACATTACCTAGTTAAGACACTAATTTGAAGCAACTCAAGAGTTGGTGATCTAGCTAGAGTAGATGAAGCAAAATTTTCCCATTACCCTGGCTAGTTATATAGGCCAGGTTGGGCATAAATAGAACAGACTGTATTTGAGCAAATAATTATGTTTTTTTCTTACAGCAGATACTGTATAAAAATAATAAGCATTCCCGTCCATAGAACTCAGCAGAGAATTTATATGATACTTAATATTTATTGAATATACCTATGTACATGTGACTCCAATGGATTAATACTAATAATATATATGCACATACATATCCATATCAGATTTTATATGCATACATACACACACACACACAGATATGCACCTATATATAAACGTATACACTAGCTAAAAGTAACCTGGATTGAAATGCATAGTGGCTATAATTACTTCCATTTCTGAGTCTCTACAAAATTGTTTTATTCTGTGAATTTGGTTTACAGATTTTTTCTGCCTCTATAGTAATGTAAAAACACTTAAGTCATTTTACATTATTTATAACGAACCTTAATAGAAAATATGAGTTTCTATCAGAACATCCAGGAAGTGATAGTAGCATATATTGAAAAATACACACTGACCCAGGATTCAGCAGTTATTCTGATGCCCTATATGTAAATTTTGAGATAAGAACCTATTCACTATTGCTGATCACAAAGATCCCCAATTCTCCATTCTGAGTAGGATGGCACTTGGTAGGCCCTATGTGGTGGGAAGAGTCATAAAAGTAGTGGCCATGAGCTGTGAGAGGGAGCAATGCATTCCATTCTCGGCCAGAGCCCGCCATTGCCAGTGCAAGGCCCTGCAAAGTTCTTTCCCTTTAACACAAGGACAGCCATGTTCTACATGGTAACTGCTCTGACATCATAGCCTCTGAGTTACAACAAGGAACTTCAATGGACATGTAGTTTGAATGGCAATTAAACCATTTCTGTTTAAGTCCATTGAAATTTTGGGGTGGATTGTTATTGCTGCATAACCAGCTTATCTTGTATAATATAGAATGTTGTGTCTATCTTGTCCCCACTGGATCACCAAACCTTGTTTCATCCCTGATCTCAGTCTCAGCAAGAATACAAACATAACAAGATTTAGTGGGAGAGTAAAAGCTGAAATAAAGTGGGAGTGCAGCTTGAATAGGAAAGCTTATTTTGTATATTTCTTGATATTAAAAAATGTTTATTTTAAGAGAGAGAGCACAAGCAGGAGAGGGCAGAGAGAGAGAGAGAGAGGGAAAGAGAGAATCCCAAACAGGTTTCATTCTCAGTGCAGAACCCAATGGGGGGCATGATCTCACAAACTGTGTGAGATCATGATATGAACCAAAATCAAGAGTCAGATGCTTAACTGACTGAGCCACCCAGGTGCCCCTGAACATTTCTTGATATTTTTAAAGGGTAAAAATTTTAGGACCATTACTAAATGAAAAAACCTATATACTGTATATAATTCCAAATTATATAGCTCCAAGTATATAGCTTTTTCAGAAAGCTATATAATTCTAAATATATGACATTCTGCAAAAAGCAAAATTATAAAGAAAGGAAAAGAATCAGTGGTTGTCAGGTATTGGAGGAGAGAGGAATGACTAGGCAGAGCACAGAGATTTTATAATGGTGGATACACATCTGTAATGGTGGTTACAATTCTATAATGGCAGATACATATCATTATACATTTGTCAAAAGCCCATATAATGTATAATAAGAGTGGACCCTAATGTAAACTATAAACTTTGAGTGGTAATGATATGTGGATGTAGGTTCATCAAGAGTAACAATGTACCAATTTGAGGGATCTTGATAATGGAAGAGGCTGTCCAGGTGTAGAGGCAGGAGGTATATGGGAATTCTCCATGTCCTCTACCCAATTTTGTAATGAACCGCTCTAAAAAAATTAAGTCTATTAAAAAAAATTAGGATGGATTCCAGTCCAAGAAGGCAACATAGGAATACCCTGAACTCACCTCCTCCACAGAAGTCACCAAATTATACCTATTAATAGAATGATTTCTCCTGAAGAACTGAAAAGCTACTGAACAACCAAAGACAGGATAGCAAGAGAACAGCAAGAGAGATGGAGGTATGGTAACAAAGGAACCCCACCCCTGATGCTGCTAATGGCAGTGGGGAGAGATAGTACTGAGAGACTGGGAACAGATTCCTCTGTCCTTGGGCACAGGAAAAAAAAAAAAAAAAAAGCATGGTTTTAATGAGCAACTAGCCTATAAAAGAGACAACATGAAAACTCTGCCAAGTGTTGGAGAAGCCTCAGGAATGCTAAGTCAGAGGACTGAAGAATGCATGGTTTATGTTCCCAGACCACCTTAAGGGCCTAGACTGGAGTAGGGTCTCAACACCATAATGTGTGGGTCTGATCATCACAGGGAGCTTGCCACCTCACCGAGCCAAGGGTCTCCAAGCCCACACCAGCCCTGGCTGTGCTGGGACACAGGAAAAAAAAAGCTGGAGTTTAAAAGGCCAAGAAACTGTAGGGATACTCTCCCTCCATCTTAAAAGCACAGACCAGAGAGGGTCTGGATGCCATAACTGGCAGATCCAGTAATCACAGGGAGCATGTGACCTCAACAAGCCCACACCAGCCTCTGTGATACTAGGGCACAAAAAAATAAGCCACAAGCTTTTACGGTTTTTGTTTTTTGGCATTTTTATTTTCATTTTTTAATTAATTTTTTTATATTTGTTATTTATTTTCTCATTTCTCTAATTCATCTTTTCTTGTTTTAATTTTTGTTCTTTTTGGTTTTATTTCTCTTTTTTCTCTTTTTCTTCTTTTCTCTTATTTTAAAATTTTCTTTTTTTCTATTATTATTATTATTATTATTATCTAATATCTGTAAAAATCCATGGTTTTAGAAAATAACTAGCATAATAGTCACAGCTCCAGCCAGTCAGAATAGGTCACCAAGCACACACAATCTACATAGGGGACATGATACACAAGACTGCTTTGTAAACTTAAGGAGAAGTAGCCATTTCACCTAATCCATAGAAATAAACATACAAAGTCAAGCAAAATGGGAAGACAAAGAATATTCTACAAAAGAAGGAACAAGGAAAAAGAAAAAAAAACAGAAAAAGAACTAAATTAAACATAATTAAGCAATATGCCTGACAAAGAACTTAAGGTATAATCCTAAAGCTACTCATGAGGCTGGAGGAAAGAAGGAACAAACTCAGTGAGACCTTCAATAAAGAAATAGGAAATATTAAAAAGAAACAATCAGAGTTGAGGAATACAATAACTGAAATTAAAAAAAATCACTAGAGGGAATCAAAAGTGGATAATAGGATGCAGAAGAATACGTCAGTGATCTGGAAGGCAGGGTAATAGAAAGTACACAAGCTGAACAGCAAAAAGTAAAAACAAATTTTAAAAATAAGGATAGAATAAAAGATCTCTTGGACAACAGCAAGTGAACATTCACATTACAGAGGTTTCAGAAGAAGAAGAAAGAGAAAGGTATAGAAAACTTATTTGAAAAACTAATAATTAAAAACCTTCCTAACCTACAGAAGCAAATTGACATCAAGCTCCAAGAACAGAGTTCTAAACAATATGAACCCAAGGAGGTCCATACCATGACACATAACAATTAAAATGTCAGAAGTTAAAGATAAGGAGAGAATCCCAAAGGCAGCAAGGGAGAAACAAAAAGATACTTACAAGAAAAAACCTATAAGGCTACCAACGGAATTTTCAGCAGAAGTTTTGCAAGCCAAAAGGGAGAGAGAGGCATGATATATTAAAAGTGAGAAAAGGAAAAACCTACAATGAAGAATACTTGACAAAGTTATCATTCAGATTTAAAGGTGAGATAGTTTCCCAGAAAAATAAAGATAAAGGAGTTAGTCACACCTAAACCAGACTTATAGGGAATGTTAATGGGACTTCTTTAAGTGCAAGAGAAATGATCATAATTAGACATAAGTAAATTACGAATGAAAGGTTGTACAATGTGACAACATATATATGAAACATGCAGAAGGGACTAAAAAGGGAAAAGGGGAAAAAAAAACAAAGAAGTTTTTTTTTTTCTTTAATGAATGTGTTTGAACTTAAATAACCATCAAATTAGTATGGGCTGCTATTTACTTAGGATATTATATATGAACTTCACCATAACCAAAAACCCCAAATCTACAAAAGATACACCAAAAAAAAAAAAGAGAAAGACAAACATAGCACTATAGAAACATCAGTCACAAAGAAAAAGAGATAAGAAACAAAGGAGAACTACAAAAAACAATTAGAAAACAAATTAAAATATGGCAATAAGTACATATCTATCAATAATTACTTTAAATGTAAATGGCCTAAATGCTTCAATCAAAAGACACAGGGTGGTAGAATGGTTTAAAACCAAAAAACAAAAAATCTATATGCTGCCTATGAGAGACACACCTCAGACCTAAAGAAACATACAGATTGAAATGGAACAGATGGGAAGATACTGACCATGCAAATGGAAGCAAAAACCTGACTGAGGCAGCAATATTTATATCAGACAAAACAGATGTTAAAACATGGACTGTAATAAGAGACAATGAAGGGCATTACATAATGATAAAGGAATCCACCCAACAGAAGGATATAGCAATTGTAAATATCTACACACCCAACACTGGAGCACCTAAATAAATACATAAAGAAAATATTAATGGACATGAAGAGAGAAATTGATAGTAACACAATAAGAATAGGGGATATTAATACTCCACTTACATCAGTGAATAGATCATCCAGACCAAAAATCAATAAGGAAACAATGTCTGAATGACACACTGAATCAGATGGACCTAATAGATACAGGCAGAACAGTCCCTCCTAAAACAACAAAATACACATTCTTTTCAACTGCACATGGAACATTTTTCAGAATAGGTCACATATTAGGCCATAAAACAAGCTTCAGTAAATTTAAGAAGGTTGAAATCATACTATGCATCTTTTCCAACCCCAACAGTATGAAACTAGAAATCCCAAGAAAAAAAAATGGAAAAAAATGCAAACACATGAAGACTAAACAACCATCAGGTCAAAGAAGAAATAAAAAATACATGGAGACAAATGAAAATGAAAACACACCAATCCAAAATCTCTGGGACGTAGCAAAAGCAGTTTTAAGAGGGATGCATATAGTAATATGGACCTACCTCAAGAAACAAGAAAAAGCTCAAAAACATCATCTAAAATTATGCCTAAAGAAACTAGAAAAAAAACAAACAAAACCCAAAGTGAGTAAAAGAAAAGAGTAATAAAGATCAGAGCAGAAATAAGTGAAATAGAGACTTAAAAAAAAAGAAAAAGAAAATCAATGAAACCAAGAGCTAGTTCTTTGAAAAGATAAACAAAATTGACAAACCTTTAGCTACACTCAAGAAGAAAAAAAGAGAAAGGGCCCAAATTGATAAAATCAGAAATTAGAGAGGAAAAGTAACAATTGACACCGCAGAATTACTGAGGTTTTTTTTTTTATTTTTTTTTACATTGATTTATTTTTGAGAAACAGAGTGAGACAAAGCATGAGCGGGGGAGGGGCAGAGAGAGAAGGAGACACAGAATCTGAAGCAGGCTCCAGGCTCTGAGCAAGAGGTCAGCACAGAGCCTGATGCGGGGCTTGAACTCACAAACTGTGAGATCATGACCTGAGCCGAAGTCAGACGCTCAACCGACTGAGCCACCCAGGCGCCCCAGAATTACTGAGTTTTAAGAGAATACTACAAAAACATTTTATATGAACAAACTGGACAATCCAGAAGAAATGGATACATTCCTAGAAATAACAATTTTCCTGAACCAGGAAAAAATAGAAAATCTAAAAAGACCAAATACAAATAATGAAACTGAATAATCAAAAACTACCAAAAAGTTAAAAGTCCAGGACAAGATGGATTCGAAAGTGAATTCTACCATACATTTAAAGGAGAGCTAATACCTGTTCTCGTCAAACTATTCCAAAAATAGGAGAGGAAGGAAAGATTCCAAATACATTCTATAAGGCCAGCATTACCCTGAATACAAAACCAAAGACACCACAGAAAAAGAAAACTAGAGGCCAATATCCCTGATGAACACAGATGCAAAAATCATCAGCAAACCGCATTCAACAATACATTAAAAAGATAATTCACCACAATCAGGTGGAATTTATTTCAGGGATGCAAGGATAGTTCAACATTCACAAATCAATCAATGTCATATATCACATCAACAAATGAGGAATAAAAGTCATATGTTCATCTCAGTAGATGGAGAAAAAGCATTTGACAAGGTTCAACATCCATTCCTAATAACAACTCTTAGCAGAGTGGGGCTAGAGGGAACACAGAAGGCCATATATGAAAAACCCACAGCTAACATCATCCTCAATGGTGAAAATCTGAGAACTTTCCTTCCAAGGTCAGGAACAATACAAGGATGTTCACTCTCACCACTTTTATTTAACACAGTATCAGAAGTCCTATCCACAGTGATCAGACAAGAAAAAGTAAAAAGGGGTATCTATAGTGGCAAAGAAGATATTAAGCTGTCACTATTCGCAGACAATACAATACCATACATAGGAAATCCTAAAGACTCCACCAAAAAGTGACTAGAAGTAATAAACAAATTCAGTAAACTGGCAGGATACAAAACTAATACCCAGAAATTGGTAGTGTTTCTATACATTAATAATAAAGTAGCAAAAAGAGAAATTTAAAAAGAAACACTATTTATAATTGCTCCAAAAAGAGTAAAATACCTAGGAATAAACTTAGCCAAAAAGGTGAAAGGCTTAGACTGAAAATTATAAAGTGCCAATAAAGGAATTTGAAGATGACACAAACAAAAGGAAAGATTCCATGCTCATGGATTGGAAGAATTAATATTGTTAAAATGTCTATATTACCCAAAGCAATCCACAGATTCAATGCAGTACTATCAAAATACCAACAGCATTTCTCACAGGACTAGAACAAATAATCCTAACATTTGTATGGAACCACAGAAGACCTCCAACAGCTAAAGGAATCTGGAGAAAGAACAAAAGTGAAGGTGTCACAACACCAGATTTCAAGATATACTAGAAATCTGTAGTAATCAAAACAATATGGTATTAATACAAAAATAGATGTATATCAGTGGAACCGAATAGAGACCCCAGATACAAGCCCACAATGTTATGGTGAATTAACCTGTGACAAAGGAAGCAAAAATATATGGTGGGGAAAAAAAGCCTCTTCAATAAACAGTGCAGAGAAAACTGGACAGCTACCTGTAAAAGAGTGAAATTGGACCACTTTCTAACAACATACACAAAAATAAATTCAAAAATGGATTAAAGACCTAACTGTGATAGGTAAATATCCCAGAAAAGAGCAAAGGTGGTAATTTCTCTGACATCAACATTAGCAACATTTTTTCTAGCTATGTATCCTAGGGCAAGGGAAACAAAAACAAACTACTGGAATTACATCAAAATAAAAAGCTTTTGCATAGCAAAGAAAACCATCAACAAAACAAAAAGACAACCTACTGAATGGGAGAAGATATTTGCAAATGATAAATCTGATAATGGGTTAATATCCAAAATATTTAGAGAACTCCTAAATTCAATACAAAAAAACAACAACAAAAAACAAAACAAAACAAAACAAACAAACAAAAAACCCAAAACACCCCCCACACAAAAATCCAATTAAAAAATGGGCAGAGGACCTGAATGGACATGTTCCAAAGAAGACATACAGATGGCCAACAGGCACATGAAAAGATGCTCAGCATCATTCATCATTAGAGAAATGCAAATCAAAACCACAATGAGCTATCACCACACATCAATTAGAATGGCTAAAATAAAATGACAAGAAATAACAAGTGTTGGTGAGGATGGAGAGAATAAGGAACCCTCATGCACTGTTGGTAGGAATGTAAATTGGTACAACCACTGTGGAAAGAAGTATGGAGGTTCCTCAAAAAATTAGAAGTGGAATTACCATATGATAAGTAATTCCACTACTGGGTATTGACCCAGGGAAAATGAAAACACAAATTCAAAAATATATATGCATTCCTATGTTTATTGCAGCATCATTTACAATAGCCAAGATATAAAAGCAACCTAAGTGTCCATAAATAGACCAATGGATAAGTAAAATGTGATAATACACACACTGACACACACACACACACACACACACACACACACACACACACAGGAATATTATGCAGCCATAAAAGGATGAGATCATGTCATCTGAGATAACATGGATGGACCTAGAGGGTATTTGCTAAGTGAAATAAATTAGACTGAGAAAGAGAAATACCATATGATTCTAGTCATAAGTGGAATTTAAAAAAATGAATAAAGAAAAAAGCAGAATCAGACCTATAAATACAGAGAACAAACTGATGGTTGCCAGAGGGGAGGAGGCTCAGTGGTTGGGCAAAACAGCCAACAGTGGTTGGGCAAAACAGGGAGATACAGATTTCTAGTTATGGAGTGAATAAGTTATGGGAATAAAAGGCACAGTTTAAGGACTATAGTCAATGATATTGTAATAGTGATGCAATGGGACAAGTGATAGCTATACTTGTGATGAACATAGCATAATGTATAAATCTGCCAAATCACTAAGCTGTACACACAAAACTAATGTAACATTGTGTGTTAACTACACACACACACACACACACACACAAAGGTAAATAAATTAAGATTTAGTTTAGGCTATGTATGTATTTTAGCATATAGCCAATCTTTATAGTCTCAAACCCTTAGAGAAAAAATATTTATTTATACTTTTATTTTATATGTATACATATCTATATACATACACACATATAAAAACATTAATGTGAAAAAAAAAGAATGTTGACAGTCTTAAACCCTATTTATGCAAATACTACCCCCACATACACACACACACACATACATATATATACACACACACAAATATATATACATATATATATGTATACACACATACACACACACAAATTAACACACACACAGATACATATATTTTAGTGTTGAAAAACAAGAAAAGTGCCTTCCTTGAACCAGAAACCATGAGCAGTTCTGGAATGAGAGGAGGTAATTAGTGTCAGATTGAAAATCAACCCACAACCCCAATCTGTGTAAGTAAAAGGCTTTTGTGTTAGGATATAGCATGTGCATGGGCGCTATAGAGTTAGAGGTAACATATGGTGAGCAAAAGTGACTCCTAGGGTGATATCAGGATGATTTCCTGGGATGTCATACTAAGAGCAGCCAAATGAATCAGCCTGTTTTCTTCCATTTTTACAGAGCAACAAGTAGAAATTTGGAACAGAAATTGTAATTTGGGCTAAAGAAGTGTTATACTCTGGGTGGCTGGAAACACCCCAAAATTATTCAGATCTGTCATATCCTAAAGACAAGTAACTGGTAAACCCTATCATTAGTACATCCACCCTTTCCCTAAAAATCATTAAGAGGAGGCTTGATAACATTTACAGCATTCAAACACATAGCCAACAGGAATTTCAATTACAAATATCTGTATACAACCAACACTTACCAAATATATTTGAGGAAAAAAGAACCCTCCCAAAATTAGTATCTAATTCAAAAAATTGAAGAGTTAATACTTTGATGAAACAGTTAATAAAGCAAAGGGGAAAATGAGTTTAAATCATTATAATCCATGTAATTATAAAAATACAAGATGATATAACAATGAAAAACTCAGCTAGAAATTTTGGAAATTAAAAATAGTGAAATTAAAACAAGGAAAACCTCACTACCTAGCAGCCCTGATACAGTCAAAAAGTAATTTTTGAAACTGAAAGATTAATCTGATGAATTCTCCAAGAATATAGCAAAAGATGCACTAAGAAATTGCAGGTATGAAAGACAAATTTTAAACTGAGAGGATAAATCCAGGTGCTATGCCCTTTGAAGGGGGAGTTCCAGAAGGTAAGAATAGAGAAAAATGGAGTGGAGGACATACCAAAAAAATTTAGAAAGCTACATGTTTGACCTAAAGAAATATATAAATCTTAAGACTCCATAAGTCTACCAAGTGCTAAGCTGAATGAATAATGGAAAAGATCCACTCCCAGATATATACGTAATGAAATTTCAAAACAGCAAGAATAAAAAGACAAAGCCTTGAACCCATCTTAGAAGAAATAAAAAATTATCTGCAGAAAAAGTGAGTAACATTGGAAACACAATTCCCAACATTAAAAAAAAAAATCATAGTAAAGCATGTTAGACTTTAAAGTTCTGAGGAAAGGAGCACTTGGGTGGCTCAGCTCAAGTCATGGTCACACAGTTTGTGGGTTTGAGCTCCACCTCAGGCTCTGGGCTGACAGCTCAGAGCCTGGAGACTGGTTTGGATTCTGTGTCTTCCTCTCTCTCTCTGACCCTCCCATGCTGATGCTCTCTCTCTCTCAAAAATAAACTTAAAAAAAAATAGTTCTGAGGAAAAATGGCTTTGAACTTGCAATTCAATACATAGCCAAGCAATCATTCAAAATATGAGAAAAAAATAAAATTTTTTAATATTTCAGAAATTGAGGACATGGATCACCCAAGAAGTGATATTTTTTAAAGTTTTTTTCAAGTTTATTTTGAGAGAGAGAGAGAGAGAGAGAGAAAGGGGAATAGAACCAGAGAGAGAGGGAGAGAGAGAGAGAGAGAATCACAAGGAGAATCTGCATTATCAGTGCAGAGCCTGACGTGGGGCTTGAACTCATGAATTGTGACATCATGACCTGAGGTGAAGTTGGACATTTAACTGACTGAGCCACCCAGGTGCCCCCCAAGGAACGACTTTAAAAGAATTCTTGAAAATATACTCCAACACAACAAAAAATGAACACAGGAAGAAACTTTGGATTATAGAAACAAAGGACACAGTGGTATACAATTTAAATTCATTTCAATAAATTCATTTTGACCATAAAACTGAAATAGTAATATATAATTAAAATCTAGAATGTATCAACTCAGGAGGTGAACAGCATGGGTAGGGTGGGGTAAGCTGTGACAAGGAAGTAGGGAAGTAAACACATGTTATGTCTCTTGTTTAGGAAAATGATATGAAGTCACACTAATTAAATAAAATTTAATGAAATTAAGGGTAATCATTAGGATATATGATTGAGAATCTCAAACTCAATAAAAGAAAACACTGAAAATAGTGAGGAAGGATGGACACCAAAGGTTATGAAGTATCAACTGTTTATCATTGGTTCCTGGTGTACATATTTTCACCTCTCTGCTCATTCAGAATTTGACTCAACTGGTCAAGAAATTCCACATCTGCACCTCAGATGTCTCAAGGTGCCACCTAGACCACAATGCTCACATTCAATTATTTTCTTCTGGCCTTTTCTAGTTTAGTTTTCCTGCTTCTTCTTCCAAATCTGAAAAGGAGTGTCTAGACTACTTCACCAACTCTTATCCCCAGTCTTTGAGGGAAATCCATTTCCTTTCTATGCTTCTGTCAAACTTTTGTCAGAAGCCAGGAAGCCAATGCTGCTCTAGAAACGTCTTCTTCTATTCTTTCAAGTTTTGTTGAATGCCTGGGTTCATGGGTCACTTTTCATAGACATTTGGCAATGCTGCTTTTGGAAACCACCATGCATGTCCTTACCGAGAATTTGAAATGTTGAGGCTATATGCTTGATAAAATAATACTTAAAAAATATTTTTTTTAATGTTTTTATTTTTGAAGGCGAGAGAGAGAGAGCATGAGCAGGGGAGGAGCAGAGAGAGAGGGAGACACAGAATTCGAAGCAGGCTCCAGGCTCTGAGCCATCAGCACAGAGCCCGATGCGGGGCTCGAACCCACAAACTGTGAGATCATGACCTGAGCCAAAGTCAGACGCTCAACCGACTGAGCCACCCAGGCGCCCCAATAAAATAATACTTTTAAAAAATGAATTAGGCATGAATCAAAATTATTAGAAAAATTAGAAAGTTGCAGATGTTTAAGGCTCAATATTTTACAACCTGATAGAAATATAAACAGGCTCTTCCAGGAATTGGTCTTAAATTAATTTTTAGGAAGGAAATCACTTTGATCTCCCAACATAGTATAGAATGTTCCTCTACCCTTCTAGGTTCTTTTGCCTGGTCTGATAATTAAATTAACAAAAGACAGACTAACAGGAAAAAAAAAAAAAAGTTTAGTAATATGTATACCTCCTGTATACATGAGAGACCCAGGAAAACTGAATAACTCTCCAAAATGGCCAAAGCTAACCTTAAATACCATCTTCAGCTAAAGACAAAAGATGTTGAGGGTGGGATGTCAGTGATGGGAGGTTACCAGGAAAAGCACAGTAAACAGGGTAAGGTTGTTATGCTGATCTAAGTCATGGCTGATTGACTCCACTGTTGGAGATAATGAAAAAGTGTTAATCCAATCTGGATGCCTTTTATTTTGTTTTCTTGCCTAATTATCCTGGTTAGAACCCCCAGAAAAATGTTACAGAAGTGGTATACATACTTCTTTATATATATGTATATCGCTTCACTGATAAGAGTGTCTCACTCTTATAAATTATACTGATAAATGTTGCTAAAAATTTGGTCATCCCCTTCTTCCTGGTACAGTCGGGGAGATCCTTACAAATGCAGATTTCTCTTATGCATGTGAATATCTCTTACAAAACTAACTTCTACTCTGTTCTCAGAGCTTCACCTGTGTCTGCTGTTTCTTAAAAATAACCAGCTTAAAATGATCAATATGCCAAAGAGGCATATTTTGGGGTGGTGTATCTTGCTCTCCCACTCAAAGCTCCTCTTAATTATGAATGCAAGGAATGTGTACATCTTTATTTCTCATTCAAAATCATCTTATTGACATTATAATTTTGATTCTTAGTTCTCAATCTGAAGCCTGATTTAAAAATTTAATTTATACATGAACAACAACACAGGGCTTCTTCACCAGTATTGAGTAATTTTCAGAACCATGTGGCTTTTTCTGAATGGCTTGTGGAGATAATCTTTGTTTAAGTTGGGGGCGTGTAAATAGGAGAAAGGAAATATCCTGGATTCGTAGGAGTTGTTCATATGGCCTCTATTACTAATATATACTAAACTCCAGCTTGAAACTAACAAACTACATGCAGCTGTCACTATTAACAAATAATGAGACAAAAATTATAGCAGTGGCTAAACAGTATCAACTCCAAATAAAAATAAATGGATTTTGAAATTTTTTATAAAGAAATTATGCTAGATATTTGCAAAATGACTACAGTTATACAAAACAGCTTACACAGGATTATATTCAAACTTAGTTAATGAGATAGAAATTAATAAACCTAGATTATTAGGTATGAACCCCTGTTGCCCACAACTATAAGTACCTATACCAAAAGGACCAACACCAGCAATTTTGATAGATGAATCTACCTAAACATACTGTGAAATGAAAAACTGCAATACTACTTAAGTCGCAATAGAGTCTAGAAAAAGAAACAAAAAGACACAAAAGTGTATATTTTAAACAAAGTTAATATAAAGGTATGAATACTGAAAAATTCAATGCCAAAAATTACTAATTTCACTTATGAATTTTGATATACAAAAATACTAAATAAAATATTAGCAAAGAGACCCCAACTGAAAATAAAATAGTACATCACTACCAAATGGATATTTGTATGTTAAGAAAATTATTAAGATAGGGGTGCCTGGGTGGCTCAGTCGTTTAAGCATCCAACTTCAGCTCAGGTCATGATCTCACAGTTGATGGGTTCAAGCCCCGCTTCAGGTTCTGTGCTGACAGCTCAGAGCCTGGAGCCTGCTTCAGATTCTGTGTCTCCCTCTCTCTGTCCCTCCTCCGCTCACTCTCTGTCTCTCAAAAATACATAAAAATGTAAAAAAAATAAATTAAAAATAAAGAAAATTATTAATATAATTCACTATATTAAGAGTTCAAAGAGGAAATCCATAATCATCTTCATGGATACTAAAAAAACAACTTACAAAATTCAGTGGCCAAATCCTCCACAAATACTAGCAAATGAATCCAGCAACATGTATAAAGGATTATATACCTTGACCAAATATTTATTCCAAGAATGCAAGGTTGGTTCAACATTTGAAAAGCAATTAATATAATCCACTATACCAACAGAAGAAGAGAAAGGAAAAACAATAGCATGTAATCATCTTAAGAAGTACAGGAAGAATATTTGACAAAATTCAACACTTCATGGTAAAAACAGTCAATAAGCTAGAAATAGAAGGGAATATCCTGAATCTGATTTAAAAAAAAAAAAAAAAAAAAAAAGCATCTAAGAGAAACCCATAGCTAACAGCTTACCTAGTAGTAAAAGATTGGACTTTCCCCCTAAGATCAGAGATAAGATAGGGTGCCTGGGTGGCTCAGTTGGTTAAGCATCTGATTTCGGCTCAGGTCATAATCTTGCAGTTCATGGGTTCGAGCCCTGTGTCCAGCTCTGTGCTGACAGCTCAGAGCCTGGAGTCTGCTGCAGATTCTGTGTCTCCCTCTCTCCTGCCCCAACCCCTGCTTGCACTCTCTCTCTCTCAAAAATAAATAAACATTACAAATAAGACAAGGATGTCCACTCTTACCTCTTCTATAACATTTTTCTGGAGATTCTACCCAGGATAATTTGGCAAGAAAATAAAATAAAAGGCATCCAGATTACATTGAAACTTTTTCATTATCCTCAACAAAAACTCTCTACACACTCAACAATAACTATTCCCCATTCTCAGCCCCTGGTATCCTCTATTCTTTCTGTCTATGAATTTGTCTATTCTAGGGACCTAATATGAGTAGAACCATATAATATTTGTCCTTCTGTGTCTAGATTATTTCACTGAACATAGTGTTTTTAAAGCTCATTCATCTTATAATATATATGAAAATTTCATTCCTTTTTGTGGCTGAATAACATTCCACTGCATATTTACTGCATTTTGTTTATCCATTCATCTATTGGTGGACAATTTGGATTGTTTACACCTTTTGGCTACTGTGAATAATGCTACTATGCATATTGGTGTTCAAATATCTATTCAATTCCCTGCTTTCAACTCTTTTGTATATATACCTAGAAGTAGAATAAGAAGGGTCATATGGAAATTCTTTGGTTAATTTTTTGAGAAATCACCAAACTGTTTCCATAGTAGCTACACCATTTTACATTCCTTAGCAGAGTATAACATTTCTATTTCTCTACTTTCTCACTAAAGCCTGTTATTTTATACTTTGGTTTTATTATTATTATATTTTGTAATTGTAGCCATCCTAATAGGTATCAAGTGGTAACTCTTTGTAGTTTTGATTTGCATTTACCCAATGACTAATGGTGTTGAACATCTTTTTATGTGCTTATTGGTCTTTTTTGGATTGTTCTCAGCCTATTGATAGTAAGTCAGCTAGAAATGCCTCAGGCACTCATCTGGGCCTGTACTACTTGTGGTAAGGCCCCCCAAGCCTCCATACACATCCCCTGACCAGTACAATGTTGTGGCTGGACTGGACCTTGCAGTTCTTATTAAGATTACAAGAAGGCAGGGGCACCTAGGTGGCTTAGTCAGTTCAGCATCCACTCTTGATTTTAGCTCAAGTCATGATCTCATGGTTCTTGAGTTCAATCCCTGTGGCAGGCTCCATGCTGACAGTGAGATGCTCTGTCTCACTGCTTGGGATCCTCTATCTCCCTCTCTTGGTGACCCTCCCCTGCCCTCCCTCTATGAAAAATAAATAAATAAACATTTAAAAAAAAAAAAAGAATGCAAGAAGGCACCTCAACAACAACCATCAGAGAATTTTGAAAAAAAAAAAAAAAAAAAAAAAAAAAAAAAAAAAAAAACAACTCTCAAGTCCTGGAGGGTACACAGCATACCTAAGGCCACACAATGAAGTCATGGAGAGAGACATAGAGAAACAGAGAGAAAGAGACAGAGAGAGATGGAGAAGGAGAACAGTTCTGGGACTTTGCTCTTAGTGGGGTCTGAGGGAAGGGTTCCTAGGATTTTGCAGGTTCACTCTATACTGGCAAATTTAAGATATAAGATATGGAATTAGGGTGTGGGAAAGGAAACATGAGGTCAATCATGCAGTAATTTATCTAGTTCCCCACTGTTTTTTTTGTTTGTTTGTTTTGTTTTTTGTTTTTAAATTTTTTTCAACGTTTATTTATTTTTGGGACAGAGAGAGACAGAGCATGAATGGGGGAGGGGGCAGAGAGAGAGGGAGACACAGAATCGGAAACAGGCTCCAGGCTCTGAGCCATCAGCCCAGAGCCTGACGCGGGGCTCGAACTCACGGACCGCGAGATCGTGACCTGGCTGAAGTCGGACGCTTAACCGGCTGCGCCACCCAGGCGCCCCTCCCCACTGTTTTTTAAAAGAGAAATTTCATGGGTGGAGTGGCCTCGTTTCTTATCGAGTTGTCTTACTAGTAGTTTAGTCATACTATTGGAAATGGGTTTATTTGAGATGGTTGTCTTTGAAATGGATGCACCGGCAATCAAAAGCTTAATGTCAGGCATTTGCACTACATGGTTTTTTGTCTTCTTTGGAGAAATGTCTGTTTGAGAACTTTGTTTCTTAAATTGGGTAGTTTGCGGGTTTTTGTTGTTGTTGAGTTGATGGTTTCTTAGATATGATACTAAAAGCATAAATAACAAAATAAAAATAGATAAATAGTACTACAAGAAAATTTAAAACTTGTATTTCAAAACACAGCCCTGAGGAAATGAAAATTCAACCCACAGAATAACTGAAAAAATATTTTTAAAATGTAATTTATAATTATAATAACAATATATATACACAAACAATGTATTTGATAAAGGATTTGTATCTAGAATAAAGAACTCTTACAACTCAATAATAAAAGGACAAATTTTTCAATTACAAAATGGGAAAACTATCTAAATAGGTTTTTCTCCAAATGATATACAAATGGTCAGCAAGCACATGACAAGATGTCCACCATCATCAGCCATCAGGGAATGAAAATCAAAATGACAATGAGATACCACATCTACCGTATGGTAGATACTATATCTAAAAGAGTATAGTCACTTTGGAAAGCAGTCTAGTAGTTCTTCAGATGGTAAGACACAGAGTGATCTTAGACTTAGAAATTCCATTCCTAGGTATATTCTCCATACAAAAACTTGTACACCAATGTTTATAGGAGCACTAGTCATAACAGACAAAAGATGGAAACTCAAGGGCCAACTAATGAATGGATAAGTAAAATGCACTTTATCCTTACAATGGAATATAAATCAGTCACAAAAAGGAATGAAATAGTGATATATGCTATAACACATAAACCTTAAAAACATTATTCTACATGAAATAAGCCGATCACAAAGGACCACATATTGTATGGTTCCATTTATATGAAATTCCAGAAGAGGCATCTATGGAAAGAGTACATCAATGGTTGCTTAGGCCCGGAGGGAGTGGGAGGAAAGTCAGTGACTGCTAAAGGGTATGAACTTGCTTTCTGATGTCATGTTCTAAAATTGATTGTGGTAGACGCACAACTCTATGAAATACATACGAAAACCATTGCATTGTACACTTTAAATATAGGTACGGTTGACTTCCGAACAATGTGGAGAGGGATGCTGACCCTGTGCACAGTCAGAAGTCTGTGTATAGCTTTTGACTCCCCAAAACTTTACTGACCACAAACATTACCATTAACACGGAACAGTCAATGCAGATTTTGTATGTTTTATGTATTCTATATTGTATTCTTACAATAAATTAAGCTAGAGAAAAGAAAATGTTATTTAAAAAACCAAAAGGAAGAAAAAACACATCTACAGTCTTCCAGGACAGCACTGTAAAAACTCCACTTGGAAATGGACCTGCATATAGTTCCAACCCATGTTGTTCCGGGGTGAACTGCAACGTATAGTACATTAAATATAGCTCAATAAGGCTTTGAAAAGATGTTACAGTAGAAAAAATAAAATATGACTATGATCTATGTGTCAGTATTAAGATGACCATTAATCTTACAAGCATTTCCACTAATGTCAAAAAAACAAAACAGATTTTTAAAAAAAATTCTATACCATTATTACTTAACCATATTCTGGAGGCACAAGGCAAAAATTAGGTAAGTTAAATAAAATAAAACCTGTAGATAATATTGTTTACCAAATAAATACAAAAAAATTAGAAACGAGAACTCACTAAGTCGTTGGGCCTGTAATTAATACATGAGAATGAATAACTTTAATTTATACAAACACCAATCAGAAAATACAGTGGAAGTAAAAAACACTTATAATTGCAACAAAAACAATGACATATGTAGGAATAAGCAAGTTTTACAAGAAAAAGAAGATACAGACTTAAATGGAGAGCACGTATAATTTTTACTTAGAACAATGTAACATCATACATGTATCAATTATCCTTAAATTAATACATAACTTAATGGGTTCTAATAAAATGGAAACAGGATTGTTTTGAAACCAAGGAGGCTGATTCTGAAGTTCATGCAAATTCAAAGTGCATATGAATATTTCACATTTAGGAATTTATCCTACAGATATATTTCATATGTGTGAAATGGCATGTATGCTGGGTTATTTATTGTCACATCATAATTGCAAAGGAGTGTATATAGTCTAAATAACTATCAAAAGAACTGGTTAGCTGTTTTCTGGTATATTTATATAATTAAATGCTATGCAACCATAAAAAAGGAAGCATACTGATATAGAACAATCTCCCAAATATACTGTTGAATCTAAAACTCAAAGTGCAAGCAGAATGAGTAAAGTATGTTACCTATGTGTTGAAAATAAAGAAATATGTATAT
Source organism: Lynx rufus (assembly GCF_022079265.1). Lineage (NCBI taxonomy): Eukaryota > Metazoa > Chordata > Mammalia > Carnivora > Felidae > Lynx > Lynx rufus. The sequence continues at coordinate 36,803,175 of NW_025814834.1, read as the reverse complement.
TCTGTTAGAGGCACAGAATATCTCTGGAAGAATTTGTAAAACCCTAGCAATAAAGGTTGCTTCTGGTGGTAGGGAACAAGGGTTTGTGGGAGTCATAATTTTACTTATCTACCCACTTACTCTATATTCACTTGTGCCTTTGTAGTTTTCACCATGTGTGTGTTTTCACAAAATAAAATAGTTTTAAGAGGAGATTCTATATAGAAGGTAAGGAACCATTTCAACTTCCATCCCAACAGGTTAAGGGGAGACACATTTTCTACTTTTGGGTAAAAAGGGAGGAAATAATGTAGCTAAACTTCAACAAATGGTATTGAAAATGTAAAATACATTTCTATGGGAACAGAGCAAAGGATGAAATTAATTCTGCCCTGGATTTGAGCAAAGCTTCTTGACCTGGGCCTCAAAATTTGGAAAGATGTTGGTAGGGGACTCTGGGTAACAGGAAGAATGAAATCAAGGTGACAAAGGTACCTTGTGTTTGGAAGAGGAAAATAGTTTAGTCAAGCTGTAGTACATGGAAAGCGAGGAGAAATGGTTTGAAGAAAAAAGCAAAGGTGATTTTCAACCAGGTCATGTAGAACCTTGCATGCTATTCTTGGAAGAGTCTAGACTCATTTTCTTGGTTTCAAGTGAGTCTTTGAAAGTCTGAGCAAATTTTCTGGATGAAAGTCATGCTTTAGGAGGATTATCAGGGTTACTTTAGGACACAGAATTAACTAGCTCTCATTCATTCATTTATCCACTCATTGTACAAATATTTGTTCAGTGTCTACTATGAGTCAGGTAGGCCTTGTATAAAATCGGCTATATTTTGAAACTTTTATGCATTAATTTGGTTTTTTGATGCTAAAAGTAATATACATTTCTTATCGACAATTTTAGAAATATGCAGAATTACAAAGAAGAATGACTCATAATTCTACTGCCTAAAATAAACACTGTTAAGATTCTGATGTGTGCATATGCGCATGCATGTGTGAGGTTATTTTATACACACACCGACACATCAGTGTACTCTATTTTCTTTGATTTTATATCATGAATATTTCTTATTTTCTCAAATATAATAACTACTTTTAAAATTTATAGAGGCCTTAATCTGTGTCAGATGCTGAGAGAAGCACTTTTTACACATCATATCACTTTGTTCTTAAAAAAAAAAAAAACCCTGAGGGTTGATGGGGGGTGGGAGGGTGGGTGATGGGTATTGAGGAGGGCACCAGTAGGGATGAGCACTGGGTGTTGTATGGAAACCAATTTGACAATAAATTTCATATTAAAAAAAAAAGCTATGACATCATTTGCTTTTAATCTCTATTTGACAGATGAGGACAGTATACCAAGGATGCCTGGTTCGGTGAGTAATGGGCAGAGGAGTCAATCCCAGGGATTACTGCAGAGAGTAGGCTCTTAATAATCAAATGCAACTATCTCACTAGCAACTTGACATCGGTCACCATAATGATGCATCGTGTGGATGCACCATAGGTTCCTTCATTGGTTTCAGATTTTGGGCCAATTATACTGTTTCTAATTATATACCAATATATCCCATGACTCATCCAGCAGGCAGAGAGCATAAGAAGGGAAAAATGTTTTCCTTCCATTTTTCAAGCTAGATGGGGCTGCTCCATAATAAAAAGCTCTTGTAAATCCCTGGTTTATCCCTAGTCCAGCATCATTGGCTTTAGGTTGATGAAAATCTCTTCAAAATTATTTCCCTAGCTTAGCTGTAAGTCTTCATTTTTGGTGCTGATGTCACTATTTCTGTGTCTTCAGAGGCATTTAAATAGGATTTAGAGAGAAACTGATTAAGGGGCTGCTTGCTACCAGATGAGTGGACACTGATATTATGCTACAATTTGGATAATCACTCCAAATTCTTTATCCTTTAATTGAAATGTGCTTGTGTTTATTTTGTCACTCTTAATATAATTTTCTATTAAATTACCATATTCTACTGGTTTCCATTACTTAAATTATTTCAATTAATGAGAAGAAAATTAATTTTTCATGGGGATTATAATACTCAAACATTTTATTTAATTATAAAAAAAACTGAGAGGAGAAGGTAAATGAAACATTTACTTAGTATCTGCTACGGGCTGTCTACTGTTATTTAATTCACACTATTAGCCTCATTTTACAGTATATAAATCAAAGAATAAGTAATTTTTTAAGGTAAGTAATGATAAGGAATGTAGCCAGAGCTTGAATCCAGGTTTTACTGATTTTAAAATCCCGATTTTTTCATCACATCATGTAGCTGTCTCAAAAATGTAAGAAAAGAAAAAAGAGTGTCTTGCCTAATCACATAATAAATAAAAGCTTTAAAAGAAGAATTTTACAGAACGACTCTGGGTGTTCAATGAAGTGATTGCTAAAGGCTTTGTGTGTGTTGTTTTGTTTTTTAGTTTTATAAAGTAAATTCTGACTTATAGAAGGTTCTGGGTTTTATCATTTGATAATGTCACTGTAGGCAGTTGAGACAGCTTACAGAATTCACTAAAAGTGGGATTTTGTTTGTTTTATTAAAAAAAAAATACTGAAAGTTCTCCTTACCAAATCAATGGCAATGTCAAGGATAAAACAACAACTGTGAGTTTAATGCATAAAATAAAGACTTGAAAGCCATACATTCAAAGACAGGATCATTATTTAAGTGCCAATGAGGTTACACATCAGGACTGAAATAAATAAGCCATCAGCAGTGACTTGAGTAGCAAAGTTTGTTTTCTCTGGGGAGAAAGCCTGCTTGCTGCTACAGTCCTCCAAACGCAGTTTAAAAGAGAATTTGAAGGGAAAAAAAGTAACATGTTAAGCTTCCCATCATAAAAACATAAAGACTTTAGGGAAATAAAATACTTTGGGCTTCACTTAGAAATCAGTCTATGTATTATCTTAAGCCAGTATACGTGAAAACATGCTTTCGGTTTAGATTACTTTTGAGCATGCACAAGAATTGTATAGACATATAACTCATAGCATTGACTGTAAATTAGCACAAGGAAGTAGATTTACCCTCTGACATTCGATAACAATTGAACTTGCCACGTTTTAGAATAATCTGCAAGCCAAAACAAATCGAATCTCTTGGTGAATTTCTTTTCTAACACCGAGGTCTTGTTTGTGTATTTTTTACTAAATTATGATTTTTATCTAAATGCTCTGGTATGGTCTCAGTAAAAGTATATATATGCTCTCAGTGGAAACACTCAGCGTATATGTTGTGAAAAGTTAAATCTCCCTTTGGGGAATATCTAGATCATGGAGTAATTTTGAAATGTGAGGAACTATGGACTCCTGCTTTGCACTGTTAGCCTGAAGGAATGATAAGATAATGTACTAAAATATTAATTTATTAATTTCTTTTTTTTTTCAGTGCTCTAGAATAGGCTTAGAGAAGAAAAGGATGTTTTTTTTTCTTCCTTCATCAGATCAGAGAACTCTCACCCAAGATGTCAGAAGTATAGACTAAAACCTCCCCTTTGGGAACACTGCTAACACTGCTCCCCCTACCCCTTTCGGCCTCTGCTCAAAACCTTTTGCTTCTAGGAATTAGACCATTCTACTATCATGTGCGATTTCTTTGTAGCCACTGACACCAGTTCAGTAACTTTTGATGCTGGTGCTTTTGCTATTCATGCATCAGCAGGCAATGGCATCCATTTCACTGTTGTCCCTGGCCAGTAGTGACTGTCAGACATCAATTATAAGATGAATCCTAATTTCAGATACATTCAGATGGGAACACGTGTACATTCTGGAATCGATGAAATCCAATACATTGCTGCTCCCTAGAAGTGTCTGGTTTTGGAGGGTAAGAACTTATGCTTTCCATAAGTAGGGTAGTATATATGACACATAGGGGAATTCTAATAAATAGTTCTTAAAGCAATGAATTAATGAAAATTGTCCCAGTGCATATAAGCCTTAAGGCTAAAAAATGACAACAGAAATGTAGTCACTTAGAACACAAAATATTTTGCAACTTTCAATACAGGAAAATAAAACTAAAAGTCAGTCAAATTATCTATTAATGTGATCCTCTTACTACTGGTTCATAATGACAGAATAAAAAATCAGAATTCACATTGAAAAGAAATGCAGAATACTTTCATAATACTGGGAAATATCTTGTTCAAATGAACACATATATTTCAGAGTATAGACATATTTGCCACTTCAAGATAATAGTATATAGCTCTTATTCTTTAAATGCTCTATTGTTCTTTTGACATTATGAATGAAAAAGGCCTTTAAATTCTTAACACACGTGATTAGGGAGGATTGGTAATATATCCTACAGACTAATTTAAATACGGGAATGGGGCTACTAATTGAGAGATCTAAGTGGTTATACTTGATTTATAAATAGGCTGTCCTAGATAAAAAGGAGCCAGGAACCAATGTGCCAGATAAAAGAGACCAGATGCTAAGAAAAGTAGACCTATTTTCTAGAAAGGTCCTTCAATGGAGAGATACTGTGGGGGAAATGTAATTGTGCCTTATGAGCCATATTTTTAATCACTTCCTCGGAAACTGTTACAAGTCAAATGCACGACACACTCGTTTTGGTATTGGCGAATATTTAAATCTCTCCATGAATAAATGAGAAAGCCCCTATATTTCCTTCATATATCTGTAACTCTTTTTTTAGAAGAAGAAAAAGTACTTCACTAGAGGTGTAGGATCACATACTAGCTGGAAGAAAACATTTGCAAAAATAAATCTCTGCGAATAGACCGAAAATTGCTTTTAAAATCTAGTTCAAGTTACATGTTACAAATTGCATTAGAAAACTTATTCTTTTCCTTATGGTAGTCAGTCTCTTGATTATTAGGGACCATGAGCCCAAGCTTGGAAGTAGAAACTTAAATCAGTGACTTTATTTTTATTGCCAAACACAGATCTGAATTCATATAATAAGAGAGCAGTAGAGATGAGATATGACAGAATTCATTAATGTGCCAAGGACGTGGCCAACTTGTCTACAACTAGTTAAAAGGCAAATACACAGATTGATCATTTTTCTTTCCAGGACTGTACGTCACAATACACATGGCCTGTTTCCTAAAACCTTCTGTCTAATGTTTAATAGATTGATGGAGCTTCAAAATCAACACTCTCTACAATCCTGCTAGACAGAGGGGACATGAAGATACTGTAGGTTAGGAGAGAGACTATTTGCAGTCTGAGCTGGGAAGAATTGGACACTTTTTGCTTCCTATTTTGCCCCTTTATTATTTTTCTTAGAAATTTTATTTTTAAGTAATCTCTACACCCAACATGGGGCTTGAACTCACAGCCCTAAGACCAAGAATCGCATGCTCCACCTAACAAGCCAGTCAGGGACCCTTTACCTGCCCCCTTTAAACTAAAACTTTCCTTTGTCTTCAAAGGGGTTGTAGCTTGAATCTGAGATAAAAAATAACTGGAAAACCATTCTGACTTGGTTTTTGCTCTAAAATATTTTACCTTCGGCTTGCAACCCACAAAGTAGTTACTAGATTTGTCCATATGACCTCCATGTCAAAGATGCAAAGGGCAGTTTTAAACTCTTCATTTCTTAAAAAGCAGCATGGAATAGTTGTTAGGAGTCAAAATTATCAAGCTCTGATACCTGCCACCTGTACACTATTAGGCAGAATACACGGCCTCTCTGAATCCCAACATCTTGGTGTTATAATGGTGCCACCTGCCTAGCCTGCTTACCAAGGGAAAAAAGAGATTAATGTTTGGTAAACCTTTGAAATAAGAGTTATTCTAAGTCAGGATGTTATCCACAAAGCTCAAGATTAGTGTTCTGGGCACTTCATAATACATCCTCTTCCTAGACCTATATGTTCTTTTAAAGAAACAATGCATGATTCATTAAACTGAAAGTTTATAAACTATGCTTTAGTCCTTAATTGTCCAATCTTCTCTAGATGTTAGTCTTTAATTGCCCCATGTTCCATCCTTGGTCAAATCACTTAACCTTACCTCCTCTATATTTGTTTCTCCATTGTCTCCTGTTTTCAGAATTAAGATTCTGACAAAAATAAATTAGCTAAATTACTCTTTGAAGATCCACATTAATAACAATTAGATGCACTGATGAGAAGACTTTTTACTCTTTATTTGCACAAATGCACCAAAACTGTTATAGGCCTGGAAAACCCAGATTGTTCCCCTCAAACTAGAATTTCAGCCTAATACATTCTTTGTATTAGACAAAGAATGGGGGTTGTCTAATGGAAGCTAGGTATCTTAACTACTGGGGATGTCCTAAGCCACCAGAGAGAGTACCTTCATCACCTGTTGTCTGGTAACCAAACTGGGCTTGACCTGGGCAGCAGCCAGCCACAGGCTTTTGGCCCAGCGAAGACTAATTGGTTTGGCACACATCATTTCCCTGAACGGCTTACACTGTAAAGTTTACTGCATTTTATGTGTGCTTGGACTATGTACTCTTAAATGCACACTACTAGGCCATCTTAAACAGTTTACATTTTAAAATGTTCCATGATTTGCAAAGTAATTTTTAAATATATTACCTCAAGTTTTGTAGCAGCTCTCTAAGGCAGGAAGCTTACCATGACGAGCATTACAGAAATGGGAGAATCGGAGTCACAAAGAAGTTACATGACATGCTTAAGGTCACATAGATGATAAAAGAACAGGGTGAAAGCCGAATTTCCTGGCTCCTGGTTTAGTGCTTTATTTGCTATATGCCTCCCATCATCATACTCTGTCTACCCATTCATTCAGTCACGCAGTCCCTGTAGTGTGCTTCAAGTTATCCAGTGGCAGCAAAGTAGAAAATGCTCTCAGAGCCCCAGCTTCTGGTTATGTCATGATAGCAAGCTGTACCTCAGTTTCTTCATATGTAAACATGAAAGGTTTGAACTAGATGATTTCCAAATCAAATCCATAGGTAGCATGATATGATGAAAAGAGCAGAGCATGGGCCATGTATCAAAACAATTCAAAAACTGTTTGAATTTGAATCTTGGTCCTCCTTCCTACTTCCTGGCTATATGACTTGGAAAAAATTACATAACCTTTCTGGTTATTAGTTTCCTCATATATAAAGCCACAAATGCTAACATTAACTTTGAAACAATCTTATGAAAAGTAAGTATAGTAATATGTAAGAGAATTTGCCAAATGGCAAGCACTCAATAAATATCAATTATTCCATTTAGTGTTAACACTTGTCATATTCTCAAGGCATTCATATTATTAATAGCAGTTTTATCATTACTTATAAAGGCATTGCCAGCTTTACTGGCTTCAAAGAGAAACCATTAAATATACTAAACATTTATATGATCAAAAGTAGCTCTATGAAACAATGCTTTTATTAAGCAGTTAATCTGTAGGACTGTAGCATTGATTATTTTTCTGAGGATCAACTCAGAAAAAGACCTGAGTTTCAATGATGAGAAATTTGAGCCAATTTTAGTATGACTCTCATCTTTTGTTTCTAACAGGAATATGAAAATTAAGCAAATGAATTTCTGCATAAGGGAGGAGATAAAATCTTATTGCATAGGCTTATCCTTTAAAACAGTCAATAAAAAGCAGATCCATAGGAAAAAAAATAATTATGGTCTTCAAAAAATGGAACATGAGTAGTGGGTTTGAATAATTCTGCTTGCTCAAATGTTTCATTAAAACTGGGAAATAAAAATATGTAATTTATTTAAAAAATTATTTAGTCTTACCATTAAATACTAACATCTTTAGGAAAATTAAATCACAGTTGTTGTCAGAGAAAGTGTAAGAAACCACATAGCTACATCACCAAAAAAGAACAACTCACCAGTTACAATGAATGTGAAGGTTTTAATGTAGTTCTGGCAGGGCTGAGTCAGATTAGAGATGAAAATCACACAGACATATAAGGATCTTTCTCTTTTTGTCTCGCTTATTATGAAGTAAGAACCATTTGGGTAACTTTTTTAAATTTACAATTTTTATTTTTAACATGTATTAATTTGAAGCACCATTTCAGGTCCAGGTGCCGTGTGGAAAGTGATTGATGTTCCTGGGATGGAAAAAGGGTGACTACTGGGAGACATCCAAGTTATAAACATTTAAAAATCCTGGAAAAATACACATTTCCTCTAAGAATAGATCCGCACAAAGAATCTAATTTTATTTTTGTTTGTTTGTTGCTTCATACATCCAAAGTAATATTATAAGCAGTTTTCAAATAAACATAATTAATCTTTGGCCCTATCAAAATAACTACCCATTTAGCTTATCTATATTTTTGTTTACTAAAAATATCAACACCATATTTTAATGTATGTGGTTCAATACCATTTATACTTTAAATATGTCTCACTTTCAATATAAAAGAAATTTTTTTAATTTTAATTTTTGTTTCATTTTATAAAAATAAAAACATTATTTTAGAAAATATTAGAAAGTGAGCTTAGAAGGGAATGAAACTCAGTGTTTATAAAATTCATCTTTAATTTCAAAATTTAGTGTATATATATCTTGGTATACAGACTTGAAAATAGTATCTGAGCTCTGTAGTGCAACCTAATAAAATACAACATAACTGATAACACATGACTGAAGATATCAAGTTAATCATTGGGTTTCATATTCAGAAAAACATTTTTTAAAGCTTTAATTGTAACACCAATTTTTAGATGCTCAGATACAGTACAGGTTCACTGAGGAAAGTCATTATCAAGATACTGCATTTCTGCTCTCCACCCTGCATATATATTTTTTCACATAAGGTTTGTACTATAAAAAAGTGGTCAACCTTGCCAAGATCTATTACAAATCTCCAATTGTAAGATGCTGCAATTTTCAAAGGTAATATATGCCTACTTTCTGGTAAAAGATACGCTTCTGTGAAAGACTCCATTTTAGATCAAGCTTGAGATGGATTCTACTTTTGGACCTAAAGTTGCTAACCTTTATGACAATAGCAATAATAAAACCCCATAGAGCTTCAAAAACAGGGGGAAAAAGCTAATAAAAAAGCACTAGAAATGCCCAACTCCTACGAGTCATCATGTTTAGTTTGGTTTTTCTTCTTAATATAATTTCTCAAGAGATAAACCCAGGAACTCATCAGGCTTTATAGTCAGGGTCCCGATATCAGGGAAGAATAATAAAAGCCCAGCTATTTGAAACAAGAACTTAAAGAATCTAAATAAGTCTAATGAACTTCACTTACAAGCCTAAAGTCAGAATTAAGAATAAAGGTATGAGTAAACTGAATTTCATAATAAAAAAAAAATTAGGTGATGACTTAATTCCTTAAAACTTCTAGTAACTATCTTGATGGTCAATTACCTCTGTGAAGATAAGCAATATTATGGTCATGTCAGTATTTAAAGGAGGAAAAAGTTACACAAGTCATAAACTTATAGATTTCATGATTCTTTCATTATTCATTTATTTTTGGTTCAGGTTTATACAACCTAAAGAAGATTAGCTTGATTGATTAGGGAATGATGCCAATGAGGCCAGAGGATCATTTTGATGTTTGGAGACAGCAATTAGCTGTATTCTGTGCTTTGGCATAGCACAGAATAAAGTTAATTCTCTTAAGGCATCTACAAAAGATATGCCTTTGGTCCCAAAGGGAAGAAGGTCAAAGCAACATATATAGATTATCACTATCTATAACTACTTACAGAAAAATAATTCCCATGCCTTCATGGTAGTGGGTCAATGGTATCATCTTTGGCCCCATTCAGTACATATTTAGGTAATCTATAGTTGAGCAACTACAAATGTGAATTTAAAATGTAGCATTATATTATTTTCTTTATCTAGCTCTATTATATCAATTTGCTATAATTTATTGTTTTTAAAACAAGCTAGTTTATACAACTTGTTTTAGTAAGCTATATTTCAAAAATATATCTCTATATGCAAATTACTTTGTCTTGCATAGTACCTTGTAGAGACATTTTCCATTCCAAGTACTGAATTCAGCACTCTTATGATTCAATGATAACCAAAGCTCATGGTATTAAATGATTCAAAAGAGCTTTAGAATTTTTTCATGGAATTCTGTTAAATAAAATTATTTTTATTTTTCATTCATCCATCCATCCATCCATCCATCCACCCACCCATTCACTATTTACTGAATGCCTACTATGTGCCAGGCTTTGTCTTATACAGTGGTAAAAAGAGGAAGTTCTGACACTCATACCAGACCCATAAACACATCTACTTCCTATTCACCTTAAACAAACACAATGCTATTATATTACAAATCACAAATAAAAGAAAACTTTCCTTGAGCCTAATCATGCCTTTCTCAAGTTATGTTATTTTAGGAAAAGGTTTGAACCTTACGTGTTACACCCAGAGCTAACAATAGCTGTTAAAAAGAAAAAGTCTCTAGTTGCACAGCTCTGGCTTCTGTTCATTTTGTGATTATTATTATAAGTCAAAAGTCTATAGCAATAAAAATGACATCAACAGGAACAACAATAACCATAATATGCACCAAATATTGTCTATGGCTATATTAACAGTGCATATTCATTGCATGAGGGTAGGTAAAAAGTCCTAGGGACTAGCTGACTCAATAAAAGGCCAATAAGGAACAAATCATGGTAGCCTTTCAACTTCCATCAGGTCACAAGGCACTCAGAGTGGAAATTAAAATCTGGTTTACAACTTGAAAAAATGAACTTCAAGTCATGGTAAGAAGATCAGTCAACATCATGTTGAAAAAAGACTTAAAAAACTGCTTAGGCATCAAGAGTTCATGACACTCTATCACTGCAAACAAAGAGAAAAAATTCAACTTTCATTAAAGTAGGCAGTGTATTAAGCAGTAAAGAAGACAAAAGACAAGTCTGAATGCCTGATCAGGAAGTATTTTATTATCTTTTAGGAAATAACATTTAAAAATACATGTAACAAGTGAAAAACTGTGGAAATTTGACTACAACATCTGAAAACCCTTGTATCAATCATCCTTAAACCACTTTACATAAAATGAATATTTAAGCTGGTACCCTCAGTGGACTTCAATTTACATATTTACAAATGATAAACATATATAGTACTATACAAATGTTATATATATTAAACCTATACACAAACTAGAAAAATTTAAAGGACTAGATAAAACTGTATATAAGTAGCATATCTTTTTTTTTTTTTTTTTTGTATTGCTCACAACGTGGGTTCTGGCCATTCTAGTTTGGTGATGACTTTGTAGAAAGAAAAACTGGCTGAAGACAAAGTCAGAAGAATTAGCAATTTAGCATATATTACACATGAAAACATACTTTAAGAGGGTGTGTTTTAAGCTAATAAATACAGAATAGCATTATAAATCTATGAATGGGAAGATTCTGGTGTATTACTAGAACTGTATTAGTTGAATTCCTAAGAATCACTGGCCATCGAATAGGCCTAGCCTCAAACAAGTTCAAGAACATGATATGTCTGCTCTCAAGCAACAATAATGCTAATAATGCAGAAAATTTGAAGTTAGAATTTTCAACACTCTAAACACCTCATGTGTCACTTGATTATTGATCAGGATAGTAAAACATCATTAATGTTAATTCTTAAAACTCTAAATTCTGAACTAGGGATCATTCAGCATTGAGGCTAACATTTGCCTCCCTTAATCTTTTTTCTTGGTTAGTATAAATTGAGATTATATAGATTATGTAGATGATGTGAAGGATTAAATGAACAGATAACCTCTCAGCACTCCAGAAGCCCTCATTTACATAATGAAACATTTACTAATTAAACAGACTTGTCCATTGATGAAAGCAACAATCAAGTAATTCTTTCCAGTCTAATTCCAACTATTGCATACATGTGAAATAAAATTTCATTTGTTTAAAATATTCTTTATTTTTGCCCAGCAATTTTGCCCAGCATTTTCCATTTTTTCAAAAATTAGTGAGGTTTCTCTTAAAGTGTCATGAATGCATGCATTGTGATATTACTCTGCATATTTCAGCCACTAATAATTTATTTATTTATAAACTATTTGGCTATAGGAGAAATAGTAAAGGCTCTAAAAGACACATTTTACCTATTGACTCACTTATTAGCAATCAAGCATTACCTAGAGCCATTGTTTAAATAAATGCCTTTGTTTTATCAGGATTCTACAAGTGCGTGAAATAGAAATGATATTGTTGTATTTCTCATATTTCCCCTTGAGGTTTTTATGAAACCTTAAGGAGAAAGTATATAGGAAAGAGATTGTACATTTTACAATTATAAGTACTTGATCTAAAAAAAAAAATTCGTATGGCCTAAGATTAATGCAAAAATATTATGGACTGAGATTTAAACCAAATTGGTTGTGTATGCATTTACTTATCACCCAGTAGGCATGGCAGAACTCCATCTTATTATGTTTAAAAGTATAAATCTCAAATTTGTACGTCATATGGATGGAATGTATCCAGCAATAAATATGCAGTTTAGAGGAACCTTTGCAATGCTGTAGAATAATTTGGACAGCTGGTGTTATTGGTTGATCTACAAGGTTTTTGGTGTTCTTATCAATCTGCTCTTTTACACTTAATTTAAATTTAGTATAAATATTCACTGTCAAAAAAATTAAATTGGGGGAGAATGATCTCACATTTTAACTCAGGATATAAAACCAAAATATTAGCAGATGAAGTACATGGGTAGGTGAGTTTTTGTGGTTCAAATGATGTGGAGACAAAGAAAGTGGTAATTTGTTTTTGTTTATGCAGATTTTAGATGCACTTCTAAAATGAAAAAGAAAAATCTTTCTACTTGCCAGTTCTGTAGTATACATGCTCTTTTTATTAGAAAAACTTGTTAAATTACTAATAACACATAACATTTGTTGGGGACTCTCTCAAAGCATTTCCACACATACTACCTCGGAACAGTTTTAGGACATCAGAAGTAATTATAGGTATATATAGCAATAGGCAGTTATGGTAGCTAATTTGGAGTGTTATAAACCAATCTTGGATTTATACAGGTAGAGGAAGAAAGACTTTATTCTTTTACCTTTCATGTTGGAGAACATGGACTCTTTGAAGCATATTAGTATCTGTATTTAAGAATTCCTTATGCAGTGAGTGCTAAGTGGTCCGTTCTTTTTGTACTTTGGATACGTACTACTATTATTTGGGCTAGAGGTATGCTGGTGTGATTTCTGTATCCCTGATGGTCTTCATAAAACCTGAATCATACCATTTGCTCTTTTCGCCCATCACAATAATGTCCACCTCTGTGGCTAAGGTCATATTAGACTTAGCCCTACACGAAACTCTAACTTAATTGTATTTATTTCTATTTAATTGTATTTAATTCCTTCTTCAAATAAGGCAGTATTTCTCAAGTGCTTTTAAAGTGGCTGCAAAATCTATGCAGGAAAACAACAAAAGAACAAGGCCTGAGCATCTTTTGGGTGCATTCTGTCAAGCTCAAAGAAAGAATCATATTTGGCCACTTGGAACATAGAGAACCCTAATACATGATTGTATCCAATGTGTAAAAGGGAAATCCAGGAGAAAATGTCTAGATATTATCTATCAAGTAACAAATGAAAAGTAAGCTATGTACACAAATGCGGGCAGGTGGAAATATGGGAGACCATCTTGGGAACTCAGGAAAGCAAGGTAGCACACAAAGCCAGAAAGTATGCAAAGCTTTAATTTGTTAAAAGGTAAGAGAAGTTTCAGATGATCAAATTACCAATTATTAAAACCAAGCAAGGTAAAAATTCTTTAAGCAGAGAGAGAAGAGACTAGAATAGAATGCCAGTTCTACTCATACTCATACTCTAACACAAAAATATCTGTAGTTTTTTCCTACACTTTACTAAATATATCACTGACACATCACTCAGTTCTAAATTGAGTTGATATGTCATAATAGTATAAATACTGAATATTTATCTAATTGAAATTATAATATAACTCTACTGGGAGAATGGGTGGGGAGATGTCAGGGGTACATGTGTAGTAGGCAGAGGACAGAAGGGATGCTAAATCCTTAACTGTATACTTTTCCCATAGTGAGAGATCAATAGATTATGTCTACAACAGAAAAATCAAGAATTTGAATGATATGGAGGAAAGAATCAGCAAAATAATTTAGTATAACTCTTGGATTGTTCACACATATAGAATATTTATGTTTTTAATCTACTGTTTTTAAGGATTCAGAATTTTAAGAGTAGTTATAAGCAAAAATGAGTTATCCTTCTTTTTAATTCTGACAAAAATAAAGTGATATTGATCCATACACTAAATAATGAAAATTTGAAAAAGAATTCAGAATAGCCAATATCTACAAGGTAGCACCTTGGCCAAGCTAACCATAAAGTCCACATGATCATTACAGAAGGATAGAGGATTCTGGGAAAGAAAAATGATTTAACAAGTTATTGAAGAACTTGGCTTTTTTTGGAAAATATCTGCCACATTATGAACAAATAAAACAAAGGACTTTTTAGCATAGCCCCCCCCAAATGAGTGTCACTTTTCGGAACCTATTTCTAATTCATATATCTTATTTTACATGATATTTTTATTCCATTCAGTTTTTTCCTATTTTGCTTTGTATAATGTATCTCTTGCTTGACCAGATGGCAGTGAATCAGCCAATAATCACGGAAGGCACATCGTAATATATTAACATCCTAATGAATTATTGCAGATCTGTTTCCAAAAGTCACAACCAATAAAAATACAGAGTTGACCTGGAAACAAGATTGCAAGATCTGAAAACATCCTGGTATGGCATTCTTATTTTTCCATCTGTAATAGATGCTTCCCTTGCTTACCCAGTTTCCATTACCAAAGTCTCCCTAAGTAGAACTTAAAATTTGCTCAGTAATCCCCTCTTCCACACATAGCCCAAGTGCCTCACGGGAAGCTGCCTGACCCTCCACTCCAGAGGTAGGACCAGTTGTTTAAACGGCAATCATTTTGCCAGTAATTAGTTTCTAAATGGGCACATGACTCATTTTTGATCAATAAAACACAAGGAGAGATTTGCTGCAAACATCAGAGAAAGTTCTTCATTGCTCTTCTGGCAGAGTAATGGGATCTCTGTTTCTTCTCTCGTGTCAAAGGTAAACAACACATCAAGTGGCTCTGACTGCTCTTGGCAGCCATCTAATCTCCAGGAAGTTAACCAGCCTTAGGACGAAGCCAAAGCAGAATAAACACATGGAAATGTGCCTTGATGGTAATGTTGGGCCACTGAATGAATCAACCTATAGCCTGCCCACAATCTGCACTTCCTGTTAACATGTGCTAATACTTTCTTACAAGCCACTCTTAATTGGATTTTCTATTTTATATATATAACAGAATTCATACCGATAATTCTTAGAATCATTAAAAATTGTAAACTCAAAAGTAACTTGAGTTTAATCTTTTTTCTCTTGTTTTATATGATTCCAGAATTTCAGGCTCAAATAAACCATGAAAAATATCATTCCTTGTGTGTGTGTATGCACAGACACATACACAGTGTTACAAATGTGCACATGTGTGTGTTGTGTATGTGTGGCCGTGCAATGTACGACAGAGAAGCATCCAGAATTCAGTGGGAGTGTTGTGGTACTTATATGGCAAACCAAGGAAGGCACAGAAAATAACAGAACATTGTCAGGCAGGCAACAGGGATAGTGAGGAAAGAAGAGTTGGTGTGAATCACAAAAGAACCTGTAAACAGAACCTCAGACACGCTATATGGCACACTATTACTATTTGGACACATAGGTATGTTTGCTCAGTGTGACGTTTCAAGCAATTCATAAACAAAAATTGTGAAAATTCACCATCTATTTACTTTTCCATTGTCAGGTTTTAAATTTATTTTCTTAGAAACTCCAACAGTTTAAAGAATCAGATAATTCTCTAAGATTTGTTGTAAAAGTTTGATATGAAAAATGAGAGTTGTCCAACCTTCCTTCCCATAGGTTATTCTTTTCTCTGAATAATTCAAATTCTGTAGTTTTCTATATTAGACATTAGCTATTGAATCCCCGGATGTGAGAGTTAAAGGTTTAGTTTCCTTTACTCCTTTGCTCCCACCACACATGTACTCCTTATCACGCCCCCACCCCATCCTCCCAATAAAGTTATATTATGATTTTAATCAGACTAACATTCAGCATTCACAACATTGAAGTGGCTGTATAAGCTCAACTCAGATTTGAATCAAATACTACTGGTGTTCTGGTAAACTGATTCTCTGAAAAGAAAAAAAGTCCTGATTTGTTCAATTTGCTGATTTCAATGGTACAAATACTCCTGCCTTGGCTAATTTCAAATTACTGACCTAAGGTCTTAGAATTTGAAACAGATGAGTATATTCAGTTCTTAAGAGCTCTTTTCCTTTGGGTTAATGACTGTCATGTTTGTATTTGTTTGCTACATTTTCTATGTATTTATAAATTATGAAACAGCAAACTCCTCATGTAACTCTCTTCTCAAAATGTATAGATATATCAGATATTATATTAATTTTACGTTTTTGAGAAAGTCTCCTGGCATCTTCTGGTTGCCTTGAATGTCTGGTACATCATCACTATGGGATCTCCCTTCACTAACATCCTGAGAATTCTCTTTCTTATCTTGGATCCCTTGTTTCCTGGATCCCACGTGAGATGGACTGAATGTTTCTATCTCCCTTAAAATCCCTATGTTGAAATTCCAACCTTCAGTGTTATGGTATGAGGAGGTAGGCCTTTGGGTGGAGCCCTTATATGTGACATTAGTGACCTTATAAAGGAGACCACAGACAGCTCCCTCACCCCCTTCCACTATGTGAGGGGTTACAGTGAAAAGATGGCCATCTGCAAACAAGAAAGTGGGCCCTCAACTAGAACCGAATCTGTTAGCACTTTGAACTTGGACTTCCCAGCCCCTAGAACTGTGAGAAAGAAGTCTACTATTTAAGTCACCTAGTCTGTGGCCTGAGTTAACAAATCATGTCTTCTTGGTTTACCACCTTCTTTTGGTGGAGCACTTCCTCCAGTAGCTTCTTAAGAAGATTTTTGAGACTTTGCATATCTAAAAATGTCTTTACTCTACCTTCACACTTGATTGATAACAGGAGTGACTATATGACTCCAATTTGGAAGTAATTTTTTTTTTCAGAATGTTTGGGTTCTAATTCATTTTGTTTTAGCTTTCAGTGTGGGCATTGAGAAGCCCAATGACATTCTAATTCCTGATCCTCTGCACAAGATGTGTTTTTCCTGTGTTGAAAACTCTAAAGACTTTGTTCAAAGTACAAAGTTCTTAGGATGAGAATGCACTCAGGTATCTCTCTAGTAGCTTTAGTTTCACTTGTACAGCAATATGGTCTTATGAGTAGGAGGCAAATGCATGGAATACTCAATACCCTGGAGGCAATATGACAGACTATCATCTGAATGTGCCCACAAGGATATAACATAAATAAATATGTATGCTAATCTGGAAAAAAAAAACACCTCCATAAGGAGTTGATGAGCAGCTTTTGTTAATTCTATATTGTGCTCATGGTGGGGGTGGGGGTGGGGGTGGGGGAAAGGACTAAAGGAAGGAAAGAAAAACCGCTTGGGCTGAAAAAGGGAAAAGATGACTGCTCTGCTTGACTGGAAGAATAGGCAATTTAAAATGGATTTGTGTTACAGAAAAAAGGTAAAGAGAAAATCAAACAAATGATCCATAACTAGCTCACAGAGAAGTTCTCTTGATGCTTTAAATACTGCTAATAATAAAAATAATACATGACCAAGGACAGAAAATCCAAGTGGTCATAAAGGAATACTATGAAAGCAAAATTCTTCCTCCCCAATCTGCTATCTCAAACATTTCATAGGTTTTTAGTCATTTTCCTGGAATAAAGTTAATAGCATATGAAAAATATAAAAAGAAAAGTTACCGAAGTTATCATGCCAGAATAGTGTTCAGCTTTTGCTTTAATAAATAACAATGCATTCCCTATCACTTTATATAGACCTACTCCATTCTCTTTAATGACCACATAGTATCCCACTGTATTGACAAAGGTTCAGGAAACTATGGCCTGCAAGCCAACTCTGACCCATGCTTGGTTTTGTATAGTCCATGAGCTAAAAATGTATTCTTATGTTTTTTAATAATTAAAGAAAGTGAAAAGAAGAATACTATTTCTGTGACATGGAAAAATTACATGAAATTCAAATTCCAGTGTCTGTAAACAAGTTTCATTGGAACACTGCCAGACTCATTCATTTCACATACTGTCTATGGCTGCTTTTGCACTATAGCAGAGTTAAACAGTTGTGACACAGAATGTATAGCCTACTAAGCCCAAAATATTTATTATCTGGCCCTTTACAGGAAAGTTTGCTGACCCCTGGTATAGACCATTTAATTTATTTAATTCAACATCATGAATTCAGAGAATTTCTAATTCTATGAGGGAAAGGGTTAAAAGTGGCAGCATGAGAGAGAGGTAAAAAAAAGATGCAAATATGGCAAATAATCAACTAGATGTTCAGTGTGGATGTGGGTAGGAAAGTGACAAGAGACAGAGCAAGAAAGAACTAGATTGTGGGCAGACCATGCCATCATTAGAATGCCAGGTAGAGGAAATCTGCCATTCATCTGGCAGGAAGTCAGGAACTACTGAGGATTTTGAGCAGGGGTGGGGAGTAGCATAAACAGAATCTATTTTAGGAGATTAATCTGGCTGTGCAATATGGAATTAATGTAGAGAGTACTGCTAACAGGTAAGGAAACCATTTTTAGGATTATTTTAGAAACCCGTAAAAGAGACCATGAATTCACGTGAAGATATAAATTCTAAAATGTAAATGTACCCTTGAAATACTTACTACAGTTCTGAAAATCAAAGAAAGGTGTCTGTGTGTTTCTGTAAGTAAAGTTGTTTAAAAATCACTTAGAATTATTTCTTTTTATAAAAAACCAGTGAAGTACGTCTCACCACTCAAGTTTTGGCCCACTCTGTTTCAGTACGCCCAGCTATAATTTTTAAATGTGTTTTCTGTGTAACAAACAACCCAAGAAACTAATTGAGTCATACACTAGTTGCTGAATTAAGCTGGAGTATGGTAACTGATTATTTGATCATTTCTTAATGTATCACTTACAATCTTAAGGCTCAAAATATGGCCACATAAGACATACAGTATTATCTGTTATTTCAAAGGCAAATGTGAAGTATTCATCATAATCTGGTTAAAACTCCTAAATAGCAAGAATGCTGGTCTTCTAGACGGAGTAATTCTAATTAACCTTATAAAAATAAGATTTGTACAGTATGTGGAAAATTAAGGATATAAACAACCATTAAAAGAAAAGTCTAATTACATTATAATAATTATGTTCAATGAGCACAATAGGCAATAGTCACTAGCAGTACCATATTTTAAATGCCATCATAAATAATATAAAATTGTAATGTTATATTGTGTTATTACTCAAAATAATATTTTAAATTACTCTCTTAACATCCAAATAAGTTGTTCTATTAACAAAAGGATTTGAATGTGTACTCTGTAGTTACTTTTTAAAAGAGAATAGACTGGACATCAAGCTAAATTATATTAGGAAATGAACGAATAAAGTAAAAAGTTAATATTTATAGTAAGATTTTATATGTATCAGTATGTTTGGGTTTGGAGCAGTAACAAGAAGAGAAAATAAAAAGAAAATTTGCTTCAACTCTGCTTAGAAGGTTTTTATTTTCCTTCTTTATGGTTAATAATTGACTATTCTAGCAAAAAAAGTAAGCATAGTGGTTTAGAACTTGAAATCCTGAGACAAGAAGAATCAAATTCCAAATCGAGTGATTTGGACAAGTTCTTTAACCATGTGAAGCCTCAGATCCCTCATCTACTATAATGATAATATCTACCCTGAATTCAAAGGGTTGTTGGTAGGTTTATATGTGCTATATGTACTTGCCTTCTAAGAACACAAAGTGTTACATAAGTGACAACTACTGTTTCTAGTGAATTATTACTTCCCATGTTAAGTTTTATCCTTTGCTGACTGCATCTTAGGGTATAAGTATGATGGAAGACGGAGAGAGAATTGAAAATCGAGTAACAAAATAATTATTACTTCCCATCCCCTCCCCACTGACCTACTCAAGTACTGGCTTAGAAGAAATGTTAACATTAAGTCCATTATTAATGTGGCTCATGGCCTTTATGGAAGTTGTTATTAGGCTATAAAACTAAAAGATCCTCAGTGGGTCCCTAGCTAAGGGGTGTGCCTTTGAACTCACCTGAACCACTGGACTTTGAATCTCCCATCTTTGTCCTGACTAAACATCCTTGCAAGTGTGACATCGTTATATTTCTTACATATTTCTCTGAGACATCCTTCCCAAAGTGCTGCCATATCTAGTGGTCTATTTACAAGCTTAAGGAATTATGATGTTTCGTAAAACACAATGTCTCCATAAATATGTAATAGAGGGAGAAACAATTGTGCATACCTGAAAGGAAATTCAGATAACACTAGCCCTACCTTGCTTTTTCTGGATAATTGCTTGACATAAATGATGTTTCCCTAAAAAACTTCATTGATTAGCATGTACTATTCCTTATCTGAAATATAGTATTTTTATTTTATATTATCATATTGTAGTAGTTGTCCTCATATATATTTTTCAAATTTTAGATGATTTGGGTGGTTGGTACAAAAATTTCTCGGTCATATAAAAAATGTGCAGAGAAATGAGTACATGACCAGTTAAAATAAACACCTCAGTTAAAATATTTGTTTAGCAGTCATATAATGACCCTGAGTGATGATTTGCTTTGCCTTAAATAATATATGCTTCACTGATTCATATGAAAGAGTGACTCATTTAACTAGTGAGCAAACCTAACCAGTTACCTCTGCTCTGTATCGTAATGCGGCCTTGTTTCTCTGTTCTGGCATCAAGTATGGCAGAAACCATCACGAACTGATAAAAATAAGTTGTTGTGGTGGTGTGTTTTTTTTTAAGCTAATTGATTGCCCAATCCAGGTTTTAGTGCTATGATAGAAGTACAGAGAAAGGAAAATTGGAGGGGGGCGAAGGAGGGGGTTGCTTGTTTTTTTAAGGAAATGAACACTCAACTCATAAATTAATCAAAGATTAGAATCCCGAACCCCATGGCAACTCTCCAAGTTGTTACGTTCAAAATACATATACAAAAAGAAAGATTGAGTCAGGAATCTGCTTTAATGGGTACAAATGCCTTATCAAATAAGGAATAACAATTTAGGCAAGGAGCAACTTCAGTTGATTGTGGCTTGAGTATATAGCACAGCATGACGGGTTCTATATGGATATGTGAGTCAGAAAAAAAGTCAAGCACCTGTAAATTGAAGCAATAAGAGAAGAAGTCAATGGTCTACAGAATTAGTCTTTACCACAAGTTGGTTGATAAATTTTGAGGAGTTCATTTATTTGTTTTTTCATAAATGTGAAGTTAATAGAAGTAGCACCAGCTCACCACTTTGCTGCAGAGGGATTTTCTTGAGAACTGAAAAGTCATAGAAAAGAAAGATTAGAGAAAGGAAAATGTCTTGAAAGCAGATAAAACTGACCTATAATGCAAGAAAACGCCTTCAAGGGGATTCATATCCAAGAATGAGAAGTAGGGGTGAGAAAACAGCCGTGGGCAGACCGATGTGGATTTGATGGCAACCCAGCTAGCTTTAAGATTAAGTTATATTTATTCTACCATAAAATCTCCAGGACATTGAGGTGCAAGGAAGCGTTGTGTTGTGCAATATATATTCAATCAAATAAAAATCTAGGAGCAGAGAAAGACCAGCTGCACTGTTTCTAATAATGTTGGTGCTCTAGTGGTATTCATAAATTTGCAATGTTTCAAAGTCTCAGCCAATAGCCTTTACAAATGTAAAGGGTCTACTATATTTACCTTTTAATATATTTGTCATATAGTAAAAAAAAATCTAGGGTTTCTTTCAGATGGTACATAGCTTACATTTAATTGATTTCATTCTTGAGCTATAATATACTTAGGTAAGGCTATTTGTTATTCCCATTTGAACCAGATATATTAAGCATAGTTCTCTGATGTAGGTACTCATTAACTTTAGGTTGAATTGAAATCTCATTTATAAATGTACAATGCTCCCAGATTCTATGATCTAAGTCAGTGGCAACGGATAAACATCTTCAGGAACATGTTTTAAAAGTTACCTAATCTTTATTTCCTAAGGGGTACACAGAGTTATTTAAGGTGGCCACACTTTCTCCCTGATCTCTACCCAAATTGTTGTTAATTATTAGAACCTAAGGGCATAAGACAGAGAGTCCGATGTCAGGTTGAAATGAAGTCTTAGGATATGAGATCTATGGATTTAATTGTGTAATGAACATTTACTCAAAGTGTGTTGCTAGTGTTTTATATTAATAAAAAAGAATCATATGGAGTGGGATATATATCTTGAGAAACCCGATTAAATGTTTTTCATACATATTTTCAAAAAGTTGCAACTGCTTAGAGTTTTTTAGTTAACAATAATCTGATTTATTTCATTGCCTCAGTGTGATTTTCCATAAAGTGTCTATGTAGTAGTAAATACATTGACTTAATTTTTTAAGTTCTTATTTATTTATTTTTGAGAGAGAGAGACAGAAAGAGAGAGAGAGAGCATGCATAAGTTGGGGAGGGGGTGGCAAAGAGAGAGAGGGAGACATAGAACCTGAAGCAGGCTCCAGGCTCTGAGCTGTCAGTGCAGAGCCTGATGTGGGGCTCAAACCCACAAACCGTGAGATCATGACCTGAGACAAAGTCAGACGCTTAATCAAATGAGCCGCCCAGGCGCCCCTACATCAACTTAACTTTTAAAAAAAATTCTTCCCCAAATGGCATAAGTGACCTAGCAATAAATACATTTTTGATGGAAAGTTTGTTTCCATGGTGACATGTTAAGATGTCATTCTTTGTGATGATGTAGAATACACAAGAGAATAATTGAAAGCTACTGGAACAATTGTAAATGAATAGGGGATCATTGAAACACGGTAAGGATAGATAAAATGACTTATATTGTCAAAAGTTAATCTCTGGAAGAATGACTTCTTTGACATGTTCCCAGTAGCTCTATTACTTGATGAGATATTGCTTCAGAAACTTAATGGATATTACATTAGTTGTACTACCTTGCAATGGTAACATAGTTGTACTACCTTAGCAATTATCACTGAATTTTATTTCTGTTGCTTTTTTTGTCTATAGTTTTGTCTGTTGGGATAGATAGTAAAGAAGGGCTTCTCACAGATTTGTTTTGCGCATGAGTCTAAAATCATTAGAAAATTACTGATTTCACCTAACGACTAAATAGGATATTCAAAGTATACTTCATCTTCCAAAAATAATTATGGAAAATCAAATGACTGTTTTAGTGTATGTATGAATGTGCTTCGACAGCTTTTAAAATACTGCTTCTTTACATTCTATGCTTTTAGGAATAATGTTTCCCTTTTCAGTATTGCAAAATGACATCTTTTAGGTTAATCCTCATCTTTCAGTCTATGACTAGGATGGGAGCTCCATGAGCAGAGACTTTAAATACTGCAACTCCAGGGCCTAAAACAGTGCCTCAAACATAGAAGGTATTCAGTCAAATCCTAGTTGCTTCAGGGCTACATGATCATGTAGGACAGCCTTGAATACGCTAGTTCCTCGTCAACTGCAAGACCCTTTATAAATGCCTATGAAAACTGTGGAATCGACTTTGCACATGCTTTTAACATAGTGTCAGGAGGTTATACTCTAGCTTCTACTTTCATCATTCTTTGGAAATAGCTCTTACCATTGATAGCTTTGGTCTTCATTCTAATCAAACTCATTCTCCCCATTGATAGTCTACATCATCCCCTCCATCTTAAGACTCTCCCCACCATTTTGTTTTTTAATTCTCTCTGGTCCTCCTGCTTTTGCAGATTCTTGGCCGACTCCCTCTCCTGGTGGGGCTAATTTCTAGGTATTTGTTCTTTTCTTTATTCTCCCCTATTATTATAAGCTTTATCTAAAGCATTTTATTAAGTCTTATATTTTCAAGTGCCATCTCTCTGTACCTGATTCTTCACTCAATACTTCAGGTCATTTTCTCTGTCTTAAATTACAAACTGATACTTTATGCTGATTTTCTGCATTCAGCTCAAAGTTTAAGTTCAAAATAAACTCATTCTCTTCCTCTATAAACATGTTCTCACTCTTTATTTTTTATTTTAGTTGTTTGATAGATGAGTTGAGTGTTGAGTGAAAACTTTTTTGGTGTATTGGGATGGATGACAGAAAGGGGATGCATCTGATGTCCATCGTGGTGTCAAGGAAAAAAATCCTTTGTAGGGTAAAAAGTTAAATTTTTCTTCCATTTTTAAAATTGAAAATGTTGGATTATTCCATACGCTAATATTGGGATATCTGGGTCAAGTGGTAGAGTGACTCACAGGATCTCACTTCCAAAGACAAACATAGTGAAAGGAAGTCAGTGTAATAGCAAATAATCTATTAGCAGCAAACAACAGAAATGGCACATGTGAGCAACATATTTAAAAAGTGGCACCTCAGTATAAAAGAGAAGGAATACGTCATTCCAGATAAACCAGGTTTTGTCAGAGTAGCCCCTAAATTAAAAAAAAATGCTCGTCATTCACTCCTATAGTGTGTTGCAAATTAGCTGATTCCCCAGGGCAGCTCTTCTCTACAGGTTGGGTTAGCATTCCAAACTGCTTCAATCCTGTAAATCTATATATCAACATGTCTTCTCTCAATTGTTGCAGCAAGGGAGGCACAGGATAATTAACAACTAGCAATTAAGCACTTCCATCCAGAAGTGGCACACATTATTTATGCTAATATTTTATCAGTCAAATTAAGGCATTTGGCTCTAACTACAAAGAAATGAGAAATACAATCTATCAGAAGTAGAGAAGAATTGGATACAGTAAACAGTAGTAATATGTGCCACAATAACTTTCCAAGGAAGAAAGTACAATTCTACTTCTGCTTCTCCAAAAGCATTCAGGAAAGGGAAGGAAGCATTTAGAGGGAAGAAAGGAGAGGGGAAAATGCAGAGCTCAGCAAATGCTCAAAAACATTCCCACAATATTAGTTCTGGAATGCATGTCTCACCTTCTACCATGCTGAGGTAATAAATGAGGAAAAATAATAAGATCTTACCCTGTATTTTCCCCAGCTAAAAGACAGATGAGGAAATGAAAAATAATCCTTATCCAGAACTATCAGAGAGACAAATAAGAAAATAAATATTATAAAAACTGCTAAAGATGGTGGCCTAGAGAGAAAAAGCAGAGAGGGCACCATAAATGACATAGTACCCATACAGCAGGAAGTTCCCTTGTCAAAATCTGTAAGATTTGCCTACCATTTCCACCCTTTATCTGGAAGAGGAGTGATAGAGTGTTCTGGGCAGAAATTGGAATTACTGGATGGGGGAAAATGGCCTGTAAGAATTTGTTCCAGTAAAATATCAAGTAGCAATAATGTCAGTTCAGGCACATGGAACTGAACTCAAGGGGGGCTGGAAGAGAGCCATGTTGCCTATTTTTACCACTACCTCTTCCCAAATCCTCCAGATCTGATTGTCGTTAGAAGGCAATAGATACACCCAGAATTAGAACAATTTTATGGCAATACATTTTGTAACTTACACAAAGGGGGAAAATTCCTTGAAAAATACCAATTAACCCAAAGACAAAGAAGAAATTAGCCCCATACCTTTTGAAGAAACTGAATGCACTATATATATTTTTGAATCTTACAAAGAAAATTCTAAAATTAGCTGATGTCAACAAGTGAATTCTATCAGGTATTTAAGGAAGAAACAATACCACTCCTACAGAAATTTGTTTCAGGAAACAGAAGTGAAGAAAATGTTTTTCTTCAAAAAAAGTGTTTCATGAGGCCAGCATAATATAAAAACTTGATGAAGGCATTGCAAAAAAAATGAACTTATAGGTCAATCTCCCTCATAAACATAGATCCAAAAAGTACTTTAAAAAATATTAGAAAATTAAATCCAGCAATATACAAAAAGGTTGATATAGCATGATTGAGTAGGGTTTATCCTATAAATGTCAGGTTGATTTGACACATGAAAATCATATTAAGGGAATTAAGGAGAAAAGCACTATGATCATGTCAATAGAAAGAGAAGAGCAGTTGACAAAATTCAACACTTGTTCATTAAAAACAAACAAAACTGGGGCATCTGGGTGGCTCCGTTGGTTGAGCCCCTGACTTTGGCTCAGGTAATGATCTCATGGTCCATGAGTTTGATCCCCCTGCATGGGGCTCTGTGCTGACAGCTCAGAGCCAGGAGCCTGCTTCAGATTCTGTGTCTCCTTCTCTCTCTGCCCCTCCCCAGCTCATACTCTGTCTCTCTCTCTCTCTCAAACATAAATGCCAAAAAAATAAAATAAAAATAAATAAATAAAACAAAACTGAGTAATAACTAGGAATAAAAAAGAATGTTCTTTTTTAAAAAAATGTTTATTTGTTTTTTAGAGAGAACAAGTGAGGTAGGGGCAGGTGGGGGTGGAGGGTGGAGGACAGAGAATCCCAAGCAGGCTCCACACTGCCAGTGCAGAGCCTAATGCTCTGAACCGTGAGATCATCACCTGAGCCTAAAGCTAGAGCTGGACGCTTAACTGACTGAGCCACCCAAGTGCCCCTAAAAAATGAATTTTCTGGGGCACCTGGCTGGCTCAGTTGGTAAAATATCTACTCTTGATCTCTGGGTTGTAAGCTCAAGCTCCACATTGAATGTAGAGATTACTTAAAAATAAAATCTTAAAAAAAAAAAGAATTTCCTCAACCTCATAAAGGTCACCTTCAAGGAAATCTATAGGCTAGCATCACACTTAATGGTGAAATATTTTATACTTCCTCCTAAAATTTGAAATAAGTCAAGAATAGGAAAGAAATGAGTAGAACTCCTTCTGTTTTAAAAAGAGTGGTATTATTTAAGTAGAAAATCAATTGTATTTCTATAAGCCAGCAGCAAACAACTGGAATAAGAAATAAAAATCCATTTGTAATAATATCAAAAATACAAAATAGAAAAACTTTTAAAAGATACTCAAGACCTTCTACACTAAAAACTATAAAATATTACTGATGAAATTTAAAGGCAATTCAAATAAATGGAGATGTTTACCACGTTTCTGGATTGGCAGATCAATATTATTCAGATGTAGATAATTAAATAGCTACCAATGTTAATTTCCTGGTTTTGATTATTGTACTATGGTGATAGAAGATGTTACCACTGGGAGAAACTGGGTTGAAAGATGTATGAGATCTCTCCCATATTTCTGTGACTGCCTGTAATGCTAAAAGCGTTTAAAAGTAAAAAAAAAAAAATTAAATGTTTATTATCTCAAAGTTGATCTATAGATTCAACATTTTCTAATTATAATCCCAGTAGAAATATTTGTAGTAATTAACGAGCTGATTTTAAAATTTACATGAATCACAAAGGGTGTATAATGTCCAAGTAATCCTGAAAAAAGGAACAGAGTTGATAATTTATACCATTTGATCTCAAACCTTGCTGCAAAACTACAGTAATCAATACAGAGTGGCAGTGCCATAAGGATAGACAAATAGATGAATGGAGAAGAGCGAGCCAAGAAATAACTCCACATTGCTACAGTTATTTGTTTTTTGATAAAGGCAACAAAGCATTCCAAAAGAGAATAACATATTTTTAGCAAAGAGTGCTGAAATAATTGGTTACTGACACAGAAAAAAAACAACCGCAAACCCCTACCTTATATCATACACAAAAATAAATTTGAGATGGACAAAGATTGAAACGTAAAAGCTAAAACCATAAAGCTTTTCAATGAAAATGTAAGAAGAGAGCTTCATGACTTGGAGGTAGAACAGTATTTCCTAGATAGCAAAAAGCAATAACCATAGAAAGAAATAATTTCTAATTCAGACTTCATCAAACTTAAAAAACCTTCTCATTATATGAAATAGCCAATGCACAGACTGTAAGGAAAAATTCACAAAATATGTATCTGACAAAAAATAGTATCTAGGAAATAGAACTTCTACAAAACAAGGGACAACCCAAGGATAAATGGGCAAAACATTTGAACAGTTACACAAATTAGCCAATCAACCCTTGAAAACATGCTGTACTTTATTTGTTACCAAGGAGTTTCTAAACTACAATAAAATACCAATCAATACACACACCCAGTGATGGCTACAAAACTGAAAAGGGTGAAAACTCCAAATATAGTAAGGATGTAGAGAAATTAAAACTCATATATTACAGGTAACAATGCCAACAACCATTCTGGAGAAAAAAATCAGTCAGTTTCTTATTAAAATTAAACCTACCGATACCTGATACCGATACTGATAACTCCCAGGAACTTACCCTAGGGAAATGAAAACATTAACAAAAAACTTGTATAAGAATATTTAGGGGCACGTGGGTGGTGGTGGCTCAGTCAGTTAAGCGGCCAACGTTGGCTCAGGTGGTGATCTCGTGATTCATGGGTTCCAGCCCTACATCGGACTCTGTGCAGACAGCTCAGAGCCTGGAGCCTGCTTCGGATTCTGTGTCTCCCTCCCTCTCTGCCCCTCCCTTGCTTGTGCTCATGCTCTCTCCCTCAAAAATAAATAAATATTTTTTAAAAATTAAAAAAGGAAAAAGAGTATTTTCAGCAGCTTTATTCATAATTGGCAAAAATTGGAGAGCACCCACGTAACTACCAATAGGAGAATGAGTAAACTATATAACCATCAATAGGAGAATGTGGTATATTCATACAATGGAATATTACTCAGCAGAAAAAAAAAAAGCAAAGCAGTGCCATATACAAAACATGGATAAATCTCAAAAATATTATGCTGAGTTAAGGAAAACAGACATAAATGAATATATGTCATATAAGTCCAACTATATGAAATTCTAGAACTGAAAAAGCTACTCTATGGAGGGAAAATTCAAACAGTGGTTCTCACTGGGAGTTTAACAACAGAAATTGGGAGAGACATGAGGGACCTTTCTAGGGAAATGGCAATATTATACCTTTGTTTGTTTGTTTGTTTGTTAGTAATGTCTACACCCAACATGGGGCTTGAACTCAATCCCGAGATCAAGACTCATATGCTCTTCTGACTAAGACAGGCATACCCAATATTATGTTTTGATAGTGGTTTAGGTTATACAGATGTATCATCCATTTACCAAAGTTTATAGTATATTTACATAAGATTTATGTATTTTACTGTATCTAAATTTTATATCATGAGAAAAACTGTAAATAATTAGTAAACCCCAGTTAATGATATGTACAGTGAAATATTTAGGAAAGACTAATCTGAGGTCTGTAATTTAACTGATATGCATAATTTGAAATAAGATAGGTTACCAAATGGGTAATGAATAGAAAGATGAGTATGTGATAAAGCAAATATAATAATCTGTCATTAATTGCATCTAGGAGATGAATATATGGGTGTTTACTGTAAAGTTCTTTTCAATACTGCTGCATGTTTAAAATTATCCTTTAAAAATTTGTGAACTTAGGAGCATCTGGGTGGTTCAGTTGGTTGAGCATCTGACTCTTGATTTTGGGTCAGGTCATGATCTCAAGGCTGTAAGATTGAGCCCTGGGTCAGGCTCCACTCTGAGCATGGAGCCTGCTTAGGATTCTCTCTCTCCCTCTCTCCCTCTTCTTATGCCCCTCTCCTGCTTGTGAGCATGTCCAAGCATGCTCTCTCTCTCTTAAAAAAAAAAATTGAAAAGAATTAACTGTCTATATTTGGCCAGTTTCAGTAACCGGTAACTCAAAATTATACTCTAATATTGTAAATCAGTGTACTTTATAAAAACACTGACCAAGAGGGAGCACATGAAGCAAGACCAGGACGCTACTGAAAGATCCCATCAATGAACACCAAGGATCATGTAGATATAGAATACCAAGATACAGTTCAAAGTGAGGTGCTGGCAAATGCCTCTCCCTTCTCCCTCTTCCTGCTCTTCCTTCACTTTCTATTTACACTGGCAAGTAGACTCCCTGTTCAGGCCAAAAGACAAATCAGGATGAGAATGCTAATTTATTTGCTAGGACAACAGTATTTGGGGGAAAAATGGATCCTGATGCCAGCAACTTTTGTCGGCATGTGTGATCGTTAAAAATACCACGTTAAAAAAGTAGGTTATGATGGTTCCCCAGAGTTAAATGATCCAGAGTGATAGGGAAAGGAAAACTCTTTGACAGCCAGTTTACCCCTCCCTCCTGACATTTACTCACTGTCTACCCTACTAACAAAACCTACTTTCCTAATTAAGCTAAAAATTTATTCCTAGGATTTTGTAAATTACTGTTGATAGTTTTAATGTATCTACCTTGCCTCAAGTATTTAACACAATTCAAAGGCTGTAGGTACAAAAAAAAAAAAAACACTTAGGTCTGAGTAGACAAGGTTTTTGTCTCTTTGTGGTTTTACAATTAAATTATATATATCTGGTGAACTACTCTGTGGATCAGGCTAGGGTTCAGAGAGATGTGAGGAAATTTCAAATTTGCCTTTGTTGCCCATATTCCAAATTAAAAAAAAAAAATATATATATATATATATGACAAGATTTCCCCATGATTGATTGAGCAATAAACACAGGAGAGATCGTAACGGAAGCTCATAAAAAGTTGCCCTGGGAAAGAAGAGAACCAAGTTCTAGAACCAACCAGCCATTGATCTTCAGCAAATCACTGAATTCCTTGGAGTCTCTGATTTTCTGAGACCTTGAACACTTTCGGCACACATGGAATCCCAGGGCTTATGCCCGGGAGGGTGGGAGCCAAAGGTGAGAGTTTATTGTAGAGAAGATGCTCCTGATAGAAACTTGAATCATTGCATGCAAGAAGTAAATAACTAAACCAATGGTCTCTTTAGAATAATACAATATAATGCTATGAAGTACTATGATATATTAACAATATGACCAATCAAGCAATGAAACAAATAGGAGCTGTATGAAAGCAGGGAACATGAGGACATTTTTTTCACTGCCCAAATTACGACCCCCCCCCAAAAAAATAAAGTGGATCTGTTTAATCCAC
The DNA here is from genome assembly GCF_022079265.1 of Lynx rufus. NCBI lineage: Eukaryota > Metazoa > Chordata > Mammalia > Carnivora > Felidae > Lynx > Lynx rufus. The sequence continues at coordinate 36,772,059 of NW_025814834.1, read as the reverse complement.
TGGATACTAGACACCTAACTTAATAACTTACTGTTGCACACTCAGGCTTGATTTTTAGCTTAGAGACCCTCTTAACCTCTTACTTTAAAAAACCCACCTCAAATTCATCTGAACTGCATAAACATTTTAGTCGGAATCACTGCCTTACCCCTTGGGGACAGATTTGATAAGTGTTCCACAAAGGCAACCATCTCAAGTCCAAGTCTGTAAAGAGTGATCATTTATTTGAGTCATGTCTGCTGGAATTTGTGATTCAGCTATGGTTAAGGGAAGCTGAGTGGTCAACCAATGTGCTTACCCTCATTAAGTCTTTGAACCAGCATCTTGATTTATTATATAAATTTACTTGAGAAGTTAGACAAATCATAAATAACTTGAATGCTTTCATTTAAAATACTTAGCAACCTAATTCAGCAATAATTTATGATACATTTTTAACTAACCATAACATAAACATGAAGGAAAGTAATTCTCTCATACCTTTGGCTTGTTAGAAAGTCATTCTATTTTCTACCCTGTCCCAAACTTGCTGTATTCGATTGATTTATGGAAACTAATCTTTAGGGTGAAAAAAAAAAGAGAAACGTAACACCAGAGGAGGATATACTAGTGGGATTATGGAACTTCCTTTTGCTTCAAAAAAGAATTCTTGCTGAAGCCTGGTCTAATGTGATGATTAATTTTACAGAGCTGTCCCTGACCGATGTCACTATAGCAATGAAAATAAACTATGAGACTAGGATGCAGCCAGAGGGGAAAAGTTCATTAAGAAATAAAAGTAGGGACAAAATTGCTCATTAAAGTGGCTAACCAGGGTTGTTTTATGAGACGATGGGTTAAAAAAAATAATAGAGGGTTGCAATGTATTTTAAAGAGATGAATTCAAATGTGACTCATAAATTCCGGTTTCAATAAAATTCTCTGGAACATAACAGTTTAGCTCCATGGAAAAAAAGGATAGTTAGTGGACCCTATTATAATATTTGAAGTATTCTAACATGAAACCTGACTTGCCCACAACTGCAAGAAATATACCATTAATTTCAGAATTGTCAGAGAGAAAGAAAAGAAATAGAAAGAAAGAAAGAAAGAAAGAAAGAAAGAAAGAAAGAAAAGGAAGGAAGGAAGGAAGGAAGGAAGGAAGGAAGGAAGGAAGGGAGGGAGGGAGGAAGGGAGGAAGGAAAAGAAAAAGAGAAGAGAAAGAGACAAGGAGCATAATCATTTTCTTAGCCTTGGGTCTGGTCCAAGGAGAAGAAATTCCCACTCAAAATGCTTCCATCTAAATCTGAATGCAAAGAATTTTTTTTAATTGGAAATCATTTTTAGCAGCTTCTAGCACTTCAATGAACTTTGAAGGAGCTGCTTTAAGAACTATTTGGTCCGTTAGAAATTAGTCAACATACGAGAGTTGGATGTTTTTCTTAGCTACAGAGACAAAGTAATTCTAAAGTTTATCTTTAAAAATAGTGCCACATCTTCCTATGGTTTTCCCTCATGCAAAGTTACATATGTATGTAGATAGATTGATATAGATATCCTAGACATGGAAGGCTAACTAGATACAAAAGCATGTATGATACGTTTGATACTGTTTTTCAATACTTCCATTATTTTTTCTTAGAGAAAACTGTTTAGCACATTTAAAACTGGGAGTTAAAGCTCTGTATCTCGTAGTGTCTTTAACAAGAGCAATAATACATCTAAGTACGGCATCTTTCTTCGAAAATGCAACTTGATATTCGGAGGAGTTTTATGTAGAGAAGCCAGGAGTCTAAGAAATCAGATATGTACAATAATGGTCCAGATTAGCCAGTCTAGCCCATTTGGAAATAAACTGGTTATTCACACACACAAGTATTGCTGTTTTCCCATCTTGAGCTCAGCATTGTGCTAGGTGATAGGAAAGCTTCTGTCCCAGAGGAGGGAAAAAACTTGCCATTAAAGAATTGGCAAATATAAAAAGAAAGAATTGGCACATAAAGCAATAAAGTTTTACTTTTGCAACAGAGACACTGAGTTTGAAAAGAAATTTCAGTGCTCCTTAACACATTTGGGGAAAGTTCATGGATAAAGTAAAACTGAAATGGGACTTTTATTGTTACCTGGGCTACAGTAGGGAAGAGAACTATTCAGAAAGCTTCTGGTTTGAGGCCAGTTCTGGTCTATAGCAAGAGTTATGTTTGTTGAACAAATGTTCAATGGTAGTGAGCAACCCGGACAAGGACAAAAGCAGATTAGAGAGAACAGTCTAAGTAAAGTGAGTTCAATATATGCAATTAACGGGATAAAAGTTAAGCAGCTAATGACAAATTCACAGTAGCAGCCATATATTAAATATTTATTATATGCGAGAGTAGTGTATTACAAATATCACAAGCACTGTATCATTTACTTTTTTAAAAAACTCTATGAAGTGGATATTACGACCCATTTTGGAGATGAGAATGTACAAGCTTAAAAAGACTAAGCAACCTTCCCAAGAACACAACTTCAAAGTGACTGAGCCACAGTTTAAGAGCAGGATGACCTCGGTCCTCTAGTAACAGCAGGGCTCTAATATGGAAGAGAAGATAAAAGTCAGGATAGAAGAGAGACTGCCAGAAGAAATACTAAAACTGTTCTGGGGCAAAAGAAAGGAGTTCAACATGATTTGTTTTTTTTGAGAAGATCTGGGAAGAGGGAGTTAAGGACCAGGTCTAATCCCATTAGTAATACAGCCGAGCCTAGGAAAAAATTTATTTGTCAATCAGTCCATTTTATCTCACTGACTTCTCCTTTTGAGCGATTTCCTTTGTTTATGGTAAGTTTTATTGTTTTCTTTGAGTTATCTTGCAAATTAATTATACTTATTTTTTCTCAGTGGAGCAGCATGGTGAAAATGACACTGGATTTCAATCAGAAACCCTGGTTGGAAGCTTTGTTGGTCACTGGTTGCTTGTCTGGGTTTATCTTGGGCACGACTCCCTTCCTAAGTCTCCTTCCAGCTCACTACATTATTATTACATTCCATGCCAACCACAGTTGCCTAATATTAACTGATTGTGCCACTTTTGAATCACTGCCTGGGAAACAGGACCTACTGATTTTATTTCTTTTATTACCCGTGACCCCACAGAAAGGCAGATTGGCTAGGAAAAATAAATAAATAATGTGGGTTAGTAAATGCTTTTGGTGCTCATTTGCCCTCACTTTTTTTGCTCACCCCTCTTTATCCTCACAGTCTCAGTCCCAATTCCCATCTATTTTGGTTTCAGCTGATTATATTGTTCTTTTATTTAATTTTTCCCTTGCATTTTCCATTCACTGAGAATAGGATCCCACATTAAATGAGGCTCCAGGCTCACTTAAGGATGCATTTTGCAAACTAAATAAAGTAAAATCATCGGTAAATTCCAAATGCTTTATTATGCCCCTCTACATACGTACAAATTCCAGTAAGGCTTCAGTTATGAAAACAATTCTAACACAAGCATTCCAGATGCAATTAATAATTTTTTTATAACCATGCCATTTATTTTAAGTGTATTAGAAGGCTCTAATATATTCAACTTTGGGGAAAAAATATTTAGAGAGAACTTGGGCAGATGGAAGCCAAACCAGAACTTGTTATAAATTGCTCAGCATATAATAAAATGCTGAAATAAGGATAAACCAGGATCTACCAGAGAAAATAAAGGACAATAGCAAGATAAATGGTTTTGTGACTTTCAAGTCACCTGATCCGATGTTCCATCATCAAAAAGTATGCTATAGGAAAGACATTTCAACACTCATACTGTCAAATATTTTTATTTTGGATGAAAATTCAGGCTAAGCAACATTAACTAGCTGGTTAACAGCAGAACAGAGACTGTAACTCAGACTTTGAGATTTTTGTGCATGGTCATTTCTAACATTTCACAGATTTGCATTTTCAATTCAAGAATGAGATAGTCCAGTCAATGTTTCTCGCTCTTTTTCTTGAATGTGTCAATATTGGACTTCTATTTGCCCTTGTTGCCTTCTAGGTTTTTTAAACTAATATTCTTAATTAAAGTACTACCTGTATTTTTGACACACAGAAAAAAGCTGAGAGAGCTGAGTAGGACAGTGTTTTTAAAAGTCAGGGAAGGGTCCACTGTAAATATCTACTTTGGAGCAGCTTCCCTGGCATTCTCAGAAAGAGGTTCCTTGTCCTGACATAGTCAGGACAGCCAGAACATGAGGGACTAGAACACTCAGCATTTGCTACTCCTTGCTAAGGAGATTGCTTCTAGACTACCATCTACCGAGATATAATTCTTTCTCTAGACTGCCAGGATCTTCTTTGGGCCAAGGGAGTATTTCTGGATTCTCACAGGAATATATAACGTGCGTATTTGTATGTATGTATATGCATATACCTTTCTGTATATATGTGTATCTGTGTGAAATAAATTTTTTAAGGGCTGGATAATTTTTTCTTCCCTATATTCTTTCTCATGCCTCAAAGTATGAAAATAAAAACAGACCTAAAAAAAGATTTTAACTCTTACAAGAAAAGAAGCAATTTAACCAGACACATTCTAGATTTCACAAAAGCAGTGTTCACTATGTATTATTAGATTTCAAGATTATTATATCCATTTATATATAAACCACTCCCCCCCAAATCTCACTCTCAAATACACACACACACACACACACACACACACACACACACACACACTTGTCTAGTTCATTCCTTAAAAGCTTAATTCTACTTCCACCTGTTTATAGTGGACAAAGAACCAATGTCTTATAATATTCAGCTCTGGTACCTTGGTGCCTCAAATTTCTACCATAACTGTTTTGAGTGTTTTTTTAAGAACAGAGGGAATGGGATAAAAGTTTTAAAATGTATTATCCATTCATTTTACAGACAGCAGGGCCTAGAAGAGCAGGACACAGGATAGGAAAGTTATAAAAAGTCTCAGATGGAGAACTAGTAGAAAGGGCAGAGTCAACTGAGAAACTACGTTGTAAGTTAGCACAATGCTGGTTGGGGATGAATCTGGAGGAAGGAGAGATTTCTAAAAGTGGGAAAGTGGCAGAATTTGTCCAATCAGATTCATTCACTATATAATTTTTTCTCAAGAAGGTGGCAGATGTACGTCCAATCAAAACTCATTCATTTCATCATCTTTCATGATTTGGACTTAAATATCATTTCTAAAAGATGCTTCCTTAATAGGTTTAGGGGATGGGTTAAGTGACTCACTGTATAAAATTTACACTAACAACAGCATTCATAAACATGAATCTAGATACTTAATAGCACTAACTTTGTCAAGTTAAACAAAGTTAGAGAAGATTTAAGCCATCTACACTGAATCTGAAGACCTTTGTATTGCTACTCCAGCTTTCTTTTGACATCTATTTGCATGATAAATGTTTCTCTTCCCCCTCACTTTCAATCCGCAGGGGTCTCTAGATCTAAAATGAATCTGTTGTAGGCGGCATAGAGACGGGTCTTATTTTTTATCCATTCCATCACTGTATGTCTTTTGATTGGAGCATTTAGTCCCTTTACTTTCACACTAATTATTGATAGATATGTATTTGCTGCCATTTTATCACTTGTTTTGTCATCATTTCTGGAGATTTTCACTGATCCTTTCTTTTCTTTGTCACTTTTGGTCTCTCCTTTGTTCTCAGAGAGTCCTCTTTAATATTTCTTGTAGGACTGGTTTAGTGGTCACCAACTCCTTTAGTTTAATTTTTCCTTGGAAAAGGTCTAAAACTTCAAGTTATATATAAAGCTGTAGTGATCAAAACAGTATGATACTGGCACAAAAAACAGACACATAGATCAATGGAACAGAACAGAGTCCCAAAAATGCACCCAAAAATATATGGCCAATTTATTTTTAACAAAGCAGAAAAGAATGTTCAATGCAAAAAAGATGGAATCTTCAACAAATAGTGCTGGGGAAATTGGACAGCAATACACAAAAGAATGAAACTGGACCATTTTCTTACACAAAACACAAAACAAATTCAAAATGGATTAAAGACCTAAATGTGAGACAAGAAACTGTTAAAATCCTAGAGAAGAACATAGGAAGTAACCTCTTTGACCTCAGCTATAGTAACTTCTTTCTAGATATGTCTCCTGAGGCAAGGGAAACAAAAGCAAAATAAACTATTGAGACTTCATCAAAATAAAGTTTCTGCACAATGAAGGAATCAATCAACAAAACTTTGCGAATAACTTATCTGATAAAGGGAAAGTATTCAAAATATATAAAGAACTTATAAAATTCAATACCAACAAATAATCCAATTACACAATGGGTAGAAGACACACATTGGCATTTTTCCAAAGAAGACATACAGATAGTCAATAGACATATGCAAATGCTCAACATTATTCATCATCAGAGAAATACAAATCAAAACGACAATGAGGTATCACCTCATACCTGTAAGAATATCTAAAATCAACAACACAAGAAACAACAGGTGTTGGTGAGAATGTGGAGAAAGGGGAACCCTCTTGCACTGTTGGTAGGAATGGAAACTGGTGAAGCCACTGTGCAAAACAGTATGGGGGTGCCTCAGAAAGTTGAAAATAGAAGCACCCTATGATCCAGCAATTGAACTACTAGGTATTTACCTAAAAAATATAAAAACACTAATTCAAAGGGATACATGCATCCTGATGTTTATAGCAGACTATCTAAAAGAGCGAAATTATGAAAACAGCCCAAGTGTTCATCAACTGATGAATGGATAAAGAAGTGGTATACACACACACACACACACACACACACACACACACACACTGGAATATTACTCAGCCATAAAAAATAATGAAATCTTATCATTTGCAATGATGTGGATGGGGCTAGAGAGTATTATGCTAAGCAAAATAAGCCAGAGAAAGACAAATACCATATGATTTCATTCAAATGTGGAATTTAAGAAACAAAACAGGGCCACCTGGGTGGCTCAGTCAGTTGAGCGTCCAACTGTTGATTTGGGCTCAGGTCATGATCTCACTGTTGTGAGATCAAGCCTTGCATCAGGTGGAGAGCCTGCTTAGGATTCTCTCTCTCCTACTCCCTCTATCCCTCCCCCTGCCTCTCTCTCTCAAGAAAAAAAAAAAAAGATGAGCGAAGAGAAAAAAGAGAGAGGCAAACCAAGTAACAGAGTCTTAACTACAGAGAACAAATTGAAGGTTACCAAAGCGGAGGCAGGTGGGGGATGAGTAAAATAGGTGATGGGGATTAAACAGTACCCTTGCTGTGATGAACACTAGGTGTTGCATGGAAGTGATGAATCACTGTATTGTACACTTGAAACTATATTACACTGTGTTAACTAACTGGAATTTAAATAAAAATTTTAAAAAATAAAGATCTTTGCAAATTAGTTATGGTTTTCCCCAGGTATGTACTCCACCATGGTGATAAGTATGACAAGCAGCCAAAATGGTTTTTATGAGCTTACCTCAGTAGCAGCTTTAAGAATGACAAGATGATTTCAAAACATATTAAATAATATGCATGTTATATATGCATTTTCTATTTCAGCAAATGTGTAGCTATATTTTATTGTCTTAGTTGAGCTATATTACTATAAATTTAAAATATTCTTGAGGCGCCTGGGTGGCTCAGTCAGTTGAGCGTCTGACTTTGGCTCAGGTCATGATCTTGCAGTCTGTGAGTTCGAGCCCCGCATCGGGCTCTGTGCTGACAGCTCAGAGGCTGGAGCCTGCTTCACAGTCTGTGTCCCTTCTCTCTCTGCCCCTCCCCTGCTCATGCTTTCTCTCTCTCTCTCTCTCTCTCTCTCTCTCTCTCTCTCTGTCAAAAATAAACATTAAAAAAATTTTTAATTAAAAAAATAAAATAAAATATTCTCAAGCATCAACTAGATGTCATTGACCAAATGATGTTAGGTACTAAGTAATATGCCTTCAAATTTATAAATTGCTACATTAATTTCTCTCAGATTTCAAATTACTCTGATCTGTTCTGAGTGATTTGTCAATTCTACTGCATGATAGAGGTCAGAGAATCTTCTATTATGCTATTCACTTAGATGCCACAAAAAAAGTATAATCTTTTAAAAGACCTTTTAAGTCATTTCTGGGAAATCAAATTTAATTCAACTTCATGAGAGCTACCAATGCAAATAATAGGACAATTGAAGAGACAGATAATTTCTACACATAGCTAAATTTCCATATAACAGAAAAACAGGAACAGTGTCAAAGTTAACTTTTCCTCCTAGGGATTAGCAAATTTCTTTTAACATTGACTACAAGCTATATTTCAATTTCAGAAACATTACGATGTGAAAACTGTACATGTTAGTTTCAGTAAAATATAAAATAGGTAACCTCCTTTCCTTCACTTTTACACAGTTAAATTACTCCTGTGGTTTTGACACTTTTATCATCCTTCAGTCTTGCATGTCCTCAGTCTCAACTGCTCCCAATTGCTCCCACACTCCAATGCACCCAATATATCTTTACAGGTTTGCTCACCTGCCCTTCAGGAGCCCTCCATGTCCAATCACTTTTGTTTTACTACTTTTTTCCCGTTAAAAGTGTTCAGATATTTAAGCTATTCACCATTCATAGCTCTCCATCTTTTAAGCTATTCAATATCCTTTAAACTATTCACAACAGTTTTCTGCCATTTTATTGATAAACTTTTCAAAAGGATATTCCTTACCTCTGCTGCCTCACTGTCCATGAGCTAGTCAAACTGCCTTTAGGCTCCATCATGCTAATGAAATCACTCTTGTTTAGGCCTTGTTCAATTCCTAATTGCCAAAACCTAATGATGGCTTCTTCATCCTTATTCTATTATACCTCAAGCATTTGGTCTCTTTGTTCATTATTGATAACCTAATTCCCTTTCCTTCTTGGCTTTCAAGACCATATTCTCCTGGTTTTCCTTTTTCTCTTCTAACACTTTCTTCCCTTAATCTTTTACTTATTTTCCTTCTGCACACCCATCAACCCCCCATAAAAAGTAGCCATTTCTATGTATATTCTTTATCCAAATCTCATACTTGACAACATTAGCCATTCTTATAGCTTCACAATCACCTCAGGTCAATGATTCTCAAATTGTGATGGTCACATCATAGTTCTACATTTCAAGTACTTCTGGGTTTTTTTTCCCTTTGAATGTCATGGTTCCACCTCAAATCGGAAATGTTCAACATCCAAACCCAAACCCATCACACCTCTCCCCAACTTCACTGTGTTTACGGATTGTTTTGAATGCCAGCGCCATTCCCCCAATCATCTAGACATGAAACCTTGAATTCACCATCAATCTTTTTTTTTTCTCTTACATTAAGTCACTGATTGAAGCTTCATTGTTTAAAACTGGACTGTCTCTGTGCTTGCTGTTTTATCATCCTCACTGTTCTCATACTGGTGAAATTATTTCTTGCTCAATTATATAAATAGTCCCTTACAATTGGTTCCTTCTTTGCCCTAATCAACTTCCCAAATATAGCTCCCTGAAGCTGCATGACTCTGATCACACCCCTCTAATTAAAATTTTTATCAAACTCATTAATAACTATCTAATAATTTAGCCCTAGGCTAGCATTCAGAATATCCTATGAGTGAGCCTAACCCACCTACTTTTCCGAGTTAATCTCACATTAGTGTTTTTCCATTTAAAGCCCAGCCAAAACAGTCTTAAACATCTGGACTTTCAATTCTGCCCACAAGTCCCATGTTCTCCCAGTCTCTACTAACCTTTATTCTCTACTGCTATTATTTTAACTCATTCTCCATTCTTCTTCACCCCCTATAATTCCTGCCTTACTCATAGCAGAAGACTCTCCTGCTTCATAAAGAAAATGGAGGCATCTAGCAGGAACTCAAATAGTCCCTACTCCCAACATAAATTTATCCTCTTTTTATCTACTTGTTATGTTTCTTTCCTTTTGGCTTGAATAAGAGGAGTAACTTTTTCCTGTCTGGCATCTAACTGTCCATCTTCTTCTGCATCCCATATCTTCCAATTTCTCAACTGTCTTTTCTATTTCCTATCCTATATCTTCAACTCTCACTGCCTATTCTTCATTTGATCTTCTAATCAAATGTACCTCTTTTCTAAAAAGTGAATTGTCTCCTGCTCTTAAGCTCTTTATAGCAGTTATTTTAGCTTCTCTTTCTTAACCACACTGATTTTCTGGGAAAAGTAGTTTGCATTCATTACCTCTACCTTGTCTTGTATTCACTTTCAAGTCATTGTAATATGGTTTCTGCTCCCATTACTACATTAAAATGTCATTGCCATGGTTTTTGACAATCTTGTAGCTGCTAAATCCAAAGGGAGATTTCAGTCCTTATTTCAATGGACATTTTTGTGGCATTTGAAACTGTTCTTACTAAAGCTCTCGTTAAAACTTATTAAAACTCTCCCCTTCCTTGTTTTAGGTGACATTGCTCCTAAGAGCAATTCAGATCATTTCTACTTAGTCTCCCTTGAAGGTTCCAACTTTTCCATCTCTCTTCTGAATGGTTATGTTCTCTGTACTCTTCTCTTCATGCTCTCTCCAGGCGATTTCATCCACTTCCACAGCTTCAACTTCCAATTTTTGGAATGACTCCCAAATTTATACTTAAGCCTATAATTCTGCTTACACACCAGAACTAAAAATCCACCTTCCCCTTGGTAATTATCATTTGGCATCTTCAATTCAATCTCATAAAAAAAAACCTAATTTTATTTGTTCATTCCCTTGATCTCCAACCACCACCAAACCAAACATGTCCATCCTCCTTTTTTCCCTACCTGGCTGTAGGGCACAATGATCTACAAAGCCATCCAAGCCAGAAGCATTATTCTTCTCATTGTGTTCATTCCATAAATTTAATAACTTGTCAACTCAAACCTCCCTGGATTGCTACTTCAATTTCCTAACTAGTCTTTGCCTCCAGTCTCACACATTTATAATGCAATACACATGATGCTTCCAAAATACAGATCTGGCTATGTTTCTTAAAATTATTATATGAGTCCTCATTGCCATCAAGATACAACCCAAGATGTTTGACTCCATATCCCATATTCATGGAAATTCTTAGTGAGGTAACTGAGTATCCAGGATCAGAGACCATAAAACAGAATAAGGAAAATCGTGAGAAGACACGAACACAAGTGTTTTACAAGCTATATCTACCTTCCCTTTGCTTACCCTTCTCTCTCAATTACAGAATTTTTTAAATGTTATTGCAATGATAGTATATAGAGAGTTCAAGTAGGTTTTTAAAAGCATTTTCACACTCACTGCTTAATTTAACCTTTATTACATTCTGGGAAGTATACTTACAAACAGATTTTGTAGATGAGAAAATTGCAGCTATGTGGTTTCAAGTAAACCATCCAGGATCACTAAGCTAGTGAGGGCTAGAAGTGGATCTTGGATCTTGTTTTTGGATTCCATGTTCTTTCTCCTCTTTTCACAAGGCATTTCTTAATCTTCCTCCATGTGTCACAACCAGGGTAAGATATTAGAATCACCTGGGAAGCTTTTAAGAAATAATGATGCTTAAACTCCACCCACCAAAATTCACATTTAATTGGTCTGAGAGAGAATCTGGATCCTGTGTTTTGTAAAAATTTCTCAGGCAATTATAGTGTCCAACCACAGGTTCATCTTTAAATCTATGACTATATATACTCTGGACACAGCATGCAAAGAAAGTTGTGAATTAAAAGGTATAAAATGTTTTCATTCCATGGTATATGCCAAATCCAAACCATGTTCATGAGAAACAAGGTTAAAATCAAAATTCAGATGACTGAGCTTTAAAAAACAACAACAACTAAGAAAAATGTTTGTTCACAGTCTGAGGTTTGAAATGTGACCCTAGAAAAATAAACAGCTTTTAATTTCTGGTAGAAAGAGTTTGTGGGATGCTGTCCGTTCAATTCTCCAGTGAACTAGTCTCACTAACCTTCTAATCTTGGCACTGCCTAAATTGTGTGTTTGTAACAACTTGCATAATCTCCCCTTTTTTGTATCTTTCTTTTCTGATGTAACTGATCTTAGAGGGTACTGACAGTGCTGAACTAAATGATGAAACAATCTCTTTTCCCTTTCTGCCAGCTGGGAAAGATGCTCTTACACACAGTCATTTTTAAAGTCCATGAACGTCCATGTTTTTAAAAAGAACAAGAGAGGGGAAATTGGTTAATAAAATAGAACTTTAATAAGTTCTGCCCCGTTGTACTTGAGAAATACTAGAATAATGACAGTTATGAGCCATACTCTAAAGTGGGGGGGGGTGGAATTTGCCATGCAAATCAATTAAAGAATTCATCCCCTGCCCCTCCTCACCCTTGAGTATTTTTCCAGAAATATCTGTTGATGTTCTGAATGTCTCTGAGCAAGACAGACCTTTCCATCAATAATACGTGCAGAAATCCTGCAATTTTTGCAAAAGGAAGATCTGCCTCCGAGCTATGGCTGGTCTTGGGACCTGACTGAGATGGCTTATAGTACATGGCACCAGATGTTTCCAAGCCACAACCAGGAAAGAGAATTCAGCATTGATTTAGAACAGCTCCTTTCAAACTCTGTTGGCCTGGGATGCTAAAACATATATTTTACATACTGACCCAGTAAATGCAGAAATGGGTATGGGTGTGGGTATATATTTGAAAATAAATTCACAAGGAAAAATTTTGCAATCCATTAGTGACTCACGAAATCAATTTTGAATGTGTCAACCAGCATTCAAAAAAACAGAAAGAAAACATCAGTTTTCATTTTACACATTAAAAGTAAGTAATGGCTTTATGACTTCAGGTACATACACTAATTTCTAAAAGGTGCAACCTCACAAGAGTTTTACTAAAGAAAACTAAATCTAAATGAACCAAATTGATGATCAATGCCCATGAAGAAGACGGAGTAAGGCTTTGCCAACCAGTTAATCTCAGGAAGTTTCAAAAACTTGATCAACAAATGTACAGTGAACACACTATATTCTAGGCACCATGCTAACCAAAAGGAAAGAAGATAGCCCCCTATTCTTGAACAGCTCTAAATACAATCTTCAGATTTCTCCTCTTACTGGTTATGCCAACCTTAGCCTTACCTACACTAAGAACCATACCCAGTGCCACAGTTGAGGGAGAAGAATAAGCACATTTTTGGTGAAGGTAGACATAGCTGGAAAAATACATGTGTTGCTGTCTTATCTCTACTTTTCTTATTCTGTTTTGGGGGTCTCTGGCCCTGTAATCCCAGTACTTTCACTATGAATCTTTATTGTTTGGGGTCCGCAGATCTGGTGACCAAATAATGGCAGTGCTGTTGAGTAGTTACTTCCTCTTCTCCCTCATCAAAACTTACCTGCCCTGTAATACCATTGTTCTTGGTCTCAAAGATGAAATAAAATGCTGACGAAGCATTAATGGTCATAGTATCTGAATATGATATCTTCTCATAGAGCATCATCCTTTTGACAGGAGTGTCCTAAGAGCATGAGCACCGTAAATAATTTAGGCTAACTAAGTTCATCCTTTCAGTCAAAGGAATACTGAAGTGGGCAAGAAAGGTACCACCCCTACCCTTAATGGAACTTTGAGTCTGGCAGTAAAGACACACATTAAACAGTAAGTACAAAGTAAGAATAGCATTAAAAAGGGTAAATAAGGGAGATACAGGAATTTATAACAAGATCATTTAAACACATCTAGTGAGTCAGGCAAGTCTTCTGAGACCATGACATTTAAATTGAGGCTTGTGGGTAATTATGCATTAGCTAGGTAAGGGAGGAGGGCCAGAACATGAGTCTTAGCTGTGTACCTTTGGGAGAAAATTTTAACTGTTGAAAGTTTTGACTGTTGAAAGCCTCAGTTTTCATGTGTAAAAAAGGAAATAAACCAACCTCGGTGGATTGCAGATAAAGCATTTAGCACAGGTTCAGTACTTAGCACTCAATATGTAGCCACCAGCAAGGGTAGTGGTGGCAATAATACTCAGCCAGTGGAATGCTGATTTCCAGGAGAAAGATGAGATTTACATGAATCTTTACAGGCTGGAATTTATGGGAGGGCTGTATACCCATAAGTTTTTCTCATCTGAAGTGGAAGCCATTTGAGGGGCATCCAATCGCTCTATGAGTTCCCCAGAGGCAGGCAAACAACCTCAGAATAAGTGGCAGGAGTGACTACTCGTGCCAACAACCATTGGTAGGAACAACTACAACTGAGACTAGGAACCTTCATCTGACAGTAGAAGCCAAGGAAGTCCTATAGCTATAGACATTCTTCCTTCACAGCAGGAATGTGGGACTTCTGCTTTCATTCACTCATTATCTTCTATGTTATGGTTTACACTGAGGCTTCCTTTATTCTTTCCAAGAGAATCTAAGCATGTTTAAATAGTTCACATTGGAATTCAAGCAGACTGAAGAGAACCCTTGATTGATGCTCCTTTTTTAGTTGTCAGGTCGCAGCCTTCATATTGACCAAACAGTATGAATAGAAATTATTTTGAGAAATACTAGTAATTGTTCCATTGCATTGATCCAATGGTAAGCAGGAAATGTCTATGCAAACGAATATTTCTGGAACATCAATGGAAACTCACACTCTAAAGACTTTTCATTCATCTTTTTACAAGAGAAAGGAAATTATTCTTTTGATCATTACTTCTAACAATGATAATAAACAGTCCTTCATAAACTCTTAAAGTGTTCTGGCATTAAATAAACACTGTTCAGTAAATAACAGTGTTCCAAGAATGCACCAAAGCAAAGGAGCTCAATTATATACAAATCCTGCTCAAAAATCTTTCAATAGCTCTATGAAACCCCGAGTCTTCTATAATTGTTCACCTAGGCATATGGCCCTCTGATTCCAAAACAGTGTACTAAGTTCATTTGTATAGGATTCCCAGACACTCTAGCTGACCTAGATTACTCATGGTTTCCCACATACAACCCTCAATTTCTTGGCTCCCTGCTTTGTTTTCGTCTGTAACAATACCATCCCCCTTTCAATATCACCAAGTTTTTCTTGGTCCTGAAAATTGACGGGACTTCCCCACTAACTATCATTATTATGTTATTTGTGTTTCAAATTTATATCTCATATTCCTTTATGGATTGCAAGATTCTTGGGAATACCTGTAACATCTTACCATTCTTGTATTCCTGTACCATTTTTCATAATGTCTTATGCTAAGGCTTAGCACAGAGGTTGAGAATATGGACCTCAGGGTCAGGAAGAAATGAGATGGTGTCCTGAATCTGCCATGTACAAGCTGTGTGATTTTAATCAAACATATTAACTTTTTAAAGCTACATTTCTTTATTTCTAGAGTACCTAGATGACTGCTTGGTTACGCTTCAACATACTGAGTAGCCCCAGACACACAATATTTCTTAACCTGTTTGGGGTCATATGACATCCTCTAACAATCTAATGAAGGCTCTGGACATCTCCCTAAAAGAAATATAAAAACCTACATACACCTTCAGTGTTACAAACCTTGCCTCTATCTGTTGGTGTTCTAGAGCAAAAGATATCAAATTGTGGTCTGTGTATGCTTGGAGGTCCCCAGGACTTTCTATGATATATAATAGGTCAATCTATTTTCATAATTATACTCACACATTATTTACTATTTTCTCCATGCTGACATTTGCACTGATGGTACAAATGTAATGATGAATAAAACCACGGACCCTCAGCATGAATCACGGCCATGGCACCAACCTGTTATGGTACTCATTGTATTCTTCATTAGTGTTCTTCACTGCTATGTACTTGCAGTTTAGGACAAAAAGTCAGTTTCACTTAAGAAAGTACTCGACGGGGGCGCCTGGGTGGCGCAGTCGGTTAAGCGTCCGACTTCAGCCAGGTCACGATCTCGCGGTCCGTGAGTTCGAGCCCCGTGTCAGGCTCTGGGCTGATGGCTCAGAGCCTGGAGCCTGTTTCCGATTCTGTGTCTCCCTCTCTCTCTGCCCCTCCCCCGTTCATGCTCTGTCTCTCTCTGTCCCAAAAATAAATAAACGTTGAAAAAAAAAAAAAATAAATGAGGCCACCCCTAAAGGGCCACCATCTCTACCATCCTCCTGTGTATTTCCTTTCAATTACCAGCTATCATTTGCATTTCTTCATGTATTAAAAAAAAAAAAGAAAGTACTCGACGAAGCAACAAAAATTATTAATTTTATTCAATTTCAAACCTGAGTCACATTCTGTGTATGAAACAGCAAGTACTGCACACTGAAGTACAATGGTTACCTTGAGGAAAGGGAGGTGTGTTTGAGCTGAACTAATAGCTTTTCTTTTTTTTTTTAATTTTTTTTAACGTTTATTTATTTTTGAGACAGAGAGAGACAGAGCATGAATGGGGGAGGGTCAGAGAGAGGGAGACACAGAATCTGAAACAGTCTCCAGGCTCTGAGCTGTCAGCACAGAGCCCCACGCGGGGCTCGAACTCACGGACCGCAAGATCATGACCTGAGCCGAAGTCGGCCGCCCAACCGACTGAGCCACCCAGGCACCCCTGAACTAATCACATTTCTAAGAAGCCCGTTTTTACTTGAAAAAATGACTAACCAACAAACTAATGTTCTTCAGACCATAGTTTGGGTATGTGGCAGACATTTTCTCACAAATGAACAAAGTGAGCCTGTTGCCTCCAGGAATACAAATTGAAAGTGTTTGTGGCCAAAGGTAAAATTTGAACTTCTGAGCAAAAATAAAAATTTTAGAAAACTTACATATGCCACTGCGAGCTCGATTAAATTCTCAGTACCTGAAGACTTTGCTGATGAAATCAAAGATGATACTAACAAATATATTTTTTCACAAAGATGACATGATGAAATATGTCAACATTTAGAAGATCTGCATAACTTAGTCAACCAATATCTTTCAAATGACCAATATATAATGACATAAAATTATGCGTGGATAAAAGATGCATTTGAAGTAAGGTAAACTAATCTATTCTAATGTAACAGAATCCTAAAAGTTGATCGGCAGTGGTTTAAATCACATACTGCCGCTACCTTTACTAAACTACCAGTTGTTCAGTTATTCTGCTATTGTAGCAAAGCAGAAGCAGAATATTCACAATTATCAGAAAAAGCTGTACAACAATATGTCTGTATAAGTCCAGCTTTTCTTCAACCCAAACCATGTACTACAACAGTCTGAACACAGAAGCAGATATAAAAATCCAGTTCACTTCTATTAAGCTGGACAATAAACAGGCAAAAAAGTCAAACAATGCCATTCTTCTATATTCATTCTTCTATATTCATGTTCGAAAAGTGGAGGATAAGTTTTTCCACAAAGCTTATTTATATGAATATCTAATGGATTTATTACTTTATTTTTAATGAATTAATACATATTCTTTAAATGTTCTGAGTAATTATCCATGGCTCTAACCCAGATAAACCAAAGCTCCTTGAGCACTCAAGCATTTTTGAGCGTGTTTAGGGCTCAGGTCCTTAACCTGAGGACAGGGAAGCTCCTAAAGGAATGGTTCTCAGCTTAAGAATCCTTGTTCTCTTAAGAAAGCCCCCAACTGCATGAAGTGAAATACAGATTTCTGCTATGCCAGTCCCAAGTTCCTAGAATCAGGTCTCTATGTGGGAGGAAACCTCTCTTTAAATGAGGTGACCAAAAAAAAAAAAAAGTATAAAATTACAAGTATGAATACCTCCTTATCTCATGTCCTTAGAGCAAATTCCTGAAAATATAGATGAAAATTAGATTTTTAATGAATTTAATTGTATTTTTGATGCTCTGATATGAAATATTTTTTAATGTTTTTTTTAAAATAGATCTCACACCCAGTACAGAGCCCAACATGGGTCCTGAACTCAGGACTCCAAGATCAAGACCTGAGCTGAGATCAAGAGTCCCACACTTAATTGAGCCATCCAGGTTTCCCTGAAATCCTTTGTATATAGAAAACATGCACCCATTTTTTCAGTGAACATTTTCATATATGAGTCATTTTCACACCTCCTCCCTTACACACATCTTTTTGCAATTGATCCATTGTTTCATAAAAGTTTTGATTATTTAGTAATTAGAATAAGAAGTGGCATATAGGCAAATAACCACTTTATTATTTTTTTAAGCCTTATTTATTTTTGAGAGAGAGAGAGAGAGAGAGAGAGAGAGTGTATGTGTGTGTGTGAGCAGGGAAGCAGCAGAGAGGGAGACACAGAATCTGAAGCAGGCTCCAGGCCCCTAGCTGTCAGCACAGAGCCCAACGCAGGGCTCGAAGTCACAAACCGTGAGATCATGACCTGAGCCGAAGCTGGATGCTCAACCGACTGAGCCACCCAGGCGCCCCTAGGCAAATAACCATTTTAAAGAAACTTTCATAAGTTACAGACGTGGCAGAAATATTCAGCTGGGTGAACACTTTCTAGAACCATATTAAACTTTTCTCCTGTTTTCCTGTTTAGACAGACTTCCTTTTGAAAGCAAGTAAAAACAAAATGGAAGAAGGATTTAAAAAAAAAAGTTGCCTGTTAGGAAGAGGAGGTTTTTAGCCATCACATGAGCAGTGAGGATTTACTGATGCACTGAGAACCCATCAGAAGTCCTTTCTGACTCTCCCGTCTTGCTCTCCCCTCCTAACCTCGGCCTACTGCTGCTCAGGACACGATTCTCACAAAGTAAAAACAGAGAGGTAGGGAGCCTCTTCCCTACCACTTGGCTGGACCTACAGTTAGTTTTTCTGACTATAACCCTAACACCAGGTGAATGGAAAAGGGCCTGGAGTGTTAAGAACTTTTGATTCATTGCATCATCAGCTGGTTTCCATGAGACTTTAAGAACAAGAAGGTGTTAGAGTCCCGGAAAAGTACAATTGTCTAAGTAGAAAATTTTAGCAGAAGCTAAAGTATCTGAAAATAAGACAGGGAGAACTGAGATTCTTAATAAAATGCCAGGACATCCACAAGGCACAAAGGATATTCATTTTTCTAGAAAGAAATTTTAGAGGAGAAAAAATTCTTCAACTTTTAAGACTTTCATAATCTGTTCTCTGCCAAATAACCCTAACCAAAACGTCATGTTGTGTAAAGATGAAGGGAAAATTCTTACTCTCCCATACCCCAACCTTAGAGATCTTCAAGGAAATTCCTTTTTATTCTACAAACATCTAAATGAACTATGAGTGTTCACCTGCTTCTCTCCTGGTGCAGTATAACTAAGTAACAAAAATAAGGCTATAGCTTTGTGGGGGGTTCCCTTCAATACAGTCTTGATGGTGTTCTCAGATAATGCTTCGCACTTCTGGGTAATTCTAAATGATTATTTCTGATTCTTAAAATGATGCCGCATCACTTTTTCCACTCCCTCATTTCTACCTCACTGTTATTTTTAGCCACATCCATTCAAATTTGATTTCAACTTCCCTCCTAACCTCTCTCATCCTTCCAAGGAATCTTTTATGAATAACTCACCTGAACTTGTCCAGCATCTTACATATTTGACTTACTTAGTTTTCTGACTATATCATAATAATTTCACTTATTCATTAAGTATATATTGAGCAATTGCTATATATCAGGCACCAACAACACAGTAGGGATCCAGAGAGTAACAGAAGACATATGCCCATTTGTAAAATACTTACAGTTATTCCAATCAAAATCCCAGTGAGTTATTTTGTGGATATGGACAAATTGATTCTTAAGTTTATAGGGAGAAGCCAAAGACTCAGAATATCCAACACAATATTGAAGGAGAAGAACAAAGTTGGAAGACTGCCACTACTCAACATCATGTCTTATCGTAAAGCTACAGTAACAAGGGAGTGCCTGGTGGCTCAGGCAGTTAAGTGTCTGATTCTTGGTTTCAGCTCAGGTCATGATCTCATGGTTCCTGAGTTTGACCCCACATCAGGCTCTGCGCTGATAGCGTGGAACCTGCTTGGGATTCTTTGTCTCTGTCTCTCTCGCTTTCCTTCCTCTACTTGCTCTCTCTCTCTCTCAAAAATAAATATTTTTTTAAAAGCTACAGTAACAAGAAAGTACAATATTTAGTGAAAGAATAAACAAGTAGAACAGAATAGAGAGCCCAAAACTAAACTCACATAAATATAATCAACTGATCTTTGACAAAGGAACAAAGGCAATACAATGGAGCAAAGACAGTCTTTTCAACAAATAGTGCTGGAATAACTGGACATCCACATGTAAAAATGAATCTAGACACAGACCTTACATTCACAAAAATCAATTCAAAATGAATCACAGACCTAAATATAAGACACAAAATTGTAAAACTCCTAAAAAATAACTTAGGGAAAACCCTAGATGACTCGATATGATGATGGCTTTTAAGATACTATACCAAAGGGTGCCTGGGTGACTCAGTCGGTTAAACATCCGACTTCGGCTCAGGTCATGATCTCATGGCCTGTGGGTTTGAGGCCCACATCAGACTCTGTGCTGACAGCTCAGAGCCTGAAGCCTGCTTCAAATTCTGTGTCTCCCTCTCTCTCTGCCCCTCTCCCATTTGTGCTCTGTCTCTGTTTCTCAAAAATAAATAAATGTTAAAAAAAAAATTTTTAAAGATACTATACCAAAGACACATTCCATTAAAGAAATAATTGGTAGGGTGAACTTCATGAAAATAAAAAACTTCTGCCCTGTGAGAAACAATGTCAAGAGAATGAGAAGATAAGTCATAGACAAGGTGAAAATATTTTCATAAGACACATCTGATAAAGGATTGTTACCAAAGTATGTAAAAAAAAACCCTCTTAAGATTCAACAATAAGAAAACAAACAACTAGATTGAAAAACTCGCCAAACATCTTAACAGATACTTCAAATGGCAAATAAGCATATGAAAGGATGCTCTGTACCATATGCTGTCAGTAAAATGTAAATTAAAACAGTGAGATACCAGTGCACACCTATTAGAATGACCCAAATCTGGGAGACTGACAACATCAAATGCTGGTGAGGATATGGAACAATGGGAACTCTCATTCCCATTTTGGGAATGCAAAATGGTACAGCTACTATGGGAGACACTTTGGCAGTTTCTTATAAAACCAAGCGTACTCTTACTATACAATCCAGCAACTGTACTCCTTGGTATTTACTCAAAGAAACTGAAACTCATGTCTACACAGAAACATGCACATAGATATTTATAGCAGCTTTACTCATAATTGCCAAAACTTGGAAGCAATCAAGATGTCCTTCAGTAGGTGAATGGATAAATAAACTGTGGTCCATCCAGACAGTGGAATATTTTCAGAGCTAAAAAAAAATTGCATTATCAAGTCATGAGAAGACATAGCAGAAACCTAAATATATATTACTAAGTGGAAGAAGTCTATCTGAGAAGGCTATATATTACATAATTCTAACTATATGACATTATGGAAAAAGGAAAATTACGGAGACAATAAAAAAATCAGTTGTTCCAGGACTTGGGGTGGAGGAGATCAAGAGTCAGAAAACACGATTTTTAGGTCAGGGAAAATATTATGATACTATATGATACTATAATAATAAATATATTATTATACATGCCACTATAGATTTATCCAAATCATAGAATATACAACATCAAGAGTGAATTCTAATGTAAACTATGGACTTTGGGTGATAATGATGTGCCAATGTAGGTTCATGGGATTATAATAAATGTACCACACTGATGGGAGTTGTTGATAATGGGGAAGGCTATGCATGTGTCAGGGCAGAAGGTATATGGGAATCTCTGTACTCTCCTCCTAATTTTGCTATGAACCTCAACTGCTCTAAAAAAGCCTTTAAAAACTAAACAAACACGTTTGCTGATACTTAGGGGAGACAAGGACACAATTATAACATAGTGTAGTAAGTGCTATAAACATAATTTTATACCTATAGATTTTGTCTCATCTCAGTTTTGAACTCCTTAAATGTGTGGTTATATGTCTATGTTATTATAAATCTATCAAAAACTAAGGCCAGTGACAACACTCAATAAAAATTGTAAACTAAAGAGAAGAGATAATAAGTCCTCACATAAATGTAGTATGCCCACAACCACATCAGAGGTTTAAGCCAATCATAGTCTGTGTGTGACAGCATCTGGACCAGACGAGGTACAAGAAGCTTATTTACTAATGCGATGGTAAGAATTCCAAACTGAGTGTTCCTAGAATTTGTGGACTTGGTGTGACCCCATTCAAAATGATGGCCTATGCCAATAAACTTCACTAAAGAGTTGGCAAAGTAGATAAAACCACAGGAACCCGGGATTTACAAAGCCTTAACTTCAGTTTCTACAGGGTCAACTCAATCCCTAGAAGACATTAGTAAATTGAACAATACAATGTTTTAGAAGTGTCTCCTGACAGGGTCAGACTATCCTGCAAGACAGCTGGGCCACTAATTGATGTTTTTCCTCTTGGGCCTATTGTGATTGACTAGGCAGGGCAAAATAGTAAGTGGAATCAGTGGGCTTTCTGCTCCTTCAACAAAAAGTCCCCATGCTGACCAGTACTAGGGCCTAGGATTCACAGCAAGGTTCCTCATCCATCTTTGCACTTTATTTCAGCATCTAATGCTAAGAGTGTGAAATAGATTATAAAGTGCTATTATTCCCAAAGAAGTTTCATGTAATTCATCATAAACTGAATCCTTCCCATGAAGTAGAATTCAATTAGGTGGCCCGGAAATTTTATCTCAATTTCATCCATGTAAAAATTGGGGTACAGAGAAGTTAAGTAACAATGATTATGGTCACAGAGCTGGTAAACTATCACCAGTATCTCTCCAAGACTGAGAGAGACCTATACCATTCCATATTTTTATTCCTTTTTTTTTTTTTTGGTGAGCATATGTTTTTATTTTGCTTTCTTTTTTTTAATATAATGTATAGTCAAATTGCCTAACATACAATGTGTACAGTGTGCTCTTGGTTTCGGGTGTAGATTCCCCCATTCCATATTTTTAAAAGAAGTATAAGAATAAATGTCAAAACATGCTAACAAATATGTAATATTTTTAAATGGTTTTAACAAATAAACATTATTAATATAAGACATACAATGCAAAATAATTTTGGTGTTATAAGTGAAGGACTGTGTGTGCATAAGAGATAGAGAATGTGTGCGTGCACATATATATAACACACTCCAAATAGTATGCTTACATGTGTAAAGTTGTAGGACAGATTTTGGTGGCAAGCAAACACTTTTTTACTATGCGATAGCAATTTCCCCATTGACAGCAATGTTCCCAGTCTGAGAAAATAATGGGAATGAACTGTTATTAGACTGTAGCATCATAGTATTATTCTCCTTTATTATTGGTTTAGAGGTGATCATGGGACACAATTCTGGCCAAAGAGACCTTAAGGGAAATTAACTGAGGGCTCCTGAGAAATATTTCCTTCCTAAAAAAAGGAAAGCCTCATAGGAGGTGAAGGTTTTTCTACCCTTTGGTTTCTTTCCACTTTGGATCATGTTATATAGGGATATGATGTCTGGATCTGTGACAGCCATTTTGGAATAATGAGGTGGTAATACTAAGAACAAAACCAAGTGTTAATGATGGAAGTTTTAAAAATCAGGAAAGTGTGTATCTGTCCTCAGTGACTTTATTGACCCACTAGAACTGCCATCTTGTGACTATTTTACTAATCTAATAACCATATTTCCTAAAACCTTACTAAACACAACTTAGTTGGGTTTTCTCTTATTTGTATTTGAAAGCATCTTACTTACCATTTCCTTCTTTCAATCTTGTTCATTAACATTTGTAAAACTTCTTTTGGAAGAAACTCAACATAGAAATCACAGGCCCTTGGGGCGCCTGGGTGGCGCAGTCGGTTGAGCGTCCGACTTCAGCCAGGTCACGATCTCGCGGTCCGTGAGTTCGAGCCCCGCGTCAGGCTCTGGGCTGATGGCTCAGAGCCTGGAGCCTGTTTCCGATTCTGTGTCTCCCTCTCTCTCTGCCCCTCCCCCGTTCATGCTCTGTCTCTCTCTGTCCCACAAATAAATAAAAAAAACGTTGAAAAAAAAGAAATCACAGGCCCTTTGTGAATGTGAAGCTGGAGCCAGCTCCCCTCTCTAAACTCTTGCTGATAAACTTTCTCTGCATCAAGAATGTGAGAGATAAGACCAGGAGTCCTCAGCATCTAGACCTGTCACACAATCATCTGTGGAACCATCACAAGGGTTATCTGGTCTTCCTATCAAAGAACCAATAATCTTGTACCATATCTGCCTCTCCCCAATAACAACACAAATTCAATGATAAAAGTCAACCTCATCATGACAAGAATTTCTAGATGCACACAGGTGGTGTTGAGAATAATTTGAAGATCACAAGTTCAACAAAAGAATGTTGAAGTTCAACAAAACAGAATGACTTTTCCTTAGTGGCTGAATATGCAATAAACATAAACAACAATAAAGCACTTCAGAGGTACATAGAAATTATGCTCATTTTATGATAAGGAAAAAAAGGGATAAAATAGGCAGAGAGGGAAAGGATTAGGACCTGAGGTCCCTGGGTGGGTAAAGACATATTTTGGGACAATGCTGGGAGTGTCTGATCACAGCAAACCCCCTCAGGTTTCCTTCAGGAATTTGATAAAAGACCTGACTAAAAATAAATAGACCATAAAACTTAGGAACCACGAGGAACTGGTATGGCCATAGACCACCCCTCATACAATGGAACCAAGCCAATCAGGAATGGACAACCCAGCACCTAGAATCATTGGCTTGATGGGAACAAGGGGGAAGTGTAGGGGGAGGGCTGACCATGGCCAGAACCTTATAAAACAAGGACCTTCCCCTGGAGTCCTGGGGCATTCACTTTGGAATGTCCCCTCTCTATAAAGAGAGCTTTCCTACTACTCTTACTTTCTAATCTTATACTCTCATCAACTTTTGCCTGCTGCTCATTTGTGTCCACCTCTTCATTCTGCAAAGTGGCAAGACAAGGAATCATGGGTATTGTGGTAAAGAATCCTGTAACGATTTTGTGACTCCTTTTTTCTCAGGATCCCAGAATGATTATGCAAAGAATGTTGATCTTTACATCAGAGTCAGGTATTACACATGTGAACTGAAGAAAGAGAAGCTCATTCGCTGTCCTGCTCTCCATTCACTTTGTGTGTGGTGTGTGGGTGTACTTAAACGGCATGCCTATTTATATTCAGTCACATATGGACGCTATATATGAATTAGGTATCTATAATGCAGATATTTTAAATATTTGTTTACCACCAACTGCTTAACTGGGATTTCCATGAATAGAATAAAAGATGTATGCACTAAATATATGTGTAGATGTATGAGTATCTGGTACAATTTACTAGTATTTCTTTTTATGGACCAAACAGAAAAAAAGGAAAACAAGTATCTTAAATAAATTTTGCCCATTTCTATTTCCCCCACCATGAAACAACATGATTAATGCACAATAAACCTCATTTTTGAAGAAGAAGGGCAGGAAATTATCCAAGGCAAGAAGAATCCCCAAGTTTTTAAAAAATTGTCACAGTGAGAAATTGTTGTTCATTCTTTTTGTAGAAAATATTTGCATGTTTATTTTAAGTCCAAAATAAATGTAAATATTTTAAACAAACAAAAACATGTCAGGGATAACAATAAGCTATTTCTGAGCTGGGGAGAAAAAAAGCTTGCCAGCAGTAGGACGTATATTTTTAAGCACACTGCTTCAAAAACCAGGATGTCGGGATGTTGCATCTTTAATTTTTCTGTTAATTATGGATTGAGCATTGTTGTGAATCTTGTCCTCAAAACCGAGCTCAGAAAATAAGAGCAGATGCTCATCCCCAGGTCTGGCTCATATGGGAATTGAACGGAACATATTGGTTTATAATTAATGTAATTTGTTGGATTATCTTTTGTGAAGGAGCGAAGGTAAACAACCTTGCAGCATTGTGGTAATATCTTTGGAGCTTGGAGCTTCTATAGTTATGGAGGGAAAAAAAGAATGAAAAAGAAAAAAGCTCTTCCTGTTAGATTACAGGGAATTTTGAAATGTCTGTCACATTCAAACATACTTTAATTAATTCAAAGGAAAGAATTAGGTGAGAGACCCTAAAGCTAATTACAAATAGTGTGTAAAATGGGAGCCATTGGTTTCCCAATGGGGAATTTTGATAAGCTGAATTCTCTTTTCTATTTGCTTTAATTTTATTGTGCAGTAGGGAAATGGAAGGGAAACATTTTCCCTTCTCTCTAAACAGGAAATTGGGCACAACACAAAATTCATTGATTTGAATATTTACCCTTTTGGGGCACTGCGTTATTCATAAGAAATATACAATGACTTTTTTCCAAGAAGGTCAGGGCACTTTGCATATCTCATCTTTGTTTTTTTTCTCCATCCCCCTCAGAGGTATAGATGTTATCTTCACTTTGAATAAACTCATTCAGGAAGAAAAGAAAGTAACCATAAGCCTTTTCCACACACAATCAAGCCAGGCAGGATAAATGCCCTTTGGTGACGTTTTTGCTGTCGTAAAACATTTCCTTTGCTTCACACTGGTCATGGGAGCATATGTGCAACTTTCAGTCTTTGATAATCTTTGACGACCCAGTTTTGATACTGCACCATCTGAATTTTCATTTTGGTATTTTCCTCTTCATTGTATGCTATTTTAAAAATTGGGTTCCTTAGCTTCTAATACAGAGTAGTTAAGTTTGAACGTTTCCATCACCTTTCTATGATTAAAAGAGTAAAACTCCATTTTAGTTGACCATTCACTTTTTTTCATATTTGCTTATGATTGCTAAAATTCAATTATTCTTTTTAACATCTCTTAACTAGAAACCCAACTTAGGGTATCTCAGTTCCAGAATCTGGGGGCACAGGAGGGTGGGGGGAAGAAGAGGAAAGGAGTGAAGACATTTAAAATTTTATTTCAAAGCAAATGATATGAATTCTTTTTAAAAAGCAATTACTAAAATAATGTTAATGCTATTTTTATTGTCTGAAATGAATGCTTAGATTTCAACTTAGAAATTATTTTCTTTGGAAGCCTTTTCAGCCTACCCTCCTCACAAAGAATGATTTAACTGCATGTTCACAGTTTTCTGGACTATTTGCTAAAATTCCAGAGCAGGGCAAGGTGAAAGTCTCAGGTTAATTAACAAATATCTATTATCCATTGAAAACTGATCCATATACGAGTGCTGAGAGACATATCATGGGATTGTTGGGGAGCCGGTCTACTTGTAATTAGTAAGAAACTAACACGAAACAACAGTTACTGGTAAAAGATAATGTATAATTAAATAAGTTAAATAAATCGTGTAGTTTATGCTTTTCTAAACTATAGGTGGCCAGAAAAGAAAAGTCACAGGGCTGGAATTGTCAAAGATCGAACATGAATGATTCGCCTGGGTTAGTATTAACCCTGGCCAAATACTCTTCTAGATGCCTTCATAGAGATTCTCATTTAATCCTGTCTCTTTCCAAGTAGGGCATTTTGCCTTCATGCTATATAGAAGAAAATAACAGACAAATTCAGCAACCTTTCCAAAGTAATATCACCAATCGATGGTATATCTGGTTTTGAGCCCTGATTCTTTCACAGTACTACATGGTGACTGACAGAATATATAGAAAGGAAAAGAGAAATGAATTAAAAATCATTCAATAAAAGGGCAGATGTAAGTAAATGACAAAGGACTAGTAGAGTGTCATTTCACTAAAGACAAAGAAGTACTGCGTTTTGAGAAGGAACATAGTGAATAGTGTCAAAAACTGCAAACAGGTCAAGGAGACTACATTTGTCATTGTGTTTGACAACAAAGATGGTGCTTTTTGAAAAAGCTTCTTCAGTGAGTGAGTGGAATATAAACCATGTTTCAGAGGTGAAGACCAAAGTGACGATGGGAAGCAGCATAGGGGGATTTCTGTGACAAAAATAAAGCAGACACTGACTGGAAGAAAGAGTGGCAGTAAGGTCAAGTGAAGACTTTCCTTAGGATGGAGGGATATGAATTAGTGAAACCAGAGGAAGGAGAAGTGGAACTGAGAAGGAAGAGACCAGCTTGGGGCAAGATACCTCATTGGAGTTCGTATCAGGGGAGGGGCTAGCACTTTGAAGAGGCTTCTGAGACAGGAGAAACTCGAGCAGGCTTCTATAAGTGGTAGAAGAAGACAGAACGACCTGAGGATGAGAAGCAGTGAAGGACAGCCTTGGTCTTTTTATTTGAAGAACAAGGTGAGCTTCCTGGCTGAGGAAAGGAGCAGTGAATAAAGCGTTGAAGGCTAGAGGAGAAACAATCTGCTGCAGCAGAAATGGGAAGGATGAAATCCTCCTTCCCCAGGATCATCTACATACACCTAACTGTTTATAAAGTGTCTTCCTTTCTGATCAAATAAAAATGATGATTTGGCTCTTATAAATCCCCAAAGGACTTCACGACAATCTGGATGGCATGAAATGGCATGGTCTTCAGTGGATAAAAAAAAAGAAGAAGAAGAAGAAAGAAAGAAAAGTGGACAGATTGACCAATATAGAAATTCTGGCTTTTCTCCAAAATTACAGCATGTCATTGGCAAAAATTGGAAGTATGAGCCAGATCTCAATTCAATGCTATTTCTGCTACACTCCAATGTTTCTCATATAACATAGGTATTTATATATATGATTAAAAAAACAGCACTGGTTTGAAAAACTATATTATAAAAAATATATACAGTGAGAAGCATACTTGGTTTACACAAGTTTGACTAGATGCTTTTATTCTGTTTTAGGGAGTAAATATTTTGTTTCTACTTATCAAAAATTCTACCAGGTTATTTGCAAGTAGAAATGAAGAGACAGCAACTGACCTCTTATTCCTTCAGACCTGGATTCATAGTTTTAAATCACTGAATGCTATTCAGTCTGAAATTCTTGGCTGAGAACCATTCATAGATGATAAAAACCAAAGAGTACACAGCAGCCAGGCAAACATATAAAATGACTCCAGTTGATTTTTGGAGATTCTCTTCTCATGCTCTTGTGTATCTCAAATGGCCAGGAACTCAATTCAGTTCTCAAATTCTTAAATCATTGTCCATCTACAAATCGCCCCCATGTTCCCAAGGAGTATGAGATTGCAAGCAAAATGCTCCAAGGAAATCACACTTCATTATCATTTTGGTTTGGAGCACAAATCTTATTCACAATCAATTATTTGCATGGAGTGTCATAGACTGGTCTTTATCCAAACCAAAAAAAAAAATTTAATTAAAAAAATAATAAGCAACAAAAACTCACACCATAAACAATGTTGAAAGACAAATCAAAGTCTTAGAAGAAATCTCTGCAAAAGATTTATCAACAACCAATAACTACAGTGACTCTTTAAAAGTTAGTGGTCACTTGCACTAATAATAAATAAAATGCCAGTAAAAAAGCAATGAGTTATCACTTTGGGAGACCCTCAATTCTTAATACAATACTAATAATTTATACAATGATGGCAAAGATGAGGAAAATCACATTTTCATACATTGCTAGTAGGAATTTTAATTTATTAAACCCTATAGTAGGCAATTTGGTAACATATACTAAAAATGTGCATGTGTTTTACCCAGTGATTTCTCTAAGTATTCTACAGGAACAAAATCAGTCATGCACAAACATGTGGGAAAGCATAGGCTCAAGAAAATTTATCATAGTGAGGCTTATGATATGAAAATCTCAGAAGAACCTAATTATCAATCAAGAGAAATTCAGTAATTTTAGGGCATCCATTCAATGGAACTATTTTTCTCCTTTAAAAAGGATTATGTAGGGGCGCCTGGGTGGCGCAGTCGGTTAAGCGTCCGACTTCAGCCAGGTCACGATCTCGCGGTCCGTGAGTTCGAGCCCCGCATCAGGCTCTGGGCTGATGGCTCGGAGCCTGGAGCCTGTTTCAGATTCTATGTCTCCCTCTCTCTCTGCCCCTCCCCCGTTCATGCTCTGTCTCTCTCTGTCCCAAAAATAAATAAACGTTGAAAAAAAATAAAATAAAAAGGATTATGTAGATGTATACACATCAATATGGAAAGTTCTTTTGATTTATTTTCAAGTGCAAAAATGTAGGAGAGCAACATATTAGATAGTATCCTCTTATGTGTATGAAGTTACATGTTTGCTTGTAAAGAAAAATCTGGAAGGCCGTTTACAAAATGTTGACTGTGCTTTTGTTATTTAATTAATTTATTTATTTTGAGAGAAAAAGAGAGAGTATGAGCAGGAAAGGAGCGGAGATAAAGGAAGAGAGAGAATCCCAAGCAGGCTTCATGTTGTTAGCACAGAGCCCAACACGGGGTTCAGTCCCACTAACCGTGTGGTCATGACCCGAGCCGAAATCAAGAGTCAGATGCTTAAATTGACTGCACCACCCAGGTGCCCCTTGACTGTGCTTTCTTAAAGAGAGTGGAATTTAAAGTGGATCTTTCAATATCTTGTATATACTTTCCCTACTGTTTAAATTTCTGAGTATTTGTTATCTTTATAATAAAAAAGTTAAATAACAAACACTTCAGATAGAATCTTAATATTTAGAAATATGAGGGAATAGATATATTCTCAATTCTATCATTTTCAATTATAGCTGATAAAACAGGTCCAGAGACATGACATGTCTTAGCCAGTATTTATGTTAGTTTCCAGACTGTCTAGTATTCTTTGACCTCTCTACCATACCAACTGAACATGAGTAAAATATACACAGCAAAATAACCCATTGAGCCATTTGGAGGTTGGTGAAGTAGAGTCTTCATTTATATTGTACTTCTAATGCATGTAATATATTCTCTCTATTTGAAAAAGAAAGAGTAGGCCAAAGTTATCTCAAGGAAGATGTATTGGAATACTGAAACCACAAAAGCTATCAAAGACTCTGAAAACTCTTCAAAATTTATATTTGTTATTTTTAGGAAAGCTTCTTTTTAGGCCGTGTAGACCATATATATATTTCACAGAATCTTGAATTATGCTACAGCAACAGCATTGGGTTTTGTGACCTGAATGCTAGTCTTAAGGTCATAAATAGACTAAATTTTCAGCTCAGATGTGTTTTTCTAATGAATCAGCCACAAATGCAACTGCTATAATAATAGTTTCATACCATAGTCACAAGAAAACTGTTCAGTCAAAGAGAATGAGAAGCTTATCACAGATTGACGACTTTCTGATATGAGATGTTAAAATTTTCATATCCTTATAAATTAAGAAATACTAGACTGAAGTGACCAGATGTTCAGCTTCCTTTCTGGAATTTTAAATGTATATGTGTGTTCATGCACACAACAGAAACTGTTCCTCTGAAGAGTAGAGATCTCTCATCAGAAAATGCCGGTCTTCTTACGCTGTCATCGGCCTTCATTTATTATCCATAGTGCTTACATTTCAACACCTTGCATTTTATGTCTTGTTTTTCATACAAGCTACCCAAATTTCAGAAGGCATTCTGAAAGAAAAAGAACTATCTTTCTCCCACTAGAGCTTAAAATGAGTGCCTAGGAAATGCTAACTAAAATATCAAGGAAACCATCCATGAAAACACCAAGGAGTTTGAAGATAGCTAATTTGTCGACATTTGTAGCCTAGATGTCAAAGGATTCTGCCAGGTGATGAAAGTATGAAATTGGTGGCAAGGTCAATCCCTGTATTTTCTTTTTTTTTTTTAATTTTTTTAAACTTTTTAATTTATTTTTGAGAGACAGAGAGAGACAGAGCATGAATGGGGGAGGAGCAGAGAAAGGAGACACAGAATCTGCAGCAGGCTCCAGGCTCTGAGCTCCAGGCTGTCAGCACAGAGCCTGATGCGGGGCTTGAACTCACAAACTGTGAGATAATGACCTGAGCCAAAGTCGGACGCTCGACCAACTGAGCCACCCAGGCGCCCCATCCCTGTATTTTCCTTTCATGATCTTCAGATCATGTCCTAATACCACAGTATCAGGAGAAAGAAAACATTTGCCAGAAATAAAACCATGGCAGGATTCAAATAAGAATTCTAAGAGTCAGTAGTGTAACACTTTGTGAGGCCCTTGTAAGTCTACATGAGTGTCTGAGGAAGTGTATGTGAGGAATGTTTTAATAATAGTCTTATAACCTGTTTTAAGTTTAGAAATATGCTTTTCTTCAAAATTAAAAATAGCTCATATTAGTAAGTAATACTCATGGCAAACACCCCCCCCAAAAGCATAATACTCATTTCTATTTTATTTCTAGTCCTCTTCTGATCCACCACCAAACTTTTATTTTTCAAATTTTGTCAGAAAGTAAATGAAAACCAAACTGTTCTTGGCTGAGGCCATGAATGCTTGGCGATTAGCATAACAAAAATAAATTCACCTTACACTGATTTACACTCTACCATAATAAGGGTACAGACTATTTTTCTTATATTGTTATTCTCTTTTGAAATGTATCTCTGGTAAGATGCAAAAGCACGTTATTTTATCTTTATTTATATAGCTATAGGATGTTTAAACTTTCTGACCCATAAAGCTGCATTCCAGCAGTAGAAGTCTGGTCTAGCTTGGTTTCCCTCTTAGGTTGATTGATTTGAGGATGAAGAAATATCTTCTCTGAAAACTATACCAAATCAGTCCCTGTTTCATGGTCCCAATTCACCTCTTACAATTTCTTAACATTCACATTAAACAGGAGGCTTCTAGGTGTACTCTTTTCAAATACAAATATCCTTAGAAAAGTTAATATATAAAACTGTTGACACCTTCGAACAGATTAGAAAAGCAAGTTATTCCTATGTGAAAGCTAGCTGAGAATAAAACCCTTAGGAGTTGTTATAGAAAAGAAAAAATTCTCCTTTTGAGGTGATGAAAAGGAATGGGCACCTAGACACTCATTAAGCAGTAAGAAAGCTCTATGGGAACCAAGTGACTAAGATCAGAGTGTGATTCTGGCAGTGTGGCTGAGCAAATATGGATCCATCTGTGAGATTTATATATACTAGGGGCTCATCCAGCCACAGTTTCTTCCAGTTCTTTGGTAGGGTATAATACTGCCCTCTTCTATCTGCTACCAAAGGTAGGAGAAAATAGAAAGGGGGTTGTCATTAGGTGCTAACTAGCCAGATGGTCACAAGAGTGTTATTGAAATATAATGTATGTCAAAGCACCCTAACAAAAATAATACCTTCTCCAGTGTTGGAAACAGATGTTCGATTTCTCATTTTCTCTTGTCACAACATGTAAAGACTATGTTCTCTCTCTGTTTTCCATGGGGTAAAGGGTCTAACTTGTGTCTGATTTGTTTAGGAGGAAGAATTGAGCTGTCTCTTCAATAGTAGAAGAGAAGAGGAGGAAGGTACTGGGTTATTGATAAGAAGGTAAGAGAATTTTTGAGATGAGAAGATAAAGGGCTGAGGGAAACAACACCCAGAGGGAAGGGAATAAAAGGAGGAGGAGAAAGGAAGAAAGAGATAAGATGAAGCTAGAACCAAGGGCCAGGGAAGATGGTGGAAGATGGTTTTAGAATTTTGCTTACATCAAGTCTCTTGACACTTTTTACATTGACTCTTTGCTTGCATTTAATCAAATAGCGTATACAAAATAAAGAAACCAGAGAGAGAGGCTTGGTAAAACAACCTGTCACAGTTATTTGGACAGAGAGAATTTAATAAAAAGAAGTGTTAACTAGTTACAAAGCTGTCAACTGAAAAAGTAAAGAAGTAAAAAGGGACCAGTAAGGTGTTATGGAGGGGACAAGTGTTGGAGGAAGCTCCCCTGCCTTAGGCTGAAGGAATACTAAAGGCAAGAGGTTAGAATGATGAAAATTTAGAAGACTGGAAGAGAGGCCCTCAGAGCTGAAATTCAGACTAAGGAAGGGGACTGCAGGGGTGTTATGATGCTGGTGCCTCTAAACGTCTAAAGGTTGGTGCTCTAGGTGTAGGATAAGTTGCAAATCGTATTCACGTGCTGCTACCAGAAGGCACAGTGGTTGCATAAAATTTAGAAGACTGGAAGAGAGGCCCTCAGAGCTGAAATTCAGACTAAGGAAGGGGACTGCAGGGGTGTTATGATGCTGGTGCCTCTAAACGTCTAAAGGTTGGTGCTCTAGGTGTAGGATAAGTTGCAAATCGTATTCACGTGCTGCTACCAGAAGGCACAGTGGTTGCTGAGATGCAGAAGTGTTGCCGGAGGGATGCTCACAACAACAGGGAGCAGAAAAGTGCATAAGAAGTGGATGTGAACTGGTAGTAATAGGATGTAAGGAGGAAGCAGCTTCCCTTCTCTGTCTAGCACCCCCTACTGACTGAGCCTAGCAGAGACCCAGCCAGGGAAGCAGAAATGTGGTTTGCAGAGTCCCTGTCCCAGTATCACAATATGGAGTACACAGGGTAGACTTAAAGAGAAGAGGCACTAACTTAAGAATTGGTACACAACCTTTAAAAAACGTATCTTCCTATGGGTGCCTGGATGGCTCAGGTGGTTGAGTGTCCAACTCTTGATTTCAACTCAGGTCATATGATCCCAGGATTATGGGATTGAGCCCCACATTGGGACCCATACTGAGCTCAAAGCCTGCTTAAGATTCTCTCTCTCTCTCCCCCCGCCCCTCCTTCTCTCTCCCCCTCTGCCCCTCTTCCTGACATCCTGTCTCAAAATTAAAAATAAATTTAAAAAATTACCTTCCCAAATGCTTTTCATTCCTTAATTTTGAAGAGATTTGATCAAAATCAGATAATAAGAAAGGCCAATACTTAGAAGACCTTTCACTCCAGTTATAACCTCTTTTAATTAAGCCAGATTATGGAAAGCCTAGATGTACTTTGTAAGTAATAACAACTATTTAATTTATAGAAAATTATTAAGGGACTCTGCTCATTCTAAATGCCTTATTCAGTAAATACTTATTGAATATCGAAAGTGTGTCAGAAATTATTCTAGGTACTTGGAATACACCAGGAAATAAGAAAGACAACATTCTTGGCCTCAGAGAATAGAATTCTTTTTATAGAAGATTGTTATCAATAGTCAGAAAAACAATCAATTGCAAATGTTTTATAAAGAATAGATCTGGTGTACAATGTGAGATATTTATATTGACAATTATAGCAGCAAATGGATTTAAAGATGTGCTGAGATTCTGGAACCATATCTATAGGTCTACCCATTTTTCATACCCACTCTCAGATATATTTCCCTCAACTTCTTTCTGAATCTCTAAGTAGAAGTGGAGAAGTATTATATGTGATCCAAAGGCCTATGAATCCTTCAATTGAAATATTTCACACCCAATAGCCACATCATAAAACCCATAGAACTTTCCTCTTTTAACATCTACTGCCCCATAAAATGTAAGGATAATTTAGTGTAAATAAAGGAAGGAGGAAAAATACAGGCTTGATTTTTGAATAATATTTGACTAATATTCTTCCTTGAAATAAATAGTAATGTATGTATCTGTCTACTACTAAGTAATAGTTTATAAACTCAACTTTAACTTAAGCCATTTAAAAAAATCTCTGTAACTTTATGCCAATTAAAAGAATTGCTCTGATTTATGCTGAGATCATGTAATATTTCTTGGAGTCACCTCTCAGAGAAATCTCTAAAGCCTCAATATAGCAAACTTGAATTGTGACACCTCTCTCCTAAAAAAAAATTCCAAAACTCCTTTCTCATTGACCATACAAAATCTAAGATTCAGAATCTAAAACTGTTGCCAGTTTTAATATTTTAAGAAAAGGTATGATCTTCAAGATCTTAGAAATAGTAGATTCACTGCCATGAGAAACATTCAAACTTCAACCCAAACCTTTAACAGCAACTAGTCCAGAGTTTTATTTACATAGTAGGTGCTCCATTAAGGTTTGCCAATCGTATATTTTATTTTTAATAATAAATGAACAAGCAAATTCAGTATACCTCAGCAATTCTTCTGTTTAACTGCCCTTATCCACAAGATGTTCTTATAGATATGCAAAATTAATCGCTCACTTTTCTAGGTCTGTCTCAACATAGGTCGGAATTATTCATTCTTTTCCTGTTCTTATGTTACTAAGACCTGTCACCCTGTAGGAGATAGGGAGATCATCCATCCTCCTAAATCCTCATTCTTTAACCATGTTTTCCAAGAAGACTGATTTCAAGTCTTCATGCTAAGACATACAGCTTAACATATCATCCAGTTTTCTATACGATGAGATAAATACTAGTCTGTATATAAAGACTTCAAAACCTAGCTCGAGCCTACTGCTCAGATCACATCTCAACACCTTCTCCCTATAACTTCTGAATGCCCATCCAGAGCTACCAAATTCTAACCTTCATCCATTTCCCTTTGGCAATGACATCTCAATACTAGCTACTGATTAGCTGTGGATCAGAACAGAGAATTTTAAAATTGGGTACATTTCCACCTGATGTGTAGTGTCGCTGGAGTGATGAAGGTCACAGCTTTTCTTGTTGTAGAAAATTCTATTTCAAGACCATCAGTGCTGACTGAGAATTTCACAAGTCCTGCCAAATCCTTTTCCTTTTTGGCTATCACTGACTTTGCTTCCTCCAGCTGCCAGCCATAGCCTATTAAATGCAAACAACTTTAAAGTAACATTTTTCCCCTGACACAGAACAACACAGGCTGGGTTTCTGAGAGAAGCATACAGCTGTAGTTTGGACTCTGCCTTTGAACCATTTTGGACTTTCATAAAGTGAAAGAGCATTAATTAGCCATTGTCTTTTTAAAGCATTTGATCTGATGTTGGTTTATCTTTCATCCTAAGATTGGATGGGAAAGACTTTACATTTTAATACTAATAAGAAAAAAGGATGCTTCCTGAAAATGAAGTCCTGTCAAATTTTATGTTTTGTTTTCTAGTCACAAGGGTGCACTGCCTATTCTAGGAGTAGCTGGAAAGTGGGAAGCAGAGGAACTTGAAAGAAAAACAGATTTAAAGTCCTGTTCAGTAGGCAATATTATTAAAAATAAAATCCTTTTGTAGCCTGTCATCTTGATGTTATGAAACC
Organism: Lynx rufus; assembly: GCF_022079265.1. NCBI lineage: Eukaryota > Metazoa > Chordata > Mammalia > Carnivora > Felidae > Lynx > Lynx rufus. The sequence continues at coordinate 36,735,098 of NW_025814834.1, read as the reverse complement.
CAGTAGCATGTTTTTTCTCCCTTTCAAATGAATTTTGTTTTTAATAAGCTTGGCTAAAAGTATAAATGCTTTTGGCGAGGTCAACTTGAACTTGTGGCTTTTCTTAGCCATTGGGGTCTACACCTCAGAGAGTTTTCTGTTTTTATTGGAAGTTTAAATTTTGTTGACTGAACTGGCAGTTTCTTTGTGAGAGCACTTGAGTCCTTTAATGTTTTCTTTTTTGGTCTCTATTGCTGTTTAAAAGAATGACTTGAGGATAAATTTGGTGCCCTGGATAGATAAATAAATCTGACAAAATTACAAATGACTCCGTTAACTAGAGCAGGAAAAGGAAAATAAGTGAATTAATTTTAAAAAGAAAACATACCCCTCAGTAAAATGCATGAAACCCTAACAAAGACAAATGCCACTCAAAAAAGTTCAATATTTTAAGGAAAGGAAATAGTCAATTCTTCCTAGTGTAGAAAAACAACCAGAAAAAAAAAAAAACTAAAGAATTAATATGATATCTTCACAGGTAATATATAATTGTTCACTGTGTACCTTAGGTTATGTATTTGTTAATTTTGTACCTTATTTCAAGTCTTATTTATGTAATGAGTTTATTTTAGTATGTTAATATAATAATCAAATTGTATAATTTTTATATTTTATTAGAAATTCATTATGAACAAATGAGCAAACTTATTTCTAATTTTAAAAATGATAAGTCACACTGTCAGACCAAACTTGACTGTGAACAAAATAGTTGACTGTACAGGTTCAGACTGGCTGAGAAAATCAGGCACTGACTGAGTGAAAATAAGAATGATGAGAGTTCAGATGTGTATTCTTAGGGATGGTTACTTCCACAGGCTGAGAAAAAGTCATGTAGGACGCATAAAGTTTGGCTTCCTTTTGTGCCTTCCATTATGAGTAGAGGAGAATCTTTTGAAAAAGAGACAAAAGTCCCTTACTTTTGTTTAACTCACAATTTTGCCTCAAGATGATTCATTTTTTGCAAATATTATGAGGCTTGGGTATTCAGGTTATTCAGCATTTCCTGCAGGGCAGTCATAGTAACCACACTAGCTTGCTCCATTTCTACCCTCTGCATTAACAAGGAGTCACTACATACAGTATTCATGTATTATCCCTTTGTAAAGAATATCTGAATACTGTTTATAGAAAAAGCATTTTCTTGGGGCATCTGGGTGGCTTGGTCAGTTAAGCCTCCAGCTTCAGCTCAGGCCATGATCTCACAGTTAGTTTGAGCCCTGCATCGGGCTCTCTGTTGACAGCTCAGATCCTGGAGCCTGCTTTGGATTCTATGTCTTCCTCTCTCTCTGCCCCTCCCCCCCGCTAGCTCACTCGCGCTCTCTCTCTCTCTTTCTGTCTCTCTCAAAAATAAAAATAACATTAAAAAAAAGAAAAAAAAACATTTTCTTAATGGCTCAAAAGACATTTAAGTACTTTGGGGTGCAGGGTTATGTTGATAGTTTTTAATACATGTATTATATATATGGGAATGATTATAAAAGGGGGCCAGATATTATTAAGCTTTTGAGTTAATTCTAAACTTTTAGATATACATAAGCAAAGATCTAAATTGAAATTGATATAGGTTTCTGATCATTAAAGTGAGAATAATAATATTTACCTCATGAGGACTTTCAGAGATATGTTAACATAAATAAAGAGCTTAGAATACCTGGTAGGTGTTCAGAAAGTATTGATTCTTTGTCCCTCCCATTCTTTTCTTCTTTCTGAGGAGACAACATATTATACAGGAACTAGCATGAGCTTTGTGGGTGTAGAAGTTGGGAGATTGGGAGGATTAATGATATTCTGTTTGGATTACATGCCCAACACCTAAAAACTCAGAAATTTGGCCCAGTTCTTAACTTCTTAAAGGTTTAGTTGCCTCATGTGTAAATTATGTTTTCTCATTCTTATAGGATATGTTTCTTTGTCCTTATAGGATATATGTGCATATAATATAAGATGGCAGTGCCTAACACAGTACCTGAACTCAGTAATGAGCAGTGATCAATCTCTCATAGTTTAGTCCTGAAACAAGAATTATAAGATCAATTAAAATATTATATACATATTATATACAACAAAAAGTTGTCTGAGGTCATTGTACTCTTAATTTAGCTACTAGTCTATCGACTGTCCTGAGGGATCTTTAACATAATTACTATATCGGTTTGGGGCTTTCTGTCCATAGCTCTAAGACAAAGAGTAAGCTCTGGCATCAAGTAGCCCTGAGTTCGAATCCCCATACTGCCACCCAGCATCTCTCTTCCAGTTTTGCAGTTTTATATTTCGAGTCTTTTATAGGTTACCCTTGAAATTTTAACAAGCCTGCTAAAGTGAAAATGTAAATCTAAAATATCAACACAGCAAAAGACCCAGTGCTGGACTCCAGAGGACCCAGAGAGCTTCCTTCAGAAAGGTGGATGAAATCAGGCTTAGAGTAACATCAAGAATTTATCACCTGGTGTGATCAATTGTTAGGATTGTGAGCCTTCTAAGATGGTACCCAAAAGTTCCTGCCTCCAAGTACTTATCCCTGCCTTATTTGATCTCCCCCATGAGCATGTTGACTGAACTAGTAACTTACTTCTAACAAAATATGGCAAAAGTGATGGATATCACTTCTGAGAGTAGGTTATAAAAGATGGTGACTTTCACCCCCCACCATTCCTCCCACTCCCATGTCATTCTCCACAGCCTGGTGAGCCAGAAGGTCCAGCCTAAGATTCCCGGATTCCTAACTCACAGGAACTGTGAAATAATAAATAATTTACTTTAAACCACTAAATTTGGGGATAATTTGCTATGTAGCAATCTGTAACAAATGCAGATGAGTAGGGCAAGATGACTTAAAATTATGATGAAATTCATAGATTAAAACTAAAAAAAAAGAACTATTTGTTTTGTTTTCAAGTGTCAACCAAACATAAATCATTTTCACTGCCATGAAATTATTTAGACCATCACAACTATTTTAGTGCCCTTGCCCAATTTTTTTTTCTTGAGCCTTTACTTTGACAATGTTTGTTCCCAAAAGCCTTGCTTGCTTTGGTAATTCCTAAATATTTCTGTAAGTTGAAAATGGGGGGAGGGGGACAACAAAGACAAGTCATCCACTGAAGAGCATTCAAGCCCCATCTAGTACCCGCACCATCAGCAAGAGTTATGTTACGATCAAGTCCAACAGCATTAGCCACCATGGAGACAAGCAGATCAACTTTAATTAGGGAAAAGTTCACCTTCTTTATATAGTTCATCGATTGTATAAAAGACAAACAGAAGTAAACCTAATCCTGAAATTACTATCCTAAAAATTGTCAAAAACTGTTTTTAAGATGTTTGTCACAATCCACTTTCCCCAGTATGAAGAGTTTTACTAATTTATACTGTAAAAAACTAAACCAATCAGATTGCTCAATGCTGTATATTAGGACAAAATCGCTAGGCCTTTCTCTCTGACTGGATTGGCACTGGCAGTGCTCTCTGCTCCCAATGATCCAAAAAGCTTCCTGCCTTGCAAACCACAAAGTCTGAGTAGATGCCACCTTGCCTAGAAGAGCTTCAGAGCCAACATCCCAGAGAGGAGATTCATCACCCTGTGGGGTGCCCAGTCTGCCTTGGCACAGCCATAGCACAGCAGCCCTCACTGAGATCATCAGGTTGCAGAAGACCTTTGAAACTTAGTCTGTGATACTCTTGCTATAGAGAGTTGAATAAATATGCATTCTTAATTATATATCTAAATGTACAACCTTCTATATAAATACCTACTTTTTTTTCACCATGTATCTTTTCAGAGAACTAACTGCCACTTAACAAGAGCGAGAATACTCCAGAGTGAGAATCAAGTCGTGAGGAATGGTTTTCCTTTAGCAAATATCAACAGAGAAACTTCAAAGGAATACATCTACCAAGACTTATGGCTCTACTGTTACACCAGAGCTTCTGTCTGAAAAATGTAAAAGTCTATCATCCATTTTTTTTATATATTCTAAGTCAGAATGTTGCACTAATTAACAGCAAAATGCTGGATTTAATACCTGTGAAGGCTCATGGATTCGCTCTGTTCTATGGCCATAGACAGAATCCCTACCTCTAGCCAGATGTTTCATGAATAAGCATGACCACAAATCTTCACTAATACTATAAAAAAAAAGTGTCTGATATACTAATGTTAGTTCACAAATATCATCTTCAAGTGTAAAAAGACAATTTCTCTACAAATCTATTGACAGGCTTGGTATTATTTTTCATGGTACTGACTGGTTTACAAATTGAAATTATTACTTATTTTGGCTTCAGGTTGACAAACCTCTAACAGCTCAGAGACTGTAGCTCACATAAATGAAAAATAATACACTAGTTTTAAATAAATTATATAGTTATACATTGACCAGCATATAGCAAAAATATAATCTCAAGCTGGAAAACAACCATTGATATTCATCTATATCCATAACATTTTACAGATATTTCCATTTCTCCCATGTATTATATTAAAAATATTGAAAAAGATATTAACCACATTCCCAGTTAGCCTTTATCACAACTCTATGTCTCACTCAGAATATGTCAAGAAAGCAACTATCTCTCGGGAATTAATGTAATAATGTTTGAAAATGATCTTCTTTTAGCCAAGAATAAAATATCATTTATCTAATTTCAACTAGTAGAATCAAATTTTGGTTACTATAATGGAAAATTAAAAGAAGTTTATATAAATTAGAAAAGTCTTAAAACATAGCTTTATGATTTATCTTAATATCCGCAATAACTAGAAGTATCTGATAATATGGTAATCCACAGTATTTACCAAAAAAAATCACAATGACTGATCATGAAGGAAAAACTGAGGAAAATAAAACTTTACTGGTGCTGAATTAAATGTTTTCAATGTATTCTTAGCTCAAGATGCTTTGCACCATTCCATAAACAGTTACACTGCTGGGTATTTATACCAAGAAATATAATCAAAATTCAGAAGGAAACTCTTTTACTCAGGTAAATTCAATGTAGAGTTATTAGTAGAAAAAAATGAAATGAACAAAATGTTCAACAACTGGTAAATGGCTAAACAAAGGAACAATGTGCAATTAATTTTTCCCAACAAATACTTCTTTATTCCCTCTTATATGTCAGATATCAGGTAAGTTTCCTAATCTATACAGCTTACTTTATTCAAAATGATGTTTATAAATCATCTGTACCAAAATTAAACATGTACAGAACAATCAGTAAAAAAAATTATATAAGAAACTCTTTCTATATAAGAAACTCTTTCTATATGATCATAGATAGCTATGAACAAATTAGGTATAGAAAAACATTAAAAAATATAAATAAAATGTTCATTATACTTTTCTTTGTGGGGCTCAATTTTAAGTGTCTTCTTTCTTGTTAATATTAAGTAATTAAAACTAATATTCTAGCAGCCTTGCAATAAATTATCATGGTTATAGGGGAAAAAGGCTGTGTAAAACAGGACAAACTTTCTTGAAAAGCTTCAAAACTGAAGTCAAAACTGAATTAAATAGATCTCCAAAATATACAAGATAGAAAATGGCACTTCTTTTAGTTTTTAATTTTGTTTTGTGTTTGTTCAAATTTATTGAGTATATTTAATATTTAAAAATTGCACATATTCAATGTATACATTCTGCTGAGTTTGCACATATGCATGTACCCACAATACCATCAGCACACTCAAGGCAATAAACATATCTAACACCTCCAAAACATTCCATGTGTCTCCTTGCTTTTGTATGTGTCTGTGAGTGGTAACAACAATTAACATGAGATCTGCCTTCACTAAACAAATTTTTTAAGTGTACAACACCATATTAACTATAGGCACTTTTCATCACTCTACTTTTCTATATTACCCAAATACTATATAATGAACATGTTATTTTTCTATTTGGAAAATAACCCTATGTTAAAACAAACAGTAATAACCAAACTTGAGGAATAGCTGTTCTAATTGAAATACTGATGAAAGCCTGAGAAGGCAGAAGAGATTCATAGCACAGTGAGCTCAGGGTAGTGATCAGTTACCCACATTGTACCCCCACCGCAGCCCGACTTCCATGAACTGAAAGGCTATGATGCAGAACCAAGGGTTTCTACCTACCATGAGCTGCCTCCATCTACCTCAGAAGCACAGGACAAAAAGAGAGACAGCATCTTCGCTATAATTTTTCTGAGGTTCCAGAGCCATCTAAGCTTCTATCCTCTTTTTTTTTTTTTTTTTTTGTATATCCACTTTTGAAAACAAAAGTTGATGTGTGAGGGAGGACTGCATCCTGGGAGAGACATTCAATCCTTTGAGGGGCACACTGAAGATTGTAAGAGTGGCCACTGTGGACCTCCAGTGCCATGGTCCCATACACACATGGAACAGAGAGGAGTGCGGGTGTATTAAAGGGCTCAGGAATGGATCATCCTGAAAACCTGCTCTGTCCAGGAGAGCCGTGCCACCTAAATAAGGCCTAAGCATTGGAAACTAGCCTCAGATATGCACAGTAAGCACCTCTTCTAAGTTCAAATTAGAGAGAAAGAGAATATTACCAACCAGGAAGATTGCAAAGTACACTAAAGAGAACCATTTTCTTCTTATTTAAGTATGAAGAACCAAGGATAACTACCACCAAGAAGCAGAAGCAGAAGCAGCAGCAGCAGCAGCAGCAGCAGCAGCAGCAGCAGAAGAAGAAGAAGAAGAAGAAGAAGAAGAAAAATTCTAAAACATAGAGTAAGACAGAAATTTGTGACTATTCAGAAGAGAAGCATGTCTGGCAAAGTTTAGCTACAGAAACAAAGCTAAATTTTAGAAGTCATGTTTTTTGTGTTTCTAATAACATTCACGAAAACAGGATCTCTATACAGGAAGAGATGAAAAGTCTGATCAAATGATAATAAGTTGCCTGAGAAGGCACTTAAATTTAGCAGAGCTTAAGACAATTAAAATCTGCATTTTAAGAAATAAAGAGTAAATTGACATTGCACAAAACTGAATCAGGATTTGGAAGTTAAAAATAAGCAGCTCCCCAAAAATGAAAGAGACAATAGCAAAGAGATATTAACAGAGATGGGAACAGAAAGATAGACAATAGATAGTTAACCTGGGCAAATAAGGATCATAATGAGATAAAATAGACTCAAAATCTTATTCTTTGAATAAGTAGAAAAGCTTTTCTGAGTCTACAGCTGATAATATGGATAATAATAGATAATACATATTAATAGATAATATTACTGATTACAATTATGTTATATATTACACAATTATATATATTATATATTATATTGTACAATTATATATATATATTACATACAAATATATTTATAAGTAATATGTAATAATAGGGACCTTTTTACCCCCCAAATAAGTAATCGATACCTGTTCTACTATTGCTTGAATAGTGCTTTCTTTCTCCAAGGCTTACCCATAGTAGGTAATAAATATTTGTTAAATGAATGAATAATAATAGCTAAAATTTACCACACCTCTTTTTCATGCAGGTTTGTGCTACACAGTATTTTTACAAAATTAACTTCTACAGATTTGTTTCAAGATGGCAATGTAGGAAGACTATGAACTCGCATCCCCAGGGAACACACCAAATTATACCTATTAACAGAACAATACTTCCTGAAGAACTGAGGACTGACTGAATAGCTATTGAACAACCAAAGCCAGAGAATAGCCAGAGAATAGCAAAGCAAATGGAGACCTTCCATAGCTTAAAACAATAAATGGCATATACAGCCATAGCTCCAGCCAGCCAGAAAAAGTCACCAAGCACACACAGTCTACATAGAAGACATCATACACAAGAACAATATAAGATAGGAAAAGTAGCAATTTTATCTAATCCATAGAAAAAAAACACAAAAAGTCAAGTGAAATGAAGAGACAGAAGAATATATACTCTAAAATAAAGAACAAGAAAAAACTTCAGTGAAAGAATCAAATGAAACAGATAAGCAACATGCCTGATAAAGAATTTAAAGTAATAATCATGAAGATATTCACTGGGCTGGAGAAAGTCATGGAAGAACTTAGTCACATGTTCAAAGAGTTAGAAAATATTGGGGCGCCTGGATGGCTCAGTTGGTTAAGCATCCAACTCCGGCTCAGGTTGTTTGTTATCTCATGCCTCGTGAGTTTGAGCCCTGTGTCCAGCTCTGTGCTGACAACTCAGAGCCTGGAGCCTGCTTCAGATTCTATGTCTCAGTCTTTCTCTGGTCCTCCCCCGCTTGCACTCCATCTCTCTCTCTCAAAAATAAATAAACATTAAAAATAATATATATTAAAACAAACAGTTGAAGAATATACAATGACTGAAATAAAAAACACACTAGAGGATTGAACAGTGGATAAGAGGATGCAGAAGTGATCTGGAAGACAGGCTAATGGAAAGCACACAAGCTGAAAAGCAAAAAGAGAAAAGAATTAGACAGATTAAGAGATCTCTTGGACAACAATGAGCCAACAAACATTCACATTCTAGGGGTCCCAGAAAAAGGAAAGAGAGAGAAAGGTATAGAAAACTGATTTGAAGACATAACTGCAAACTTCCCTAACTTAAGGAGGGAAATAGACATCCAAGTCCAAGAAGCACAGACAGTTCATAACAAGATGAACCCAAGGAGGTCCACACAATGGCACATAATAATTAAAATGTCAAAGGTTAAAGATAAAGAGAGAATCTCGGGGCACCTGGGTGGCTCATTCTTTAACTTCGGCTCAGGTCATGACCACACAGTTCATGGGCTCAAGCCCTGAATAGGGCCCTGTGTTGACAGCTCAGCCTGGAGACTCCTTCAGATTCTGTGTCTTCTTCTCTCTCTGCTCCTCCCCCACTTGCTGTCTCTCAAAAATAAATAAAAGTTTAAAAAATTAAAAAAAATAAAATCTTTAAAAAAAAAAGATAAAGAATCTAAAAGCAGCAAGAGAGATACAAAAAGTTACCTACCTACAATGCCATCAGCTGATTTTTCAGCAGAAACTTAGCAGGCCAGAAAGGAGTGGCATGATATACTCAAAGTGTTGAAAGGAAAAAACCTACAACCAAGAATACTCTACCTGGCAGTTATAATTCAGATTTAAAGGTGAGATAAAGAGTTTCCCAGACAAAAGATAAAGGAGTTCATCACCACTATACCACCTTATGAGAAATATTAAAGGGACTTTTATAAGAGGAAAAGAAATGGCCATAATGAGATATAAAAAAATATGAACAAAAAGATATAAAATATGACAAAATATACATAAAATGTGGGAAAGGAAGTAAAAAGCAAAGAGAAGAAAAAGAGAAAAAAGATTTTTTTTGTTTTTTTCTTCTTTTTCTTTGTTTCAGAACGTGTTTGAACTTAACTGAGCAACAAATTAATATGGACTGCTATTTACCTCAAGGATGCTATATATTAACCTCCTGGTAACCACAAAACCCAAAACTATGATACACAAAAAATTAAAGAGAAAGAAGGCAATAAAAAACACTATATTCATCAATCACAAAGAGTGCAAGAAAAAATAAAAACAAACTACAAAACAACCAGAAACAGTTTTTTAATGGCAATAAGCACATTAATTAATAATTAATAATTAATAAACTAATAATTATTAATTAATAAGGTATTAATAATTACCTTAAATGTAAATGGCCTAAATGTTCCAATCAAAAGACATAAAGTGGCAGAATGGATTTAAAAAAAACCCAGACCCATCTATGTGCAGTCTACAAGAGACTCACCTTGGTCTGAAAGATGCATATGGACTGAAAGTAAAGGGATGGAAAAACACCATGCAAATGGAAGGAGAAAAAAGCCAGGGCAGCAATACTTGTATCAGACAAAATAGCTTCTAAAACAAAGACTGTAACCAGAGACAAAGTAAGACATTACTGATAAAGGGATCAATCCAACAAGAGGATATAACAGTTGTAAATAGCTACACAGCCAACACTGGAGCACCTAAATACAGAAGGCAAATATTAAGGGAAAAATTGATAGTAATACAATAATAAGTGTTATACAGTTGAGAGGATAAGGAAAGGCTTTGCAAGTCTTTCTCGTACACCATGGCTGGTGCTTATTCGGGAGTAGATCTCTAAATAGCTTTTTAATTTTTCTTGAATATTGATCTAATCAGGATGTCTGTGTTTTGGAGTTTCTCGGTAATCCATATTTTTCTGGATTTAGATTTTCTTTAAAGAAATCTATATCTCTATTTCTTCATTGTAATGTTGTTTTTAAAGTTAATTTTTCTTAAGCTTACTGAAGACTCGTCTACTTTATTATTCTTTTCAAAGAACCACCTTCTAGTCCTATTGATCGAGTCTACTGTCCTAACATCTGGTGTTCTGTGTTCTATTTTATTAATTTCTGCTTTTATCTTTATTAACTTCCCCCTCTTATATTTTGTTTACTTTTTTATTTTCCAGCTCATTGAGTTGAATACTTGATTAATTCAGTTTTCATCTCTTTTGTTTCCTAATAAATGAATTTAAGGTCATTATTTTCTTCTCTTAGCAACCGTTTGGCCAAATCACAGAATTTTTAAATTTATAATGTTCTCATCATGTTTTATTTCGACATAGTTTATTTGAATTTTTATTTTTTCTTTAACCCATGAACTATTTATTGGGTGTTTTAAATATTAGTGGGTTGGTATTTTTTATTTTTCTTTGTTCCTAATTCCTAATTTTATTGCATTGTGGCCAGACTTCATGCTTAGTATGATTTCTGTTGTGAAGAATTTATTTAACCTTGTTTTGTGGTGTAGCATAATGATTAAGAGTGTAGGCTTGGGCTTAGGATGGTGCCTGGTACATACTAAATGCCATGAAGTCAAGGCTAATTTTTATGTATTTTGTATACACACTTGAATCAAGTGTGTACATGTTTATGTATGTATATTTATTTGTAATGATTGTGTTAAATTCTAAATCCTTATTTATATTTGTGAATTTGATCTTTTGAATATTTAGAGGACCATGTTATTTTCTCCCATTCTTTGAAATCCTACATTTCTCCTTGCATTTCTAAGAATTTTTCTGTATGTATTGAATGCTATATTATTTGCTGCTGTATTAAGTCATCCAATTTCTACTTAGTAGACTGTATCATTGAAGAGTCTATTGTTACATAATTATACCTACTTTCTTTTTATTTCTTTTATTCTATTTATTTTCAAATTTTCTATTTCATTTTAATTTTTTCTATTGTGTTTAAGCAAACTTTTTATTGAAATATTGTAATTTTCTTGTTTTATCTCTTCCAAATTGTATACATACATGTGTATGTATGCATGTATATGTGTATTCTTTTATTACCCAAACTAAATATGCATTAAAAGTTGAATTGTATCCATTTATAATTACTGTGATCATTGAAATGTTAAATTTTTCATGCCTTTTTCCTAGTTCTCCTTTATTGTTTTAATATCAGATTTTTATTTAACTTGAGAAAATTTGCAGAATTCATATTTATCCCTTTAGTGGCTTGGATATTTTATACACTTGTCAACATTCATTATGTTTCTCTGCCCATTGTTTCTAACAAAACCTTGCTTTCATTTAAGTATTCACTTTCCTGGGGCACCTGGCTGGCTTAATCCATTAAGCATCGAGCTTCGGTTCAAGTCATGATCTCACAGTTTGTGAGTTCAACCCCCACATCGGGCTCTCTGCTGACAGCTTGGAGCCTGCTTCAGATTCTGTGTCTCCCTCTCTCTCTCTCTGCCCCTCCCCTGCTTGTGCTCTGTCTCTCTCTCAAAAATAAATTAACATTAAAACAATTTAAGTATTCATTCTCTTTTGGACACCCATGTGTACAAGGGTAGGCAGGTACCAAGGGCAACGCCTTATTATATGTCAAAGTCAGTTGTGGAAGTCTTTTAACTATCATTGGTTTAATCACAGTCATGGGATATAATTTCTATCTGTAATTTCTATCTGTAATTTCTATCTGTAATTTCTATCTGGTGAGATGAAAAATTTTAAGACACACATAAGGAGAAACAGATTCTCTTCTTCTGCTGCATGTTGTCCAAAATAGATAACAATAATTTAGAAAAGTTGAGGCTATCTTCTAGCTGTCTTCTAACCTAAAGACATGTCCCCCCTGTAAGGATGGCAGAATACAAAACAGAAAGAAGCTTAGTCCTTTGGATTATGTTTAAGTTACCAAATGAACACACCAAAAACTGCCCTACCTTGGAACCTCTTTCTAGAAGAAGCGGAAGATAGATTGCCCCTATTTTTTAGGTTATTTTGAATTATACTTCCTGTTATTGCAGCTGAATCAACCTAGCTGTTGGAATATTTAAAGTTGCCCTTTTTTTTTTTTTAGCAATATCTAGATTGATAATCTAATCAGTATCTATATCCTTTCACTGGATGAAACAAAACAATAAAATTTCAATTCCCCTAAACTTTGTCTCGCATCCCAACTTTATCCACTCATACATAAATTTAGTTACATATTATTCAAAATTATCATTCCACTACTTTCAATTCTTAGTAATTATTTTAAGTCTTTTAGTCTTATTTTCTTCTGTTATTTATAGTTAGAAATTTATTTTATCTGTTTCTCTGTTTAGCTCTTTTCCTTAATTCTGCATATTTTTCTTTCATGGTTTCATTTTCGCTTAACGTGAGAACATCATTGAGTAATAATTCTTTCAGATAGGTGTTGAGGTCTACCTTGGTCAGGCATCCAACTCTAGTTTTAGAAACATCTTCCCTCACAGTTCTAAAAAATTCTCTACCATTTCTAGCATCTTATGTGAAGAAAAATATGTTAATAGTTTTTCTCTTGGTCTTATAAATTGCCTTTTTCCCTCCAAAAAAAAATTGTATGCTTTTTCTCTTTATCCTTAAGTAAATTTGCTTAGGATACTGATTGATGTGGTTTTTCTTTTGTTTGTTTATTTTTTAGCTTTTGTTATTGAATTAGTTTTTATTTTAATCCTGCTGTGCACTTTAATAACAAAGATGTCTTTCTTCAGCTCAGAAGTTTTCTTTTATTATTTCCTTGATCATTTCTTTCTTTCCATTCCCTTGGGTTTCTACTGTTACAAAGCTGTTGGAATCACCAGCCCTACTCCAGCTTTCCCTCGTTTTCCACATATTTGTGGTTCTGACTCTGTCCTATCTCACTCTGTCCATATCTTAGCTCAATCTTGTACTTTGCTCAGTGTTTAACCATAAACATTTTGATTTTTAGCCCCAAAATAGGATATCCTGACAAACATATTTCAATATTTGTAAGAATTCTGTTTCTTTTTCATGGCAGTCTTCTTTTTGTAATAGGCGGCAGCCTATTAAATTTCTAGCTAGTATTAATCACAATTATTTCTAAGTTTATTCCCTCCATCAAATCTGAGCATTCAGAATTCATTCTATTTTTTAAGTTAGGTATGCTTCTCATATGTACTTTTCTTCATCATTTAGCTTCTTTGTTGTCTATTCATTATTTGTACATGTAAATTCAAGCTCACATCAACTATGTAGTTTATTTACTCAGCCCAAATGGGAATTCCTCTTTGCCTGTAAATAAATGCAGGACCTGATTACCACTGCCCACATTCAGAAAAAGTGCAAGGGAGGGGGCAGTGTGTCGTAGATAAATTTATTTTTTGGTTTGTGGAAATAGAGCCTTGAGAAATTTTTTCACAGATTTAGCTCCTGGCACTTCCGAGTCAGTCAGACATTGTCCCACTTCTGTGGATCAGATTAAGAGTATCTCTTATCAGAAATCCCATTCCTGAAACACCTATCTTAAGACACTGCAATTTTGGAAAACCTGAATATTCAACCCACAGATCAGCCAGTATGGAACTTATAAACAATAAAACATATATGGAACAAGTCCAGTAGGTCAACAAAACTGAACTATTTTTCTTGAGGATGTTGAGGTGATTCATTGGTTCCTCTGAGACTATAGTACTTCTGTCCTAAATAGGGTGGTAAGTTCTGAAGCTCTGTGGATACCTTCATGGGCTTCCAGTGCTGCAATGAATTTTCATTTTTAGATTGTTGATGGGATTTAGGAAGGAAGGAGAGACACACCAGCATATTAAATCGTATTAAATTTTGAACAGGACCACATTAAATCAACAATAATCTGAAGAGTCAGAAGAATCAGTCAATAAGAGAAAATGTTAATAACAAAATATAGGCATATCTTGCTGTAATTTGAAACATCAAGCATAAGGTAAAAAGAAAATACAGACAGGATAAAAATGTCACCTACAAAGTTACCAAAATCAGACTGACCTCAGACTTCTCTACACATAAAGTTCTAGAAAAATAAAAAAAGTACATTTCAAAACAAACAAAAAAGAGCATGTTGGCTACAGATCCTAGAATACAATTTTGTGATGAATGTCCAGTTTTGGACAGACATTATTGTATCTCCAAGGTCTAAGATAAGTAAACCATCTCCTACCATTTATGAATAAGTTATTTGGAAGAATGTCTTCTAAAAGTGATGTATTAAAATGACTAACTCACAAACTAGGAAACTGTATTATAAACTGCTTGTCAATGATCATTAAATCCATTATATAGAAAGTTTAAGAGGAAAGTGACAAAAATTATTGATGAAAGATAAAATTTGTAATAATAATTTGGCCCTAAAATTTCTAGATCATCAAAATAAAACTGAGGAAGGGTTTCAGTGAATTAGGTGGAAGAATAGGTAAGCCATTCTAATATCGCATTAGGGTAGGAGGAGTCTTAAATATTGGTTAATATTTTACACTGATAATCATAGGTTTGGATGTGCGTGTGTTTCAAAGGAAAAACTAATAGAATTAAAAATGGAAATTCCAAATGACAGCCAAAAAGGAAAACAATTTAGTTTTAATACAGATGTTATGGATTTGAGTAAACCATCAAAGATTTCATATTTGAACATATATCTGGGTATCTCATAATTCTAATTGAGCTGCTATTATGGGGCTGAGCCCTTTTTACAAGTCTATGGATTTTCATGCAACCAGAGACATAAGGCATAAGTATAATCATTTTACTTTCACTCTTCTTTTACAACTTTTATTATAACCTATTTCATGTTTAAGGCCCTAATTGGATTTGATAGGATTCAGCGCCTCTGTATGGACTTCAACTAAATTAAAAAAACAATTTTTTTAACTTTATTGCAATATAACTGATAAAAATCATATATATTTAGATGTACATTATGGTTTGATATGCATATACATTGAGAAATTATTACTACAATCAAGCTAACATTTTCTACCTCACAAATTATGTTGTCTGTGTGTATGTCTGTGGTGGGAACACTTAAAATCTACTCTTAGAAAATTTAAAGTACACAATTTGGTATTATTAACTATAGTCATATTATATATATTAGATTCCCCAGAACTTATTCATCTTCTGTCTGAAAGTTTGTGCTAATGGCTAATTCTCACCATTTCTATTAGTCTACAAGTCCTGGTAACTTCCATTCTCCTTCTCAACTTTTCAGAGCTCTAATTTTATGGTTGAATAATATTCCGTTACAAAATAAATATATGATAGATCACATATTCTTTACCCATTCATCTGTTGGTGAGCATGTAGGTTATTACTGTATCTTGGCTACTGTAAATAATTTTGCAATGAACTCAGGAGTGCAGATATCTCTCAGGTACTGATTCCACGTCCTTGAATATCTACCCAGAATTAGGATCGTTGGAGCATATGGCAGATAGATTTTAAATTTTCAACTAAACTTATTTTTGTCTGGTTTTCATTAACCAGAATGAGGTATAGTGTTCACATAGTTTGTTATCAATAAAAATAAAACATAATCTCTATATGCATAATTCACATTATCTGCATCACTTGAGTAACACTAGATCCGTGGATTTTCACAGAATTTTTAAAGCTCAAGTTATCCCAACTTGGCTGGGAGAAAAGAAGTTAAGCTGGCTCATTTGTATTTCTATATATTTTTGAAAGCATTTCTGCTTTCTGGTAATATTAAATACCAGATTAAGTTATTTAATCTTTAAAATCTTTTCAATCTTTAAAATGTTATTAAAAATTTAATATTAAATTAATTATTAAATATTAAATATAAACCTGTTTGTACTCCCCCACTGCAAAACACAGGGCCAACTATTTCTCCAGAAATGCAAAGTGGAGGGGCGCCTGGGTGGCGCAGTCGGTTAAGCGTCTGACTTCAGCCAGGTCACGATCTCGCGGTCCGTGGGTTCGAGCCCCGCGTCAGGCTCTGGGCTGATGGCTCAGAGCCTGGAGCCTGTTTCCGATTCTGTGTCTCCCTCTCTCTCTGCCCCTCCCCCGTTCATGCTCTGTCTCTCTCTGTCCCAAAAATAAAAATAAACGTTGAAAAAAAAAAAAATTTTAAAAAAAAAGAAATGCAAAGTGGAATCAGAAATCAAACTATGGACACTAGATGTGTATGTCAGATTTTATATATAAGGGCTGGGAGTAGATATATACTGCTTATCAAACACCTAAATAACATTGTGAAGTAAAATAGGAACAGAAAGGGTTAGACCACACATCAATGTTTCCAATTCCAAATGTAGGAGTATTTAAAACTTTGTATTGTGATACAAAATATGCTAATTGCCTCTCAGCTCCAGATTAACCCTTCATTGACCGTTCTGAGAAAATGGGAATATGCTTTAGCTATTTTTCCCTTGCCAGCTAGCATGGTGCTAGGCTTTGTCAGTAGAGAGCAGTGGAAAAATATTGCAGGAGGGAAGAGTTTTCTTTCCTGATTCTGGTGTTCCTGCCCAGCCCACCTTCTGCAGCACCTAATTCCTGTAGTGCAGGGTGGCCAGTAGTCCAATGGCAAGCTACTTCTGGGGTCCTACTTGGGTGGTTTTGTAGTGATATGCTCCAGGAACAGCTATCCCTCCTAAGGGGACAGATTTCCAGCAATTCCCACCAGGGTGGCACCACAGCTGCTTCTCTGCTATTTAGTGAGCCACAAAAGCAGGGGGATTGTGCCCATGGGACTCTCACTGGGTGCTCTATCACTGAGATAGTGACTGCTCCTTATATCTGCTATTTCTAGATTCTTTAAAGTTCTCTTTAAATCTCACCAACCAATCTCTTCTTATGCTAATCTCCTATAATAATTAGTACTTTTTTTGCTTTGCATAACTTTTATTTATCTTTGGTTTTACATTCCTAGTCAAAACACTATCTTCCTAAGTTACTTAGGTCAGTTCCTTTCCTCCTCAACCTCTTCAGTGTGTCAAGTGACATACTTGTATTATAGATACAATCATTTGCTGCAGTCTGAAATTCATTCTGGTTCCCTCCCCCACCCCCACCCCAATATCTTAACATTATTTTTAGTTTGCATAAGGTAAAATTTACTCTCTGTGGTATATAGTTCCATGGGTTTTGATGAATACATCTACAACCTCTGTACCATACAGAATAATTCCATCATCCTAAAAATACCTTTATATTTTCCCTTTATAAACTATATTTTCCTTCACCCTAAGCACTGGAAAACACTCATCTGTTTTTCATCTCCAATAGTTTTGCTTTTTTCCCAGAATATCATATAAATAGTATTACACAATTACATAAACTACATAAAATAAATTCTAATTTACTACAAGTCATTTTATTTCAAGATCACTCCTTTTCATTGTTTAGATCCAAGAAACTGGCTCTTTTTATACTCCTTCTACCTGAAGAACTTAACATTTCTTTTTTTCCACACTTTTTAAGCTTTTATTTAAAATCTAGTTAGTTAACATGCAGTGCAATATCAGTCAACACTTACATACAACATTCAGTGCTCATCACAAGTGACCTCCTTAATCCCCATAACCTCCCCTTTGGTAAACACTGGTTTGTTGTCTATAGTTAAGACTCTGTTTCTTTATTTGCCTCTTTTTTTCCCTGTGATCATTTGTTTCTTAGATTCCACATATGAGAGAAATCATATGGTATTTGTCTTTCTTGGAGTTATTTCGCTTAGCATAACACTCTCTAGCTCCATCCACATCGTTGCAAATAGCAAGATTTCATTATTTTTTATGGCTGAGTAATATTCCATTACCACTTCTTTATTCATTCATCAGTTAATGGACACTTGGGCTGTTTCCATAATTTAGCTATTATACATAGTGCTGCTATAAACACTGGGATGCATGTATGCCTTTGAATTAGTATTTTTTTATTTTTAGGTAAATACCTAGCAGTGCAATTGCTGGATCATAGGGTAGTCCTATTTTTAACTTTTTGAGGAATCTCCCTACTATTTTGCACAGTGGCTTCACCAGTTTCCATTCCCACCAACAGTGAAAGAGAGTTCCCCTTTCTCTGCATCCTCACTAACATCTGTTTCTTGTGTTAATTTTAGCCACTCTGACAGATGTGAGGTGATATCTCTTTGTAGTTTTGATTTGTGTTTCTCTGATCATGAGTGATGTTGAGCATGTTTTCATATGTCTGTTGGCCATCTGTATATCTTCTTTGGAAAAATGTCTATTCATGTTTTCTGCCCATTTCTAATTAGATTATGTTTTTGGGTATTGCATTTTATAAGTTCTTTATAGATTTTGGATACTAACCCTTTATCACTATTTAATTTGTAAATATCTTCTCCCATTTAGGTTTTGTTGATTTTTTGTTGATAGTTTTCTTCACTGTGCAGAAGATTTTTATTTTGATGAAGTCTCAATAGTTTATTTTTGCTTTTGTTTCCATTGATCCAGAGATATATCTAGAAGGAAGTTGCTATAGCAAATGCCAAAGACATTAATACCTGTGTTCTCCTCTAGCTCTTACATTCATTTTGAATTTATTTTTGTGTAGGATGTAAGAAAGTGGTCCAATTTAATTCTTTTACATGTTGTTGTCCAGTTTTTCCAACACCACTCATTGAAGAGACTGTCTTTTTTTCCACTGGATATTCTTTCCTGCTTTGTTGAAGATTATGTGACCATATAGTTACGGGTTCACTTTCGAGTTTTCTGTGCTGTTCCACTGATCTATGTGTCTATTTTTGTGCTGATACCATACTGTCTTTATCAATACAGTTTTGTAATATAACTTGAAGTCAAGAATTGTGATACATCCAGCTTTGCTTTTCTTTTCAAGGTTGCTTTGACTATTTGGGGTCTTCTGTGGCCCCATACAAATTTTAGTACTTTGGTCTAGCTCTGTGAAAAATGTTGTTGGTATTTTGATAGAGTTTGTATTAAATCTTTAGATTACTTTGCATAGTATAAACATTTTAATAATATTTGTTCTTCCAATCCATGAGCATGGAATGTTTTTTTCATTTCTTTGTCATCTTTAATTTCTCTTATGAGTGTTTTGTAGTTTTCAGAGTAGAGACCTTTTACCTCTTTAGCTAAGTTCATTCTTGTGTATCTTATGGTTTGGGGTATTAATTCCTTACATTAAACTCCCACATAGCTGGGAATGCAAACAGTCTCTTTTTGGAACATAAAAGAATAACAACTATTTGCAATCTTTCAAAGGTGATATATATTTGACTTGGGAATCCCACAACTAGAAATCTAGCATAAGGAAATTAGAAAGATGTCAATTAATCATATAAAGATATTTATGGCAGCATCATATAAAACCTTGTGCTATACAAAAATACTCAACAATAAGGAAATGCTTGATTATACTATTTCCATACTATAGAAATATGTGATAGTGTTCAAAATCATTCATCAAAAAATAATTAATGACATGGACACTTATGATTTTAAGTGATAAAGAAGATATCAAATTGTACCTGCAATATGATTTGTTTTTATAGATATAATGAGAGAAAGAAGGAAGAAAGAAAAAAGAGAGGAAAGGCACAAGGCAGAAGTGAGGGAGAAAGGGGAAAACTCTGGAAAAATATATTGAAGTGTTTTTTAAATTATATAAACTCTAGGTGACTGGAAATGATTATGAATCATGCCTATATATTTTTCTCTTATTTCTACAATCATCAGCTACCTGTATGATATGCAGGAAAAACAATGTTATTTTTATGTTAAATCTATACTTTAGGTTCTAAAGCATTTATAAGATTTTATAGAAACTCAAAAGTTAATGAGACAATGACTATCATTGTGTTTCCATTGAAGCTGACTTAACTATTCTTCTAGAATGGTTCCTTTGTTTTTCTAGAAGTCTAAGGGCAAATGAAAGAAACCAAAGAAGAAAGAAGATGCTTAGAAGACTAACCAGGATTTTCCTCCTTATAAGCTATTAACAACTCCCAAAGATTTATTCTGCCTGAGAAACTGAGATTTCTTCAAGGGCTTTTGAAATGAAAATCTTCTGAAGTCCTAATGGCTGGACATATGAAATAAAGCTACCCTAAAACTACAAAAGATTAAGGCTAAAAGTATTTCTCTACTTTGGAGGGACACTTATTACTTCATCTTATACTCTAAGTATTCATTCTTCTATTTATTCATTTACTGGCTATTTAGCCTCTTCTACCTACCAGTAGGCTAAAACCTACTATAGAGTAGTTTGCCCAGGATACAAAGGCAGGTATGAAATGGTTCTTGGGTTACAGTATAGCAAGTTAAGTTTGTGATTTACTCAAGCCTCGCTACAAGTTAGATATAGATTAAATATATAAAGAGGAGTTACATTTTACTAAGAGAAGTGCTAATTATTCCTAGACATTTCATTTCTTTAAATAGTCATTATCATGTATATTTTTTAAAGTAAAATGCTATCATCATTAAAACTTAGTTTTGATAACATCTTATTAATAAAACAATTTGTAGAACATTTTATATACTCCTTTGAATGAATTATGTCTATAGTTGAAAACCCAAATGTTCCAACTATGAAGGTAAAACCCCTTCTTAATAAAAATAGTTTCTTAATCAAATTGAAAGCATAGGAATAAGTAGAAAAGAAACAACTTCATTCAAACCAGTTTGGCAAACACACACATACACACAAAACCAGAAAAACAGTGTGGCAGAGACTTTCGGTTGTCCCCCAATATCTGTCCTCCAAGGAAACTCAGTCACAGAACTCCCAGATAAGCTCATGGCTTCTTGCAGCTTGTGTGGTCATGTGACTACAACCTGGCCAATGGAGTATAAGTAGAAGTGGTGAACACAACTTTTTGGAAGGGTTCCAAGAGGGCGAGAGCATGCCTTCTCCTTTTTCCCTCCTTCCTGCTGTATAAAATGTAGATAGACTGGCAAGACACCAAGTAGCCACTTGGAACCACAAGATGGAAGCTCCTGTTTGCAGAACACAAGACCAAGTCACACTAAATGAACCCTTCTGGTATCAACACATCAACTCTAGACTGCCTACATTTACATGAAGGAGAAGCATACTTCTATCTTCTTAAATCCATTGCTGTTTTGGGTTCCCTTTCACTCATGAGCAAATCTCATCTTAACTAATACAAATGGCAAACACCCCAGCCTATCTTCTCCATTGTACTGCTACTCAGATATGATCACTGCTCCTTGCTCAGTGTTGAGAACACCTCTCAGCACAGTTATATCCAAAGCCCAAGTTAACCATATTCTTTCTAATGCTGTTCAGCTCTTAAGTTTTCATAGGACTTGGAAGAGAAAACCTGCCAGGCATTTGCAATGTGACCTTGGGTAAATCATGTAATACTACTGTCCTCAGTTTCCTCATTTATCAAATGAGCACAGTAATTCCTCCTTTGATAACAATAACATCCATTTAAAATTCTTATAATTATTCTGTGATATAGGTATTATAATTAGTAAACAGGGTTTCAGAGAAGTTAAGTAAAATTCTCAGGATTACACAGTTTAGTAGCAGAATAGGAATTAAAAGGAATTCAATAGGAACTCAAAGTCTACTCTAAATACTATGATTGTTCAGATACCCTTTATAACCCTCTCCCTCTTACCTTGTGAATAGTCACTGAGGTAACCTGTGTAAAAGAGATTACCTGTCATACAGTAGATGCACATTAGGTGTGAGTTATCCCCCCTCTGTTCTTACATGTTGGTAAAACGAAAGCATTTTGCTTTCATTCTCCTTCATATATAATCTTACATTGGGACAGCTCTGTGAAAGAATCAATCTGGATGGATTCCATGTTTAAGTAAAAATATTATAGAATACAATTTTACCCTTGAAGAATCCCAGACCCAGTAATTTTTCAACAGATTGAATGCATTAAGCTTTTGTATATACATAGACCCATGCTGGAAGATATACAAAGTTAATCTGAGAGTAACAATTCCTGTCCTCTAAGAATTTATAACCTAAAATAAACCACAGAGATGCCAGCTCTAATACACAAATTCAAACAAACATCAACACATGAATAAAGAAGAACAGTACAACCTTTCAGTTCTGTGTTGAACAGAACTGTTTTTAACATACACACACAAATTAGAATAATACTTAACCACAAATCAGAACCTTTCTGAGTGGGAAGGGTGAAGAGTTTGTCTGAAGGAGGAAGGCATCCTCTAAATTCACTTCATACACTGGGGTTTCTCTAACAATGCTTAAAAAGTAAAAGCTCTCACTCAGGGGTGCAAAGGTATGTTTGCACAAACTAATTATTCAGCAGAATGGCCCTGTTGAAGATCTTTCTTTAAGACAGGAATAAAAGGTTTCAAATGATTTTTTTCAGCAAACAAGTATAATACAGAAGTATAGGGGCAATGATTTTCTCTCAGGTTTTGACATTTAGAAGGCCTCTACCCATAGGTACTTACAGATTAGAAAATACATTTAGGAAACAAAATCAACAATAAGGTTCACAGCATAAGAGAATCAACTAGCTAAAAATTTAAGTAACCTTTGCTGTGTGATGGTAAATGGTGCAGCTAGTCAGTGTGTCTTCATGGTATTTTTTCCCTTTGAATGAAACACTTTCTTGCCTCATTTCTGGAAGGTTAAGGTATACTTCCCTTAAGCATTAAAACTCTGCACTGGTTAAATCAAACATCCTCCACCCCTCTCCTACTTCTCTATCACTCAAATTCCCTTTCCCAAAGCCAGAATTTCATTTAAGAAAAACTTCTCACAATAAATTTAAGAAAGCCAGGTCAACTCTGCTCCTCTTCAAAACTTAAAAGAAAAAGTTTCAATTGCAGCCCGTGGCCAAATCTACCACTTGTGTACTGACACGATTAAAAGAAAAAAAAAAAAAACCTCACCATTAAAAATAAACAAAACTCTACCTCCTGTCCCACTTATGGACTGTGTTTGTAAGATTAACGTGAAAAGTAGAGTAGGAAAGTTTCTGCAGTGATTCTATGGCTGAATATAAAGACAGCCCTAAGCTGAGGGTTTTCATCTTCACCTGATTTATTCTTTCCTTTCCTCCATTTATTTCATTCCCAAGGCAGTGACTCAATCTTTTCTCCTATTCAAGTCACTGAAATAGTGAAATCTATCTTATCCAAGCAAAACAATTTCATTCATCATACTGCAGTCACATCAATTAGGAGTTAACCGATAAAATAAAACATCAAGAACCTCCCTTTTGACCCACAAGATCTTTCCTGACTATTGCTGGTGCCCTGGGACAGCTCAATCCAACCTCTTCACTATTTATTTGTTTGTCTATGTGCTTAAAAAACATTTACTCAATGCCCATTGAATGTACTATGCCCATCCAATGCCCATGGACTGTATTAGATATTTGTTCTTATATGATATTCAGCTGATAATCAAACATATATTGATTGAGCCTCCAGACTTCTTACCTCCTTGATTGGGGTGGGGGTGGGGGATCTTAGTCTTCTCTTCATTGTCTGGCAGAAAGTCCCAACAGTATTTTCTCCATACATATTTTTTATACAGGAGACCAGGTTTAAGCTAATGTTAATCTGGTTTGAAGCACTATATGCCTCAAACCATTATGTTTCTTTCCCAATTAAAAATTTTTAAGTTTCTTTCTGGTCTATGGACTGTAGTGAGTAGAGTTTACGTCTCTATGAGCTACAAGAAATTGAATTTCCATCTTTGGGAATTCACCTACATTTCAGACAATGCCAGATGTGCTGGTTACACATGCCTGCTCTGTGAATACAATGAGCTCAACTTATTTTATTGACTGCATTGAAACAATGACTAATTTTATTCCAGACTCCACACAGTGCCACAAAACTGTACCCACCATAATGATATAAGAACTTGAACACTGCAGTGCAAGACCTGCCAGTTAGAAATATACCTTCAGTGATGTGAGTTGGCTTGTGGGTGTTCCTGGAAAGGGGAATTTCTTTAGTCCTTTAGTTATTCATTTGACTAGGTATATAATTGCTCTGTATACCAACAAAATATGTGATCTTAAGGTCAAAGAATTTATATGTAATTAAAATGCCTATGTTATAGGATGTGAAAGTGGGACACTGTTATCTCAGTTGTTACCAAGTATCCAACACTGAGAACAAAAACCTTAAGTTACTAAATGTTTACATATCCTATGTAGTACCAGAATATATACGCAGGATTTAATATGGTAGACAAAACCTGGCTCTGCCACTTGAAGCCTATCACCTACATCTCAAGACTATCTAAAAGAGAGATAATGAAGACAGATAAAAAATGGTTCTATCTTAGAGAGAAACTCTAAGGAGTAAGCTGTTGGGGTATTTTGTGTTTCCCATTCTCCTCCTGAAGAAGAGAGGAACTTCTGGCTACCAACTTCAGACCCATTTAGGGGAAAGGATGAACCTTATGAACCTCCTAAAAAGTTTGAGATAAGTCTCTTGTGATTTGGGTAATAGTAGTTGAGTCCTTATAAAAGGTTACATGAACGGAAGCTGTCGCTGATAATGTTTTTTTTTTTTTTTTAAAGGCAGCTACAATGTGAGAAAATTTCATTTCTATCTGTGATGGACAGAAGGACGCCCTTTGAAAGGAGCTGGGCTTGAATAAGATTAAGTCATTAATTCTGAATACCAGAACTAGGTCACCCCCCCCCCAACAAAGTCTGTGTGGTTTGTACACCAGAAAATGATCCAAAGGAAGAACTTATAAGGCTCCAGTTGAAGGAGCATCACTTGCTTTAGAGAACAGTGCAAGGAGTCCCTGGTGAGGGTGGGTACTCTAAAAGGCCACAAAATCTCCCAAGAAGAGAAAGATCAAGCTTTTGGCTATCTCTAAAACCCAGAGAACACTAATGCCAGATTACTACCTGACCAATCAAATGATACCTTCTCATTTCCTGCCCCCTCCACCCCCTTTCACTCCCCTTTCAACCCCCTTCACTCCCTCCTCCACTCAGATCCCAAAGGACTGGAAGCAGCATAATGTACTCTCATCTTTGTTCTCTTGGTATATTGCTTTTGGAACTGATTCACCATATTGTGAGAAAGTCTAAGCAGGTGGAGAAGAATTCTATGTAAAGAGAAACTAAGTCCTGGCTGCTTCACAGACAACATTCTGAACCTACCTGCCAGCCTTGTGAAAGGGATCTTCTAGCCACCAACAGACTCACCTCAGCTGATATATGTGGGATAGAAATTAGCTATTCCCACCTAGCTGTGTCCAAATTATAGATTGATGAGAAAAACAAATTACTGTTGTACCACAACAGCCACTAAGCTTTGGGGTGGTTTGATACTTAGCAATGGTAACCAGAACAGATTACCAAGAACAGATTCCAAGGGTATGGAAAAAGCTTTAAATGGGAATAAATAGTAATGCTTTGATAATAGAATATTATTTTATCACACCAGAAACTATTACTTGAGAAAAGTACTAAGGAAACTATGGAATCTGCCTAAGGTGTCCAGAGATGAAGATGGAATATCTGCTCCCACCACCCCACTAGTTTGAAAGTCAGTGGTGAGAAACAATAAAGCAGAAAATGTGGGAAGGAAATAGTGGGAAGGAGCTTATCCCTTAAGTTTTCTTCTAGGAATTTTATCACTTACATTCAAGTGTTTAATAAATTTTGAGTTGATTTTTGTGGCTGTTGTAAGATGGGAGTCCAGTTTCATTCTTTGGCATGTGGCTATCCAATTAAAAAAAAAAAAAACACCATTTATTGAAGAGACTGTTTTTTCCATCTATTATGTTGTTGACTTTTTGTCAAAAATTAATCAACCATATATGCATGGGTTTATTTCTGAGCTATTATGTTCCATTTCTGCATGTACCATGCATCTTAATTCTTAAGTAAATCAGTCATTAATTAAACAAAAGTGATGATACTCATATAATGTTTGCAGGAGGTTGGAAGGCAAATTGAGGTGACAATCTAGACTCAAAAGTACCACTCTATATGAATGCTAGCTGAATATGACTTGTAAATTTGAATGGCCTTTTGTGGAAAAAAAAACCCAGAAGCCACTACTTTAGCTTAAATCAAATTTAAAAACTGTCAAGAAGAATATTCAAAGTGAGCATGAGATTGAACATCTTGAGGGTATTCATCTCTATCTCCTGCATTAGCACAATGACAAGTACCCAATAAATACAGGTGAATGAATGAATGAATCAATGGATCTTTGTCAAAAAATTAAACTGTGCCCATGATTGGAAATTGCAATGCCAAAATTAAAGAATTATTTCCGTTATTGAATTCATCTTGGCTTTCAACCTCTTGGCTCACAATACAAGGGGCTTACCTCTGCCTGATAGGCTTCTCCTAGTATCATCACTAGTTAGTTCATAGAACATCCTCGCAGCGGACAGAAGAGACAGAATTTTACCAGAATTTTACCATCTACTTACCAGGCAGGAAAGAATTAGAATGAGACAACTAGTAAGCTTTTTAATAATAGGTCTAGTAATAATAATATGATGTTGAATTAAAAATAGGAGAGTAGTACTAATTAGAAATGTTATTATTGAGTGTTTTTTACTATTAAAAAATAAAATGCTTAAGAAATACAATTGGTTGCCTCTTTAATACAATTATTTAAGAATTACTTATAAAGAAATGCATTATCCAGTCATTTCTGCCATTTTAAGAGTTCAGTGTATTATAATTTATGATCATGGAATCATGAAATACATGAGTCAAAATTATCTTAAAGTCATCTGATCTACCCCACAAACTATATGGTTCAGAAAATTGAATCCTAGAAATGTTAAGTCATTTACCCAGGATCACATACCTTAAGAGAGTTGAAAAGGCAAAAAACAGATTTCTTCATTCCTACTCTAGGATTCTTTCCTTTATACTGCCTTGTATCTGATATTCATAAACTATAGAACTTCAATAAATATAAAATTTTCTAGATACATTACATAGCCTAATACATATTTATAAACAATATTAAAATATAAACATTTTTAACTATTTTACAAACCTACAGTAATCAACACAGTATGGTATTGACATAAAAATAGACACATACATCAATGGAACATAATAGCCAGAAATAAACCCATTCATATATGGTTGATTAATTTTTGACAAAAAGTCAACAACATAATAGATGGAAAAAACAGTCTCTTCAATAAATGGTGGGTTTTTTTTGAAAACTGGATAGCCACATGCCAAAGAATGAAACTGGACTCCCATCTTACAACAGCCACAAAAATCAACTCAAAATTTATTAAACACTTGAATGTAAGTGATAAAACTCCTAGAAGAAAACTTAAGGGGTAAGCTCTTTCCCACTGGTCTTGGCAATGATTTTTTTTTTATTTGAAACCAAAAGCAAAGAGAACAATAGTAAAAATAAACAAGTGGGCTACATCAAACTGAAAAAGTAAAAAGCAAAATCTTTTCGTACAGCAAAGGAAACAGTCAACAAAATGAAAAGGCAGTCTACTACATGGGAGAAAATATTTGCAAATCACATATCTGATAAAGAGTTAATACCCAAAATATATAAATAATTCATACAACTCGATAGCAAAAAACCAAACAATCTAATTTAAAATGAGCAGAGGATCTGAATAAACTTTTTTTCCAAAGAAGAAATACAGATGGCCAACAGGTACATGAAAAAGTGCTCAATATCATTATTCATCAAGGAAATACAAATCAAACGCAATGAGATATCACCTCACAACTGTTTTAATGGCTACTATCAAAAAGACAAGAAATAACAAGTATCAGCAAGGATATGAAGAAAAGGGAACCCTTGTACACTGTTGGTGGCAATGTAAACTGGTACAGCCACTATGGAAAACAGTATGGAGGTTCCTCAAAAAGTAAAAATGGAGTTACCATATGATCCAGAAATTCCACTCTGGATATTTATTTAAAGGGAATGAAAACACTAACTCGACAAGATATCTGCACTCTCATGCTCATTGCATCCTTATTTATAATAACCAAGACATGGAGGCAACCTAAGTATCTATCCATGGATGAATGGATGAAGAAAGTGTGATGTGTGTGTGTGTGTGTGTGTGTGTGTGTGTGTGTGTGTCTATATACATATATATGGAAAACTTGCCATTTGCGACAACACTGATGGACATTGAGAGCATTATGTGAACCAAGTCAGGCAGAGAAAGACAAATACTGTATGGTCTCACTTATATGTGGAAACTAAAATGAAAAAGAAATAACCCAACTCATAGATACAGAGAACAGACTGGTAGTTGCCAGAGGTGGTGGTTTGGGGATGGACAAAATGGGTGAAGGGAGTCAAAAGGTACAACCTTCTGGTTATAAAATAAACAAGTCAGGGGGATGGAATTTATAGCATGGTGATTATAGTTGAAATACTATATCATATATTCAAATGTGTCTAAGAGAGTAGATCTTAAAAGTTCTCATCCCAAGAAAAAAATTTGTAACTGTGTGGTGATGGAAGCTAACTAGACATTGTGGTGATCATTGTGCAATATATACAAATATCAAGTCACTATGTATATATCTGAGACTAGTACTGGTACATGCCAATTATATAGCAATAAAAAAGAAAAACAATAGAAATATTTCCTTAACAAATCACCTATTTTTATAAAGCAAGTTAAACTATTTTCTACCCAAATACCTTCCTTAAATGGATTAATTGTTGTCTCCACAGCGCACTTTTATTGTATGTTTCCATCCCAAAGAAGCTGAAGTAGTGAGGATTACATTAAAGTTTAATGCAATACACTCCTGTGACTTTCCCGAAATAATAATAGCTAATCAAACTACAGTCCAAATCTCCTTCCTTTTTTCCAAAAGAGTCTATGACTAAATATAACCACATTATTTACTTTTGCTTATCTGCAAAACATTTTTGTAGAAGATACTGGTTGGTATTGGGGCACCCAAGTGGCTCAGTTGGTTAAGCATCTGACTTTTGGTTTCGGCTCAAGTCCTGATCTCACAGTTTCATGAATTTGAGCCCCATATGGGGCTCTGAACTGGCAGCATCAAAGCCTGCTTGGGATCTTCTCTCTCTCTCTCTCTGCCCCTCACCCATTCACGCTGTCTCTGTCTCTCTCAAAATAAATAAACTTTTTTAAAAAAAGATACTGATATTGCTGTATACAGATTTCATTTAAAAAGATAAGTCTGATGCCATCAAAACAATGAACACATTTTTGAAAGGAAAGGATTTTCTTTCAAATTAACATCTACAAATAGCCTATCATTTCACCTCTGTATTTTCCTATCAAAGGAAAGTAAGAGACACTTCTACATGAAAAATCAAGCAACCTTCAGAAGGGTAAATTGTTGGTAAAGTTGTTAAGAGTGGCACAGAGCACTGTGTGGAAGACACATACAAAACTCACCTAACACTCACATTGTCCTTGTATGATGGCATCGCCATAGCTTTTAAAATTATGAGGTAGTCTTTTATTAATGAACTTTGCAATATTAAAAGAAATTACTCCTATTCTGTCGGCAATGTGCATTCTTTGCATTATTAATCTCTCTAACCCCTTCATGTCCTTACTATCTAGCTATAAAAACACTTGAACAAATAATAGAGCCCAATAAAATCCTTCATTGCAAAGTCTAAGAAAAATGCTACATGAGGTCCAAGACAAGAATAAAAACATTCCCTATATTCCAAGGAAAACAGCATTCAGATTAAAGCCAATTTATAGTGAGGTGGTTTTACAGGGCTTTGTTTTTTCACTTCAACTTGGCCTTCTCGAAAGCTTGTGAAGGTTACAATGCTTATTCACAAGAGTCTCTTCATTATAAATGGCGAGATATGTCAGGACCAACAAAGCAATCTGCAAATTATTAGGCATTATATTCAGCCACGTAGTTATAATGTACAGTCCTCAGAAATGCTAAGGATGGATGGTGTATTCAAATGAATTGATGAAATAAATCATTTACTAGCTGAACTTTGATTTTACAGTATACTTTTTTCAATTTAAAGTTTCTTAACTCTCTGAAAACCTCCAAAGTGTAATGCCAACCCATTAGCAATCACCAAACTCATTTAATTAAAATCAAACATATTTGAATTTATTTATTCAACTTTTACCAGATCTATTATTTCTCCATCCAGTATATTTTTTGTTCTACACCATTGGTCTCAAATATCCATTCCAAGAATTCTAAATGAGACTGATTAATTAAAAGGAGGCCAAGAAACAAATTCAGTCAAAACTTTTGCATTGTACTTTTCAGCAAGTTCACATTATCAATTGCCTACAAAATGAGTCCTTAACAATTAATTCACCCATGAAAACAGCATAGAACAATGCATCAATGAAAAAAGAAAGCAGAAAGAACCTTCCAGCAGCTATCAATGGATAAACCAAGTCACCAATAATGGCTGGTTAATTCCACACTTCAAAAACCTGAATATTTACACTTGAAATTTGCTTGCCTTAAATTTTCAGTTAAAAGAGGGAATAGTTTGGAAAATTCACATTAAAATTTTTTGTCTATACTAAATATATCATACAGATTCATAAAGTAAAAGCAGGGAATCCAGATTTCACAAATTAATGAACAAAGCATGTACATCATTATTATCAAAAGGGTGCTGATGATTGAGTAGCAACTGCGTGTCCGTGACCATCATAGCACAAATCTAACCTCCACATACTTTTACTATCATAGTGCAAATCCAAGGTTTGTTTGTGAAAGTCACAAAGATTCCATGGAGTTGTCCCAGAAAAAAAAAGGTTTTAATTCATTCATTTAAAAATGTTATGCTTTGGGTATCATGCCATGTCATGGACTGTCTGGGCTTCAGGGAGAAGAAAGACAAGACTCTGCTCTCATTAGCCTAGGGTGAGTAACAAAAAGAAATATGGCTTCAAAAGGACTTTGTATTTGATCTTCCACCTTGTGAAATAAGCAGGGCAGTTATTTCTAATCCTGGCTTACCCACTAAGAATCCAAAACCCTGGGAAGAAGAACCACTTTTTCTTTAACTCCATTATTATGTGGAACAACTTTTACTTGAACAAAATTCATCCATCTCTGAGTTCAAGATTATTGTATACGCCCCTGTAGTTTACCAAGATTAAAACTAGAATGATTTGTAAATGTGCTTACTGATCAAAGAAGCCATAAAATTTAAGAGCTAGATAGCAGCTTGCTTCCTTAGAGAATAACTTTGTTATTTTAGACAGGGAAACTGAGAACCAGGAATCTGATCAAACCATACAGCTATCTAGAAGTAAAATTAGTATGGGAAGCAAGGCCTCCAAAAAAGATGAGTGACATTTCCAGAATACTACATTGTACCCCAAAGTTTCATGCTTTCATAGATACCAGAATGTTTCCTAAGAGCACAGGATATTATTCATGTCCTCTCTGGAGAAGAATATTGCTTTTCATAAAGCCTAAAATAGCCTAGAACCTCCTTTGAAAAGCAGGTGAAGATAAAATAAAACCTGCATTCAATGGAGGTAATGTGTTTCCTTAGCTAATAAAAAAAAACCAATGGCAAAATCATTTCACATGACTTGAAAGGAATAAAATATTACTCAAGTTGCAATTATCTGTAAAGAACAGTCATTCCCTAAAACAGCACCTTTGAGGAAATTGATTGTTTCTTTATGCCCTTTGTTTATACATTTTTCTTAGACTTAATGTCTGACAAGTGACCATTTCATTATCATAAGATGCCTCTTCTCTTTTCCAGAGTTGATTCCTTTCTTCTATGTACTTAACAATAGCAATAGGGTTCATATCTTTCAAGTACTTAAAGGAACCTTTGTTTCCAAGCCCAAAGTGGCTCTGTGGGTTTCCTGACCCAACATTTTGCCAGTTTCCCAAACATTTTGCTGTTGATAAGAGACCATGTATATTTGCTGAAATGCTCATCACATCTGTCTTGTTTTCTCCCAATGGTAAATAAAGAATTTGTATATCTTCCCAAACCAAGAGAGGAGAATCGTGGTTATGTACAAACAAGTTTATGGTCCAAGGAATTTTACCTAAGTAGTAATATTTTGGTTTGGGGAAGATCCCTGTTCATACCCCTTCCTTCTGCCTGGACCTATGCCAATCTATACAGATATCAATCTACTTACCTCAGAATGGAAGCCTCTCAGGATTTTTTTTTAAATGACACAGTGGTTAAGAGCATAGATGTGAAAACAAGACAACCTGAGTTTTAATCCCAGTCTATATAACTTTGTATGAAATACTTTTTACTTTTTGTATCTCAGTTACCTTACCTTCAAAAATCTCGATATTGTTCCTGCTTGATGTGATAATGCAATGAGATAATTCAAATAAATATTAAATTATACTCATTTGGGGGCTTAGAAGCAGTGCATAACAGAGTAAGATAGCAAAGCAAGTTAGCCATTAGAATTTCTTCGTATCTTTTCATCTGAAAAGCATTCAGGCTTTCTTTCACATGCCAGTGATTATATGCCTTGTCCTCCACTTTGCTTAATAGTTTTACAACCTCCAGGGTCATCTACCCTCTCTAAACTATATCTAAAAGGAATGATATCTGGGAAATAAGAGAGCTATCTGTTATTACTTGGTGGAAAGAACAGGATTTCTCTGTACTGCTGCCTCACCTCAGTTAGGAACAAGCATGGAATTCTTCTCTATCAAAGAGGCATGGTGAAACTTAGGAGAGCTAAATAGCAATAGTAAACGGTGTGCCTAATCTTTTCTGCATGGTAGGTGCTAGTCTAAGCACTTAACTCACTTGCATACTATGGGGCTAGTAGTAGAAATAGCATCCCAATTTTATAGAAAAAGAGTCAGAGGCAAAGCATCTTACCCAGAGTCACAAAGGTATCTCATATTCATAGCCTTGCTTTTCACTGCTCTATTACACAACCTCTCATTGTAAAAGGTCTCAGAGCAAATCTAGGATGATATAAATTTTTAGGAGAGCTGCCTGAGGATCCCTATCAATTCCATATTCTAACTGTTTGAGTCCTTTCAGCATCCACCTCTAGATATGAGA
Organism: Lynx rufus; assembly: GCF_022079265.1. Taxonomy (NCBI): domain Eukaryota; kingdom Metazoa; phylum Chordata; class Mammalia; order Carnivora; family Felidae; genus Lynx; species Lynx rufus. Next base: position 36,701,812 of record NW_025814834.1, on the reverse strand, counting down.
GTGCCTAGTCTTTAGATGACCCCAGACTCCAACCTTCAAGCCACCCAGAGTGACCCAAGATGAGCAGAGAGGAGCTATCCCCATCAATCCTTGGCCAACTTGCAGATTCATGAACAAAATAAATGCTGCCATTGTTTAAAGATACTAAGGTCTGGAGTTGTTATATAGCCATAGTAACCATTACAAACCCTCATGTGGGAGCAGTAGACTTATCTTAGGATAAGTGCAGTATATAGTAATTGCAACAGATAGTGAACAGGTACTCATTTTTTCCATGATCATCCTTACTGAGGACCACTGGACGGGAAAGAACTTTAGCCCAGAGACAACTACACACATGAAAAAACAATAAAGTCTATTCCCACCTTGCCCATCTCCGGAATATCACTGGAAACATACCATGCAAAACAAATAATAAGTACATGAAACTGGGTTACAGAATAGTAAAGATTATTTGGTGGAAGAAAAGGAAAATGGAAACAGAAAGAATAATTATTTTTAAAGACTCACTTTAATGAGCTTTACATCAGTTGTATATAATACTTTACATAATGTATTAATTATATTATTATGTATATCATGTATTTTGTATATAGTATTAATAGTTAACCCTATTAAGGAGGTATTATTATTATTTTACAGATAAAAGAACAGATAATGTTCAGGACCGTTAAGCAATTTGCTTAAAGTCATATAGCTACCAATCAAAGTCAGGTCCATCAGATTCTGAGATTAATAGAAAGCTGTTTTCTTCCATCTGAAATTCTGGATTTTTCTGCCACATTATGATAAATCCATCTTTCACCCCACCCCAATATAATAAAGCTGTTAGAGCTCTTCATTATCTAACCTGAGATACAGGGATAAAATATATATTTCAAACTTTAAAAGTAATACTTCCATTTTTCTAGAGAGAGAGAGAACAGTCTTTCCAGCACCATGCGAAGCATTGGCTAATGGCAGGTGGCATTAGGGACAAAGTTGAATGAACACAACATTAACAATTTACTGTAAATGGTTTTTCAATTGAGGAAAAAAGGAAATGCCAGAGGCTGTGGGTCAGAAGTCAACACCTGCCCCTTCCTCCCTGTGTCCACAGACTACAACATCTCATCTGCTGGGAAATCACGCACTCAGATGTCAGTCAAGCAAGGGAGCACCAGGCCTTCCTGCCAGCGACTGCCAGGTCTTACCTTCCTGAATGCCACTCAGCATCATTGTGTTCCTCAAAAGGACTCTTAACAACCCCTTACATGGTGGCAAAATAAAGGCTGAGTATGACTTTATTTGGGGAGCAAATGTTTTGATGCCTCATTGGTGCAAAGTGACATGTATTGCTTACCAACATGTGTTCACAGAAGTCCTAGGGAACATAGAATAGAATGTCCCTTTGTAAAATGTAAATATTTAGCAAATATTGAGTACTCACCATGTCTAAGAGCTGTTGTTTATTGATGAAAACAAGCTTGGGCTTCCAGCTTCTAGGGGATGATTTCCTTTTATCCAAAATCCTAGATGAACAACAACAAACTTTCTTATTGCCTCCATAGGACTGTAATAGAGAATCTTCCAGTCCCCAGTTCATTTAGAGGAGGTCCTTTTAATTCCAGCCTTGTATTGGTAGCTGAAGGGCTTATGGCCTTTACTGCTCTTTCTTAATAGAGATTAAAACTAAAGGTCATCAACTTTAAGACTTATATCTGGTTCCTATATCCTGTAAATTGTTCAGCATCACACCCTCTCTTACTTTGGGTTAACTCTTATTTCTCACTACTGTGAATTTCCCCATCTTGAATTTGAGCTCAATTAATTTATTTTAAATATTTAATTATTTAAGAATTTAATTATTATTAAAGTAATTTTAGTAAGCATTGGAAAGAACTTTTATACATTAGCTTAGGCTGCCTCAAGAGGGAGGGTATATGGGAACTCTCTGTACTTATCTTTTTTTGCAACTTTTCTGTAAATCTAACATTATTTCAAACTTAAAAATTAAAAACTTTTATATTTACATTCCTCTGGATTTTATGTTATAAGTAAAAATCATGGGGTTTGGGATCAAGCAGCCTGAAGCCTGGTTTCATCCTTTATTAGTTATGTGACTGGGCAAGTCACTTAATCTGTATTTTCTCTGTTGAATAGACAACCTACTTAATGGACCTATTACAATTTTACAATTAGACAAAATGTGTAACAATTCACATATATCAGTTCTTCTATCTCCACCTCTTATTCAAGAATATTGATAAACTGAAAATCACTACTTTCATGTGATACTTAACCAACTTACTCTCTTATTCTCAATAGTTGTTTGCTGAGTTTAGACATACTGAAAAGCTGAAGCTAATTTTCACAACTTAAGATGTATCTGGTCAGTGTTAGAAAAACCATTAAATAAACAATTTAAAATATGTAATAAAAATATATTTAAAAAATCAAAATGCCATATTAGAAAATACTCACTTCATAAAAGAAAGCAGCAAGGAAGGAAAAAAGAAACAAAAAAAAAAAATAGGAGACATACTGAAAACCAAAAGTAAAATGGTAGACATAAATCCCTCTCTATTAACACTAACATAAACGTAAATACATTAAACAATCCAATCAAAAGTCAGAGTCTGTCAGACTGGATTTGAAATATGATTAAACTATATGGTGTCTATAGGAAATACAGTTTAGATTCAAAGACACAAAAAGAATGAAAGTACAGTGATGGAAAAGACATATCATGCAATCATAAGAAAGCTGGAGTGTACTGATATCAGAAACAATAGATTTAAAAAATGTTATGAGAGATAAAAAGAAGCATTTTTGTAATAATAAAGAGTTGATCCAATTATAAACATACAGTTATCTAACAACAGAGCACCTAAATACATGTTGCAAAAACTAACCAAAATTAAGTAAGAAGTAGACAATTCAAAACTAACAGGTGAAGACTTCAAAGCCCTTTTTTCAATCATGACTAGAATAACTAGGCAGAAGATCAACAAGAAAATATAAGCTGCGGTCAACCCTGTAAGAAGATGAGGCCTAACGGATATCTATAAAACACTTTACCCAACAGCAATAGTATATACATTCTTCTCAAGTGACACAGCACATTCTCCAGGATAGACAATTTAGTAGGGCAGAGAATAAAAATTTAATACATTTTAAACTTTTAAACTGATACAAAGTATTTCTCCAATCATAATGGAATGGAATTAAAAATCACTAACAAAAAGAAACTTGGGAATCTCACCAATATGTAGAAAGTAAACAACATGTTCTTACATAACAGATCAAAGAAGAAATAAAAGGGGAAATCATAAAATACCTTTAATACTTTTAAATGAATGGGAATGAAGACTCTACATACAAAAATTATATAATGCTGCTAAAGCCATGCTTAGAGGAAAATTTGTAGTTTTAAATGCCTATATTAACAAAGAAGAAATATATCAAATCAATAATCTAACCTTCAATCTACGACAATGGAAAAGAAGAGCAAACCAAACCTAAAGCAGATAGAAGAAAGGAAGTAATAAAAATCACAATGAGCATTCATGGGATAGAAAATAGAAAAATAGAGAAAATCATTGACACCACAACTTGACTTTCTGAAACATCAATGAAATTGACTAATAATTAGCTACATTTACTGAAGGGATATGATTTAATTTACTGATATCAAAAATAAAAGACTTTGTTACTGACCTTACAAAAATAAAAAAAAATTATTATGAGCAACCATATGCCAATAAATTAGATAATAGATTTAATGAACAAATTTATAGACAGAAATAAACCACCAAAACTGACTCAAGAAATGAATACAAAATATGAATTATCTACAACAGGTAATCAGATTAGTAATAGAAAAAAAGTCCAACAAAGAACAACTCAAGGCCATATGGCTTCACTGCTGAATTCTACCATTTAAAGAAAAATTAATACCAATTGTTCACAAACTCTTCCAAAAAGAGAAGGGAAGGACACTTTTTATAAATCATTCTATTTAACCAGCATTACAATGTTTTTAAAAACATACAAAGACAACACAAGGAAGAAAACTATAGACCAATATCTCTTATGAATATGGAAACAAAAATTATCAACCAAATATTAGCAAACTGAATCTGGCAAAACACAAAAAGAATTATACATTGTGGATAAGTGGGATCTATCCAACCTATGCAAGGTTGGTTCAATATTCATAATGTAAGAGCCCACATCAATAGAATAAAAAGCAAACAAACACATAATCATCTTAATAAATGCAGAAAAAGCATTTGATAATATCCAATACCTTTTCCTGGTAACACTCAATGATATAAGAATAGAAGGGAACCTCCTCATCCTGATAAAAGGATTCTATGAAAAACCCACAGTAAACATTATATTTAATGATGAAAAGACTGGCTGCTCTCTCCCTTATATCAAAAACAAGAGAAGGATAGCCATTCCCAGTACTTCTACTCAAAATTATACTAATAGGCCTAGCCACAGCAATTAAGCAAGAAAAAACTAAAATATAAAGCATCCAGATTGCAATAGAAGAAATATAACTATCTCTATTTGGAGATGACATAGTCTTTTACATAGAAAATCCTGAGAAACCCACTTTTAAAAAACCTATTAGAACTAATAAACAAGTTCAGCAATGTTGTCATTTCAATGTACAAAAATAAATTGTATTTCAATACACTCTCCATAAATAATCCAAAATTTAAATTAAGCAAATAATTCCATTTATAAGAGCATCAAAAAGAATAAAATACTTAGGAATAAACTAAAAAAAGACATACACAACTCAGACTTTGAAAACTAGAAAATATTGTTGAAATAAATTAAAGAACAACCTAAATGAATGGAAAAACATCCCACGTTCATGGATCAGAAGACTTAATATTGTTAAGATAGCAATACTCCCCAGATTTATTGATTCAGTGTAATCCCTATCAGAATCCAGCAGATATCTATGCAGAAACTAACAAGCTTATTTTAAAATTTACATGAAATTATAAAGGATCAAGCATAGCCAAAAGATTCTTTAAAAACAACAAAATATGAAAGACACACAGCTCAATCTCAAAACTTATTACTAAGCAATGATAGGGGTGCCTGGGTGACTCAGTCAGTTAAGCAGCTGATTCTTGGGTTCCTGATTTCAAACCCTGCATCGGTCTCTGCACTCACTGCACAGAGCCTGCTTCAGATCCTCTGTCTCCCTCTTTCTGCCCCTCTTCCCTCCCTCCCTCTTTCCCTCTCTTTCTCTCAATAATAAACAAATGTTAAAAAAAAATAAGCATTAATAACCATATAACCATGACAGTGTAGTATTGGAATAAGGATAGATATATAGATCAATAGAAAAGAATAGACAGTCCAGAAATAAACTCCATTTGTATATGGTCAACTGGTTTTTGACAAGAGTACCAAGTCCACTGTTGAAATGTCTTTTCAATAAATAGTGCCGGGATAATTATAGCAAAAGAATGAAGTTGGACCCTTACTTCACATAACTTTAAAAAGTAACTCAAAATGTTCAAAGACTAAATATAAGAGCTAAAACTAGGGGCTCCTGAGTGACTTAGTCAGTTGAGACTCTTGATTTAGATTCAGGTCATGATCCCAGAGTCTGGGAATCAAGCCCTGCATGGGCTCCACACTGAGCATGAAGCCTATTTAAGATTCTCTCTCTTTCCCTGTGGCCCTCTCCTCTGCTCTTGCTCTCTCTCCCTCTCTCTCAAAAAATAAAAATAATTTTTAAAAGAGCTAAAACTATAAAACTCTTAGAAAAAAACACTAAGACAAATCTTCATGAACTTATATTTGGCAATGATTTCTTATATGACACCAAAAGCACAAGAAACCAAAGAAAACACACACAAAAAAATCTGACCTCATCAAAATTGAAAATTTTTGTGCATAAAAGAATATTATCCAAAAACGTAAAGACAATCCACACAATAATAGAAAATATTTGTAAATCAGATGTTAATTAAAGGTCTATTTTGAAGAATAAGTAAAGAACTTACAACACAAAAACAACTCAATTTTTAAAAGGGCGAAAACCTTGAAGAGACATGTTACCAAAGAAGATATACAAATGGCCAAAAAGCACACAAAATAATGCTCGATATCATTTGTCCTTATGGAAATTCAAAACCACAATGATATGGCACTTCATGCCCTTTGAGATGGCTATAATAAAAAAAAAAGGAAAGAAAAGATAAAAAACAAAAATAAGCATTGACAAGAATGTGAAGAAGCTGGAACCCTCACACGTCTCTGATGAGAATGTAAGATAGTGGAGTCACTGTAAACAATTTTATGGTTCTTCAAAAAGTTAAACAGAATTACTATGTGATCCAGTGATTTTACTTCTAGGTGTATACACAAAAGAATTAAAAACAGGTGTTCAAACAAAAACTTGTGCACAAATAGTCATAGCACTATTTCAATAGCCAAAAGAAAATACCCAAATGTCCATCAACAGAAGATTAAGCAAAATGTGGCATATATACATACACTGAAATATTTAGTCATAAAAAGGAATGAAGTATGGATACAACATAGATAAACCTTAAAAATAATATGCTAAGTGAAAGAAACCAAACATAGACACAATGACCACATATTATATGTTTCCATTTATGAAACATCCAGAACAGAGAAATCTATAGAGACAGAAAGTATAATAGTAGTTGTTTAGGGTTTGGGAGATTGGGGTTATGAAGATGATAGATAAAGGGTAGAAGATTTCTGTGTTGATGAAATATTCTATAACTGACTATAGTAATGGTTGTATATATCTGTGAATGTACTGAGAAAACACTGAATTGTCGACTTTACATAGATAAATTATATGGTATGTGAATTATGTCTCCGTTAAGCTGGCTTTTTAAGGGGGTAAAACCTCTAACGCCATCAATAATCACCTGAGCTATCTTTTCAGAGAAGCTGGTACCTTCCCAAAGACTTTGTCTCTCTGTCTCTGTCTCTCTCTGTCTCTCTCTCTCTCTCTCTCTCTCACACACACACACGCATGCCCTCATGTCAAAGTGACTTAAATGAAGCTCTGAGGGACCTAAGTAGAGCAACAGTGGATATGTATGCAGGGAGAAGCTTCAGATTAAATCATGCACATACTATGTGATTTGCCTGGGTCTGATACAGTCAGTTGAGTTTAAGAGCTGAGGCCAGCCTTTGTCCAAATTAGAAAGCCATCTTTCCCTGAGAATCTGGTCTACTCCCCCAGAACCTAGCCTTTGTGGAACTTTTCCCCTTAACTGGTTAACAGGAAATCCCTACAAAAGGGTTAAAGGACAATTTAGGTCCGAGCCTTAATGGAAAGTGTGGCAGGTGAGTGTGTGTGGGAAGGAGCAGGAGGTTGTTCTTTGCCTTCTATAACAAGCCTCTGAAGAAACTTTGCTTAGTAATTAAGAAAGTGATGTTTTGAGAAGGGGGCTATTCCATCAAGTAGGATGAAATGTTTCCAGAGGCCTTTGGTTCCTGTATGCTCATGTAACACAGTTGTCACCAAGAGTCCTGACATGTCCTTCTTCCTTCAATGGACTCTGCTGAGCTACAGCCACCTTGATGTATCCATGCAGTGGAACAGCCTTCTCCCCATCCCAACACATTTACCCAAAAGTATTCACCACACTCATCCATTTAAAGAAAAATAAAAGAGGAAATCTTAAACACACTGTTTCTGAAGGGTGGTTAACTCTTGATGTTCACTTGACATTATAACAAACTACTAAAGAAATATCCATAGGCAAGATTCTTCTGGAACTAGGTTAATATCTAAATAGTTGGAAAAACATGCATTTTTGGTCCTCTTGTTGAGAACTATACAAGACCACACAAAGTTAAAGTATAGGATGTCCATAAGTATACATGTATGGGCAAATATACATAATGCCATCAAAGATATGTTTAATCTATTAAATTAAAATGTGATCTATGCTTACAGACTTTATGAGCACCCTGAAAATACTCAGATATGAAACATGATGAAGATTGCCTTATACCCATCCTAAAGATGGTTTCATTTCTTTTTTTTTAACAGAATTTACTTTATTTAAATCCAAGTTAGTTAGCATATAGTGTAATAATGGTTTCAGGAGTAGAACTCAGTGATTCATCACTTACATATAACACCCAGTGCTTATCCCAACAAATGCCCTCCTTAGTATTCATCACCCATTTAACTCATCCCTCCATTCACCTCCCCTCCAGCAACCCTTAGTTTGTTCTCTGTATTTAAGAGTGTCATGGTTTGCCTCCCTTTCTGTTTTTATCTTATTTTCCTCCCCTTCCCCCATGCTCATCTGTTTTGTTTTTTAAATTCCACATGAGTGAAATCATATGGTATTTGTCTTTCTCTGACTTATTTCACTTAGCATAATACGCTCTAGTTCCATCCACATTGTTGCAAATGGCAAGATTTCATTCTTTTTGATCACTGGGTAATATTTCATTGTGTGTGTGTGTGTGTGTGTGTGTGTGTGTGTGTGTGTGTACAACACATCTTCTTTATCCATTCATCAGTCAATGGACACTTGGGCTCTTTCCATACTTTGGCTACTGTTGATAGTGCTGCTAAAAACATTAGGGTGCACGTGCCCTTCAAATCAGTAGTTTTGTATCTTTTGGATAAATACCTAGTAGTGTAATTGTTGGGTCATAGCGTAGCTCTATTTTTAATTTTTTTTTTAATTTTTTTTTCAACGTTTTTTATTTATTTTTGGGACAGAGAGAGACAGAGCATGAACTGGCTGAAGTTGGATGCTTAACCGACTGCGCCACCCAGGCGCCCCTATTTTTAATTTTTTGAGGAACCTACACACTGTTCACCACGGTGAATGCACCAGTCGGCATTCCCACCAAAAGTGCAAAAGTGTTACGTTAAAGGTAATTGCAGAACCACAAAGCCTGAGGAGATGCTCAGGTTTTATTGATATTCTGATAAGGAATTAAAGCAGAAGGTTTTATCTCATAGAACACAGAAAAACTTTATCACAAAAACATATAAAATATAAAAATAACAATCTCCACTATACCTGCCTAGCACAGCTTGAAGTCCACCATCTATCCCTTGAGTATCCTCAACTCCTTGGACAATGTGAGTTCACTTGAGCAAACCTCAAACCTAGAACTAATTTCTTCCTAGTGTCTATACCCACACCTAAATGACTAATTCCACAAGAGAAAACATAGTAACAACTTTTGTAGTTTGTTACCACCACAAATTCAGTCACTCCTTTATTTGTTCCACAAGTATATATTAGAAAGTGTATTATGTTCAAGATACTAGAGATAGAGCAGTGAACAGCAGCTAGCACTTGTGTGGCACACATGTTTTACATACATGAGTTTACGTAATTCTCATAATTCTACCAAAAATATTTTTAATACTTATATTTTATAGATGAAGAAAGATAAGCAAAGAAATATTATATAATTATCCAAGTCTCAGAGCTAGTGTAGCCCAAGAAGGGATCTGAACCTAGAAAGGATGGCCCAAGAGTCCAGAGCCTTACCCTCTCTGCTATATTCCCTCTGATTTCTGGGGTCCCAGAACATAAAGCCTATCAAGGAATAAAGATATTAGGCAAGTAATTCATGAAAAGAATGTTACTAAAGAGAATGTAGTGGGTGCTTGGGAATGCACAGGCAATGGGAATTAACGTATTCTAGGTATTCAGCAAAACTATACCACTGCCTGAAAATTCTGAAAGATTTCCTTTATCTCTCTCTTTGGACCCCCCCAGTGGCTATTTTAAACATGTCCCAGCCTACCCAAACTACCTTTCTTCTCTTGTATATCAAGTTTATCACTTCTCACTTAAAAGATCCTTCAACTTACTAACTTTAAACCTATATATTTTTCTATATCTAGAACTAATGTTCAGTCAGGAGACTCTTGGTTCAGCCATTCAATACTAGAACATAGGCATCCACCCATGGGATCTCCAGCCCTGGTCCATACTCTCTCTACCAGGACTCCCAGTGCTATCTATCTTCCAACAAAAGATCTCTCTCTTTTTTTAATGTTTATTCATTTTTTCTGAGAGAGAGAGAGACAGAGCACAAACAGCAGAGGGGCAGAGAGAGGGAAGATGCTCCAGACTCTGAGTAGTCAACACAGAGCCTGATGCAGGGCTCGAACCCATGAACCATGAGACCATGACCTGAGCCGAAGTCCAATGCTTAACCAACTGAGCCACCCACGTGCCCCCAAAGTCCTTCCTCTTGAAGGAGATGTTTCCTTCCTCAGAGGACACCTTGTGGCTTTCTGCTATTTGCACTATATGCCATATCCCTAAACAATATTACCCACATTTACAACTTCAACTAAAATCCTCAAACTAATGGCTACCAAATCTATGTCTCCAACCCAGGCCATCCTTCCAAATACCAGCCCTTCAGGTCCAACACCTACTGAATAAACTTTTATAAATCATAGGCAACTCAAACTTTCCATGTGATCATCACTGTGCACTCACCTCCTAAACCTATCTTACGTTGTTTATGTCAGTGAATAGTTCTAACCCTATCCAGTTGTCCAAACCAAATATCATTCTTAAAAATTATCTTTTATGTAACTTTTATGTATTTGTGTTATGTATTTGTGTTAATTCTCCTTCCTAAAGCTCTCGAGTTTGATGGTTTCCATTACACCACAATTACCATAGTCCAAGCCATTATGTAATGGAATACTACTCAGCAATGAAAGAGAATGAAATCTTGCCATTTGCAGTTATGTGGATGGACCTAAAGGGTATTAATGTAAGCAAAATAAATCAGTCAGAGAAAGACAGATATGATAAGATTTTGTTCATGTGTGGAATTTGAGAAACTCAACAGATGAACATAGGAGAAGGAAGGAAAAATAAGAAAAAAAACAGAGAGGGAAGCAAACCATAAGAGACTTTTAAATACAGAGTGAGGATTGCTGGAGAGGAGGTGGATGGGGGGACAGGTTAAATGGGTGATTGGCATTAAGGAAGTACTTTTTGGGATGAGCACTGGGTGTCATATTAAAGAAATGAATCACCGGGTTATGCTCCTGAAGCCAAGCTGTATATTAACTAACTTGAATTTGAATTTTAGAAATAATTAATAAATAATTTTAAAAAGCTTCTTAACTATAATATCTATCATCTTTCCCTTCACAATACATTATCCTCTCTGCATCAAGAGCAATCATCTTATAATGCAAATGGACTTGTTTCTTTTGGTTTAATATAATTCATTGGCAACTATCTCTTTTAGGATAATAGACAACATCTTTTCCTTAGCTTAGAAGCATCTTTATAATCTAGCTCCACTTTATGTTCTGGTCACTTTGAACTTTGTTTTATTTGCCTGAACAAGAAGAGAAGCTTGGCTTATTTATTATACATCTCTTTCATTGCCTTAACTTTTCTACCTCTTTTTTTGCCAAGCTAACTCAATTTCACCCTTCAGGGCCCAAGTGTCACGTAGTCCAGCCATATAATGAAATAGGTATCCTTCATATGCTCTTTAAATTCCTGCACCTCTGCTATCTAGTAGTCCACATGATTATAATTTCTGTTTACACTGCCTGTGTTTCTTCCTCAGTCTTAAGCACCAGGAGAAAAGATACCACATCTGTTTTTTTCTCTGTATTCCCAGTGACAGTGCTTGACATAGAGTGAGCACTCAATAACTAATTATTGAAACAAGAAATAAATGATAAATTAAGAAAGTGTCTGTAATGAACTAAATTTATCCCCCCAAAATTCATAGACTGAAAACCCTAACCACAATGTAACTATTTAGAGATAGAGTATTTAGGAAGGTAATTAAGGCTAAATTAAGGCTAAAGGTCATAAGTGTGCACCCCTAATCTGATAGGATTGGTATCTTATAAGAAGACAAAGAGATCCTACTAAGCTCTCCTTATTCCACTCACAGAGTAAAAGATATGTGAAAACAAAGCAAGAAAGAAGCCTTGGGGCAAGCCCTCATCAGAAACCACCCCTGATGATACCTTGACTTTGGACTTCTAGCCCCCAAGATTATGAAAAAATTAATTTTTGTTAAGCCATACAATCTATGACATTTTGTTATACATCCTTTCAGACTGTCCCAGCTCCTAAGTATCTCATAGTGTAGAGGAAGATATTTAAATCAACAAACTCAATACTACGCAATATGTTTTATAATAGAGGTATGTACACATGCTTTGAGGATACAGGAGACAGAAAGATAAATTACAAAAGGATTACAAGAAAAAAAAGAAAGAAGCTGCTAAAAGAATTTCTTTAGGAAGAAGGAAAAATGGTAACAGATGGAAACTTGGATTTACACAAAGAATTAAGAGTGACAGAAGTGGTAAATATGTGAGTACATTTTTTTATTCTCATTTTTAAAAACCTATTTAAAAGATAATTGACTGTTCAAAGAAAAATAATAATGTATTTCAGCACAGAGAACTAAAATGTGTGATAGCAATGAATGGAAGGGAAAAATGGAATTGCAGTTGAGCCTGTAATAACATGAGTTTGAACTGGTCCACATATATGTGAATTTTCTTTTTTTTTATAAATACAGTACAGCACTGCAAGTATATCTACTCAGGTTTTGAATCACACAGATTTGAACTGTGCAGGTCCACAGAGAGGTGGATTTTCTTTTTATATATTGTTATGTAAATACATTAATACAGTACAGTACTGCAAATGTACTTTCTCTTCTTCATGATTCTCTTACTAACATTTTCTTTTCTCTACCTCAACTTATTGTTAGAATATACCATATAGCACATATAACATACAAAACAGATGTGAATCAGCTATTTATGTTATTAGTAAGGTCTGGTCAATAGCAGACTAATGGTGTTAAGGTTTGGGGGGAGTCAAAAGCTATACATTGATTTATGACTGCTGGGGAGTCAGTGTCCCAATCCTACATTGTTCAGGGTCAACTATATGTTGTTTTATGTTTTTTTTATATTATAGATGCAGTAGTAAGAATACTTAGACCATGAAGATAAATATTCATTTCATGAAGCTTTCAATATGGTACTAAATAATAAAACAAAAAAGTATAACTAAATAAGTCAATAATAGAGATAAATATTCCTTTAATCCAAAAGGCTCAAAAAAGAAAAACAAATAGCAATATGATAGATAGAAATCTAAGCACATCTATAATTACAATAAATGTAAATAATTTAAGCATTTTAAATAAATGGTCATGATTGTTACAATGCTTTTTGAAAAACAAGACCTAAACATGTACTGTGTACAAGAAACCCACTTTGAATAAAACCTACCTTGCATAAAAACTCTGATAGGTTAAAGTCAAATAAAGGATTAAGTTATATCATGTAAATAGTATTTTTTAATATAATTTATTGTCAAATTATACAGTGTGTAAAGTGTGCTCTTGGTTTTTGGGGTAGATTCCCATGGTTCATCGCTTACATACAATACCCAGTGCTCATCCCAACAAGTGCCCTCCTCAATGCCCATCACCTATTTTCCCCTCTCCCCAATCCCCCCATCAAAAACAAAAAAAAAATAGTTACAAAGAGGGAGGAAGAGAAACCATAAAATACTCTTAAATACAGAGAACTAATAGTAATTTTTAAAAACTAAAGTGGTTATATTAGTACCAGACAAGGAAAGTTACCAGAGATATTAAAGGACATTCTATCAAGGAAAAATAATCAATTCATCATGAATACATAGCAATCCCAAATTTGCATAAATTCAATAAGAGAAATTCAAAATTTATAAATAAAAAACTATGAGACAAAATAGGCAAGTGTACAATTATAGTTGGAAAGTCCAACACCACTCTCTTTGTAATTAACACAACAAAAATATGATAACTCAGGAAGGATAAATAAGAAAATTAATAATTAACTTGGATAACAGAAAACTCCTCAAAAATCTACATATATATACATTGCTTTTCAGGATGCATTGATATTTACCAAAAAAGTCCATTTTCTGGTAAATAGATTAAATCCAGTGATTTATTCCTACCAGCTTTTATGACCTGATTTATATCTCCCCCTAACTCCATATTCCTAACTACATATTCCATACTAATAGTATCTTTTTAATGTTTATTAATTTTGAGAGAGAGAGAATGTGTGCACATGTGAGCAAGGGAAGAAAAGAGAGAGAGAGGGAGAAAGCATCCCAAGTGGGCTCCATGATGCAAGGCTTGATCTCTTGACCACGACCTGAGCCAAAGTCAAGAGTTATATACGCTTAACCACCTGAGCCACTCAGGAGCCCTTCCACCACAATAGTATCTTAAAATGGGTCTCTGAGTGTCTGTATAATAATAGATGTTATCCACATGGCCTCACTTAATTAAAAAAAATATATATATATATACACACACACACACACAGATACATATATAAATAATCATGGAGGCTTATATATGTGGCTTATTATGCATATATATGAAATATATATATTCCTTAAATCTAGTCATGGAGAACCAAGATCAAAGGTATCACAATAGCAGCAAGTGTAAAAAGCATGTAGATCTTGCTTCCTACATAAAATGAACCAGAGATCCTTGAATAATTGGTTTATTCCAAGGCCTGAGAAGGCAAATTTGAAAATAAGCCTGTAATATCTAGTAGTAACAAAAGTAAAGAAGTACTTACAAAAATGATGGAGCATATTGAAGTACACAGCAGCCAACCTGAGTTTTCCTAGCTACACTGAAACAACTTGAGCAAAGAGCATAAATACTCTAATGATTTAAATGATTTAGTAAATAAATGAGGGAGAGGGGACCACTTTTTCTCATAGAAATATTCCAATTAATAAAAGTATAAGACTGATCAAAATGGAAAATCACCATTAGTATACCATATTTATGTCTGATGCAGGAAATATATGTAGGCAAGATCCATCAATTTTTTTAAGATTTAATTTTGTAGACAAGTTTTAGGTTCATAGCAAAATTGAGAGCAAGTACAAAGACTTTCCTTATACTCACTACCCTTATATATGCATATCTGTCCTCATTATCAACCCCACCAGAGTGGTACGTTTGTTACAAGTGGTGAACCTACATTCCACATCATAATCACTGAAAGCCTGGTTTTCATTCTTAGTGTTGTACATCATATGGGTTTGGACAAATGTATAATGACATGTGTCCATCATTACACTATGACATAGAATATTTTAATTCCCTAACATTTGTATAGTCTCAAATAATCTCTCCACAATATTTAGTAATTACAAAGGGAAGAATGGTAAATTTAGAGTGGAGAGTTTTCGAAGATGATGCCTTAACCAACTAACTGAAGTTAACATCACACTGGAATGTTACCATAGTAATAAGTATGCTCTGATATCATGCACTTAGAAGGACATAGCACCTCTGTAATATCTTTTTCGGTAACCACACCTCAATCTTATTTTAAGAAAACAACAGACAAATCCAAATAGACAATCAACAAAATAACTGACTGATATACTGCAAAAGCATCAAAGTTGTGAAAGACAGGAAAGATTGAGAATTGTCACAGATCTAAAAAACTAGAGACTTAACTAAATACAACACGGGATCCAGGACTGTATCCTGGAATAAAAAACGTACATTAGTAGAAACACTGGAGAAATCTAAATGTGTTCCATAACTTAGTTGACAGTATTGTATCAAGGTTAGAATTCTTAGTTTTGATCATTGTTCTATGGTTATATAAGATGCTATGTAATGGGAATCTGAATGTACATGGGAACACTCTATACTATTTTTACACTATTTCTGTAACTCTAAAATTATCTCAAAATTAAAACTGAAATAAAATATCACCACGTGTTTTTTGGTAGAAATTGGCAAACTGATTTAAAATTTACAGGAGAATGCAAACACAGAATACACAAAATAATTTTGTAAAGCATCAAAGTTGGAGGACTTGCACTAACTGATCTGAAAACATTACAATCTACATAATCAACTTAGGGCAGTGTTTGCATAAAGACAGACATATAGATTAATAGAACAGAACAATCCTGAAATAGACTCACAGATATACTGGCAATGGATTTTTAAGAAAAGTGTTTAGGTAATTCATGAAAGAAATAGTATGTTTTCTAAAACTGTTTCTGGAACAACTTGATATTCATATGGGGAAAAACAACATTCTTGCCTCACACCATTTGGAAAAAAATATCAAAATATATCACAGACCTATTTTTAATTTTTAAGGAATCTCCATACTGTTTTCCAACCTATACCAATTTACATTTCCACCACCAGCGTACAAGGGTTCCCTTTTCTTAACATCTTTATCAACACGTGTTATCTCTTATCTTTTTGGTAAAAGACCTCCTAGTAAGAATGAGGGGATAGCTCATTGTGGTTTTGATTTGATTTTCCCTGGTGGTTAGTGAAGTTGAGCACTTTTCATGTATGGGTTGGTCATTTATATAGCACCTTTGGAGAAATGTCTATTCAGGTCTTTTGCCAATTTTTTAGAGTCAGATTATTTCTGCCTTCTGCTATTAGAGCTGTAGAGTTCCTTGTGTAGTTTAGATATTAGCCTCTTATCATACATGGTTTGCAAATATTTTCTCCCATTCCATCGTTTGTCTTTTCATGTTTTTATTATTTACTGTGTATAAGCTTTTTAGTTTGATGAAGTCCTCCTTGTTTATATTTGCTTTTGTTGCCTCTGTGTTTGGTGCCATATCTAAAAAAAATCATTGCCAAGATCAATGTCAAGGAGCTTATCCCCTATGTTTTTTTCTGAGATTTTTAAGGTTCTAGGTCTTACATTCAAGTCTTTAATCCATTTTGACTTGATTTTTGTGCACAGTGTAAGGTAAGGGTCTGTCACTTTTTGCATATGGATACACGGTTTCCTAAATATCATTTTTTGAAGAGACTGGCCTTTCCCCATTGTATGTTCCTGATGTCCTTGTCAAAGATTAGTGGATCATATATGCATGGGTTTATTTCTGGGCTCTCTATTCTATTCCGTAGGACTATGTATCTATTTATTATGCCTGTACCATACTGTTTTGATTACTATAGGTTTTTGTAATATAGCATGAAATAAGAAGTGCAATGTCTCCAGCTTTTTTCTTCTCTCTCAAGATTGCTTTGGCTATTTGAGGTCTTTTATGGTTCCATACATTTTTAAGATTTTTTTTTCTATTTCTGTGAAAAATGCCACTGAAATATTAATAGGGACAGCATTAAATCTGTAGATTGCTTAGACAGTGTGGAGAGTTTAACAATACTAATTCCTCTAGTCCAAGAGCACTGGATATCTTTCCACTTATTTGTGTCCTCTTCAATTTCTGTCATCCTTTTCAGTATGCAGGGCTTTCACTTCCTTCATTAAAGTTTTTTTTTTCCTGTTTTATTCTTTCTGATGTTATTGCAAATGGGACTGCTTTCTTAATTTCTCTTTCAGATATTTCATTGTTAATGTATGAGAATGCAACTGATTTTTATATGTTGATTTTATATCCTACAGCTTTACTATATTAATTAATTCATTTTTATTTCTTTTAACTTTTTAAAATTCCAGTAGTATTAGCATAATATTAGTTTCAGGTGTACATTACAGTGATTCAACAATACTATATTCTTATACTTATACATCATGATAAGTGTACTCTTTAATCCCCATAACCTATTTCACCCATCCCTCCACCCACCTCCCTTCTGGTAACCATCAGTTTGTTCTCTATAGTGAAGAGTCTGTTTCTTGGTTTGTTTCTCCCTTTTTTTATATTTTCTCTTTGCTCATTGGTGTTGTTTCTTAAATTATACATATGAATGAAATCATACAGTATCAGTCTTAATCTGACTGGCTTATTTCACTTAGCATTGTACTCTCTAGCTTCATCCATGTTGTTACAAAGAGTAAAATTTCATTCTATTTTATGGCTGAATAAGAGTCCATTGTTAGCATACCACATCGTCATTTATCTATCGATGGATACTTGGACTGCTTCCATAATTCAGCTATTATAAATAATGCTCCTATAAATATAGAGATGCATGTGTCTCTTTGAATTAGTGTTTTTGTTTTTTTTTTCAATGCTTATTTATTGAGAAAGAGAGAGAGCATGCAGGTATATGTGTGCAAGTGGGGAAGGGGCAGAGGGAGAGGGACCCAGAGAATCCCAAGCACAGAGCTGACAGCACAGAGCCCAACACTGGGGCTCAATCTCACAAACCATGAGATCATGACCTGAGCTGAAATCACAAGTTGGATGGTTAACCAAGTGAGCCACCAGGTGTCCCAGTGTTTTTGTATTTTTGAGATGAACAGTAGTGCAATTAGTACATCATAGGGTAGTTCTATGTTTAACTTTTTTAGGAAACTTCACACTCTTTTCCAAAGTGTCTGCACCAGTTTGAACTTCCACCAACAGTGCAGAAAGGTTCCTTTTTCTCCACATCCTTGCCAAAACTTATTGTTTCTTGTGTTGTTGATTTTATCCATTCTGACAGGTGTGAGGTGATATTGCAGTTTTGGTTTGTATTGATAATGAGTGATGCTGCGCATTTTTTCATGTGTCTGTTGACCATCTATATTTCTTCTTTGGAGAAATGCCTGTTCATGTCATATGCCCATTTTTTTAATTGGATTGTTTTTCAGATGTGTGTTTTATGAGTTCTTTATATCTTTTGGATGCTAACCCTTTATTAGATATGCCATCTGAAATGTCTTCTGCCATTCCATAAGTTGCCTTTTAGTTTTGCTGATTGCTTCCTTCACTGTGAAGAAGTGTTTTGATGTAGTACCATCAGTTTTTTTTTCCCCCTTGCCTCAGGAGACATGTCTACCAAAAAAAAATTGCTACATGTGATGTCAATAAATACTGCCTGTGCTCTCTTTGAGGATTTTATAGCTTCAGGTCTCACATATAGATCCTTAATTCATTTTGAATTTATTATTGTGTACGGTGTAAGAAAGTGGTCCAATTTCATTCTTTTGCATGTAGCCATCCAGTTCTCCCAACATCATTTGTTGAAAATGCTTTTTCCCATCGCATATTCTTTTGTCCTTTGTCAAAGCTTAATTGACCACATAAATGCAGGTTTGTTTCTGGGTTTTCTATTCTCTTCCATTGACCTACATTTCTATTTTGTGCCAGTACCATACTGCTTTGATTATCACAGCTTTGTAGTATAACTTGAAGCCTGGACCTCTGATACCTCCAGCTTTACTTTTCTTTTCAAGATTGTTTCGGCTATTAAAGGTCTTAAGTGGATCTACACAAATTCTAGAACTGTTTGGTCTAGTTCTGTGAAAAATGTTGTTGGTATTTTGATAAGGATTGCATTAAATCTATAAATTGCTTTGGGTTGGACATTTTAACAATATAGTTCTTCCAATTCATGACCATGGTATATCTTTCCACTTGTTTATGTCATCCTCAATATATGTCATCAGTGTATCATAGTTTTCAGAGTACAGGTCTTTCCCCCTCCTTGGTAAGATTTATTTATAAATATTTTATTATCTTTCATATGATTGCAAATGGCATTGCTTTCTTAACTTTTTTTTCTGTTACTTCAGCATTAGTTTATAAAAATGCCATGGATTTCTATACATGATTTTGTATCATGCAATCTTACTAATTCATGTATCTGTTCTAGTAGTCTTTTAGTGGAATCTTTAGGGTTTTCTATATACAGTATCATGTCTTCTGCAAGTAATGAAAGTTTTTCCTTACCAATTTTGATGCCTTTTTTTTTTCCTTCCTTTTTGTCTGACTGTAGTGGCTAGAAATTCTAGTACTGTGTTAAATAATAGTGGTAAGAGTGGACATCTCTATCTTGTTTCTGACCTTAGGGGACATGCTCTCAGTTTTTCACCATTGAGTTTGATGTTAGCTGTGGGTTTTTCCTATATGGCCTTTATCATGTTGAGGTATGTTCCCTCTAATCATACCTTGTTGAGGATGGATGTTGTACTTTCTCAAATGCTTTTTCTGCATCTATTGAAATGATCATATGGTTTTTATCCCTTCTTTTACTGATGTGATGTAGCACATTGATTGACTTGTGAATACTGAACCACCCTTGCATTCCAGGGATAAACCCCACTTGATCATGGTGAGTGATTTTTTTAATGTATTATTGAATTTGATTTGCTAATATTTTGTTGAAGGACTTTTGCATCTATGTTCATCAGAGATATTGGCCTGGAGTTATCTTTTTTGTAGTCTCTTTATCTAGTTTTCTTATCAGGGTAATGCTAGTTTCATAGAATGAATTAGGATGTTTTCCTTCCTTTTCTATTTTTTGGAATAGTTTGAGAAGAATAGGTATTAATTCTTCTTTAAATATTTGATAGAATTTACCTGTGAAGCCATCTGTCCTGGAGTTTTGTTTGCTGGGATTTTTTTGATTACTGATTCATCAATTTCATTGCTGGTAATTGGTGTGTTAAATTTTCGATTTCTTCTTGATTCAATTTTAGGAGATTATGTTTCTAGGAATTTATCCATTTCTTCCACATCCGATTTGTGACATAATTTTTCACAATATTCTCTTACAAGCTTTTGTCTTTCTGTGGTGTCAGTTGGTATTTCTCCCTTTTCATTTCTGATTTTACTTAAGTCCTGTCTCTATCTGTGTTTCTGTTTTTGATGAATCTTGCTAAAGGTTAATCAATTTTGTTGATCTTTTCAAAGAACCAGCTCCTTGTTCATATCTGCTTTAATCGTTATTATTTTCTTCCTTCTAGTTTTGTATTTTGTTTGCTGTTCTTTTTCTAGTTCCTTTAGATGTAAGTTTAGGTTGTTTATTTGGGATATTGGGGGTTTCTTGACATAGGCCTGTATTGCTATCAACTTCCCTCTTTAATCATCTTTTGCTGTATCCCAAAGATTTTTGCAAAAATATTTGTGTTTTCATTTTAATTTCATTGTGTTTTCATTTTAATTTGTCTCCATGTTTTTTGGATTTCATCTTCAATATCTTCGATGATTTATCCATTATTTAGTAGCATGTTATTTAACCTCCATATATTTATGTACTTTCCAGGCTTTTTCTTGTGGTTGATTTCTAGTTTCATACTGTCATATTAAGAAAAGGTGCATGGTATGAGTTCAATCTTTTTTAATTTGTTGACAGTTATTTTGTGGCCTAATATGTGATCTATTCTGGAGAATGTTCCATGTGCACTTGCAAAGAATTTGTATTCTGTTGTTTTAGGATAGAATATTCTGAATATATCTGTTATAACCATCTGGTCCAATGTGTCATTCAAAGACAGTTTCCTTTTTGATCTTCTGTTTGAATGATCTATCCATTGATGTAAGTGGGGTGTTAAAGTCCCCTATTACTGGGTCAACTGGGTGGCTCAGTTGGTTAAATGACTGACTCTTGATTTCAGCACAGGTCATAATCTTATGGTCATGAGATAGAGCCCCACATCTATCCTGGGATTCTCTCTTTCTCCCTCTCTCTCTCTCTCTCTGCCCCTTCCCCTGCTTGTTCTCTCTCTCTCAAAATAAGTAAACAAAAAAATTAAAAAAGTCCCCTATTATTTTAGTGCTACCAATTATTTCCTTTATGCTTGTTATTAACTGCTTTATGTATTTGGATGCTCCCATGTTGAGTGCAAAAAATATTTACAATTGTTTTGCCCAATGTGAGTATTGCTACTCTGTCTTCTTTTCATTTCCATTTGCATGATAAATGTTTCTCCATCCCCCTTACTTTCAATCTTCATGTGTCTGTAGGTCTGAAATGAGTCTCCTGTAGGAAGCATATACATGGGTCTTGTTTTTGTTTTGTTTTAATTCATTCTGACACCCTATGTCTTTTGATTGGAGCATTTAGTCCATTTACATTTAAAGTAATTATTATTATGCATTTATTGCCATTTTGTTCCTTGTTTCATGATTACTCTGTAATTCTTCTCTGATCCTTTCTTCTCTTGTGCCTTTTCTCATGATCCATTTGCTTTCTTTAGTGAAATACTTGGATTCCTTACTCTTTATTTTTTCCTTATCCATTACTGTATTTTAATTTCCGGTTACCATTAGGTTTATATATAACATCTTCTGCATCTAACAATTTATATTAAGCTGATGGTCGCTTAATTTTGGACTCATTCCAAAAAGTTTTTACCCTTTGAATAATATCTCCAATTTTTCCTACTCCTCAGCTCCTGACAACCACCATTCTGCTGTTTCTATAAGTTTATTTTTTAATGTATATTCAACATGTAAGTGACATTATGTAGTATTTGCCTTTGTCTGTCTGGCTTATTTCACTTAGCATAATGTCCTCCAAATTCAACCGTAAATTGTGAATGGGAAGATTTCCTTCTTTTTTATGGCTAAATGATACTCCATTGTATATATGCACCCTATTTTCTTTATCCATTAATCTGTTAATGGACACTTAGGTTGTTTCCATATATTGACTATTGTGAATAATGCTGCAATGAACATGAGAGTGCACATATTTCTTCAAGATAGTTCTGAGGATCTAATGTAAAACATGGTGACTATAGTTAATAATACTGTATCATATACTTGAAATTTGTTAAGTGAGTAGATCTTAAACATCCTCACCACACTTACAAAAAAGGATAACTATGTGAAGTGATGGTGGTAAATATTTTATAACATACATATATCAAATCATGACATTGTATACTTTAAATGTATTTTGTCAGTTTTAACTCAATAAAGTTGGAAAATAATTTTAATTACATAATCTTAATATAAAAAATTACTGTAAAAAGTAATAACACACATACACACAAAACATCAAGATAGACCTAAACACAAAGGTTGAAATTTTAAGCTTCTGCACAGCAAAGGAAGCCATCAACAAAACAAAAACCAAATGAGAGAAGATATTTTCAAATGATATACAAAATAAAGGGTTAATAACCAAAATATATAAAGAACTTGTACAACTCAACACCAAAAAAAAAAAATCTGATTAAAAAAATGGACAGAGAACCTCGACATTCTTTTTCCAAAGAAGAAATACAGATGGCCAACTGCACATGAAAAGATGATCAACATCATTCATCATCAGGAATATGCAAATCAAAACTACAATAAGATATCATCTCACACCTGCTAGAATGGCTACAATCAAGAAGACAAGAAACAGCAAGTGTTGGTGATGATATGGCAAAAGGGAACTCTCATGCACTGTTGGTGGGGATGTAAATTGGTACAACCACTGTGGAACACAGTATGGAGGTTCCTCAAGAAATTAAAAATAAAATTATTATATGATCCAGCAAATCCATTTCTGGTTATATATCAAAACAAATTCAAAGCAGGATTGTGAAGAGATATTTGAACATCCATGTTCCTTGCAATATTATTCTTAATAGCTAAGAGGTAGAAGCAACATGTATGTCCATGAAAGGATGAGTGGATAAGGAAAATGTGATATATACATATAATAGACTATCATGAAGGTTTAAAAAAGAAGGAAATCCTGTGACATGCCATAAAATAAATGAACTATAAAATAAATAAATATGTTAAATGAAATAAGCTAATCAGAAATAGACAAATACTGTATTATTCCACTCAGATGAAGTATCTAAAGTACTCAGAAACATAGAAATAGTAAAAAGACAGGTGATTGCTAAGGGAAGAGTTAAGTGTTTAATGTGCAGATTTTCAGTTTTGAAACTAGAATTGACAAATTCTAGAGCTCTATTGCACAACAATGAAAATATACTTAATACCACTGAACTGTACACTTAAAAATGGTTTAAATGGTAAGTATAACATTATTTGTGTTTTTTTAATCACAATAAAACAATATCAAGAAAAAAAGTAATTAAAACAGGGTGAACATTTTTTCTTGTTATGTTTACCCTTGTTCATAGAGGATCTAAACGAGGTCCACATATCATATTTGGTTGCTATCTCTCTTAAGTCTCTCTGAATCCAGAGTAGTCTATTCTAAACTCTCCTCATGCCATTTATTTGACCTGTAATATATTTCTTATTATGGATGTGTCTGGGTTTTTTCCCTGTGGCATCAATTCATTTGTTTCTTTCTCCCATATTTTCTGTAAGTAGAAGTAAGCCCCTGTAGATTCAGTAAGTAGATTCAGGTTTACCATTTTTGGCAGGAGCAGTGTGTGGTGTTCTTTGTGTAGCATCACATCAGGCACCACAATGTCTGTTTCTCTTTCTTTAAGCTATGATTGATCAGTGGATTTGTGTAGTAATCTCCTAATTCCTCCATTATAAAGATTCCCATCAGCCTTTCACTTATTAGTTTCAGCCATTCATGATCGTTGCCTGAATTGTTGCATTAGTGGTACAAAATGTTGACTTTCTATCATTCTTTCCATTTTTACTACCTATACTTCTTTTAGAGGACTTTCCTACACTTACTGAGGCTATTGCTTAACTTGACACAATGGTTGTACAAGGAAAGCTTACTTTTTTTTTTTTTTAAATTTGTAAAAGAACAAAAAAAAAACCTGATGTTTTATCAACTGGCAATGCTGTTCACTGAATGGGAGGCAGTGAGGTTGGTGGGGATAGACAGGGAGCTTCTCTCTCTTGTTAGTTTATCTTTCTGTATTAATATATCATTCTGAATTAATAAATATACATCTACATTATCAAAAAACAATAAAGCAGATGGATAACCACAATGCCAATTTTATTACTAAGAAGGCAGATATTGAGAATGTGGTTGATATCATTGGTCTAGAGGATTCTAAATATGGGAGTCCAGTCTCAAGTAGTTCTGTCCCAGGATAGACTTCCTTATATAGGGACAGCCCTTACTGGTATCCTTATTGCATGACCAAATTCAGCATGGCCTTTGAGGCAGCTGGCTCCCAGGCAACAGGGGGAATGAGCAGGGTGGCAAATATATTCCCAGTTCTTCTCCCAAATTTACCAATCAGGCAACTTACCCATTTCTCAGTGTAGTATAACTGAGGGGGCTAGAGAGATGCCACAGAGCACACACTGCATGAGAGGAAACACTGAGGTGAGAGAGAAGAATTTGCCCCATAATAATGTTTATAGGTCTTAGGCTGTTAGCAGTGTCTTGTATGTCTGTCAGTTTTATTGTATTTTTCCATTAGTTTTGCTCTTAGTTTAGAAATGAGATAGGGGCACCTGGGTGGCTCAGTCAGTTGAGCATCCAACTCTTGATTTCAGTTCAGGTCATGATCTCTCAATCTTGAGATCGAGCCCCATGTCAGGATCCACACTGAGTGTGAAGCCTGCTTGGGATTCTCTCTCTCCCTCTCTTTCTCTACCTCCCTCCCTTTCTTTCTCTCTCTCTCAAAATAAACAAACATTTTTTAAAAATCTCTAAAAACAAGAAATGGGATTATTATGTCAGGGATAGGCAAACTTCTATAAAGGGACAGATGGCAAATAATTTATATCTTGTGGGCTATGTGATCTTTGTTTTAACTATTCAATTCTGACATTAATAGCATGAGAGCAGTCATAGACAATACATACAAATAAATGAATATGGTCATATTCTAATTACTTACAAAAACAGATAGTGAACTGGATATGACCCATGGGCCATAGCTGGCCAACCACTGTATTATATTTTAAATTTAGATTATTATTAGCAACTCAACAAATATTTAATGACAGATTTAAAATGTGCTAATTTTAATAACATTTTTAAGCATTTTTCTAAGTAATTCTGTATAAAATTTCAGCAAATATTATTAGAGAAAAATCTTTCAAGATTATTTGGACACCACTTATGAAAATCAACACTCTTCTAGATGTGAGGTTTAGGGATAAGAATAGGAACTGATTAATACTGAAAATAAAAAGTACCTACAGCATTTTTTGTATTCTAAATCTACATATAAAATGATAAGCTCTTTTCATAGTATAGAATTCTCTCCATATCAAAACATCTGTTAGAAATACAAGTAAATGGTTTAAAATCCTCGAGCCACATGACCTATAAAGGTATGTCACCACACTGATATTAAAAAAAAAAACACACAGACGCTGAATTTTCATTTCAATTTTGAAAATGGAGGTACACAGATGACACATTATGCCACAGATTTTTTTATTAGACACAATTAATATTTAGACTATTAACAATATATGAGTAAAGTGTAATATGAACCAATCGGCATTACTAGCAGAACTTTAATTTTCATTCTCCTGTCATTTAATTCCAGATCAAAATGTTACTTAAAAATAGCTTTCTGTAACTAATGCACTAAAATATATATTGGAGATAAAATGCATGTCAACCTTGGTTTTTCTCACTTGATGACATGGTCTGAATCTTAAAACCTCACAAAGTGCAACTAAATATACTTGTATAAAGGCCCCACCCATGACGCCAATGTCACCATTTCCATGGTAACTTTAATGCTTGGAAAGGAAAAAACAGAAGGAATCAAGAATCACACAAAGTGAACAAAATAAATTATTAGATTGAACATATGTGGCATAAACAAAATATGGGGTGCAGTTATTAAAAATGAATTGCCTCTTAAATGAAAACAAGCATAAATCAAGCATGGAACTTCAACTTATGGGAAATGTGGTCAGCCGAAATTCATTATACTAAAATTATCCTAGTACTTCTGATGTCACCTAATTGAGACTTCACATCAACATATTTAATCATTCTTCCATTGTGGAGAGTTAAACTTCCACATGATTTTTACATTATTAGTGAATTAAATGACTAAAAATAGATGTGCAATCATTAGATTTGTGTCGATAATAGTAAATATCTACTATTTGTATTATACCAGCATAAAATACATACTTCAATGTTATTGCATAAATCATTTTTTTGTCCTCAAAATAGAAACACCGTGTCAATTTTATACCAAGAGGTACATTTTAAAAAATATTTTCATTGCACCAAATCCTAAGTGTCTCATTTAAGTTTGTTACTTTTAAGATAAGTCGCTGACACTGGAACAAATCACAGTTAATGAAGCAAGCTACTGACAGCTATAGAACTAAGAACACAGTCCACTCTACTGTTAAGTGAATTATTTCATTCTTCAATTGTGCTGAGTCATCTAAACTAAAATCAAGCTATGTTTACTTTTCAAAATCATTTATTTGCTTACAGAAGAGTATCTTAGATTGCATTAAATGTATTTTAATAGCTCAACTTTATTAAATATTTATTATCCTGTTCTACCTTTTTCAATGTCTTTCTATGAATTCTGAACATTTTGGTGAATGAATTATATACTCACCACCAAACATCTTTGGACAGAGGAGTTAATGTAGAATCACTGAAGACTCACTTGGCCTACTTACCATTTTGCCTTAGGTTGACTCTAATAATATTAATGCCCTAAACTGAAAACTAAAATTTGATTTTCAATTGTTCAAGGCTTCTAATCCAATATCAACATGAATAATAAGATGTGATGTCTTCAGAATCATGAACTAAAATTTGATTTCCATTTGTTGCCTCATCCTGATGAGTGTATTGAATGCCTACTATGTGAAAGGTGCCATCCTTGGCACTAAGAGCACAAATACAGATCTGGAATGGCACAGACCACAGGAGCTGATTTTCCAGGGAAAGTGAGAGAGAAATATACCAAGAATGACTTAAAGTATGTTAAAAGTTGGCTTTCCCAAGATGCTATGTTGTCTAAATTTAAAAAATCTAAATGTAAGAAATAAAAGAGATGTTAGAAATCATCCAGTCCAACCCTTTTATAGCTAAAAAAGCAAATTATCACAGACTCTGTGTGTATATATTGTGTTTCCAGAGTCTTGTAAACACATAAAGAGAAATTGTACAAAGCAGGATCTCACTGATGTAATCTGTATGTACATATATAAATTTATATGGTATGGTATAGTATGGCATGGCATGAAGGAAGGTGCTCTTGACTAGAAATAAGGAAAAGGACTCTATTTGCACATTGCTAATTTTTAGGCTTAAGACATGGGCAAGATGTTCAGCAATTTAGTTCAATCTCTATCACACCTAATTCTCTAGTTGTTGTGAGGACTGAAGGAAATGGGTACCAAAGTGCTTCATAAAATTTAAAACATAATAAAACATTTGATAGTATTTCATATAACAAATCTACATATAGAGAAGATAATTAATTTAATTGTGGGGAAATAATTGGATTAACAAAATTAAGTGCTTAACTAATTGTGAATTAAAGGAATGAAAATTATTTCTTATCCATTCATTATTTGTTGTCATATTTGAGATACACAAATACTCAAATCAACAGAGGAAAAAGCAATTAGCAAATTTAGGAAACGTTTTTCTGTATCTCCTTCCATTCCAAAGACAGAGCATGGGGCTTCCATGCTGATTAGAACAGCTCGTTTATGAAAGTTTCCATGTTAATAGTCCAGCGTTAGAACCTACTGCAATGAGAGTCTCTTCCAAGAAAAGATGCCTCATCCATCTCTCTCATTGAGGAGGAGGCTATACCTAGGCAGGTTTGGCCTACAGCTCCTCTTCTCCCACCCCTCAGCTTATTGAAAAATGGTTAAGTGCCAGAGCCAAATGCAGCCAAGTGATCTATGGCTATCCAGATAGGAATGACATGATCTAGAATAAAGTCTCTTTTAAAAACTCTGGACTGTAAGATATTGGGAGATTGAGACAGTTAACAGGGACTGAAGCTGAAAGATCCCTAGAGAGAACCCATGACACAGAGTTGGGGCCATAAGAGGTAATGGCAAGCAGAAGTTATGAGGAAACAAAGTCCATGGATAAGCAAATTTGTAAGGCAGAAAACAGCACAGGTGTGTGTGGCAAAAGGGTTGGGAGGAACAATCAAAAACAGAGAGCAATCAGTCTCTAAAGTTGACTTTGCTCATGGGGGATGGCCATATTTGTGTATAAAAATTCCTTAGTTTGGGCTGAGTTCCTAAAATAGCCTGGATATCTAGGGGAAAATTAAGATTTATTAGAGGTGATGAAAGCAGCAGTAGTATCTAGTAGTGTCCAGTGAAACAAGTTAGACAATGAACTGACATCAAGGGATTTCACTGATTTTATTATCCAAAGCATCACCAGAAGGAAGGCCTTGTAGAATAGCCAAATGGTCTATAGATCACTCAGTTAAAGCATTTTTGGGAGACAGAACTTTATGAAATTAGGAGGCTTTTCCTACAATATGTGAGATATGTGATGTATTAGACATTTCTTACACATCCTTTTGGTCATGCTATTTACTTCAGCTGAGTTTTGCTGAACCAATAGAGTTCTCCATCAACTGGAGTCAGACTTTGGCTTACTTTTGTTAACTGCTTTGGAAGCCTTAAGAAAAGAAGATGTAAGAACCAGAGAGCCTCCCTTACCTCCTGAAGTTGCAGGAAAAAAATGTGATGAAAATTAAGGCTAGAGGTACAAGGATGTCAGCAGTACAAGTGTAACTAAATGTGTAACATCAACAGGTCTGTTATGCCAAAGTAGTGCCCTACTAAGGAAAGACAAGGCTCTAGGACCTGGGATAGGGACAGCTAGGCATATAAGCATGTACCTTGAACTAAATTCCACTGAATTTTCAATGCTGACAAAAATAGTCTTTTTTCCTTTGCTTGAGGAGAGTAGGTTCCCACTGACTAAAGACCCCATAATGAGCCAAACAACTCACAAGATAATGGTAGGTAATCATCCTCAAGATTTACTCCTCTCTCTCCTGATTACCACCAAGACAGTGACCAAGATTGGATATCAACACAGGTTCAGCAAGAAAATACATTATTCCCTCTTTGAAGAGTGAACAGTTTACAAACCAAAGGAAATGCATGTCTAAATGTCTTTGGGAGGAGTCATTGGAATATGTGTGAAAGTATACTTTAAAAGGATTGGACTGAGAGACTAAAATGTAAGACCGGATGAGAAAGGATTTATTAATAGAGGAGTCCTCATCCAGTGCAACAGCTTACCAAGATACCTTAGCCAGACCCGAAATGGAGTTTTGGCCCAAGTCCACCTCATGGTGGGATCACTGCATTTATGTAACTATGTTGTGGCTGTTTTATGGCACTAACTGTATAATTATGAAGGATATATCTAGTAACTAAGAGTGTCTTTACATTGGTTCTCTGGCCAGTGGATCAAGTTATGTTATGAAAAGAGGCTAAATGAAGCCCCTAAAACTGAACTTATGTAACCAAGATAATAAATCATGAGCAATATTGTATTCTGGGAGCATTTACAGAGACTAGCAACACAAGGACAAAGGGTATTCCTCATCATATCCCTATTCAGTTCGCCTGGTTGGTCACTACAAAAACCAGATGGATGATTAAAAACGACAGTGGGCCACAACAAAATTTAACCAAGTGGTAGTTCCAATAACGGCCACTGTAAAGAATATGATATTTTTACTGCTATAGATAAACACTACCTCCAGCAGTTGTTATGCAACTCCTGAAATGAAGAATACATCCTTCTCCATTCCTTTCAATAAGGAGGATCAAAAATATCCACCTGTACATGGGAAGGACCCAGTACACAATCACTGTCTTGCCCCAGAGCCATATTAACTCTATCGCTCTCTATTAGAATATAATCTGCAGGGGCTTTTGATCATCTGGACATTCTGAAAAACATCATGCTACAGAAAAACCCACAAAAATTCAGAATTCTACCATGCTAGCAAATATTTCAAGGATCCCAAGACTTGGGCAAAGCTGGGGCATTTTCTCTAAGGTAAAAATATAAGCTGTTGCAAACTATTATGTTTATTTCCTGAAACTAAATAATAAAATACTTCTCTTTTAAAGGACTTTTTGGATTTTGACAGTGATATACTCAGCATTTGGGAATATAGTATTTATCAAATAACTCTGAAATGACAGTTTTATGTGGACCCAGAGAAGGGTCTATAGCAATGTTCGACTACAGTATAAATTACCCTACCACTTACACTATATTACTTGGCAAAGCAAGCCAATGGTGACAGAAGTAACCATGATAGATAAGGACACTATGTGGAGTCTCTGGCCAGTCACAGGAGACTCAGCACATATCCCTGCATTCTGGAGGAAAGCCATGCTTTCTGCTACAGAGAACCATTCAAAGTTCACAAAATTAATCCTGGATTGTACTAACCCTTAGCAGTTCTGAGCATCTGACCATAAGAAACCAGATGACTATGCAACCAAACCTGCCTATAATGAATTAGATGTTATCAATCCATAAAGTCATATGGTCAGGCAGACAAAGCAACCATATATCATTTAATGGTAATGGTATGTTTGAAGTCCCTAAGGCACAAACAAATCACATAAAGAAGTAGTGAAAACTTGTTGAAACTCTCAAGGCATCTACTATTGTTGCATTGAGCATCTCTTCTTTATTTTTTTAAATACATTTTCTAAATGTTTGAGAGAGTGCATGTGTGAGCAGGGGAAGAGCATAGAGAGACGGAGAGAGAATCCCAAGCAGGCTCCCCACTGTCAGTGCAGAGCCTGATGCAGGGCTCAGTCTCACAAACCATGAGATCATGACTTCAGCCAAAATCAAGTCAGACACTTAAATGACTGAGCTACCCAGGCACCCTAAGCACCTTTTCCTTAATTGTCAATCATGGGCTTACGGAGGATTTTCCCAACATTAGTTGATGGAGAAAGAAAAACATTAGGCATGGTTCACAATTGTGTTAGTACGATATATTGGTTCTAGAAATAAATGGAAAAGGGTGAAGAAGAGTCTTGTGGACAGAGCTGAGAGTACAACACTTAGCTATTCAGTGACGTGGAGATAGAAGTGGCATAAAGGACAACTATACATACATTCCCAGAGTTGGATGGCTGGTTAGGAGTCTGGAAGAAGCATAACAGACAAATCAGAGACAATGCAGAAGGAAGGAGAAGCATGTGAATAACCTATGTGAGAAAATACAAAGTATATGAATCTTTGAGTCTCAGGTTAATGCCCAGAAGACAGCATCTACCACAGAGTCACTCAAGACCTAAGTGGATAGAATAAACCTAAGGATGTCACCCAGCCCCTGTTCTTGTTCTTGGCCACATCAATGCTGGAATTAAGCGTCCGTAGTGGAGTAACAATGGTGGCAGGGATGGAGACTATGCATAGAAACATGGTCTCCCTCTCACCAAAGCTGATCTAGCTACTGCCACTGAAGGAAGCCCAACCAGCCATCAGCAAAGATTAATGGTGAGGGCTTTATATCAATCCTTCCTCAAGGACATCAGCTAACCACTTGATGTCAGGTGGACTACATCACATCCCTTAAACTTTGGAGGGAATAGCAGTTTATGCTTACTGGAATTAAACTTTGTCTTCCTTGCTAACAGAGTCTCTTCCAGACCCATCTTTCAGACGATTACAGAATACTTGATCCACAGGCATGATATCATAAACAACACTGTCTTTGATCAAGTCATATATTTTAAAACAACGTATGTTAGTGAACATATGGCCACAGTCAACTGGTCTTACACACCTCATTATTTATAAGCAGTTGATCTAAAAGAATGGCGTATTAAAGAAATAATGCAACCTCAGTTAAGTATCTACTCAGGACAAATACCCCTTTCCTGTTTGGCACACTATCTTCTAGGATATAATGTATGAACTAACTTAATGGTAATTATTTGGTGCTGTGTTTCCTAAACTAGCATTTTAAAGCCCCCAAACCAAGAGATGAAAATGAAATCATCACCTCTCACCACCACTTCTTGCAACCTACTTGCAGAATGTGTGCTCTTCTCCCCAGAAGCTCAGTTTCTACTTAATTGAAGGTTCCGATTCCAAAAGACAATGCTTCCACATGGAGACACTTGAAAGACTTCCATTGTGTTTTGGTCAACTACTATCATCTATCTAGTCATTTGGGGCTTCTTATTACAATGTGTGAAAGTAAATAAAGGTGTTTACAGGAAGTAGCCAACTTTGATTACCATGAGCAACTAGAATAGGTGCTAAACATCATGGTCCAGAAAGAAAATGTCTTGAACCCACAGGATTTAGAATGTCTGTTGGCACTTCAATGACCCATGGTAATGAAAAATATAAAGCTATCGCAACCAAAACCTAACAAGGTCTAAGTGTTTAGCCAGCAAATAATACAGACCTGGATCACTTTACCAGGCAAGTAACTTGATTAACCATTGTTCTAGCTAAAGGTGAGAAAAATCTAGAATTACTCATGGATGAGTGAGATAATAGATATAAATTAGAGCCTCAGAACCAGCTTCAATAGTAGCAAATATAACCTGTTACTCTAACTCTATTTAAATATTTGCAGAAATGGTATCTAGTCTCCACTTGGAAGAGGAAGATATGACAGATTGGATTTAAGAAAAACACAAGTAGATCTGAGTGGTGCAAGGAGTAGACAGTACTGAAAAATTTTGGTGCACCATTTCAAATGGTCTCGTACCATCTATTAGAACAGCTGCTAGAGCAACAAGTTCCACATGGGCTTTGACTAATTTTTCACAGGTGCAAATTGATAGTACTTCATCTCAGACCTAAGCAGCCGACATATCACTTCCAGTCACAAATCTCACTGCCATGTGATATGAAACACCCACAGAGATCTGCTTAGAGCCAAGCATGTGAAACAGAATTGTAGTAAAACTAATGTCCATGGAGTCATCTTGAGCTGAAGGATAAATGTTTCTCCTTTTCTTCCTTTGAAATGTATTTCTTAAAAGTTCATAAAAGATCTCTCAGAAGCATCCATTATATGTATCAGTGGCCAAAACATCTTTCTTTGAATTTTCTTTCCTTTCTTCTCTATCTTGCTCCTCCATCTATAATTCTCCTTCCCTGTGAATTCTTCCAAATAAACAAACTACCTGTGATCCTTTGTCTCCAGCCTCGCTTCTGGGAGAACCTAGGCTAAAATGTGGAAAACACTGAATTGACCAAGATTAAAACTTGGCAAGGGAAATTTTTATCATTCTTTTTAATATCTAATAGAGTAATACTTAAAATATCCAGAAACTATTCTTCTAGAGTCCCTAAGCTTCCAGTAACTGGTAAAAAATATGCTTTGGCAATAAAAAAAAAGTTACCTGAGACCTCACAGAAATGTCATCATGTGAAAGAAAGCAATACTCTATTGGTTGGTAATGTGAATAATGAATTAATTGTTTTTTAAGAAAGTTGAGGGTACAGAAAAAGTACAAGAGACAAAAAAATCAGAAGAAAACTAAGATTTCAACAGCATTAGCAATTAGAGCAACTAGAACAAACAAACCCAAGAGGAAGCAAATAATGTAATGGGGAAGAGTCAAAGAAGAAAGATGAAAATTAGGGCATAACTTGTTGTAGAAACATTTATATAAAGCTAGTATTTATGCTGGGAACTATTTATATGTTTATATATGCTACTGATTTAATTAATATTTATAACAACCCTATAAGGTATCACCATATTATAGATAATAAAACTGAAGAGTGTAAAGTAGAAGTAACCTGCCTAAAATGACTCAGCTAGAATGTAACTAACCTGAGATTTGAGTGCTGAAAGCCTGCCTCTGGAGTTCACATCCCTAAAACAGCTTCCAACATCTTTTTAACATTTTTTTTTTGAGTATAGTTGACACCAAATGTTACATTAGTTTCAGGTGTACAAATACATTCCACCAAGTCAACATTATCCTGATACCAAAACCAGGCAAAACCACCACAAAAAAAAAAAAAAAAGAAAAATTACAAACCAATATCCCTGAACATAGTTGCAAAAATCCTCAACAAAATACGAGCAAACTGCATACAGCAATGCACTAAAAATACCATTCACCATGATCAGGTGGGATTTATTCCTGGGGTACAAAGATGGTTCAATAATAGCAAATCAATCAATGTCACACACCACATCAATAAAATGAAAAAAATCATATGATCATCTCAATAGATGCAGAAAAAGCATTTGGCAAGATTTAACATTCATTCATGATAAAAACTCTCAACAAAGTGGGGTTAGAGGGAACATACCTCAACATAATAAAGGCCACCTATGAAAAACTCATAGCTAACATTATTCTCAATGGTAAAAAACTGAGAGCTTTCCCTCCAAGGCCAGGAACAAGGCAGGACGATCACTCTCACCACTTTTATTCAACATAGTACTAGAAGTCCTAGCCACAGAAATCAGACAAGAAAAAGAAATAAGAGGCACCCAAATTGGTAAAGAAGAAGTTAAACTGTCACTATTCACAGACAATATGACACTATACATAGAAAATCCTAAGGACTCTACCAAAAAACCACTAGAAGTCATATACAAATTCAGTAAAGAGGCAGGATACAAAGTTAATACCCAGAAATCTGTAGTATTTCTATACATTAGTAATGAAGTAGGAGAAAGATAAATTTAAAAACACCACTATTTACAATTGCACCAAAAAGAATAAAATACTTAGAAATAAACTTAGTCAAAGAGGTAAAATGCCTATATTCTTAAAACTATAAGACTGATGAAAGAAACTGAAGATGACACAAATTTTTACCCAAAGCAATCCATAGATTCAATGCAATTGCTATCAAAATGCCAACAGCATTTTTCACAGGACTAGAATAAATGATCCTGATCTTTGTATGGAACCACAGAAGACCTTGAATAGCCAAAGGAATCTGGAGAAAGAACAAAGCTGGAGGTATCACAATACCAGATTTCAAAATATGCTACAAATCTGTAGTAATCAAAGCAGTATGGTATTGGCAAAAAATAGACACAAAGTTCAGTATAACAGAGTAGAGACCCCAGGAATAAGTCCACACGTGTATGGTCAGTTAATCCATGACAAAGGAGGAAAAATATACAGTGGGGAAAAGATAGTCTCTTCAATAAACAGTGCTGGGAAAACTGGACAAGCTGCATGTGAAAGAATGAAACTGGACCATTTTCTAACACCATACACAAAAATAAACTCAAAATGGATTAAAAACCTAAATGTGAGACCTGAAATCATAAAAATCCTAGAAGAGAGCAAAGGCAGTAATTTCTCTGACATCAACCACAACAACATTTTTCTGGATATGTATCTTCAGGCAAGATAAACAAAAGCAAAAATAAACTACTGGGACTACATCAAAATAAAGAATAACTTTTGCACAGCAAACTATCAACAAAACAAAAAGAAAACCTACTTAATGGGAGAAGATATTTGCAAATGATGTGTCCAAAAATGGGTTAACATCCAAAATATATAAAGAACTTACACAAATCAACACCACACACACACACTCCAATTAAAAAATGGGCAGAGGACCCGAATGGACATTTTCCAGGGAAGACATATAGATGGTCAACAGACACATGAAAAGATGCTCAACATCACTAATCAACAGGGAAATGCAAATTAAAATCACAATGAGATAACACTTTACATTAGTGAGAACAGCTAAAATCAAAATGTCAAGAAATAAATGGTAGCAAGGATGTAGAGAAAAATTAACCTCATGTACTGTTGGTGGGAATGTAAATTGACCCAACACCTTTTTTAAAATTGTGATAAAATAAACATAATGTAAAATTTACCATCTTTACCATTTTTAAGTCCACGGTTCACTGGCATTAAATACATTCACATTGTTGTGGTGCCATCACCACTCTCCATCCGCAAAACTCTTCATCTCACAGAGCTGATTCTCTATATCCACAACTCCAATTCCCTACACACACATACACACAGACACACAGACACACACACACACACCTCCAGCCCTTGGAAACCACCATTCTACTTTTGTCTCTAGGAATCTGACCTCTCTATGTAACTTATGTAAATGGGATCATAGAGTATTAGTCCTCTCATGATTGGCTTAGTTCTTTCATATTCACCCATGTTGTAACATGTAACACATGCTACAGAATTACCCTCCTTTTTCAGGCTGAACAATATTTCATTGTATGTGTACACATTTTGTTGATTCATTCAAGCATAAATGCATATTTGGGTTGCTTCATTCTTTTGGCTATTGCTATGAACATGAATGTACAACTATCTGTTTTAGCCCTGGGTTTCAATATGCTTGGTTATATATCCAGAAGTGAAATTGCTGGATCATATGATAATTCTACTTTGAATCTTTGGGAAACTTCCATATGGTTTTTCTATAATGGCCATACTATTTTACATCCCCACCAACTGTTCAAAAGGGTTCCAATTTCTCCACATCCTCACCAACACTTATTATTTTCTGTTTTTTTATAATAGCCATCCTAGTGAGTGTAAGGTGACATCTCAGTGTAGTTTTGGTTTGCATTTCCCTAATGATTAGCGATGTTGAACATCTGTTCATGTGCTTATAGGCCATTTATAATAATCTTTGGAGAAATAGCTAGTAAAATCCTTTGCTTATTTTTAAATTTTGTTATTTGTTTTTGTCACTGTTGTTGTCGAGTTGGAGTTCTTTATATATTGTGATTAACTCCTTATCAAATATGTGATTTGAAAATATTTTCCCCACTCCATAGATTGCCTTTTCACTCCATTGATCACATCTTTTGATGCAGTTTTAAATTTTGATGTACTCTGATTTACCTATTTTTTCTTTTATTGCCTGTGCTTTGTGTCATATCCATCAAGTTATTGTGAATTCCAATGTCATGAAACTTTTCCTCTACATTTTCCTGCAGGGGTGTTACAGTTTTAGGTCTTACATTTAGGTCTCTAATCTATTTGGAGTTCATTTTTGTGTATGATGTAAAATAATAGTCAACTTTATTCTTTTATATGTGGATATCCAGTTTTCCCAATACCATTTATTGAGTGGTCCTTTCTCTGACTGGTCTTGGGAATCTTGTGAAACTCATTTGACCATACATGCAAGGGTTTATTTCTGGGTTCCCTATTCTATTCTATTGGTCTGTACATAATCTGCCTTTATGCCAGTCCTACACTTTTTTCATTACCATAGCTCTGTAGTAAGCTTTAAAATCAGGAAGTATGAAACCTCCAACTTTGTTCTTCTTTTTCAATAATTTTTCTTAGCATTTAGTACATTAATTGTTTGTGAATTTCTAAGAAAGGTAAAAATGTAAAAGATGTTTATTTTTTCAGAATAATTTTTAAGACCAATATCCTAGGGAACACACTTTAATAAATAATCCTCTTTTACATAATTCAGATAGTATATTCTGACTGATCTCTATACACAATTTTCAAAATTCATTAGGTTTTAATAATCCAAAATAATTTTTAAATAAAATTTTATTTTTAATGTTATCATAAAATTCAAATATTATAAACCTATTAATATTATGATATAACAATGATCTTCAAATGGCTAGCATTAGACTTGCCTGAAAGGGACAGGAAACCCAATGATGGATTAAACAAGAATGTAGTTTATTTCTCTCTTAGGTCAAAATCCAAATGTAGGTGGTCCAGGGCTGGGCTGGAGTACACTGTGTGCAGTTTCCCTTTCCAAGATCACCTTATAGTTTAGCATGTACTGATGGTGACGAAATGTAAAACAAAATATTTGAAATAACATATGATAAGAAGCAATGTTATTTGACAATTCACTTAATAGCAAGATGATTCTGTTACTCTAAAACAACTTTTAAGAGTGAGAATACTGGTATTGTAGAGAAAGTTGTTTAGCAAGCCAAAAACTCACATTGTGATTAAGTATACTAAATACCAAGATCTCTCAACTTGAAATCTCACTGTGAGATGGGTAAGGCTAAAAAAGTCACTATATTTCAGTAAATTAAATTTAACCACCTGTGACTTTGCATTGCATATGACATTTTGCGGCCTAAATAAATCGTGCTCTCTTAAAAAAGAAATCTATAGATTTGCCTAGCTATTTACACAGAGTTGCATGGCACTTCATACCCTATAAAAGAGCAAAGTCTATCATTATTCCAGGAACAAGTGTGTGTCATTCTATATAAATTCCAAAAAGGAGACACGCTCACTGGAGTAACAAACTAATTTTTAATTTCTAAATGACCACTGCTTTGATTGGTGGAGCAAATTAAACTACTTACACTACAATATATCGCAAAAAATTGCATATGAGCGAATTCTGCGGATTTAGACTGTACATTAGCCTACTGTTGATCATTTGCTGTTATGTGTTTACACATGCACACACTCACATATACACACCCCTACTAGATTCCTGCCATGTTCTATCATTTTGATATTTGGCAAGAGAATCTTTTTAAACTTGAGAATGTGATGTCTGGTGAAGACTAAATCATGACCTGTACTCTTCTTTCTGCTCCAGTCTGTTCTTCTGGACCTTGCTCTATAATTAAGCCCCTCAATTCTCTGTCTTCCCTTAGCTTCCTCCTCTGTGGAGGCACTTCCATTTCCAATGACAAGCAATCCAAGTCTCTCCTGTTTTAACAGTAAAACCACTCCCATGATCTTACAACCTTCTCCTCTTATTTCTCCATCACTTCCCTTCACTAATCGTACACATTTCTCATAATGTGAATCTATTCTCTCCATCTCTACCCTCTCTTCAATCTGACTTCAAACTGGAATATTTTCCCTAAGGCATCACTAGTCTCTTAATTACCCAGACTCAGTGGATATTTTTTCGGTTATGTTTTTCTGGGGCATTTGATCCAGCTGGCTACTTTTTCCTACTGAAACTATTCCTAATGTGCTGTCTATGATGTCATGTTCTCCTGGTTCTCTCCCTATGTCTTTATCATTCTTTCTCAGTTCCTTTCAAATAATTCTTGTCAGAATTTTCCAGGGATTCATCCTTGAGGATCTTTTCTTCCCAGTTTAAATACCATCCTTGTTTCAGCACCCTATACAATGAGCTTCTGAGTTCTCTACAGAACTACAAACTCAACATGTCCAAAACGAATACTTTACCTTTCCTCAAAATGTTCTTCCTCATATTTCTCTGATAAGTATCAGAGATCCCTTCACCCTCTCAGAAACCCATGTAAAAACTCAAAAGCCAGTTGTGATGTATTCCCTTTCTTCATCCATCATGTCTAATGAGTTGACAAGTCTTACTAATTTTACCTCCAAAATTATCTCAAATCTATCCCAACACACATCTTTCAGTATGACTCATCATATTCTCTTGTCAGAAAGTATAGCAAACTAACAAACTCCCAGCTTCTAAGCTTACTTCAAATATGTGTCTTACCATGCTGTTACCAAGAACCTCTATCTAAAATGAAAATCTGGCTCACATCTTCCTCCTGACGTGGATGATTTCCAGGATAAATTTCCAGCACAAGTACACTCTCAAAGTCCTTATAAGGGATCCTCCCTTTCCATGTCTGCTGCCAGCCCCATAATCTAGTATTTCAAGCTCCTGCATCATTGACTTACTTGTAAACTTCTGGACACACCACATTCTTTGATGCTCTCCATCCATCTGATAAATCCTACTCATCTTTCAAAACCCATGTAGGCATCATCTTCCCTCTGAATCTCCCCCTAGGGCTCCAGGTAAAGTCAACCAGTTCCTAATATACTGTTTCTCTATCTTGTATATACTTTATCATTGCATTATTTCTATTGTAATCATTTGTCTGCATGTTTAATCTATCACTGAATAAATTGTAAGTTTTTCAATAGCAGGAACCATTTGGCATTTATTCTTTAAACTCCAACATCTAGTAAAATTATCCTTACTACCTTGGCATTCAGGAAATGGTGGTGGAACTAAAATTAATTCATGATCCTCAGAGTATACTTTTCTTTATAAATATTTTAAATATTAAATACATTTTAAATCAGAATATAGGGTTTCCAGTTCAAGATGGAGAATAAACTTACATGCTCATTTCCCCTCCTTTTCAAAATCTAACAAATATCACAATGTACAAATGGCAGATGAAGTAAGAACAGAGAATAGGAAGCAGGATCCTGAGAAAATTACATATTTTGACTAATTTTTGGAATATTGAAAGTGAAAAGAATCTATTCGAGAATCAACCAGAGGAAGCTGTACCCAGAACAGACTTTTTTTTATTCCAAAGGTAGAGCCATATCAGAGTGGAAAAAAAAGGAGTTTTGGAAATAAAGAAAAATCCAGGGGATTATTTTTAGGATTATAGAAAACAAATTGTGAAGTACTCTCAATATGCCAATGCTAAAAACCATAGAACTTAACTCTAATGAAATGGATGTATATGCCTGGGAAAGGATGTGATATCCTTAAGAGCTGGTGGCATTCCACAACGAAGGCCTCCTTATTTGGGTTTTCACTGGTTGGGATGCATCCAGCTTAGCTACCTGACTGATTTCTGCCAACTCTTTGCCAACTCACATCAAGGAACCTTGCCTTTTGACACATCCTGCAACTTCCCAAATCTCACAATCAACCCTTCCATCCAAGAAAGAGTCCTGTCAGGAAACAAAATTTGACAAGACAAAAACCTAAGCTAGCTCCCCATAGTCAACAATTTATTTATTTATTCATATTTAATAACATATAACCAAGAACCACTGTATATTTAAGAATGAAACAACAACAGAAAAAAAGAAAAAAAGAAATAAGGACCAGAATTAATCTCACCATAGGGTAAGTAAAGAGCAAAAGAGAATTTTGAAAAACTATTAATATATCCTTGGAGAGATTTTATGTATTCCATTCATAACATTGTAAACATTCAAAACATATCATTGTAATTAATAAACCCCATAGTACAAGATAGAGCTCTTAAAAGCTAAAAATGTAAAATAATTAAAGTTAAATACTGAACATTACATAACCTGACCAAAAAAATAAGTTAATAAAAGGATTAGGTGATATAGTTGTGACTCCTAGAAAGTATATCACATTCATAAACAGATGGAAATAAAAGAATAAAGGCAGAAGTTTCAACATCTAACTAACAGAAGTTCTGGAAAGACAAAACAATGACATCTTGAGTAAATCATACAAGGCAACATCCTAGGGCTGAAAGGAGCTACAAATCATGAAATTCAAAGAGTCTACCAAGTACTAAACCAGATGAATGAAAAATATTGACATCTATACACATCTTGTGAAATTTCAAAATACAAAATTGAAGTTTCAAAAAGTTTCTACGGAGAAAAAATTAGGAAAAGATTAGTAGCAGATGCTAGAAGACACAGAGCAATATTTTCAGTTCTGAAGGAATAATGATATTAACCCTGCAATTCCACAATGAACTAAATGACCAATCAATAATTTATACAATAGGAAGTCATGAGACACGGTCTAAAGTTGATGGGCCAAGATACAAGAATTTAGATATTATTTAAAGCTATAAAGATAGCTAACAGAAGAACTTGTAAAAATGTCTGGCAGAAAATATTCAAGGATAGTATATGTAGAACAGGTTAAGTTGAATTTATCATGTCCCATGCAAGTTATTAATAAAACGTAAACTTGATGGATAGAGATGCATAGGAGTAAAAACAGGAATAATTTACTGTGGGAACTGGGACTAAAGGTAAGGAGTAAAGAGGGACTTAAATAGATTTCTCCTTTTTATTAATTTTTTTTGCATGCTAAAATGTTTGAATTGTATTAACATTTACTTGAATCGCTATTATCACTGTGATAGCATGTTTCCAAAAGATGGCCACTACCAATTCCTTCCCTGAGTACATGCCACACCTCCACGAAAAGGTGGAATGTATTCCTCTATCTCCCTGAATCTGGATTGGCCCTGTAAATTCTAGGTAGTTTTACAGTAAACATCTTTCCTCTAGACATCTTTGTTGCAAGTACTGTCACCACAAATATTTTTGCCACATTACGAATTAGCTCTTAATAACTAATTTACTATTGTAAAGATACAACAAAAAATAAAAGGGGCACATCAAAAAATGAAACATGAAAAAACTAATGAAATTCATTTCCTTAAGAGAGTTATCAGTTTTCGTAATAACTTGGATACATATTTGTAACTGAGCTTTGTATTGCATTGTGAAAGCCTTCTATACTGTTGTTTACTCTTGCCATATTGTCACATGTCTGTTGACAGACATTCCAAAGTTCTATAAGAAACATGGAAGAAATGCTAAGGCTGTAACATATTTGTAACTGAGCTTTGTTATCATTTTAACTGATATGTTATCATTTTCTGGTATATTACAGTATACAATCTGGCTTTACACTCTCTTGGTCCATACTTCTAGTAAGTTTTTCACCATATTTTCTATCATGTCAATATATGTCATTGTTATCATCCAGTATTTTAAGACCACCACATCTGCTTGTCACTGTATAGACCATGATGAAGGCTAGTTAAGATTCTCATA
Organism: Lynx rufus; assembly: GCF_022079265.1. NCBI lineage: Eukaryota > Metazoa > Chordata > Mammalia > Carnivora > Felidae > Lynx > Lynx rufus. Next base: position 36,658,655 of record NW_025814834.1, on the reverse strand, counting down.
ATATAAAAATGGGAACTCTTCCAATGGAGAAATGAAACCAAACTGCCAACCCATTATTTATCTTTTATGGCAAAATTGCCTTACAACCAATTAGCTATTTGGCAAAAATATTTGTAGTGAAAATCCCTGCAGCAAAGATGTCTATGGTAAAGATATTTACAGCAAAAATGTCAGATTTGACCTTTGTCTACTTTGGCCAATAGAACATGGTGGAAAGGATGTTGTGCTAATTCTAGACCTAGCCTTTAAGAGAACTGGTAGTATCTACCTCCAGTTTCTTGGATTCCTGACCTAAAGGAATCTAGACAGAGTCTGTCTAGTCTACTATGCAGAAAGAGTCCACATGCCACATTAAGGCAGCAGACATGTGAGTGAAAACATCACCCTGAATGTCCATCCCAAAAGAGTCTTCAGATCACTCCAGCTCTATTTGCCAACTACATCTATATGAGAAGCTCCAAGAAAACAAAAAACAAAAAAACACTCACTTGCATGCAGTCAACCCACAGAATCATGAGAGGTGAAAGTCAATTTTTCCCTTAAGCCACCAAATTTTTGGTGGTTTATTATACAGCAATATAGAGTAAAGCTAGACATAATAATGATATCTTATATAGTTTTATGTTATTGAGGTACAAAAATGACAAACTAAACTCATGTGTATAATACCCACTCTTTCTATTTCTTGCTAAAATAGCCCCCGAAAAAATGATACAGAAGGTTAGTACCACTTTTGAATACTAGAAAGCAGTCCTATTTATATTTCTGAAATGTTAAATGATTTCATGGGAAGCAGTGCAAGTGAGAAGGATACTGATGTGGATAACCTCCTAATATCTACTATACTCAAGGAGAAGTCTAAGAGAAGTTAGTGTAGTATGAGGCTAAAAGCTAATTTGGAACCATTCTAAGCCTTTGACCAATCCCTTGCCCACAGTTTTGATTGAACATTTGTGTTCTTCCCAAATGCAAATGTTGAAATCCCAACCCCCAACCTAATGGTATTAGGAGGTAGTGCCTTTGAGAGGTAATTAGGTCATGAGAGTAGAGCCCCCATGAATGGGACTAATGTCCTGATAAAGGAGACCTAGGGGCACCCAGCTGTCTCAGTCAGTATGGCATGCAATTCTTGATCTCAGGGTTGTTAAGTTTGAGCCCCACATTGGGTGTAGAGGTTACTTAAAAGTAAAATCTGTTAAAAGAAAAAGAAGGAGGAGGAGGAGGAGGAGGAGGAGGAGGAGGAAGAGGAGAAGATACACAGACACAAGATTCATATCTCTCCCTCATTCCCTCCCATCCTCTCCGCTCTCTACCATATGAGGATACAACAGAAAGACAGACATCTGCAAAACAGAAAGAATGACCTCACCAGACACTGGATCTGCTAGCATCTTGATTTTGTACTTCCCAGCCTTTAGAACTGTGAGACTAAATTTCTGCTGTTTAAGCCACTAAGTCTATGTCATTCTGTTATAACAGCCAAAGTTAAAATGTGCTAAAAGTTTTTTTTGTTTAAGATAAAATTACAGATACAGTTTCATTCTTAACATTAATAAAAGAAAAAACATTTAAAACTCGAAAATATTCAAAGTAAACCATAAGAATACATCAAGGATCCCTAACTTTTAAGACATTCAAAGAAATGAAAAGGGTAACAAATACTCAACCAGTAGAGCAAAATATAGGAAAACAGAGGCAAGGAACCATAAACATAAAAGTAACTTGATAAAAACTAAAGTCAAATATAGTAGTAAGCACTCCAAATATGAATGAGTTAATTTTCCTATTAAAGGATAGATGGAGTGGTATATGAACACTGAAATGGATATTATACAGGGCACCTGGGTGGCTCATTCAGTTAAGCATCCAACTCTTGGTTTTGGTTCAGGTCATGATCTCACAGTCCCTCTCCTGATCATGCTCTCTTTCTCTCTCTTTCTAGATAGATAGATGATAGATAGAGAAAGAAAGAAAGAAAGAAAGAAAGAAAGAAAGAAAGAAAGAAAGAAAGAAAGAAAGAAAGAGAGAGATACTATAGAGCTATACTTAAAAGTGTGGAAAGTCAGGGGTGCCTGGCATAGCTGGTTAAGCATCCAACTCTTGATTTCAGCTCAGGTCATGATCTCATGGTTCGTGGATTCAATCTCTGCATCAGGCTCTGTGCTTTCAGCACAGAGCCTGCTTGAGATTCTCTCTCTCCATCTTTCTGCCCCTCCCCTGCTCATGCTCACACTCTCAATCTCTCTCTCTCAAAATAAATAAATAAAGTTTAAAAAAAATTTTTTTAATATGGAAAGGTCAGCCTGACATATTTTTGAGTGGAAAAAAATCAGGTTACAAACAGCATGCAGAATATAATCCCACATGACTAAAGTCCAGCATCTATGTGTGTACCCACATAAAAAAAAATGATTTCTCAGGAAAATATTATTTTTATATTTTTTATATATAATGGAATTTTATATTTTGTTTTCTACTTTATTTTTATTATTGATTTACTGTTTAATGGTAAATACATTTTTTATAATAAAAATAAAGCTATTTTTAAAAGTTTTTTAAAATGTTTATTTATTTTTGAAAGACACAAGGGGAGTGGGAAGGCCAGAAAGAGAGGGAGACAGAGAATCCCAGGCAGACTCTACTGTCAGCACAGAGCCCAGTTAGGGGCTTGAACTGACAAACCGTGAGATTGTGACCTAAGCCAAAATTAAGAGTTGGACACTTAATCGACTGAGCCACCCAGGTGCCCTGAAGCTTTTTTTCATATTTTAAAGTAAATATACTTTTTAAAAGACTATTATACTGGATCAAAGAACAAATTCAATAATGTGCTAGTTATAAAAGACAATATGATAAAATAATCAAAATTGATGAAAACACAGGAACAGGTCAAACTGTCCTAGACAAATTTAATAAAACAGAAAATAGTCAATATTAATATTATGTAGAACTTAATATAAAACATTAAAAGAGTGGCAAGAAAGTAAACAATAAACAAAAGAAAATGGAAGGAATTAATATGAAAACACACCCTAATTTATTAGAAGACAAAAAAGAAATGGGTTTTAAAGAGGCAAAGTGATAAATAAAACCCAACCATTTGCAGTTCTCTTCAGAGAGAGAAAACAAAAATTGTTTCTTAATGAATTCCATGGAAGCAGGACCCAGTCTGCCTTGGTAATAGTTGTGTCCTGATGCCTAGAACAGTGCCTGGCATACAGCCAAAAGTCACTATCAGCCAGGAATGAGAATAAATTCTGGATTGGAGATGATTTAGAAAGTAATAAAAAGCATACAAATCAAGCAAATAACTTTAAAAGACTGAATAAAATAAAAGTTACCAGAATTCACTTGGTATAAAGGGAAAGAAAATTAGAAAAACAAAGATAAAAAGATTCTTAAAATTATTAAAGAAACAGAAAATATGCCAGGCCCTGTCAGTTTTATAGGCAAGTTGCATTAAAACATCAAGAGAAAAATTATCTAAGCTATTCCAGAACTTAGAAGAAGAAATAGAAAGCTTCCTAATTCATTTTACAAGTCTTGCATAACCCTCACCAAAAAAATGCACCCATTACTAATAGAAGACTCATGAATATGGATGCATAAATTCTAAACACTATATTAGCAAATTGAATCCATCAGTGTATTAAAAGAAACATATACCATAACTAAGTAGATTTCAGAATACAAGAACAGTTTAACATTAGACATTCTATTAGTGCTATGCATTATATCAATAGGTTAAAGAAAAAACATATTAGTAAATGTCAAAATACTATTGGTAAAATAAACTAAAATTCTAAAATAAATAGGATACTGCTTTAACTATATGAAAAAGGAATTCGAAATCAACAAAATTCACACTAAATCAAAAAAATTAGAAGTACCCCATTAGAAAGATTTGTTCTCTAGGTAAGATAATAAAGAAAAATGAAATGAAATAAGCATTCCTGGAAAGACTATAATTTGAAATGTGTTTATCATTACAGAAAAACAAATAGGCTTGAACGATAGAGAATTTATTGTCCTACATAAGTCCAGTGTAGGTGGATATTTAAGAAAAGTAAATATTAACATCAGAATCAAGGAAGGTTATGGATCTGTGTTAGATGGAGGAGATAATTAGATAGGTGGTGGGCAACACCCTGTTTCAACCAGAGGAGGTAGGGAGAAATGCAAATGAGGGAATTAGGGCAAAGGACCTTGTGGGCTCATTCTATGCCTTCACCTAATCATTGAACTCACCTCTAATTGCTAACACCCAAATAAATCCTGCCTTCTGTTGACCTACCTTCCATCTTATCAGTCCTTGAAGGTGAAATAACCAGTTTTTAAAGCAGAAGACCTGAGCTCAAATCATGACTGCTACTTACTAATGCTGTGACCTTGGGTAAATTAACTAACAGAATTGATGTTTCAGTGTCTGCGGGTGTAAGATTCCAGGGATATCAACCATTTATGTAACTCTTACGGACTGTTATAAAATATAAATGAAGTAACCTAATACGTGGCATTTAGTAAAAACACTCAGAATCATTCGCCAGAATTCCAGGGCCTGTGATGTTAATTCTTTACAAGAAAAACCATCTGAGTGAAAGATAAACTCAAATTTCCAGGTATCAGGTAGAGCAACTGGGGATATCCTATGTGAGAGCTCAGGATAAAAACAGTAAGTAGAGAGGCACAGGAAAAGAGAAAGTCAATAGTAAAGGAGCCGTTCAAATGAGAAAGGCTTTTGGAAGCAACAATCCATAGGAAACTCTGGGTTAAGAGAGACATGTAATGTCTCCTATGGGTTGTAATAGGTTAAACCCCTGAATCCTCACTTCAAGGAAATCTACATGCTCTTAATCAAGCCTTCTGGAGTTACACTGCAATTGATTTAAAAATCAGACAATTGACAGGTTGAACCTTGTGGGACCCTAGGTTTCTGGAGATGTTAAAGGAAGTTCTCACAGTGTAAAGCTATTATAATTATTTTTATTCTAGTTTTCATGAATACACACATATGTACATACTCATGAAAACTATATCCACATGGGGATATATATTTGTACTTACTTATTTACAGATTCACCAAACTCTATTAGGAAGCTCCTTCTTCCATTTTTGGACCTTGTCCTTCTTTGATCTATCAGTCTTTCCTTACAGCCTTTCCCAAGCCTCAGCCTGCTCTGGTTAACCTTTATAAGCAAGGCTGAACAGGGCCCTGTGGTCACTACTTCCAGGGCCCAAATCTAATGACCCTTTTGAGTAATCTGACCCTGCAGCAGCAAACCTCTGACAAAAATAAGAAAGCAGAAACATGCCCACAACACAGGACTAAAAAATGCAAATGGTATAGGAAATTATCAAAACAGTAGGAGATAAAGTATTCTTTGGTGGCCAGGAAATCAGGGGCAAGAACTATAGGGGAGATGATGGAAGAGGCAAAGCGACATCTACATATTAAAGAAATAACGAAGAAATGAATGAGTCTCTAATTCCACCCTGGGGGTTCTGGTGACAAACCACTCAGATTCTGACTTCATGGTACATGTCACCGCCAGCACCCCTCAGTGGAATTATAGCCTTGCATTACAGGGTAGCTTGTCTGTTATTATGCTCAGAAGAGTTTAGAAAATATGCCCAGTGTTGTTGAAATGAGAAGTGAAAGCAGCCAGGCATAGCTTGCAATCAAGTTCTTCCTGAAAATGTTCCAGGAGAGATTTGATGGGCTAAAGTGGCTGCCACATGGCCTTGTTGGGAGGCTATGTTGAAAGAAATTCATCTTCCATCAGGTTTCTTCTATTCTTCGTTGGCCTCACAGATGTGATAGCCTCTAATTCCCTGCCACGAAGCCATGGGGCATTAATGACCAACCCCATAGTAATGGCAGCAGTCCTAGAGGCAAACTAAACTAACACAGTTGGACTCAAAGTTCTTGTGAAATGCCCACCACAAAAGCACACATGCTTTGAGAATTATGCCTTTTGAATGGAACAAAGTAAGGTGGGCAATGGGAGAGCTGTGGGGAATGCAAGGAAATTAAGGCTAAAACGCATACACACAAAGTTTAAGAATCTGTTAGAAAGGTTTTCTAAGGGCATGGAAAATTCCATAATCCCAGATGTTCTCTAGAATCACCTAAGAATGAGAACAGCTATAATCATAGCTCTCTTTTTTTACTTAATTTCAGTGAGCATTTATTGAGCAGTAAATGAAAGCATTCTCTAGACATTATCCAGTAGAATGTGTAACCAAATAGATTTTTACTATTTACAAGTGGAGAGGTATAAGACCATGGGCATTTCTTATCAAATTAAAACCTGAATTAGTGCATTATTTCTCTTTATTCCTTCTCTCTCTCCCAAATTCCTAGCATAGTGTTTTAAATATAGTTATTCCCAAAGTGAAAGAATATTTGAATGAATTCTTTATTTGTATAAATGGATGTATGTAAGGATGTTTCAAGTTTACAATAAAAAATCTTCAGCAAGGATAGAACATTGATGGCCCATTTCATAATCAAAGCTTTGACACAGGTGCATTCCCACATCCTCACCTGAGGCAGACCTTTCTGATAGATCATGGCACTCATTTCATGCAATACCTTGGAGTCTTCAGAATAAAGTCCTCCAGTGATCAACTGAGTTAAATTCTAGAATTGCTAACACCCTTACCCAACATCATGCCCCTTATACAAGTCACATTGCAGTAATCCAAATTTGAATAATCTGGATGGTGAAATTGCTCACCTCTCGTGATGAGAACACAGTTTCCTGCCTACACAGAGGAATCCGGTCATTTTTTTTTTCCATTAAGTAGGTTGTCTGTGGATACCTGAGAAATGATTCAAGCAGACATGCAATGATGCAAACTGCCCTATCCTACACAAAATAGCCCCCTATATCTTCTAGGAGGCCTCTGAATCCATTACTAAAATAATTTCTCTTTTTTTTTTCCTATCACTTTTGCCTGTCTGATTTAATACAGTGATGGGTGTCAAAGAAGAAATGCATAAAGAGGGGTTGGATTAGGCAAAAAGAAAGCAAATAATTTGGTATCATTGGGAAAACAAAAAGCAAGGAAATTCAAGACAATTAAACTGCACTTCTTCAAATTTCTTTTATACCCAATAGGACCATTCCAAGCCAATGGGACCATTCCAAGCCAATGGGACCATTCCAATCCAACGGGGCCATTCCAGAATAATCATACTTTAAAAGTCTACACTTAGTATTTAATTTTTTAAAATAACTTCCTGTAATTTCAGTTTTCAGTTATTAAATTATCATCTAAAAGCTCTTCAGTTACTTTTATACTCATTAGCAAAATTTTAAAAATCAGTAGAACTTTAAATTCTTGGTCCCACCTGTGCCTGTTAGAGTCAGAAGCTTTACCTCCAGAGCCAGATACAAAACTCGAAAGCCCAGCTATATATACCCTTCACTTATGATCTTTGTTGGCCTGATCACTATTTCATATTTTATGTTACATTTTAAGCAATATTTTTTGCATTGTATTCCATGGTAGCTTTTATTAAAATATAAGAAAGCTCTTGATTTGCATTTAGTGATCACCTTAATCTCTTATGATAAAGGTTTTGCTAGTTATTCAAATTCTATAAGTGGGTGATCATTTTACCTACAAATAAGTTTGACTCTTCTGTTCTAATAATTTTACCTCCTTCTTCCTCCTCTTGTCTTCAATGTATCGCCTAAGACACCTAACATTGTTGTAAAAAGCAGAGATTCCTTACCAGCTGTGTGACTTGGGGAAAATTATTCTGCCCTTTTATGTCTCAGTTTCTTTATCTGTAAAATTGGTATAATAGTATTATTAATGTAACAGGATTATTAGAAATAAAAAAAACAGAAGAATGTTAGATAGCACTGTAATTATTTCATCCACATCATAATACACATTAGCAATTTATAAACTGTGATATAGTGTCTATAACAATCATTTTAATGGAAATATAACTCAACTGAGTTGATGAGTGCCCATTTTTCTTTATTAAATGTCTGTTTTTCCAAAGTATTTGAGATTTTCAGAGAATGCAATACACATGACATTCAAAATATAAGTTCCACAATGTTAATGTTTTTGCCTAATTGTTCTTTCAACTGACACAAAAGTTGGGTTAAGACTAGATTTTAGTTGGTCCTAAATTTAAGATTAAAATAGTTTACTTGTAGAAAAAGTACCATAATTATTTTCTCTTTTTCATGCATATGAGTGAGAAATCCTAGCACTGGCCTATCCAAAAGCAATTTTGATAAACATGATAATAAAAGGAAATTAATATAAATTTTTGATCTATATAGAAGGGACTTTTCATGGCATACAAGTAGCCCAATCTTCTTATCTTATAGATGAGGAAACTGAAACACAGAACAGTTCCTCCAAGTTTTGTAATATTTGTGATGAAGCTATCAAACACTTCATGACAGCTAACTGCATTTCGTTTGATCTTGACACATCACTCACTTATGAGTTAATAAGTATTTAGACATTCACAACATGGAACTGCTACATACACAAAAGTGAACAAAATGATCCCATGAGCAGAGACAGTATTTGAATGTCAGAAGCTAATAAACAGCTCTATCTATAACCTAGACTACGTGAAGGAAATTTTGGCCAACATCTACACACAAGATGGTTAAT